>NC_085960.1:692057-1384114 GCF_910591565.1 Cydia splendana | reverse complement strand
CGTGAGTTTAACCGTAAAATTAGCTTAACGTAGAATATCGATTGTATTTCTTCAACGACACCATAGTCAATCAATTTATCATAAACCATCTGAGCTAAGCAGCGGTTGACCTGCATTACAAAACATGTACGACCAATCCTAAGTGAAACTCTCGTAGGCATGTCGTATATTTCTTTTGAAAGTAGGGCGAGTCGTAAAAGAAAGCCTGTTTATTGAGCGGCAGATACAAATAGGCTGGGGATAAAATATGATAACATAAATCTTTCAATGCCGAGGCCTTAAAGTTTGGATACGCTTTTTACTATTCTTTTTTACACAGCTGTATCCAAGGTAAACTATGCGGGTAGTTTGTTGGTATTACGTAAGAACCTTTGAAATATGAGTAATATGACACAGATTATATTGAATTAAGGCCCAATGTTGGGCCAGGCAGAGCTATTACACAAGCGATAAGCAAAGCATTGCTTGGCTTGGTCACAGAATAAATAATAGTACTCGGTACAGAAGACTCACTCTCTAACAAAACGCGTCTGTTATACGATCAGGACAGATATGGCCGCTAGGTGGCGACAGCGCCACGCGCGGCTTATGGCTAGTGTGACGTTTATACAATAAAAGTGCAATGCGAACTACCTGCAAGTCGACATTCTGTTGTCAACTGTCATGGCGTACAGGCGGGTCGCGGAGCACACCTGACTGACCAACTGAGTTTTATTTATCACCTTGTAATACAACAGAACCTAGACGCCACAATGGCGACGAGGATAAAGAACGTAAGAAAAAACAAAAAAATCGATGGAGTTGCTAAATAACCGACAAAAAGTTATCAGTTTGAAATTATTTTTTCAATAAAAGGGAGGGAGACGAATGACCCAAATAGCACAGGTATGATGGACCCATTGTGGACTTAATTTATAGCTCTGAGCACATAAACATCTTTATAAGGTACACTTCTGGTATTTAAACTATATTTTGATCGAGAAAAGAACTATTTTTACGCTAATATTATTACTATAGGGCACATTTCAACGTCTTATTCAGTTTAAATACTATTTAATGCTTTTACCTTTCCAAAAAACGGGTCGGTGAACAGAAATTAAGCCAAATACAGTAAAATAAGTTATTAAAAAAAAGGAATAAAACTTTTATAGCGACTGTGTATTTAAGAAAGCGTGTAAAACTATAATTAAGTTATACGTATAATAAATAAACTGTCGCGCATATTGCTGTGTAGTGCTGAATATGTCTGTTCACCGGTAATTTACTACAGGTAACTAAGTATACCAACGTGGTGCTGTCTGCGTTAACGGTTGTTGAAACAATATCTGGGTGCGCTGTAGTTTATTATTAGCTCACAAATGTATCTAATTAACGACAAATGCTTAATAATAGTTCACATAATAGGGTTAGCACTTTTAACCAGAAGTTATCTACCTAAATAAATAATAAGTGTACGCTTTATTTAGCGTCAGACTCAATAAAAATCAACAGATCATCTGCTATACAACATGGTGCTACTTAGCTTACGTGTGCTAGTTAGATATGCATTTAAATTATTTAACCAAATCAGCATAATATTATCTGGGTCTTGTTTCTATAATGCAAAAGGAAAAATAAATAAACAAACTGATACTGTCGGTGAAATTGGTCGTAAAGCTTAAGCGTAATATGAGTACTTATTCTCCAAAAATGGAATACTTTTATGGTTGTAAATGTTGTTGTGTTAATATTGCACTCACCCTCCTGGGGCCCAGCCATACAAGGAAAAAGTCTGAAATTTGCTATTGAAATTTGAATCTATAGTGTAGGATTCAGGGTTGATTTTGTTTTGTTTAAAATGGAACGAAGCAAAACAGATGCAACTCTGCTTCAATTAAACATTAGGTTGTGTCGCTAAGGAGCAAAATGTCATGGTTACGGCGACGGCGAACATTGAATCCTGAACGAAGCGAGGTATTAAAATGGAATACTGAGCGTAGTGAGGGATTCAAGTGTTAACGCCCAAAGTGAAAATAATTTTGCTACCATGTGACCCATACTGCTTTTCACATCACATAATATATGTATAAGGAAATAAAAAATAAAAAAAAAGTTAAATTAAAGAACCTAAAGTCTTAAGAGTTTAAACCTAAAGAGTCTAAAGAGTCTAAAGAGTCTAAAGAGTCTAAAGAGTCTAAAGAGTCGAAAGAGTCTAAAGAGTAAATAGTCTAAAGAGCCTAAAGAGACTAAAGCGTTTAAAGAGTCTAAATAGTCTAAAAAGTCTAAAGAGTCTAAAGAGTCTAAAGAGTCTAAAGAGTCTAAAGAGTCTAAAGAGTCTAAAGAGTCTAAAGAGTCTAAAGAGTCTAAAGAGTCTAAAGAGTCTAAAGAGTCTAAAGAGTCTAAAGAGTCTAAAGAGTCTAAAGAGTCTAAAGAGTCTAAAGAGTCTAAAGAGTCTAAAGGGTCTAAAGAGTCTAAAGAGTCTAAAGAGTCTAAATAGTCTAAAGCGTTTAAAGAGTCTAAATAGTCTAAAAAGTCTAAAGAGTCTAAAGAGTCTCAAGAGATTAAAGAGTAAAGAGTCTAAATAGTCTAAAAAGTAAAGAGTCTAAATAGTCTAAATAGTCTAAAGAGTCTAAGGAGACTATTGAATCTAAGTTAGAGTCTAAAGATTGTTAAAGAAGTCTAAAGGGTCTAAGAGTCTTGAGAGTCTGAAGAATCTAGAGTCGTACATGTGTGCAGTAAACAGATTTTGTTGAAAATAATTATAATAAAAAAAAAAACCATTTTCCGAATAAATGTAAAAAATTCTTCCACCGAACTTAGAAAGTACCTACTACAGCTGGTAGGACCGTGGGCCTTGGGAAGGTATGGCTATGCTTAATAATTCTGCCGCGCCAGCAATGATTGCGCGGTGATCGATTACATTTGGAAACTCATGAAATGCTTACCTTGTCCTCCTTAAATAAGTTCTTTATTTAATTATTTAAACGAGTTTTCAAATGCAAGTACCGCGGTTATGGTGGTGGGGCGGGGTTGCTGATGCCGACTATGGTGCATTTAAAATAATTAACTAGACATTGACACAACCTTGCCTATAAATATGAAAACTAGTGAAGTCGAGTTTCATAGGCTGAAAAGACAATGGTATTAATGTATAGTTTATGCAAGATACGAGTTCCGTATAAATAAATACCTACAATTGGAGTGAAGACTCCGTGAGTGGAACCTAAGTCCGAATAAGGAAATACCATTGGAGTGAAAACTCCGCGAGTGCTGCATGGGATATCGGCCCAGGTAGTGCAAATGATAAGTTCTTCAGAATTAAAAATAAATATAGCTCAGGAAAAATTCCATAAAATTTAAATTGTTAGTAATATGTGACTATAATTAACGTTAAGGAGTGAAACTCAGGTTATTGTCACAAAGACTCGTTGAACTTTAATGTATGTCTTGGGGTCCAATCCTATGTATATGTGTCTACCTGTTCTGTTTGTTACACGTTAGGTTACTTCGATAACTCCTTAAGTACAGAAACTCGGTAGTTAGAAGGTACTTACCTAACGCACATGTTCCGTGCTTACTTACGGATAGTATTTAATTACAATGATGTCTTAATTGTCCGCTTTAGAATGTGCCTGAGTGTCGTGTGCCTGCTATCTGCGAGCACTCTTCCAAGTACGCACGTTTCAGAAGCTAGCGTAATGGACATTTTTAATGTTGCTGTCGACAAATTATAAGAATACTTTTCGCAAAAACAGAGTTTGTATGAACGATTCGTGTTTCGACTGATGCAACAAGAATTGTACTTTGGAAATTTCTAATCTAATCTATTCCTAATGATTCTAAATGTGATTTCAATGCGGAAAATTGAGCCTCCGCCCATCTAAAGGAAAATATTGAATCTAGGGGTTTCAGTTACAATAAACAAGTGATTATGGGAACAAATTTGTTAAAATGTTAGGAGGCAACTGAAATAGTTTTTGGGCAAACATAACAAACAGGTAGACAGGATTGCGATAATGGCGCCGCCTTCCCCCTAAAAGATAAAATGTGCCGGCATGTGATAAATGTGCCTACAAAGGCCAATTCAAAATGCAAAGCTGCACTAGGACTAAATGAGTACCGATAAAAGTCGACGGGCCGACTAAATTAAAGTCCAAAAATAAATAAATTACCTAAAGCCAATCAACTAATTTTAGTGCCAAAAGGACACAATAGTAATTCTATAAATTTACAATCAGGTCAAAGGTCAATTTAAGGTAAATAAATAGACGCTGGGTCCGTCACAATGCCACACATTGTGTAGGTATCTAAAGTAAATGCTGAAAAAAATACAAAGTACCAATCAGTGACGATGCGTGAAACCTTGCACTCCCACTGCGCTACTTTATATATGACTTGTTCCTAATAGTGAAAACATACACATACGAACATAGTAACCAAATCCGTAAAATGGACGGCCAAGTGATGGCGTCAATATCGGACAGTTACCCAGATACGTAAGTGGGAAATTTATACTGTGTACGTATAAAAACGTAAGGACCAGACGTGATCTTGATTGCACCAAATTGCAGTTTGCCTAGTTGAGGTTGAAACTAACAAAATCAAACAAACCTTGTAAATTGAGTTTGCAGATCGAGCCTCTATATTTGCAAGAGTACATATATATTATAAAAGAGTTATTTACTTAAGTCGTTGTTTAATTATCGTACAGGTACTAAGTACCAAGTATGAACTTAAACCCAAAATGGCCTAGGGTTTTATTAAAGCAACGAAATAATAATAAAGTAAATCTTCGAACAATGTACTCGGTGAAACCGTGTTCATGGTAATGAAATTCCATTGGTTCCTTGTAAAATATACATAATTAGAGTTAAACAATATATGCCACCATCAAAATGAACATACACAGGTGCTAGTTTTGCTCTATAATATATCTGTAAGTAATTGAACCTAAGGGAAGCAAAATGTCTATAAAAAAAAATATTAATGTGACTGTAACCATGGTCAAATTAAGGCTGTGTATATTGTAGTCAAGGGCTACTGTAGACTATAGTCAAGGCTAAAATCAACTTCCAATTGTAAGCAGGGATTAAAGTTGTTTTCATAACATAAATAATATCATTCATTGTATAAGTAACATTAAGTTGCTAGATTAACAGTACAGTCGATATACCATACTTGAATATAATTGAGGTCAATACTGTATTCAGCAAGTATTATAATTAAAAAACGGTAATAAAATAATGTATCCAATGCAATTTATAATAATAACGGTCAAATATGTAGGTACCTACATCATTTTACCCGAGTAATAGAAATCTATTTGTATAGATCATGGTTTGCGTAAATAACATACCAGTACACAAGTAAAACTAAATAGGTTGTGATATTTGGTATGACTTTTTACCTTACTTAACATTGGACCATTTACGTATATTATAAATTGCATTATATCTATATATTATACTATATTACCTATCAAACAGCCAAGTAAAACTGAGGAAATCAGTTGTTGCCAATAAATAATGTACATGTACGAGATGTTATTGGAAAGCGACCTGTATGTTACAATTTTATTGGAAATTCACGAAATAGGTATTAATTGTGTGAAACGTGTATATAGCTTGAACGCTAATGAAAATACCTAGAAAAGTGTAAGCATCCAAAGAAAATATGTATCAATTAAGGTTAAACTCGTAAGATATTTAAACCTCGAGTTATTATCAATTTGAATAAAAGAAAGCAGACTCGAAATTCAAAACTGAAAAAAGGAGAAGGAGAGAGACTGACATTGTAAAAGTAAAACCATAATTGTATTAAAACACTTTATTACGCTAAACAAGTACATAACAATAAGAGAATAGAATAAATGTGTACAAAGGCGAACTCATCCCTTTAAAGGATCTCTTCCAGCTGACCGCTAAGCAACTGAGAGAGATACTAGGAATAGTGTAAATATTCCAAGGTTATATTGTTAAAAAATGTTTATTGTTGAACTGTTGAGAAATGAATATATCCACACCTCGCCGAGTTTCTTCCGCCGGTTCTTCTCGGGTCTGAGGTTAACGCTGTTTTCCGAACCGGTGGTAGTATGTCGGAATTAGAATCTAAATTAACCTAGCAGTTATAAGATAAACAGATGTGAGATGACTGAACTATTGTTGCATGGCTAACGCATAAAATAAAATAAATAAATCATTATACAAAGGAAGAGATGTGACGTTTATACAATAAAAGTGCAATGCGAACTACCTGCAAGTCGACATTCTGTTGTCAACTGTCATGGCGTACAGGCGGGTCGCGGAGCACACCTGACTGACCAACTGAGTTTTATTTATCACCTTGTAATACAACAGAACCTAGACGCCACAGCTAGCCACCAAAATTGGTGTGGAACGGATGTACTTTTAGCTACCTGTAGCAAAGCGACGAATTCGCGGAGTGAGCCACGCCTGGCTTGGTTGAGAGGCTGAATGGTTAGAGTAGCTCTAGTTCCTATCTTGGAAAATTATTGACTTCCGGAAAATGCCCAGAGTAGGTGTAGATGTCCGCTCTTTTATCTTGTGTCAACGTGACTGTGATATTGTAACAAGCGCGAGTGCGAGAGTGTGTGCTTAATTCAAAAGCATAGTAATAACAACGCAACCATCCCGGAAAACTGACTAACCCGTTACGTTCCAGCATCACGGAGGAGAACTTCTGGCGGAACTACTTCTACCGCCTGTCCCTGATCTGCCAGGCCAACGAGGCGGACGCGGTGGCCGCCGGCTCTCGTCAGGCCAGCGCCGATGACTCCCAGGGTACGTAGTCATCACGTGTTTATGCATGCTGTCAGAACACTCATGAGCTGGCCCGTACAAACGCATTTTATTTCATTACCTATACTTTTTCAACGTTTCAAGTCGATGATTACTTTACTGAACAAATTGCACTTCCATTGTGACAGAAAAAAAAAATCCTATATTAGTTACCTGAAAATCTTTTGAAAATTTGCGTTTGTACGGAAAAAAGGTAGACAAGTTCATTTTATATGCTTCTACCACCAAAATCTGTTTTACGATTGGATGGAGGAAAATGATCCAACGAACCAAAGTCTGTCAAAAATTTTGAGTTCAATTTGCAGCTAGTAGCGTTGTTGCCATCTACTTTTAGACTGCTAGAAAACGAAAAAAATTCTATAGCGATTTCAAGCCTGTGGCAGTAACATGCGCATTGGTTTAAATGTTAAATTGTTCAAAATGTTAACAAATAATAATTGAATTAGGTAGTTTAATCACAAAGTAGTGAAACAGATCGTTAATAAGTATATCATTAACACCAATGCGGAATGAGACAAATATGGTTTTAGGCGATCATTTCACCGAATGTTGCTTTCTGTTCTTATTACTTCTTATTTATCTGTCTTTGACTGTTTAGTTGTGGTGTGTTTTTAATTTTCTTCGCCGTGCACTTATTGATTTTTTTTTTATAATTTTCTCATTGTTTATTCCCTTATCCCAATAATAGACGACAAATCCTCCAGCAACGAGCTGATAGTGAAAGAGAAATCCTCTCAGGAGTCGATCGAAGACGCCAAGCAGCGAATAAAGTCGCTCAAAGTCGATAGAGAAAACGACGACGGTAAGGATAATTTAATTTAAACGACTGGGGATTTTCAATTGCGTTATCGACGTCATAGTTTTGTTTTTATTTGTCTGCTGAAGAACGTTGTGGACTTTTTTTTCTTGACTTTTCTTTGACTTATTGTTGAGTTTCAACAGTGTTTCGTCCAATTTCTGTTGTTTAAATAGAAATTAGGTAGAATATAAAATGATTTAAACTATTAAGTTTTATGTTTTATTTTACTTTAGATTTAGATTTTTATGCCATTAGTTTTTCAGCTATGTTCTTTTATTTCACTGCTTGATAAACGCTATTGAACGTAACCATGTCGCATAATTTTGGGCAATAGGTTCTAAAATTGATCTCGTCAATTAGGTTTAAGTGCTCTTTAATTCCTTGCATTTGTTTTACCATTTATATCTGTTTTTATTTTATAATTAGTTGAACACACATTAGCCATATTATTTAGTATTTTCTCATCATTCTCTGTTGTGCAGTCTTGATGGAAGTCATTGTCGTGTAAAATATACGTGGTCTTCTCTATGTAAGCAATATAAATGATCTATCATTTTTAGTGGTTCATCTTTATTCTTGTATAACGTCGGCTAAAGTCGCAAACTCATCCTTAAGAAGGAGTTAAGAGGTTTCAACTTTAGGTATTGTTGACTAAAGTAGCAAACTTCTTAATTTCCTTGAAATGGAGTTACGAGATTTTCGATTTTTGCCGACGCATGACAATAATAACATTTAACATATCACTGTCATACTTGTTTATTATCTTGTTTAAAATTATACGTTTGAGTCGATTAAAAACAAAAATGGTGGATCATGTAATATGATATTTGATATCGCAGCAAAGGCATCGACTAAGCTTTAGATTTCACATGGAACTGTAAAAATATAATATCTGTCAAACCAACTTTGAGAAAACTTGCATGCTTTTGGATCTTACGATTTAGTTGAAGCTTTAATAATATAATATAATATATACATAATATATATAGTATTTATTTAAATTCAATGACGGAAAATGGATCTGTCGTCAGATCCAAGAGTATTATGAAAATATATTTTATACAAAATATATTTGCATTTAATATTTTTAAGTAAATATATGCTCAAACTCAAGAAACAATGCAAATATAGTTTGTGCATATAAGTGTGACTCTGACAGCTGTTTTAAAGCATTTTCTCTCCCGGAATGCAGCTTAAGCAACGCATGGACTACGGGGCATCACTTATAACACCATAGCACGGTTCTTATTCACTATAGGCTCTATATGACAAGTATATACATATTAGTGTTACTCTGTACCAGCCAGTCCGTAAGATTTGCCGGGGATCATATTTATATTTATGTTTATTTATATCATCGTATCTTTTAATGCATACCTACATTTGTTTGAGGTTAGGCGTATTGAGCCTGACTTAAACAGTTCTCAGGGAAACCCATGTAAATTAAAAAATGCTTGCGTTTTAACGTCGCGTAAAAATAGCGGCATTGATCTGGCCCTACGTTAGAAAGGAAAGACAATGGTAAGATTGATAAGATCTAGCCAAGATGAAAGGAAAATGTACATTGATAAGTGACAACCCTAACTTAGCACTTACTGGGTGTACTCTAAAAGGTAAACGTTGACTCTAAAGGTATCTTGATGCGTTATGACCATAATGTCTAATGCTAAATCAGTTTACGGTCTATGTACAGCATTTTATGAAGGCTTAATATATAGGCCGGTATGTTTGGAATAGGAATTGGTGTACCATCCTTAAAAATTAACTCACAATTCATAAACCTTGTGCTAAGGTAATTTGATATGAAGACAAAAATGTTGGACAGAGATAATGTACTGGAGTCTTTTATCAATGCTTTTAGTTAGCCTAGTCAGTGGTACGGGCCTAAGAAGAGACTTAGGAATGAATAGAACCGGCAATCCAGTCGAGGCTTCGAGGCGAAGTTTACTTGCGATGTTAGGCTCTTCTCGTGTAAGTTTCGGGTTAGGTCGAATAGTGCCATTAGTACAGTCAACATTTTCACCAAGAATTTGGTACATTTAAATATTAAGTTCTTCGTGTTTGCTTTACTTACGGTCATATCTATGAGAGCGCTCATAGGTCTCGTGTTGTATGTCATTGTGACAAAGGGGCTATTCATAAATTACGTCATTTCAAATTAGAGGGGGGGGGGGGTCTGGACATCGGATGATGGTAGCATAACGTAGGAGGAAACGGGGTCATTCGAAGCATGATTTTTGGATGATTTTAGGGGGGGGGGGGGGGGGTCAAAAATCTTCAATAAACGATGACGTAATTTATGGACAGCCCCAAAGTACATAGTGGTCGAGGATTTTAATTGGTTTAAAGTAGTCTAATATGTATTATTGTTGATTTATTATCATCAAACCGCGGTCAATTTAATTTTCATTTTCCACACTGACAACAAAAAAGATTTTCTACGTATTCGTAATTTGTAAAGTTATTATTGCAAACACAATTAGGGCGGCGTGTATGTATTAATGACTTTATTTTTAGAATGAAACGTTGAAATCATTTGTTCAACTCGGGGAAAATATATTTACTGGAGTTATTAAAATAACTGAAGTTTTATATGTATGTTAATAAATTATATAGGAGTTTACGCACAGTTACTTTTGATATAATTTCGGACTCTTAAATTTAAATTAGTCTGATATATCGTGTAAATTGTATCGTTATTAAGATAACCATACTGTGGAAATGTTTAAAAGCACTTTAGTGTTAATATTTTGAGCCACACGTATAAAAACATATAACTGCGATAGCAGCAAGATGGCATTATTCAACCGAACCCCTATCACTGTTTCACGGTTAATCCTATCACTCTATGATTTGTGCATATATAAAGAAACTATTGCTCTTCGATTGTTTATATTGTATAATATATCAGCTCCATATCTCACCGTTGTTATTTATCATCATATATAATGAATGTTATGACAATATCGCTTGTCCCGCTGGACGTAACTGTATATATTGTCGTGTCTTTATATATCACCTGTTGTATCACATTAAATATATAACTAGGTCTGTATTTCAATAGCTATATAAAAAAACTTACATAAAATTTTAAAAAAAGCTATTGAGGTATTCGAACTGTATACTTGTCTATCAAATTTTCAATGGAACATATTTTAATGTCTACTGAATGTTATATATATGTCTAAGTATTATTAATTCTTGTACTAAGATTCTATAGCTCCGTCACAGTTTAGTACCGCTCAGTAGCCTCCTAAGTCCCGATGTCCTTTTGAAAGGACAAAGTCAAATCAAATTTTGAACTATAATGGAATTATAGAAGGTTCCAAATTTAAAACTGCAGAAATGACTCTGGGTCTAAGGAGGGTAGTTCGACTAAGTTTATGGTTTTGACATTGCTACCCGATTTTGAACTTTATCTACATCGCTTCAAAGTCTGTTTTGCATTGACGTGTGCTTTTTGTTTCGCTTGCATTTCTCAAAGTTGGTCTGATTTCAACGTGTAGCAATGTTGAAACTTTATTTTTTGTAAATATGAAGTGTTGTCAGTTTTTCGAAGGGATCGCATTCCAGCCCAGACATTAAGAAGGTTCACTTTCGCACGCTTGTCTCTCTCTAACCCTTCAGAATATAACTCGTATTGTGGCCCTAAAAATCTAACAGTCTACTTCCATCTCTTTCATTCGATTATTACAAGAGCGATAGAGATATCGATAGACAGTCGAATTTTGGATGTAGGGTGAGTGAAATAATTCCAAAGTTGTATGAGATCGAGATGCGAGCGAAAGTTACCCGTCGTATAGCCGCGACATATCACTTATGTGACAGTCAATTAAAAAAAACTGCCTCTACAATTTCAAGCATACAAAACTGAGCTGGCAACACACTCTTCCGTGTTTGTTTTGTAATAAAATATTTACAATTAGACTAGGTCGTTACATTGTATCTGAGATATCCAGTGTAATTAAATTTGTGTAGAATAGTTGATATTGAAGTAAAAAATCATCTATTTATAATAGTTATAAGGACGGGGGCTGTGGGGGCACTACTTTTTTCTTTTTCTTTAATTGTATTAAATTCACCAAAATAAATTGATCGAATAACTTTAGACACACAAGTTAACTTAATATTACTATAATTTTCTAATACAATAACTCATTTAGTGAAAGCATAACGTAAATGCCTGAAATTGAACGGAATAAAAAAAAAACACTATACACATAGACACCCTGAAATTCAAAATTTTAAAAGCGATGTCATGACGTTAGGGTTGTCTCATTTCCCCTACGCTACAGGTTTGTCGAATCAATGTAAGAACTGTATAAGATGTCTTATAATATTTATATAATTATTTTCAATATTAGTGTGGCCCCCAGCGCCTCCTGGTGTCCGCAAAGAGAAGTTACGAGCACTGGCCTACGTTCCCTCGCAGCAGTTACCCGAGCCTAAACGCGATTACAGCGAGTTGACAGGTGGAAGGCCGAGCGAAGCGGGGTTTAGAGAAGGGGTTTCCCTAACTGGAAGTGTAAGGGTTACAGCTGTATGTCAGTTACTTCATTGAAAGATTTGGACTTCGAAATTAGAATAAAACTGTATTAAACGTACTACAAAACTAATATCACGTACACGTACATACAAACTGTTGTCAATGGTTTAACAGTATGAAAGAACTATTTATTATGGTCCGTGTTTTGGATGAAAATGGCGTTGGGTATTGGTTTAGTTGATTAAACCCATTTCACCTGCATTTGATGAACTTGTCGTAATAAAACGAATTCGAATGATTGTTGGAACAATTTATGTTACAGCGTGACAACCCTGTGCTACAGGATTAAGAACGTGTACGCAACTCAAAATGATGACGTCACTAAGTGAGCGAACTATGGCAAATTTTCAACCGCTCGCCCCTCCACATGTCAAACTCGTAAAAAATTATAAAGTGTCTTTATATGTAACTAAATAATCTGGCTGTTGTGTGTTTTGGATCTTCGCCGTTGTCATTATATTAAAAAATAATAATTTTATAGCGTTCGGTTACCCGTTCTTCCATGACATTCACGCAGGGAGGAAATTGCTGTAACTATTGCAAAGAAAAAAATACCTTCATAAAATTCAAATTTTTATTTCATAAGTGCAGTTTGAAGCAGGCTGAAGTGGGACTGGGCAGGTCACGTCTGCCGCATGCATTCGGTTAGGTGGGCTAGTATAGCCACCAAGTGGATGCCGCTAAATGAGCGCGGACGTGGCAGGCCCAGACGGAGATGGCGGGACGAGTTAGACACCTTCATTAATAACTGGCCGGAAAAAGCTCAACAACGGGAGTCGTGGAAATCAAAGGGCCTTCGCCCAGTGGGACACTATAAGGGGTTATAAAAAATGCAGTTTAATCAACTAGTTCATTAGTTGATTAAACTGCATTTTTTTCATCAAAATGTGTTTGCTGATATCAAAATGTCGGATGTGTTCAAAGTTAATAAATGGTAATGATAGCATTTCCACCGCTTTGTGGCGCTACTTTCGAAGATCGTGGTATCCAATAATAAAAAGCTGAATAGTTTTCCTCCACACTTCGTCAAACAAAGATTGATGAAGTGCCAAGATGGAAAGCCAAAGAAAAGTAACGTCTACGGAAATTTGCCTTCATATAATTTCCCAAAGGTTTAGTAGGGAAGGGCGTCATCTGAAGTATCTAAATGAAAGTACAGCAATTTCACCCCTACCATGCTGCAGTTGTACGTTATTTAGTTTCTAAACGACTTGGAAGTGTAATTTAGACAGTTAGAGTAATTTACTATCAGTACATGAACCATGTTTAGAACAACGTAAAAGTTATGAAATTGGCATTATAGTTAGTTATTATGAATTGAAATAATTATATTATTCTAAAATACATCGGTCTTGTTATTTTAGTGCCGGTTTTGAGAAGTTTTTCTAAAGGTAATATCATTTTTTAGATTATTGTAAAGATCGTTTTAAGCAGAGTAAGTATTAAATGCTTATCAAACTAAATCGAGGTTAACTTGCATGCAATTTCCATTACATCTGCTCACTTTTGAATGCAATTTACCTTAGTAGTCGGCAATGTAACGTAAATTGCATGCAAGCTCTTGCTAACCGAAGTAAATGTCATATACGAAGGAAAAACTGACCAAGGCGTCCAGTGGCCAAGGCTGGAATCGACAGATACCTGAACCGCCCGGCCACTCGGTGGCATGGGTCGAATTTTCCAAGTATATCTCTTGCTAGTTTAAGCCTTGCTTAAGGCTAACCCATTGGAAGCCAAGTGAAGAACATCTAGCCATTTCATCATGATTCCATGCCCACATTGCTAAGAACGCTTATCGATGTTATAGAGTCGTATCACTCGTGTCGTTGTCAATGTAACCTTGCGTTTTCGTATTAAGACATGTGGCGTTCAAAGGGTTGTAGGCTAATTCGAAATTGCACAGATATCAGAGTGACATTTAACTGACGTCATTCAATCGATCGTCAATTATCGTGCCTTTGTCTCGAACTTGTTCGTACATGGACCCATTGGAGCGCGCAATACGCACGATAACTAAAATAATAAGGTTTTGTCAAAAAATTCATTTTTGGTACAAGCTTTTATCGCCGACTGTACTTTTCTTAAGACAGACAACTAATACTCATCAAAACAATTCTAAAAACCCCTAACACAATTAGGTTACGTTGTTTAATCACAGAGTTCCTATGGCCACCTCCTGTCTCCATCATCAGATCAGCTCGATGGTACCATAATATTGCATTGTCATCCGATTTATACATGCATGCAAAATTTCAGCTTATACGGAAACCGGAAAGTGGATCAAATTTAACTTGCAAGATTTGATTACAGACAGACAGACAGACAACGGTCAGGTGAAAGTAAATAAAAGCTTGTAATAATACGATTCAAATATCAATCCGATGTCAGTGTACGTTTAAATTGGCCTGTTATGCTCGCTAGCATAATACTTTCTCGTTTTGCGATCTTTACATAATGTAAGTTTCAGACAAAACATGAAATTGTAATCATCAGTTAACTTTGGTGGAATCGGTGGAATCGTGTCTCAGCATTTGTAAAATGTCGTCGTGTATACGAATGTTTTGCCTCAAACTTACAATCAGAACCTCTGGATTGTAAAGTGGAATGCTATTTTATATTAGTTTACAATTACCGCATTATTTCATAAAATGTTGAACTATCGCTAGTCTAAGAGTTTGTGAGGAAAGAGAAGAGTCGTGGAATGTATGGGGCCCAATACATTCCACGACTCTTCTCTTTCCGAACAGACTACCTGTTTTGCGATAGGTAATAGATACGACAAAAAATGTCATCAATAGCTGCTTATTTTTTTTTACAAAGCTCAATCAAAATGGCAACCAAATATAGTTAGTAAACTACGATAGAACAGCCGTTTGGTCATATAGCATTCCACGCAATCCAGGCAAGAACCCCATAAAATACCTGCCTCTCATTCGTTCCTATATTACAGAGCAATGGGAGAAAGAGTTAGAAGCCGAGCTGAACGAGTACGAGGTGGTGGCCGGGGCAGGCAAGCTGGACGACAAGCAGTGGGACGAGAAGGAGTGTGCAGACCTGCTGGGCGACGCTGAGGACCTCAAATAGAAAATAAGAGGTGTTTTAGGAGTTATTATTGTGCAGGGGTCTCCAAATTTTAGAGGGCCACGAAGCCTTCGGTCCTTCATTATGCTGGAGGGCCTGGAGGTCTTCAAATTTTACTTGAGGGCCGGATTGTAAGGCCCTTTGGCTCTCTGTTTTTTTAACGTGGGTGTGGGTGTAAGTAGTTTGGAGACCTCTGTTATTAGTGTCCGACCAAGGTTCGGTTTTGGCAGGTTTCGGCATAGAAAACATGTTTCGGCCTAATCTTTCGGCAAAAAAAATTGTCTTTGGTCAGACACTATCTCTTATACAGTATCGTGAATCGTGAGAGTCCGAAATACCTAAACTGTATAGACAAAGTGTTAGGGACCGTTTACATCGGTATTTAATCCCTCGTTTCCAAATGGATCAGCAAAGGGAATAAAAATTCAATTCTAAATTTTAAACTCTTCAACGTTTTTTGCCTGGCAATTTTCGGTCCTTAGCAGTTCTGCCCTGTTTCGGCAAAACAGCGTATCTATTATCTGTCAAGCCGTTTCCATCAGTAGAAAAATGCGGCATATTAAAAAAAATGTAGGCACCAAGGCCTATCGTCCCATAGAAAATTAGAAATTCGGCGCTTTTTCTACTGACAAAGTTAGGGCTGGCTATAGATAGTTTTTTTTGCCGTAACAGGGCAGCAGAGTGCCAGCCAGTTGAGTTATCTTTGGCTCTATCGTGTCTTCCGTATTAGGCAAGACTGGGAGCTGGACAATTTGTAAATTAAAAAGAAAAGCATAATAAAATAAACATCAAAGGTCCTGTGCCTTTGTGAGCGGTCTTTGTTCTTTAAATTCGGTAGATTCCATGGATTAATAAACCTACGCACTTATTCAAGTGTTTGGAAAATCGTGATTTTCATATTAACGGTGTAGAAAGTATTTTCGAGCGGCAAAATACTTGATTGTTACAGTATTTTGATGATCTGGATCTCGATAAAATTAATAAATACAATATGACTTTTAATATGAAAATCATATACTTAAAATAAGTAAAATTATACAAGCTTCAGATGAGCTCAATTTTATTCTTATGATGAGAGTTACATGTAATACTAAGGTGCATTGTTGCATTTAACTAAGCTAGGCGTTGATGACAATTATAGATTATTATATAAATACCAAGCTTGTGAATGCCTAAATCTCAGTCTGCTCCTATTTTTTTTTCCTGTAATATTTTCTGGGGAGACACATAAAAAAATACAATAAATATAAACAAACTAAAGGCATTATTAGGATTTCTGAAAATGAGACACGCAATTGTGACGGCAAATATTAAATAAATATTATTTTAACAAATCTTGATCTAATCTTGTAAACTTGGATTTATTATTGATCGTAGAAAGTCTTCCTCCGTCTACGGGATTAAAACCCGATTCGTTAAAATAAAAAAAGTAGGTAAGTATGTTATAATAAACTTTCCCCCCATTTTATTGTTCCCCTAACGCTGCGTCTTACGTAAGCGAACAACTCGCGAACGCGACGCGGCGCGGCGCGGCGGGCCCAAGGCATTCGCGTTCGCGACGAGATCGCCCACGTAGGACACTTCTATAGATATCAAAGGTGATTCACCCCGCGCCGCATCGCTTCGCTTCGCGTTCGCGTGTTGTTCGCCTACGTAGTACGCTGCGTAAATGAAAATTGGCAACTTATGTTAATATTACGTTATACTTATAATACATACTAATAAATGTTTTGCTTAGTAATGACACTTGTATTTGAAATAATCGCTAGTTCAGTAGTGTCGGATACATGTGTTGGTATGTGTAAGGTTTTATATTCATAGTGAAATTAAATACACCAAAATGTAAGTTTACTTTTTAACAGCCCAGGTGTGATTATAACATTAATTTTACTTTGTGTCTGTAACCACGTTGAATTTTGTGGAATATTCATTTGAAATTTGGTAACTTCTAAGAAATAACTTTAATGAATATTTTCAGGAAAAATGTGTAAAAAAAAAATCCGGTACGTTCTTCTTAGAATTACGAACACAACTGATTAAAATAATTTGTTAAAAAGTTTGATTTACTGCGATTATTTGCGATACCTTCACAAACATTTTGTATGGGCCGTCACAAATTTGAGTCTTACATTCGGACCCGGAAAATATTCGGAGAAAAACCCAACATGTACATTTAAAAAAAGTTACATTTTATTTTTGAAATCCCCATTTTAATGCTTCGTACTGCCGCGTTTTTACCAATTTTCTTCATTAACTATGATGATTGTTCTAAATATGTATAGCATTTGCAGAATAAACTTAATATTAGCTTTGATATATCGTTTGCATATATGTTTAATGTTTATATTTAGGTTATATAACTTAATACATGTTTACCTACTGAGTGGGTTGACTAAAAAAGTGGTTAGGTACCTATATACCTACTCAATTATCGACTTTATTGTAAATATGTTTTATACAAAGATAATGTTCATTTTAGTAAACCTAGAGGAAATATTATTTATCTACCGAAGTGTACCTAAAGAGCCTTTTTATTTTGTATGCTTGCCTGTTTGTTTGTTTTATTGAATTTGCGATTTTATTTCAAAGTCTATTTTATAAATTAGTAGTGTGCGAGTTTTAAAATATTGTTTACTTTTCGCTAAAAATAAGTAAGTAAATATAATTATGCATAGGCTGTTGCTAAGATACTATAAATTTATTCTCTTTTCGATGTAATAAACATTCCTATGTGATTCAATAAAATTTCACCAAAATACTGTTTTATTTTTCATTCTACGTAGTATTACAGCTGTCTTACTTTTTAACTCAAACGGGTAGCGGGGTAGTTGCGCAGTGATTTTCTATGGGCCAAGTCAGTAGCTTAATTAAACGTCAACCATAATTAACCGTCTCAGTTAAGAGGGCGCACAAAACTGTAGTTTTATATAATTATTAATACACGTTTTAATCAACGGTAAAAAATAAATCGCTTGGTAACTATACTACTTGTATATTTACAAGGGCAGACGATAGAAATAGAAAACAGGTCTTATTTCATTTATTTAACAGTTGTTCGTCGTTACACTGTATAGGTATCATAGAATAGCAGTATAATTTCAGTATAAAATAGCTACGTACTGATAGCTAATGGGGTGGACTGTATTATGCATAGACTAGGAATCCTCTAGACGGTGTTTAGAGCTATTATTTCATGAAACCGATGCTGCCAAAAATACTGGGGTGCGGAGGACGAGGTGAGCGAGCCCCGTGCCGTGATTGGTCCGTTCACAGACACGGACGTCACACAAAGACACTTGGACTCGAAAATGGAGTAAAACTACCGTATATTTGTGGCAGAGGGCGTAGCGCTACATGCTCAGTCTGGAGGATGTCTTGTCTGTGGTATTATGAGATGATGGAAACTCGTAGATGTTATATAATTAATTATTTTAATTAGTAAATAAGGCACAAAGATGATATCAGTATAACGGTCACAGGCAGACTGACTTACATGGAATAATAAATCAAAAGGTTTTACAAATAATGTATGTTCGAAAGAGGTCGCGCGCCAGCCAGTCGCCAACAGCTACAGATCATTGACGTATAAAATCTCAGGACTGGCCTTACGGGCAATAAGAATGGGGCCACTACAGCGGTGTGACACCGCTACAACGCGATTGGTTGATGAGTTCGCATCACGCACGTGATTGGTTCATGAGTTCGCATCACGCGCGCGATTGGTCGCAACTAGCTGCGTCAGGCTGCGCGATTGGATCGAATTGGTGAGTCACACCGCTGAACTAGTACCATTGTTAGTACCCGTAAGGCCAGTCCATAGATATAATACGTTAATGCTACAGATATAGTCGAGGGATCTGACGAACGAAACTTTAAACAGAAGTGAATTTTTAGAGTAAATAAATAAGTAAATATCCTTTATCGCACCATAAAGTTAAAAACAGGCCTAATAATACGGTACACGCAAAACTGAAACATAATAATATCGTCACACAACTATACTCAGTTTTTGTCACATACAATAATCTTGACGTTAATTTGTTCTGGCAATAATAACAATGAAACTATCTTAAATTTGCCGTCGGCTAAACTTGCTAAGTAACTCACAATAAGGGTATTAGTCAGTTATTTGACTACAACGACAGCAAAGTTAAGTTTGTGCTATTGTTTGACAAGCTCTAACTCTTAATAAGTTGAACTAATGTTTACGCGTTAAATACTAAATGGCAGTTATGGATGTTTGATTAATAGACAAATGTTTGGTTTCGTTCTGATTATTTGATTAGAGTCAAAATTAAGTTGTTACCTATCTTTAAGACAAACTAGCCAAATAAGAATTTAGGGTAATGAGAAATAGGGCCGGATTTTTCCGGCCGACTCAGATTACTATGTTAAAAAAAACAAATGAGAATGAACACCCGTTTGATCTAATTTGACTCCATAAGATTTAACGTAGAAAAGCCGACAAAATGAGGGCAGCACCAGTCGTGCTCCTAGCGGATAATGATTAGTGTTATAGATCAAAAGATTCACTATAATCTCTACAAGACTATATATAAACTTCATTGCGTGCCTGTCCCATGTACCTAATAATGACCATGATTCATGTTCATTGTTTCATGATCTTGGTAAACATGGTTAAACTTCTTCAATTATCGAGTATTTTACAATTGCCACATAAAGGAACATCGATTAATTAATCCAAGCTACATATTTTTCCTAACTGCGTAGTTATCCTACTAGACTTATTACAGTTATAACAATGGAGTTCAAGCGATTAATTATCCTTGCAATGTAATTTTTACCTGTGTCTTTAAGATTCTGTAATTGACCGAGCGTTAGCGTAGGTCTCCATTTCAGCTTACGCTTTCGTATGTCCGGAATGTTCTCTACAGGTCGCAATTCTCAACTGATTCTCGGGTAATTTTGTGAGCAAGTTCATAATGTCTTATCCTAAAGAGGCCTCATCCTTGTTTCAAGGCGAAAATATTATTTTACAGTACATATGGCCCTATTTTCCCACACTAGTGCGTAAAATAGCACTTTTCGTGCGTATGTCAAAAGTTTAAATGGCCATATGTACTGTAAAACGTTGTACGATACACGTGCGAATAGGTAATTCGCAACTCGTGTCGATTTAAAACACTCCCTTCGGTCGTGTTTTAATTTATCGCCACTCGTTTCGATTTTCCTCTTTTCCGCACTTGTATCGTAAATAACTATTACAGTACATATGGTCCTATTTTCCCGCACTAGTGCGTAAAACAGCACTTTTCGTGCGTATGTCAAAAGTTTAAAGGGCCATATGTACTGTAAAACCACAATTACACCGTTGTACGATACACGTGCGAATAGGTAATTCGCAACTTGTGTCGATTTAAAACACCCCCTTCGGTCGTGTTTTAATTTATCACCACTCGTTTCGAATTTCCTCTTTTCCGCACTTGTACCGTAAATAACTCATTAATTCGCGTAAATAATCACGTAATAAGTAGAGTATAACGTGTTGAAATGAGAAGCCTTTTTTTTATATTAGGTATTTTTAAACATTTTATATCTACATCTTACTGGTTCACTAATAACAGACAGTCAGGCTTAATCGATTCTTGTGTACCTAAGTATAGAATTTAACTATTTGTGTATTTTGGACCGTATATACTAGGTAAACAAAGTGGTAACAAAATTAAAATGACGCAAAAACTATTGACGAATTCTTAACGCAATGTTTATTTTCTGGTCGATTTTTTTTTGCTTTGTATGACAAGGCCCACGTTGTATAATGTTAAAGACGAGTATTGACCGATAGCTCAGAATAAAGGATGAGTCACGCTAGACCGGGCCATGCCCGAGCCGAGGCGTCCGACATGTAATTTTCTATGATGGTTGATTGGTGATCACGTGGTGCTTTCCATAGAAAAAGAAGCGCCGGAAGCTCCGGCCCGGTCTAGCGTGAGTCATCCTTAACTGTGCGACGGTCGAGGCCGCCCGCTAACAAGATCAAGATCGAACCCGCGACTCCAGTCTAAGACTACGCGCCGGCAACAGTGCTCATCTATTATGGATTTTATGACACTATTTTTTATACTGACTGGTGAGTGTAAACATTTAGTGAAGGTTTTCATTTCTATTGTAACCATCAAGTGAGATTGTGGTCGAATGCTTAATAACTACATATCATCATCATCATTTGCCATACAGCATTTTGTCAGATGCTGAGAAGACTAGAACCACCTAGAACTAAGAAGACTAGAACCAGCTAGAACTAAGAAGACTAGAATATCACTTCAGAAATGAGTCAGTTTCACCCCAGTCGTGGGACTGGGGCGAAACTGGGGTGAAACTAGTTGGGTACCTCGTATCTTCCCTATACGTGAAGTGGTTATGATTGTTTTTCCCTGTAGAATGCTGTATGGTATTAGGGCTCCGTTTGCGATATTAACCTTAAAAGTGTACCTAGTGTTAGAGTTAAGCTCGAATCGTCACTGAAATAAATAAACAAGTACATGACATGACAGTAGCAGGCCTATTCGGATTTCGAGATAATCACAAGATCTTGAGACGATTTAGAGATCAACTAGATCTACATTAGATATCGACTAGATGTGACTTGGATATATCTAAGTCATAACTTGTCGAAATCGTTCAAGAGGACCTCCAGAATCGCGGAAACGTCAAATTTGACATATCTATCTTACAAATATCTTTAAATTATCCGTATCGTAACTTGTTGAAGTCTAGTAGAAACCTAATTAATTTTCCGAATCGAGCCGTAGGTGTTGTTTCACTCATCATACATATCGTACCTACCTACTATCGTGTAAATAGATACTCAAATCATTGTTTTATAAAAAACTAGCGACCCGCATCGCATGGGTAAACCTTAACAAATTAGAAATACACATAAAAATTCCTCAAGAAACCACTATTGAAAGGTGAAAATCGCATGAAAATCCGTTCAGTAGTTTTTGAGTTTATTGCGAACATAGATACATACAGACAGACGCGGCGGGGGACTTTGTTTTATAAGATGTAAAGATTAAAAGTTATGGACCGGAGTACCGGAGTGAAATGGAATTACACTGTAATTGAGTAAAAGCACTTGTGTGCATTTCACCATTGCAAGTTATAAGCGGAGTCCGAACGGAGCCTATTCCGCTTGTAGTGTAAAAAATATTTTCTCGTGACCTAGCATATTCATAAACTAATACGTTTATAATGTGTTAACGGACGGTTATTTAAGCTGATTCTCCTTACATAAGCCGTCGACCGTGACTTTAGTTTCAATGTTAGGCGTAATTTGCGTATTATCTAACTTAGGTATTTTTATTCTGAAGGATATTCTATGTAGGTAGGTAAGATCTCAAACGTTTAAAATGTTTTTGACATTGGAAATGTCTTTTCGTTCGCTCCAGTATAGGGTCCGATTTCACGAAAAAGTGCGATCCCCTTATATCTCGGAAAGTTGAGAAGATATGATATTAAAAAATAGGCTCAAAAGACGCATAATCACGAGAGCTGTAGCAAAAAGGTTCCGTACCCAAAGGGTAAAAACGGGACCCTATTACTAAGACTCCGCTGTCCGTCCGTCCGTCCGTCCGTCCGTCCGTCCGTCCGTCCGTCCGTCCGTCCGTCCGTCCGTCTGTCACCAGGCTGTATCTCACGAACCGTGATAGCTAGACAGTTGAAATTTTCACACATGATGTATTTCTGTTGCCGCTATAACAACAAATACTAAAAATTCACAGATTTCGTGCCTCACACGACTATCGAGCACATTGGAAATGAATCTACGGAATTCGAAAAAATATTGTCGCTGAGCGACGAGAAAGTCTGGATAAGGGGCTATTCATAAATTACGTCATTTCAAATTAGGGGGG
The DNA here is from genome assembly GCF_910591565.1 of Cydia splendana. Classification (NCBI taxonomy): domain Eukaryota; kingdom Metazoa; phylum Arthropoda; class Insecta; order Lepidoptera; family Tortricidae; genus Cydia; species Cydia splendana. The sequence continues at coordinate 1,361,014 of NC_085960.1, read as the reverse complement.
GGGGGGGTCTGGACATCGGATGACGGTAGCATGAAGTAGGAGGAAATGGGGTCATTTGAAGCATGATTTTTGGATGATTATAGGGGGGGGGGGGTCCAAAATCGTCAAAAATCGATGACGTAATTTATGGACAGCCCCTAAGGAAAAAGTTACAAAATAAAACTACAACGTTGAATGATAATTATTTTATTCTTAGACTAACACAAGTATCCTGGACATAACGCATGTGAACAAACAAATTGCAAAATTTCCACACGCGTATCCAAGTTTGAATAATTGTCGCCGTGGCGCATAAGTATAGGTACATATTTCATTTTTCGATTAATAAGCAGGATATATTAATGTTCAAAGTACAAGAAAATTATTACACGGCAAATCCGTAGTCAACTCGAGAAGTGGTGATCGGCAGCGGCCCATTTGCTGCAAGATATGAAATTTTCTTGACAGCAGTTTGACGCGACGAGAGATGACCATAACAGCGTTTGTCTATGTTGCACCAAACCTGAGTTCCAATAGGTACTACCAGGGTTCAGCATCAGCTATCTTGGGTAATGCTCTACCATGTGCTCATCATGACGAATCGGGTGTCCAAAACAGCGTGTGCCTGGGTCAAACAGATCACTGTGTTATGTCTTTCCTGTAGACATACACAAGAGTTAAGGGCTATAAAGGTTAATTTTCTTATTTAACCCTTATCCACGTGAAAAGGTCCTCCTTTTATTTAGAGAACTATGATAAAATCATTGCTTACACGCCCACAAGCTGTTAACTATTGCCCACAGGAGAGAAAAATGTGCTGTTCGCGATAACACACTCCCTCTCCCTCTCCCTCTCCCTCTCCCTCTCCCTCTCCCTCTCCCTCTCCCTCTCCCTCTCCCTCTCCCTCTCCCTCTCCCTCTCCCTCTCCCTCTCCCTCTCCCTCTCCCTCTCCCTCTCCCTCTCCCTCTCCCTCTCCCTCTCCCTCTCCCTCTGCCTCTGCCTCTGCCTCTGCCTCTGCCTCTGCCTCTGCCTCTGCCTCTGCCTCTGCCTCTGCCTCTGCCTCTGCCTCTGCCTCTACCTCTGCCTCTGCCTCTATCTCTATTTCTATTTCCACCACCACAAGAATGCATAGATTGTCGAATAGTGCGTTATCTACGCCCGTCTCAAACAGGATAGATAGAGTTAGACCAAGAAAAATCTGCAGCGATTTTGAAAGCCCACGCAGTGCAAGTGTTATTCTGCCGTCATAATCCCGATAATTCACAACAAACACCGATAACGAACTCTGCGAAACATGAAGTCATAAATGTCCTCTGAAAAATGTCGTTCTGACTTTTTGACTATTTTAAGGTTAGGCTACAGGGCAAACCCTTAACCCGATCGTCTTTGTTTTAGGCTCAAATTGTAGCTGACTAAATTGTCCAGAGCCGTTTTTCTCAAATTTTTGATATCATTCTTCGTTTCCAAATTATCGAGCACCAAAATCAAAAATTCGGAAAAAATTGAATTTTATTTTCACTATTTCGACCATAACTTTTTTTGTTTTTGACTTTCTCGAATAATTATTTTTGCACCTTACAGCTCTCGTGATTATGCGTCTTTTGAGCCTATTTTTTAATATCATATCTTCACAACTTTCCGAGATATAAGGGGATCGCACTTTTTCGTGAAATCGGACCGTATACTGGAGCGAACGAAAAGACATTTCCAATGTCAAAAGTACGGAACCCTCGGTGGGCGAGTCCAACTCGCACTTGTCCGGTTTTTATTTATTTATTTAGTACTTATAGTTTTATTGACGTTACAAAATTTAATTTATTAATGTACAGAAACACATTAGCTGCCACCGTCATACAAGTTTGTTCCTAGGCCTCGCCCCCTGGCAGTGAATGCGGTAATCTGCTGTAGATTTCTGATATTTGAGTGCCTAACCAAATTTTTATTCAACATATTTTTCCTCAATTTATTATGTTGATTATGTTCTAGTGTCATTGTCGTGTCAGGGGCAGAGGGAGGCCAGACTTCCGCTCTCTTACGACAGCTTCCGGCAGATACTTCGTTCCAAAGTCTCAGGTGAGCTTCATACCATTCCTGAAACATTCCACGAAATAATTGTCCACCGTTGTCCCTTACAGTCACCTGCAATAATATGTTACACAACGAACCCCGCAAGAGTATCTGACACGATCTTATTTTGAGGCCTTCGAAGAGTAACATATCGACAACAATATAATATAATATAATAAACAATATAAATCTGTATTGTATGTTACAGTGCCCGAAGGCCGTAAAATCAGCGTCAACGATGTCATCCTACGATTGTACAGGTACCTAACATATTGTCAATTCAGTTTATAGGCGGCTGGCGGCCCTAAACTAAAAATGAATTCTATTCACCTATAAACAATATTCATTTTAGAATAAGGTTTGAATAACTGACCACCTTATACTAAAATGAATTCTATTTATAGGTGAATATAATTAATTTTTGGTTTGGGGTGGCCAGTTACTAAAAGAGGCCAGTTACTGGCGAACTACCCTACCTACTGCTTGCTATATTAGTGTCGCACCAAGAAAAGTCTGCAGCGGATTTGATAGCCCACGCAGTGTAAGTGTTATTTATACGTTATAATTTTATAGAAGTTTGACGTTTAAAATGACACTTGCACTGCGTGGGCTATCAAAATCGCTGCAGACTATTCACGGTCTGACTCTAGAGGTATATTATTTTGTGTTTTTTCCCCGTACACAGACCACAGTCATATATTGGGCATTAGCATGTCGAGCACTGGGACGTTAAACTCATATATCTGTTATATATTTTCTAGCCCAAACGCTACCAAGCCGGCCGGATACCGCATCAGAGAGACCAAGCGGCTTCTAGCTGACCCCAACTTCGACCCGCAGCGGCCCACCGTTGTCTATGCTCACGGGTAACGATAGTTTTTTTTATACTAGTACGTCTGTGGCAAACAAGCATGCAAGCTGATGGTAAGCAGTCTCCGCAGCCTATGAACGCCTAAAACTCCATGGGGATATACTATATTTTTTTAGGGGAACTAGAGCTCACTTGTAATTCGGTTACCGAACACTACACCGAACCATCTGTCATTGTAATGCGTTCGTCATTGTAAACTTATACTGTATGGGAGTTTCATAGTAGGTATACTACTCTTCGAGTGACGATTATTGTGTTTGGTGCGACTGACGTCGTTTAAACCTGCTGATAATGTTAACGGTTATGGACATGCACTGAGCGTTGCCCGACAAGTTGTCACAAAAATCTGTACAAAAACTGTCTGTTATTGTTTATTTTTTCAAATTGCAGCTATGTGGAGCTGTTCACAGACGCAAGCGTCAAGCGCGTGATGGAAGCATATTTGCAGAATGGGGAATACAACGCGCTCCTCCTGGACTGGTCGAACCTGGCGTTCGGTAACTACGTAGTCTCTGCCATCGGCTTGAAGGCGGTTAGTAGGTGTTTTCAAATTGCAGCTATGTGGAACTGTTCACAGACGCAAGCGTCAAGCGCGTGATGGAAGCGTATTTGCAGAATGGGGAGTACAACGCGCTCCTCCTGGACTGCTTGAACCTGGCGTTTGGCAACTACGTAGTCTCTGCCATCGGCTTGAAGGCGGTTAGTGGGTGTTTTCAAATTGCAGCTATGTGGAGCTGCTCACAGACGCAAGCGTCAAGCGCGTGATGGAAGCGTATTTGCAGAATGGGGAATATAACGCGCTCCTCCTGGACTGGTCGAACCTAGCGTTCGGTAACTACGTAGTCTCTGCCATCGGCTTGAAGGCGGTTAGTAGGTATTTTCAAATGGCAGCTATGTGGAGCTGTTCACAGACGCAAGCGTCAAGCGCGTGACGGAAGCGTATTTGCAGAACGGCGAGTACAACGCGCTCCTCCTGGACTGCTCGAACCTGGCGTTCGGTAACTACGTGGTCTCTTGCCATCGGCTTGAAGGCGGTTAGTGGGTGTTTTCAAATTGCAGCTATGTGGAGCTGTTCACAGACGCAAGCGTCAAGCGCGTGATGGAAGCGTATTTGCAGAATGGGGAGTACAACGCGCTCCTCCTGGACTGCTCGAACCTGGCGTTCGGTAACTACGGAGTCTCTGCCATCGGTTTGAAGGCGGTTAGTAGGTGTTTTCAAATTCAATGCGTTAGTACCATCGCCCACACTGTTAATTGTCCATCGGTGGAGCTTATTACAAAAGACATAAGGTACCTACACCGATGGACAGTTAAGAGTGTTGCTGCTTGTAGGTGTCTTCCCTAAGCTAGATCATGTGTCCCAGCGCTGGGACGACTATTGTCAGAAGAAAATTGGAATTTATTATTTTCACCTAATATAAGGTACTACTAGTCAAATCAGTTTCTTTTTCGAACTGTCAAAACGATTTTGCTACTATGAAATTTATATGAAACACTGGCATGTGACGTCACAAACAAATTACCTACTCTTTATAGTTTTATACGGGTTTTAAAATAGAAATTGTGTCTAAAAATAACTGCTGTCTACGTTTCTCTATTAATCTTCTGGTGCTAAACTTCATGCATGGTGTAAAATAATTTATTTTAAATACAGTCAAATATACCCTATTACAGGCGTATCAGTGTAGTTTGTTGAATTTTTCTTCATCTCTTTTCAGGTAGGTGAAGAGACAGGGAAGGCGATATCCAGGTTAATAAAAGGCGGGCTGTCTCTGGAAGGGCTGCATCTCGTGGGGCACTCTATGGGGGCGCAGCTGCTGGGGATCGCCGCACGGTTCCTGTCAGAAAGAAAAACTAAAGTGCCCAGGTATATCTAAGGCTACATTTTTGCTATTGACAGGTGTCTTACAACCTGTGGGTCAAGACCGTCGGGGGTCGCATAATTGTTATCGTAAACCAATCTTTGTTAGTGTACCGTCTTTAAAATTTCAGAAAGAACCACCCTCATCAATTATCATACTAACACTACCGTCCACGGGACTTTCAGGGCACGCGATAAAGTCCCGTTCTAGTTTTAATAACAAAGAGTATTTTACGTCAATATTGTAGCCACTGTTTTGACAGTTGAAGTAAATGGTACTGTGCTTCTACTTTAGCTGGCCAAAAATACTCTATTAGTAATGAATTAGATGGTCAAACGGTAGTGCATGACACTACAGTTGTACAGCGCCATCTACTTCAGCTGTCACACCATGTGTGATTATCTATTCTATGCTCTGATTTTATTTACTTACCTACGCAAGTTGAATCAAAACTCAAAAATAATGTTATAAATGTATCAGGTTGACCGGCCTCGACCCGGCCTACCCCGGCTTCTACCCGCCGCTCCTCGCCCCTCCCATGTCGCCCTCCGACGCCGTGTTCGTGGACGCGGTGCACACGGACGGCGGCGGGTTCGGCTCCCCGGCGGCCACGGGCGCCGCGGACTTCTGGCCGAACGAGGGCAAGGCCAAGCAGCCGGGGTGCTTGTCGGCCACAGTTCCGCTTACTGTTGAAGGTGGGTCTCATGCTATTTTCGACATTTTAGTCGACCATCATTAATCATAGTTTGTCAAAGGACTGTCTCATTTCAATCATAGACAGAGAGAATCATACTGTATTTGTCTTACACTAAGTACTAGCACCCAAAAGAAAAGTATGAGTATAGTTTTCCTGGTTCTTACTGACTGACAAATTGGTTTGACCAACGATGATGAAAATCTCTGGTCTGAAAAGCTCAATGATGAAAATGGTCGTCGTTTTTTATCCTATCGACTGCGCCAATGTTAGATGAATAAATGATCGAGATCCATAGCAAACTGGTTTATTTCGAAATGTGCAACTACCGACTTACTTATAAGTCTACCCTACATAACACATTATTTTTCCTCCATCGCCATGCTGCCCTACCAATAATCTTAGGGAAAAGAATGACGACCATCTGCTGGAGAGCAGATGACGTTTTTCGATTGATGTGAGGGTAGCCCTGAGTTTACGAACTCAAGGGTGAATGTTTATAATTTCAACAAACAACTTATTACTAGACCCCTCAGTATTATAAGTAAATAACGATTTTAAAAGTGCAAAATGACGCCAATTTGACAACTGGCCACTCAATAACTTTTTTATCCTGTTCTGCCACTATGTATACTCGTATCATTATTAAGATTAATTTTATTGTATTACTAACTTACAAATAATATGGGCTTATGTCTGAAATAAATGATTGATTGATTGATTATTAAAAAATGATCTTTTTTTAGATTTCTGCAGCCACTGGCGCTCATGGGAGTACTGGGCCGAGTCGATAGAGGGGGGCGAGTTTATGGCCCGAAAATGCGAGGACTATGATACTTTCCTACGAGGACAGTGCAAGGAAGAACCACTCGTCTATATGGGACTTAAGGCCAGCCCTAAGTAAGTCTCTCTCTCATCTTAGAGTACTGCGCTGTCGGTAGACGTGGGGCAGTTCATGGCCCAAAAGTGCGAGGACTATGATACTTTCCTACGAGGAAGGTGCAAATAAGAACCCCTGGGCTACAGGGGACTTAAAGCCAGCTCCGAGTACGTCATCGCTAGGCTCCAAGCCTGTCAATTTTGTTTGTTAACAAAATTAAAATTTGGGACTATGAATATAAATATATATACATATACAAAAACAAATATCACAAGGCATATCATTAACAACATATATAATCGCAACTCTTATAAATTGAAGGTAAAGGTTTCAATAATTGGGCGGCTAGCACGATTAGCATAAGAGGCACTAGTGGCGGGAGCACCTTTCTCTTTCGCATGGTGCGAAAAGAGATTAGCAAGGCTTTAAACAATCTTTTTTTTTTCAGGTTAACTGGCAATTTCTACCTGCGGACAGCTGCGAAGGCGCCCTTTGCTTTGGGCGAGAGAGGCGCGGACTGACGAACATACATACAACCAAGCCCACCCAATAGCTATCGCTTCATTAAATTTTTACATAAACTGTTATGTGAGATCTTAAGATGATATTGTGATATTAAGGTAAAATTATAATTTATTCTATGATAAATGTGAGAACAGAGCAAAATGGGACTTTGCCGGTTGACAGTAAGGTTGATTTATGATTACATGCTTATGTACAGTAAGCAGCGAGATAACTGACCCCCGTGCAAACAAGTTTATATGCAGGGGGGTCAGTAATCTCTGCAGCTAACTGTAGGTACCTACTACTACATTTACATTAGTGGAGTATTTTTGACTACAAGCGGAATGATCCCTTTTGTTCCGCGTTAGAATAAAATATGAATTTGTACAAACCACTAGACTAAGTATAAATAAAGTATTTTATAATTACATTAATATGTATTCTTTATAACTATAACAATAATTCAAGGCGAATTTGATTCTTATCTGAACAAAATATTAAATATTTTATATTTTTAGTAAGGGCATTTATTTGTGTGATGAACACTAATATTTGTTCCTGGGTCATGGTTGTTTTCTATGTATATAAGTATGTATTTATCTATACAAGTATGTATATCGTCGCCTAGTACCCATAGCACAAGCTTTGCTTAGTTTGGGGCTAGGTTTGATCTGTGTAAGATGTCCCCTAAGGGGTCATCCATTAATTACGTCACACGTTTAGGGGGAGGGAGGGGGTCAAGAAAATGTGACATGTTGTGACATGGGGGAGGGGGGAGTCACAAACATTGTGATGTCACTTTAACTTCATCAGTAACCGAAAATTAATTTATATTTTTTTATTCGCTGTACAGTTAAATAATGAGATTTTGGATGTAACTTTCGTTGTGTTATAAAATTACTAATATTTATATATCAAAAATATTTTTTAATTTAAAAAATAATGCCCTCCGAGTTAATATTGTCGATTTCGTTGAAAACAAAATTGCCTAAAATGTGACGTCACACCAGGGGGGGAGGGGTTTGCAAAATGTGACCAAGTGTGACAAGGAGGGGGGGAGGGGTAAAAAAACCTAGAAATTCGTGTGACGTAATTAATGGATGATCCCTAATATTTATTTATTTTATTTATTTATTTATTTTATATAAAGTTTTAATTACATGTGTTTCGCATGTACAGTCACCATCAGATATATCGGAGCGGCCAAGGTGTTCACAATATCTGAACACGCACTCTAACGCCCTGACAATAGAGGCATGTTCACATATTTGTGAGCGCCTTAGCCGCTCCGATATATCTGATGGCACCTGTACTACCTACTCTTGTATTTGCAACAATTACAATTGCACAAGGCACACACAATTACTTTTTAAGTACACACTCAAGTTTGATATGACGTGGGGTATATGTTGTGGTCAGATCTTATAATTGATCATTTCATGATTTGTGGCCCTGGCCAACCAACCATTTCATGAAATGATCGTTTGGCCACATCATGATAAAGTCAAACCTAACCTAACCGCATCATGAAGTAGAGTAGTAATCGATTCTAAAATGGCATTTCATGAAATGGTCAAAATCTTTACATATATAGGTACGTAAGTGCTCTCGCTTCCGTAAGCTGCTCGAAAATGCAGGTATCTCGTGTGTTTAAATCACATTTTTGACAATTTTGCTGCCAAAACCCCGCTATGCGAGTTCATTTCGTAATACTGCACTGAACTAACTTTCAATATCTTCAAAAGAGTCCGGCAACTTCTTTCCTTTAGTTTCTGGCAACAACAGGCAAATTACCGCTCCAAGCAGCGGGGCGAACCCAAAGATAACCGTCGGCAGCCATGGTGTAGTTACAGCTAGATTTGAAATAAACGGTGCCAACATGGACCCAAATCTCATCCCTACAGAACACAGGCCCATACCCATATTCCTGACCACAGTAGGGAATAATTCTGATGAGTAAATATAAATCGTGGCAGCATCAATAGACATGAAGCTGACGCCTAGAGTTCCGAGTGTGAATTTGAGCCAGAAGTCATCGCCGACCACTCCAAGGGTTAGGAGGCAGAGGCCGCCGAGGATGAAGGCGGCGATGGTTGTGGCTTTCCTGCCGAAGGTACGGACGCACCAGATTGAGAGGAGGTTGGCGGGTAACTGTAATAAGAGAATTCAAATTCATGGTAATATAATACTGAAACAGTCAATTGTATGTCGAATAAAGGACAGAGTGACAGACTAAACGGACTGGAAGTCATAACAAAGTAACGACTGAAAGAGATAGTTAAAGTAGAACTTAAAAAGGAACAAGTTTAGTAAGATTTTACAGAAATTAGTTCTAAGGATAGTTCCAGTAGGTACATCAATATAATATTATCAGATTGTCTTTAAGGAATTAGTTGTAGTCTGATTAATATAAATATTTACCTGAATAACGGCAGCAGCGGCAATACTAATGTAAAGACTGGAGCTTGTCTGACTGATGTACTGGTTGACTCCATAGAACGTGACCCCAGTAATGACCCACAAGGCACAGGAGCACACGGTCCGGACCCACAAATTGGGACGGAACAGGTCGCCATAGTGGACTTTAGGCGCCTCGCGGGTTACCAACTCGTGGGAGACCTTCTTAAGGGTCTCTTCTATTTTGTCTGTTGGCATTTTGTTCCTGGAATTTGATAAATAAAAATTGTGAAATAGAACTGGCTTTCACACGTAGAATTTAGTGCAAATGTACCCACGTAAAATTTTCTTTTGTCGTTAATTCTTACTACACCGTTATATTATCATTATCATATTACAATATTGACCATTTCCATATCTGTGTTGATAGTAAATGAGTAGAGTTTTGGACTCAATTTATTAGTTAATCCAAAGTTTATCAGAGCAAAAAGAGAATTTTTAGACTACTTACATGATAGCAGCTTTCTTCACAATCTCCGTGGCCTCATCCACTCTTCCCACACTGACCAACCATCTCGGAGATTCCGTCACGATCAGAAAGTAACTCAAGTACACCACTTGAGGAACCGCCAGAGCCAACGTATACGACTCCCAATTCCTGAAGAAATATGCGAACACTGGTATAGACAAATGGCCTAAGATGAAAGGAATATGGAACACACATCCAAAGGCCTCCCTATACTTGGGGCCTACGGCCTCCATGACGATGACGAAGGAGATAACCATGGTGCCGGCGGTGGAGAAGCCGAGGAAGAAACGGAAGACGGTGAAGACGATGTAGCTGGTGGAGAAGGGGACACAGAACGAGAAGAGGACGAGGCCGCAGATTGAGGCGAGGAAGGTGACGCGCCGTCCGTATCTGAAAATGAAAGTTGCAATTTTAAATTAAGGATATGTGTAACCTCCACTTTCTTGTCATCGCTTGGGATGAAAGTATCCAAAAAGCGATTTGATAGTAATCATAACATGAAATTACATTACATCACTACTTCCAAACGTTTCTAATGCAAATAAAACATGACGATTAGATAATAACTATTTTCCTTATTATAATTTGGGTATTTTAAAATTGGAACCTTTCAACGTACCTGTCAGAAAGGAATCCATAAACGATGCTCCCAGTCAAGATCCCAAACTGCAGCATCATCTGAGTGAAACTTGCCATCCACGCCCGATCGCACACAAGATCCCACTCAGAGACTATCGTGCTTTCCATAGGACTCGTATCATACCCATACTTGAGGCAGTCTTTATAACAGCTCCCATTAGCTATAACCCCAGTAAAATTCACGGGGAACTCTACACACCAATATGTCACCTTAGGTGTCAGGAAAAGTATGGTCATCTGCACCCATCCTGACGCAAATTTGATGAGGAATACTGATAGGAAGATTATTAGTTGCCATTTTCCGAAATGTCCTAAAAGTTGGGAGAATGTGTCTTCGGGGACTGACTTTTCTGGGTCTGATACTCGTTGAACCATCTTTGCTTTTTGTTTTGCAACCTTGTTTTATTTTTGCATTGGCACTTGACTTGTTTTAGTTCTCTGCTTGAGTGACGATTGTGTCTTCAAAGAGAGTTTGAGTGTCTTACATTTAATCTTGTTACTTAATCCATTTTTATGCACATAACATATCTTATCAGTTTTCTTTGTTGCACTTCCTTGCACTTATGATTCTTTAGATATTTAACATTGATCTCCTCGACATAACATTATGTCGATGAGCATCTTTACGTGGTAAATATTCTCATCTGTCTTCTTCGTATCTCGTCTCGTGTCTCCTTATCTGTTGATAGTAAGTCGGTTATCAACAACTATACACCTAAATATATACTTTTTATTATTTATATACTTAAATATTAATTATCTGTTTGTATACAGTCACGGCTGATTCGCGTGAGATAATACACAAGGCTGGTTGATCTTTTGTAACCTTTAGCGAAAAAAAAAAACAAATTATTTTGGCGGAACAGGTATTCAGAGGGCCTTTACAAGTGCGACAAAGAGGCAACACGTCGAACGTGGTTCACGGTAAGCCCTCTATCCCACCGCGAATAATATCTCTATATTATGTTGGAAAAGTAATTCAGTTATGAATCGTATTCTCGTGTAATAAAGTAAACGTTTGAACTGGTTTTTCAATATGACGTAGGTACCTAATATAAGTATAATTTGTTACTGTCACTACCTACCCGTATTACTGGTTTAGAATGACGACTTATAACTGCCAATTTTGTACCTAGGTATAGAGAGGGTAATAAGGATAATGAATTAATTTTCCCAATTAATAGGTATTATCAATTTGTTTTAGGAATATTTAGGAAGTTTAAGGTCTTGAATTTTTCGCCCCTGTAACAAGACATACTGTATGCCTTGTGTGTGTTTACATATTTACACAAATTAGGTAGGGGGAAGCGGGGCAGCTTGGTACACCTTTTTTTGAAATTAATTTTAGGCCCCAAAATGAACTCAAAATACATTATTTTTGTACTTAGTAGATGACAAATTTGCTAAGGTATAGAAAGTATATCTTTTCTTGTGAAATTTATGGCCAGTTAAAGAGATATATGTATTTCAACAAAAAATGGGGTTTGTTCAATTGTGCCCCACCTGCAGGGCACTTTGATACATTACATGGATGGGACACTTTGATACTTCATTTTGGGGTACTTTGGCACGTGAATCAAAGTGCCCCGTAAGTGTTTCATACTGCCCCGCAGAGCCCATGTTACAGATCAACACAGTTAGCTGACCAGTAATGAACTTTTAAAACATTATAAACGTCTATTAAGTGCGGTGCTATTAGAACATACTACAGTTATTAAGCAGGTGCACTCAAACTACAAAAAAAAAGCTTTTAATGAAATCAGTGTCATTTTTGACAAAAAGCTACTTGAGTTGTTTTAACTTTTCGTTGATAATTTTCTTTCTCTTTGTACGTTCGCACTATTCACTAAAAATATATTTTTTAATTTTCTTAACATAAAAACTGGCAGGGGCACTTAGATACACTAGAGGGGCACTTTGATATGTTCAAAACTGCCCCAATCTTTATTGTACCAAAGTACCCCAAAGGTCAAATAAATTAAAAATATACTATTAAGTATTACTTTAAAATAATAAGCTAATTTTATTACTGAATAAACGTACTTAGCGCTCATTATGATGTTCATCCGATAAGTCTAAAATTTCGCAACACAACTCCATAAAAAAAACATAATTTATTTACTATGCAACTGCGGAAACACGTTTCCACGCACCAAGCGACAACGGCTGGCTGGCAGGAGAGATGTGTCGAAGCTGGTACCTCACTCACACATACAAAGCCACGTTTTAGCATTGTAGAAGGTGAACATAAGTTTTTAGTTAAGGAATTAGTGTGGGTGTTCAAAACTGCCCCTTGTGCCTATCTACCCCGCTTCCCCCTACTTACTATAATCTGAAATAAACATAAATACTTCGTACCTACGTATCTTCGTACGTATCGTAAGTCCCCGCGTACTTGTACAAGTAAAAATCTAATACGTAGACATAAAATGAGGTCGAGGGTTTTGCAGTGCCATTTTGAAATAAATTTTAATACTCGTATACACACTATACACGTATGAGTAGGTATTATTTTATGTAGGTATTTATTTGCTCTGTCAAATACAATAAGGTTATATTGGGTAGGAGGAACAAAGCTCGGAGCAACAGCATGAGAATTCCCCTGAAGTGTTTCTCTTGCCCCAATATTTCTCTTACCTAATCTAACCTTGTTTTTAGGGTTCCGTACCCAAAAGGTAAAACGGGACCCTATTACTAAGACTTCGCTGTCCGTCTGTCCGTCCGTCCGTCCGTCCGTCCGTCCGTCCGTCTGTCTGTCACCAGGCTGTATCTCACGAACCGTGATAGCTAGACAGTTGAAATTTTCACAGATGATGTATTTCTGTTGCCGCAACAACAAATACTAAAAACAGAATAAAATAAAGATTTAAATGGGGCGCCCATACAACAAACGTGATTTTTGACCAAAGTTAAGCAACGTCGGGCGTGATGGTCAGTACTTGGATGGGTGACCGTCTTTTTTTTTTGCATTTATTTTCCGTTTTTTTTTTCATTATGGTACGGAACCCTTCGTGCGCGAGTCCGACTCGCACTTGCCCGGTTTTTTACAATACAATACAAATACTCTTTATTGCACACCTCAATAAAAAAAACAATACAGAAAGAAAACAACAACAGAAGTTACAGAAGGGAGATATACAACAGACGGTCTTATTTATTGTGTTTTGTGTATTGTGTTTAACATGCCTATTCGGATTTCTAGATAATCACAAGATCTTGAGACGATTTAGAGATCAACTAGATCTACATTAGATATCGACTAGACTTGGATATCTAAGTCATAACTTGTCGAAATCGTTCAAGAGGACCTCCAGAATCGTGGAAACATCAAATTTGACATATCTATCTTACAAATATCTTTAAACAATCCGTATGGTAACTTGTTGAAGTCTAGTAGAAATCTAATTCATTTTCCGAATCGAGCCGTAAAGATTTAAATTATTTTAGAACTTGTTGGCTGGAAGACTGGTCAATCATTATAATCCAATAAATATGGGTCCATTTTGTAAGATGATCCTAATAGTACTTTGTACAGTTTAGGTAATTAGTTGCCAATTAAAAGAAAGTTTTGAAATTTCACGACCACTACGCTGTGTTTTTGTTTTTTGACATTGGAAATGTCTTTTCGTTCGCTCCAGTATAGGCTCCGATTTCACGAAAAAGTGCGATCCCCTTATATCTCGGAAAGTTGTGAAGATATGATATTAAAAAATAGGCTCAAAAGACGCATAATCACGAGAGCTGTAAGGTGCAAAAATAATTATTCGAGAAAGTCAAAATCAAAAAAAGTTATGGTCGAAATAGTGAAAATAAAATTATTTTTTTTCCGAATTTTTGATTTTGGTGCTCGATAATTTGGAAACGAAGAATGATATCAAAAATTTGAGAAAAACGGCTCTGGACAATTTAGTCAGCTACAATTTGAGCCTAAAACAAAGACGATCGGGTTAAGGGTTTGCCCTGTAGCCTAACCTTTAAATAGGGGTTCCGTCTATTTGGCATAACTTCCGTGACCCGAAACGCATCTGGCATAACCTATTTGGCAGAAATATTTTTCGACGAATGTTAAATTTGCAGAAAGCTTCAGTTTGTATAATATGCAATAGCCCGAATGTTTCCAAGTCCGAATCTTAAATAGACTACTACTATCATGGCCGAATTTTGATACGAATAATTTTATTTTGCATTTGTTTAAATGTCCGAAATGTGATTTTCATAATCTGTTTAGCATAATAGGATTTAGGCGAATATTTACATCGAAGAAAACGTATTTTAATTCTTTCTATTTGGTATAACTTGTATGACCTAAAACCCATCTGTCATAAGCTACATTTGGCAGAATGTTTTTCAACGAATGTTAAAATTAAAGAAAGCGTCAGATTGTATAAAATCCAAGTCTAATTTATATTTAACAATGCATAAAACACCTAAATATGTAGCTGACTGACTCATTAACGCAGAGCCGTAACTAAAAGCTCTGTCTACGTTTATAATTCGTAAAAAAAAACATTATTATTGTATTGTATTGTAACTTTGGGTGGGAACATATTATTGGCATTTTGGATGTATACATATTTTTAGCTCACAAAACAAACGAAAACAAACTGTTGCCAGAAAAGTGGGTTAGGTTAGGTTAAAACTGCGTACCCCAAGAAAACGAACTGTTGTCTGAAAAGTGGGTTAGGTTAGGTTAGAACTGCGACCCCCAAGAAAACGAACTGTTGCCAGAAAAGTGGGTTAGGTTAGGTAGAACTGCGACCCCACGAAAACAAACTGTTGCCTGAAAAGTGGGTTAGGTTAGGTTAAAACTGGAACCCCACGAAAACGAACTGTTGCCTGAAAAGTGGGTTAGGTTAGGTTAGAACTGCGACCCCACGAAAACAAACTGTTGCCAGAAAAGTGGGTTAGGTTAGGTTAGAACTGCGACCCCACGAAAACAAACTGTTGCCAGAAAAGTGGGTTAGATTAGGTTAGAACTGCGACCCCACGAAAACAAACTGTTGCCTGAAAAGTGGGTTAGGTTAGGTTAGAACTGCGACCCCACGAAAACAAACTGTTGCCTGAAAAGTGGGTTAGGTTAGGTTAGAACTGCGACCCCACGAAAACAAACTGTTGCCAGAAAAGTGGGTTAGGTTAAAACTGCGTCCCCCAAGAAATCGAACTGTTGTCTGAAAAGTGGGTTAGGTTAGGTTAGAACTGCGACCCCCAAGAAAACGAACTGTTGCCAGGAAAGTGGGTTAGGTTAGGTTAGAACTGCGACCCCACGAAAACAAACTGTTGCCTGAAAAGTGGGTTAGGTTAGGTTAGAACTGCGACCCCACGAAAACAAACTGTTGCCTGAAAAGTGGGTTAGGTTAGGTTAGAACTGCGACCCCACGAAGACAAACTGTTGCCTGAAAAGTGGGTTAGGTTAGGTTAGAACTGCGACCCCACGAAAACAAACTGTTGCCTGAAAAGTGGGTTAGGTTAGGTTAGAACTGCGACCCCATGCAAACAAAATGTTGCCAGATAAGTGGGTTAGGTTAGGTTAGAACTGCGACCCCACGAAAACAAACTGTTGCCAGAAATGAAATTATGAGAAAATAATAGTTGCGAATTGGGAAAAATTTGGCGAATTAATTTCCGCCAAAAAATATTCGGCCTACGACATATATGATTCTTGCAAGTATGCAAAACATTTCTATGCCATAAGATTTTATGCTTGTAGTACTTTATGCTTAATGGCGATTATGTACTACTTGTAGAAATTTATCTTAAAGTTCTTTTTGACATTGGAAATGTCTTTTCGTTCGCTCCAGTATACGGTCCGATTTCACGAAAAAGTGCGATCCCCTTATATCTCGGAAAATTGAGAAGATATGATATTAAAAAATAGGCTCAAAAGACGCATAATCACGAGAGCTGTAAGGTGCAAAAATAATTATTCGAGAAAGTCAAAAACAAAAAAAGTTATGGTCGAAATAGTGAAAATAAAATTCAATTTTTTCCGAATTTTTGATTTTGGTGCTCGATAATTTGGAAACGAAGAATGATATCAAAAATTTGAGAAAAACGGCTCTGGACAATTTAGTCGGCTACAATTTGAGCCTAAAACAAAGACGATCGGGTTAAGGGTTTGCCCTGTAGCCTAACCTTAAAATAGTCAAAAAGTCAGAACGACATTTTTCACAGGACATTTATGACTTCATGTTTCGCAGAGTTCGTTATCGGTGTTTGTTGTGAATTATCGGGATTATGACGGCAGAATAACTCTTGCACTGCGTGGGCTTTCAAAATCGCTGCAGATTTTTCTTGGTCTAACTCTATCTATCCTGTTTGAGACGGGCGTAGATAACGCACTATTCGACAATCTATGTACTCTTGTGGTGGTGGAAATAGAAATAGAGATAGAGGCAGAGGTAGAGGCAGAGGCAGAGGGAGAGGGAGAGGGATAGGGACAGGGACAGGGAGAGGGAGAGGGAGAGGGAGAGGGAGAGGGAGAGGGAGAGGGAGGGGGGGAGGGGGAGGGGGAGGGGGAGGGGGAGGGGGAGGGGGAGGGGGAGGGGGGAGGGGGAGGGGGAGGGGGGGGGGAGGGGGAGGGGGGGGGAGGGAGAGGGAGAGGGAGAGGGAGAGGGAGAGGGAGAGGGAGAGGGAGAGGCTACTAGCAGATAGCTGATGCTGATGAACTTAGGTTTGGTGCAACATAGACAAACGCTGTTATGGTCATCTCTCGTCGCGTCAAACTGCTGTCAAGAAAAATACATATCTTGCAGCAAATGGGCCGCTGCCGATCAAGACTCGAGTGACGATAACGGCGATGTGGCTACCACTTCTCGAGTTGACTACGGATTTGCCGTGTAATAATTTTCTTGTACTTTGAACATTAATATATCCTGCTTATTAATCGAAAAATGAAATATGTACCTATACTTATGCGCCACGGCGACAATTATTCAAACTTCGATCTGCGTGTGGAAATTTTGCAATTTGTTTGTTCACATGCGTTATGTCCAGGATACTTGTGTTAGTCTAAGAATAAAATAATTATCATTCAACGTTGTAGTTTTATTTTGTAACTTTTTCCTTATCCAGACTTTCTCGTCGCTCGGCGACAATATTTTTTCGAATTTCGTAGATTCATTTCCAATGTGCTCGATAGTCGTGTGAGGCACGAAATCTGTGAATTTTTTCCTATAATTTCGTTCTAACAATGGAAACTATTTTTAACAGATTATATCGCGTATTTAATGTGTAGATAGGTACCTAATTTAAAATACATCCCGACGTTTCATGGTAAAACGAAAATTATATTTACCTCTGTTCAAAATTATAATGTTCAAATTATTCAAAACTTAATAACAATTGCGGGAAATGAAGTCATCATTTCTTTTTAATTACTAAACAATTTTAACTTCACTATACTTACATAACACAAAATCCCATCCAAGCACTCAAAATCTAACCAATTAAATTGTACTATACTTATTAGGTATATAAAACTTAACAA
Organism: Cydia splendana; assembly: GCF_910591565.1. Lineage (NCBI taxonomy): Eukaryota > Metazoa > Arthropoda > Insecta > Lepidoptera > Tortricidae > Cydia > Cydia splendana. Next base: position 1,343,106 of record NC_085960.1, on the reverse strand, counting down.
TAAAATATAAATAAAGAAAAACTTAAAGCACCTATCAACGGCGCATGCGCGCTGCTGCCTGCGCGCGCGGCGATCAAATGCAGTCGAGGTCACGTCCGATTGATTAAACAGACAGGTGGAAGATATGAGACAATAGTAACATTGATACTTATATTGTGTGGAGTAACGTAACTGAGTATGATAAAAGTGGCAAAAGTTGAAGAACATATTACGTCTTGTTTGTTGTCAAAACATTTATGTATCAATTGTTGTATTTCTTTGGTTTTGTTTATTAGTTTGTTATTTTATCTTATATTCTCTCATTTTATTTGTGTTATAATGTAAACAAGTTTAATTCGCCTTAGTGATCGATTCATTTACTCGTTTAGACAAAATCATTTTTGTGAAATAAAATATATTTTTTTTAGTTATGCAGGTAGGTGTACAGTCAGCATTAATTATCGCATGAAACAACAAGCCAAAAGTATCTGCCACTCGGATATCTTTTCCAAATACGGACAAATCTCTACACTCGCGTTCAAAAGTATCTGTTACAGTCATTGTTCTCCATATAGGGACATACTTATCTCTTATGTTAAGCTGTTAGAGAATGGTACCGCTACTTTTGATGCTGACTGTACTTACCTACTCACCTGCATGGTATAATAATATACTCCGCCTGGTACTCCATTCCCGTCTTTTCTAGGTCACCTAACTGACACGGGCCTACGTCATCATGCGACAGCGCTATATGATAATATGCGATAGCGCTATATATAGCGGTCATGTTGTTGTGACGTAGGCCCGTGTCACTCTGGGAATGGAAGACCATGTTTTATTAGACTATGGTCACCTGTAATAAATTGGCAAATATACTGTAACACTCCCTTATTACCATAGAAATAATTCGTCCCTACATTTTGTCAGAATTTACTTATTTTGTAAATTTTACTTAAGAGCGCTCTTACAAGAAAAGTCGAAATAATGCAAAATTGATGATACTAGTCGACGAAATTCAGGACTTTGCGCTCATTATTAGAAACAATGAGTACTTGTTCCAGTAAAAGCGTCTTCTTATCTTTATAAATGTCGTTGTAAATATTAGAAAAAGGACTTATTAAATTAGTAATGATTTTTTTTCTGATGGTCGTTTCCGAAAAACCCCGTGAAGCACTGAATGGCGAGCTCTTATTTGGAAATGTTGAGAATTTTACTCTGCTAAACCTGGCTATTTTGTATTACTAATACCCTGTACTTTAGGCATATCAAACTATATTTTTCCTACATACCTTTGAGAAAGAGAAAATCAAAGTAAAACGAACTCGATTTTCTCTCCGAAACAAGTGTCAATTCCTACGAAAATCTACTTAATATCGAAGTCATTTTCATACTCAAGCAATCTGCAACGTTTGCTTATACTGTTGGTATACATTAGTGTTTATGAAATTCTACTATAATTTTTTGGCAATTTTTTGAAAACTACTCTATATTACCGATGACGCGCGCTGCGCCAGCTCAGTGCCGCGGCAGAGCTTGTAGAGGCAGGACGTGTGTCGGTCGGCTCCGCACATTTTCAACGGCGACGACGAGGTTTTTTATCATTGTGTGCGGCGGGCGCCGTGTAAAACGCTATACTGTGTGCGTGTAAACCGCAACGAGAGACTTTGATCCTAGCACCGTTTTTATAGTATTATAATTTATAATGGTACAGTTTAATAAACTACCGGACAGGATTAAAAATATTTGAAACGACCTGACATTCTATATGTATTTATTTGACTCAAGATAGTACTCAGGGTCTGATGATGGAGCCGGAAGGTGGGCACCGGTACCAATCAACCATGCAACTAAACCACTTTGTGTTTAGGCTCGTTTTATTCATCTCAACAAGATCTTTGACACAAGATAGTACTCAGGGTCTGATGATGGAGCCGGAAGGTGGTCACCGGTACCAATCAACCATGCAACTAAACCACTTCGTGTTTGGGCTCGTTTGATTCGGCTCAACAAGATCTTTGACTTAAGATAGTACTCAGGGTCTGATGATGGAGCCGGAAGGTGGTCACCAGTACCAATCAACAATGCAACTAAACCACTTCGTGTTTAGGCTCGTTTTATTCGTCTCAACAAGATCTTTGACTTAAGATAGTACTCAGGGTCTGATGATGGAGCCGGAAGGTGGTCACCGGTACCAATCAACCATGCAACTAAACCACTTCGTGTTTGGGCTCGTTTGATTCGTCTCAACAAGATCTTTGGCACAAGATAATACTCAGGGTCTGATGATGGAGCCGGAAGGTGGTCACCGGTACCAATCAACCATGCAACTAAACCACTTCGTGTTTAGGCTCGTTTGATTCGTCTCAACAAGATCTTTGACACAAGATAGTACTGAGGGTCTGATGATGGATCCGGAAGGTGGTCACCGGTACCAATCAACCATGCAACTAAACCACTTCGTGTTTGGCTTCGTTCGATTCGTCGCAACAAGATCTTTGACACAAGTTAGTACTCAGTGTCTGATGATGGAGCTGGACTGTGGCCACGGGTACCAGTCTACCATGTAACTGAACCACTTCGTGTTTGGGCTCATTTGATTCGTCGCAATAAGATGTTTGACACAAGATACTACTCAGGGTCTGATGATGGAGCTGATGATGATAGACAGGTACCCGTCGCCACCTTCGCGCTCCATCATCAGACCCTGAGTACTACCTTGTGTCAAAGATCTTGTTAAGATGAATAAAACGTGCCTAAACACGAAATGGTTTAGTTGCATGGTTGATTGGTACCGGTGACCACCTTCCGGCTCCAACATCAGACCGTGAGTACTATCTTGTGTCAAAGATCTTGTTGAAACGAATAAAACGAGCCTAAACACGAAGTGGTTTAGTTGCATGGTTGATTGGTACCGGTGACCACCTTCCAGCTCCATCATCAGACTCTGAGTATCACTTAGTGTCAAAGATCTTGTTGAGACGAATCAAACGATCCTAAACACGATGTGGTTTAGTTGCATGGTTGATTGGTAATGGTACCTTCCAGCTCCATCATCAGAGCCTGAGTACTGTCTTGTGTCAAAGATCTTGTTGAGACGAATCAAACGAGCCCAAACACGAAGTTGTTTAGTTACATGATAGACTGGTACCCGTGGCCACCTTCCAGCTCCATCATCAGACCCTGTGTATCTTCAGTGTCAAAGATCTTGTTGAGACGAATCAAACGAGCCTAATCATGTTACTACATGGTTGATTGGTATCCGTGACCACCTTAATCATCATCAGATCCTCAGTACCAGTTCGTTTTTAAACCCTCGTTGATACAAACTTTACAACCTATAGGTACCAAATGCAATGACGAAACATGTAAATAAGCGAGTAGGTACCTATAATTTCTTTCGAGTAATATACCTTCATAAGTACAAGTATGGGGCTATTCATAAATTACGTCGTTTCAAATGGGAGGAGTGGGGGGGGGGGGGTCTGGACATCGGATGATGGTAACATGACGTAGGAGGAAACAGATTCACCCGAAGCTTGATTTTTGGATGATTTGAGGGGCGGGGGGGTCAAAAATCGTCAAAAATAGATGACGTAATTTATGAACAGCCCCTATGTACATTTGCACTGCATTTAGTATTTTCGTACTTACCAAATAACAGTTTTAGAACTTTAAAAGTTAAGTACAGTTAGTGTTGTTATGGTTGATTTCAATATGCTTCGCGAAGGATCAAGAATGTTTAATCCATCATTGTAGTGCGAGCGTGGTAGAAGGGATCGGCGTACTGAGCTCGCACGGCCTGCCGCAGCGCGTAAAATACCTAAACTCGCTCAACGCCGAAATGTAATAGCGCTCTTAAGGTCAAAATGTGCAAAATCGCGGCAGAGCAAACCAAAACTACATTCTCAATCCGGTCGAGTAAGTGCCCTCTTAAAGAGCCTTTGACCTCTGTCACACATTTAGGACTCTTGCACATGAGCTTACGAGTTACGAGTAGGTACAGAGGGCCTACAGCAAAAAACGAAATTTCGTTAACTCTGCCTGTCTATCGCATGAATATTAACGAAACTTTGTTCGGTAACATATATATGTAACTGGTGTAAGTAGGTAGGTACTTATTGATGTCAGTTGGTAGCCTACTAGCCGTAGTCGTACCATGAGTTGACACTTGAACTTAAATGCCAAATCGTGGTAGCAGTGAAGATTTCGAGACTAGGTGGATATACAGGATGATTCATGAGACGTGAGCAGGACTAATCCTGCACACTCAGTAACTGATAATTGATCGATCACCGTCGTATTTAGGAGAAACAACAACACTTTTTCCTATTTTTTTACTTTTTGGTGAGGGCAAATTTAATTCTCAACAATCATGGTCACCCTACAGGACCTAATTAATAAACATAAAACCTCTTTAACCGTAATGGCATTTTGATTACGAAGAAAATAAACTGTCAAACTTGAGTGAGACACGAGTTTTCAAAAGTAACCAGACCGTGATGACAGTAATAACATTCAATTTGACACAAAATATCGGTAGTTTAGTATCACAGAACACCGCCTCTAGAAACCTAATATTGGCCATTTTGTTCCCGACGCAAATCACCAAACTGTGAGGTGCGGGAGGGGTCCTCACGGCGTTGCGATTGGTCGTTTCAAACATGGCGCGCTGACACGTGTAAGCGTACGGATGGGACATGTTCATTACAGGTAGTGGGTACTGCTACCAGTGATACCGAAATTTATTGTGGTAAAATTGTTACCAATTTAGAATACTTAGAGTAAACTTACTTAATAAATAATTATATTGATTAATTTAATATTTCATGAAGTAATTTAATATTTCATTAAGTAATTTAACAATGTACCTGAAACGTTTACTTAACATATTAGGGCATTTCTGTTTAAAGTACCCAGAACACCCATCCCATCCCATCTTAAAGGCCGGCAACGCGCTTGCAACCCTTCTGGTGTTGCGGGTGTCCATGGGCGGCGGTAATCGCTTACCATCAGGTGATCCGTCTGCTCGTTTGCCTCCTATTTCATAAAAAAAAAAAAAAGAACATGAATTTTAAAGTTTAGAATTTTTATATTATTTCCACTCAGAATCGCAATCTCTTTCGATACGAGAAAAAAGTGTCGCCAAAATCTCATACAATTATTTTCTTTTGTCCGTTTTATTAAGGTCATAGAAGGTTGTATTGAAAACATATTCAAATGGACCAATAACATATGCCTATTACAAATCAACTCCGAGTTCTCTCGCACTTCTTTGAAGTTCATCATTAGGTCCATTTCGTGACATGAGACCTAACTGCTCACCTAGAGGATTCTAAAAAACCCATACAACATATGTCTAAGACATACCAACACCGAGATCCCTCGCACTTCTTTGGAGTTCATCATCAGGTCCATCTCGTGACATGAGACCTAACTGCTCACCTAGAGGATTCTAAAAAACCCATACAACATATGTCTATCACAAACCAACACCGAGTTCCCTCACACTTCTTTGAAGTTCATCATCAGGTCCATCTCGTGACATGCGGCCTAACTGCTCACCTAGAGGATTCTAAAAAACCCATACAACATATGTCTATCACAAACCAACACCGAGTTCCCTCGCACTTCTTTGGAGTTCATCATCAGGTCCATCTCGTGACATGAGACCTAACTGCTCACCTAGAGGATTCTAAAAAACCCATACAACATATGTCTATCACAAACCAACACCGAGTTCCCTCGCACTTCTTTGGAGTTCATCATCAGGTCCATCTCGTGACATGAGACCTAACTGCTCACCTAAAGGATTCTAAAAAACCCATACAACATATGTCTATCACAAACCAACACCGAGTGCCCTCGCACTTCTTTGAAGTTCATCATCAGGTCCATCTCGTGACATGCGTCCTAACTGCTCCGCTGGCCTAGAGAATTCTAAAAAATTTACACAACATATTACCTATATATTATGTCTAAAATGGTACAATACGGTATGACGAAGCACGAAGTTTCCGTAACTGAAAAACCATCATCGTCACATCACTAGTCGAAAGGGAAAGGGATAGCGCATTGCATTTTCATGTTGACGAAAAGGGACGGACATACTTCGCCTCTGCTTACGACCAGTATAAAATGAACCCCGCGGACAAGAAACATTATTCAATGAAATAATGAAATTGACTTTCCTGTGGGATGTTATTCCATCTGTTTCGTAAGTAGATGTCTTAGATGACTTGCCACACCATTTTACGCTGCAATATCCCATGATTTCCCAATGAATTCAATAGTTTACGATTTATTTTCTTAGACTCGTGCACACTGCTAACAGGTCGTAACCTTGGGCGCAACTGATCGGAGCGGCGCGCGAACAATCTTATATTTGACCTATACACCATACGGGCGGTGGCCGCGAGTCGTCCTATAAGCTCGGTCTATAGGGGTTGGTCTGTGTTTAGTATTCTAATTTTCGGGTGACCATGCATGTCGTAAAAAAGTTAATAACTTTTTTTTTCAACACGACTAAAAAATTAATAACTTTTTTTTTCAACACGACTAGAAAATTAACGTTCACCTCACTAATACTGATACGAAACAGTTGCTTATAATGAACGATACGCGCAGTGTTAGTCCTGCTCACGCCTCCTGAATCATCCTGTATACCTCATCATAGCACATCTTAGTATAAGTAGATCAATCAAATTTATTGTCACTTTAGGGGCTGTCCATAAATTACGTCATCGATTTTTGACCCCCCCCCCCCCCCCAAATCATGCTTCGAATGACCCCGTTTCCTCCTACGTCATGCTACCATCATCCGATGTCCAGACCCCCCCCCCCCTAATTTGAAATGCCGTAATTTATGAATAGCCCCTTATTGCAGTTTAGTTATTTTAGGGTTTAGAGTCACCCCGCACTAGCGTCTTTTGACCGTCAGCGTCTAGTCACCGCTATGGAAAAAGGCGCCGCTGCGCAGTTGCGCCAACGTTGCGTCGGGCAGCAGCCATAGAGTAGACTAGACGCCACGCTCGGGAGACGCTAGTGTGGAGTCGCCCTTAACCCATTTTTTACCACCACTCACATACATTTCTAGGTCAGTCAGGTTAATATGCCACCAACTGTATTTCAAAATTGTTCGTGAACCATTCAAGAACACATCAAATGCGATAAATGATTTAGCCCAAAAAGCATTTATTATAATAATTGCCATGGCTTTTAGCATTGCCACGGTTGTCAGTTCGATTCCCGACGAGGACACGACCTTATATGTATCTACAATATTATTTAATACGTACTTTATTAACTGACCATGTTCTATGTTTAGTACATTATCATATATAGGTATATTTCTCAATATATTATGTCTATCAATAGATTAGTTAAAGAATAGGTATGTAGTATTTAAATAGTTAAATTATATTTCAATGCTAAATTATGTGTGTATTTATGTAGGTACCTATTTCCATTTTTAAGTTATAATCTTCTTCTTCTTCCTCGCGTTATCCCGGCATTTTTGCCACGGCTCATGGGAGCCTGGGGTCCGCTTGACAACTAATCCCATGATTTGACGTAGGCACTAGTTTTTACGAAAGCGACTGCCATCTGACCTTCCAACCCAGAGGGGAAACTAGGCCTTATTGGGAATTAGTCCGGTTTCCTCACGATGTTTTCCTTCACCGAAAAGCGACTGGCAAATATCAAATGATATTTCGTACATAAGTTCCGAAAAACTCATTGGTATAGTGTGAATCAAGCGATCTGAGCTCGTTTACTCAAAGAGTCTCAAGAATACAATACCATTGAGTGGTAAACCACAAATTAGGATAATCCCCTCGTAGTAAAAGCAGATTATAACTGCCTTGAAATGTTAGTATAGATTAACGACTCTATTTCTTTAAACAATAGACTACAAAATACACTAACTAAATAATGGCTAACCCAACTTTTTTTGCATTTAACAACCATTGACACCTGTCGTGGCTAAGGTGCATGTGACTTTCCAAAAGATTGAATATGATATTATCTTTTTAGACCATTTTAACCCCATTCAACAAGAAATAAGGTTTAGAATTCAATATACATGCAATGTACTTCTAACTTATTTTGTAAGTAAATTGGTTGGCGCCTACGAGAACAAAAGCAGATAATAGGATTGTAATAGAACAATGCCATTGTTAGTACAGGTAAGTGAACAAGCTCAGTTGAAAGAATTTTATCTATACGAGCCGGGGTTTGAACCCGCGACCTCCGGATTGAAAGTATTTTTAAGTTATAATAACTATAAAATTTTAGTAATAGGTATTGATATATAGAGGGTGGTTCAAACCTCGACGTCCAAATTTTTATTTTTAGATTCCTCACGTCATGGGCTGTCAGAATATAGGTAAGTACCTACCCAATGTATGTTAACCGTGTTTTCGTACTTTTCGAGTTATGCTTTTTAGAGTTCCGTACCCAAAGGGTAAAACGGGACCCTATTACTATAAGACTCCGCTGTCCGTTCGTCCGTCTGTCACCAGGCTGTATCTCACGAACCGTGGTTGTCTGTTGCCGCCATAACAACAAATACTAAAAAGTACGGAACCTTCGGTGGGCGAGTCCGACTCGCACTTGTCCATTTTTTTTACTTTTAACTTTTGTTAAGAAATTCCGGGGTGAAGCTAATATGCTTTGCTTTTATGCCTACTAATAATTGTTTGTGGTATTTGCACTGATAACACGAAATAGCGATGGGGAAGTGACCCCATAAAATAACATTGCATAGGCATTGGAGCTGCTAAAAATGAATCCTTTGTACACCAGCCGCGACGCGGGTCCCGTTAAGATAATGAATAAGTTAAGCAAAATGATGCTTGGTCAATCATGAGAGAGACCTATTTACATATATTATGACAGTCAAATAGTCATCCTGTAATTTGTCGATCAAGACTCTACTTATTATTAGGATGTAATAAAGCCAAATATTAGCCAAAACAGCCACCCGTTGGGTCCCACAGATTGTAATAAGGCGTCACGGCAGACCTCGTTCGGAGATGGCGGGACGAGCTTGACGCCTTTGATGGCTCCTCTAAATGATGGGCCAACGCCGGTCACTCCAAGGGACGCAGCCTTGCGATAGAATGAGATAGCAATATCACTTGCTCCCTCTAACGTCCCTTGTAAATGCGTCCCTTGGAGTGGCCGGCGTTGGCCCATCGTGTAGAGGAGCCTTGACAGAGAGTGGTGGGAGACTTCAGGGGATAGGGATACGTGGAGAAATAAGAGGGAGGCCTTTGCCCAGCAGTGGGACAATATAGGCTCATAATAATAATAACGTAGTAATTGGCTACTCTTAACGATAAGGCTTCAATTGGCTTGTTTCTTTCTGATTTGGTAGGAGTGGCCAATAACTCTAGCAGTCACCCTACCCTCTGGTTTTTTCAGTTCTTAATTTTTTTTTCGTTCAGTCAGGGACTGGCACAACCTTTGTAGTAACGGCACCAATCACGAAACCTCAGTATTTTTGATAGGTATTTCACTGATAAGTACCTAAAATTTCTACTGTTTTTCGTATTAATAGTTGAATGTCCAAATCGTATTTTAAGCTTTTGACGTGTTAATTGTAATACTTATATGTATTTACTTGAATTGATTTCAACATAATTAACAAATTAAAACTAAGTTCAAGAGAAAATACGTCACTTATTCACTCACTGTATCAAGTAGTAAATGCACGAGTAGTTTAATGCCACACCAGTCACACCACATTAACCTGCGCGCGCGCAGACAGACGGATAAACACTGAGGTTGACAGGTAATCGCGAAAGACATAATTACCACGGCTGTTTGAGGATAGTGATCATCAGATAAAACAACATTATGTTACTAATAAGAACTTTTAAATCGGGCGTACAAAAAAAAAGGTCACTGCATAATAAGCTACTTATCAATATTACACATTGAACAATATAACGTCGGCTGAGAATATACGTTTGTGCCATATCCATTTTTGATAAAATCGTTTTTTAATGATTCCTAAAATACCAAAAAATATGCTACACACTAATCGGTCCTTGAAAATAACCATTTTTGAAAAATGTTGTGCCATATCCGTAATTTACTATAGGATAATTACACTCTGTCAACAGAAAATTATCACAAAAGTGTGACATATCCACAACTTTTGTGTCATGTCATACATTTATACGTTTAACATTTATTCATCAAAACGGATATAGCAAAAATAAAAACGCTTTTATTTCATGATTACCACTGTATTCACAATATTTGTTGGGTTACTACAAATAGTATACATATATGCCTCAATGATATATACGTTCAATATTTCCTAAATGTACTTCCCGAAAAATATTTTTTTTTTGCTTCTTTTCGCTCTCCTGCAAACCATGTAAGTGGGTGGCGTATGGCACAAACGTATTCTCACCCGACGATAAATGAGCTAGAAAAAAGTGGACAAGTGCGAGCCGGACTCGCCCACCGAGAGTTCCGTAGGTACTTTTTAGTATTTGTTGTTTTAGCGGCAACAGAAATACATCATCTGTGAAAATTTCATCTGTCTAAGCCAGCGGTTCTCAATCTTTTTTTTGACGGAACCCTTTTGGAAAGCTAAATACTTGATGGAACCCTACAATAAAACAATAGTTTTTAGAAGTGTGTTTTTTGCATCGTAAAATTTTTCGAGGCGACTAAAGCATAGTGTTCTAAATTGTTGCGGAACCCCTGCAGGGGTGTCGCGGAACCCTAGGGTTCCGCGGAACACACTTAGAGAATGGCTGGTCTAAGCTATTACGGTTCATGAGATGCAGACTGGTGACAGACAGACAGTGGAGTCTTAGTAATAGGATCTTTTACCCTTTGGGTACGGAACCCTAAAAAACAAACAAATATTTCCGAGACAACTTTGCCATTTCATCCCCGGTACTTACCTATGTGTCAACCATTGTACTCCTTTCACGGCATCGAACATTACGGTGACAAGTCCCTTGAAAAGAGATGACTTACCTTGAAAATGTGTCACAGCCTGCGTGTTTTACAAAGTAAATTTCCCAGTAAACACTAGTTGCCAACTCCAATTTTAAATCCAAGCATGGGAGGTGACAAACGGCTGTTAACTATTGCCATAAGCTAGATGACAAGTTGTTTTAATGGAATCAGTCGATCCGGTTTGTTTTGAGGATCAAATGTCTATATGGGACCGATTGCATTAAATCAATACAACATTCAGAAACGACAGTCAACGTCCGATGAGTGATGACAATCGTAACGCAAGGCACGAAACGCCCCTTACTATACTTACTTGATCGTGACGTCACGATCACAAAGCCGTCTAGTAGCTATGCATCTTTTAATAATTTCAATATCTTTATTGTCTAAGTACTCTAAGTTATTGTGACAAATTGCTCATTTTCCATCTAGCATCTCAATTAGGCTGACAAACGGACGCTTACCATATTTTTTCTAGTTTAAGTCTGAAATAATCCTCACGGCGTTATGTGTTACATACTAATTAGAGGTGTCATTGAAACAACTGGTCGGACGTACAGAAGTATATAGTACCTACCTACTTCTTGGTTGTTCGTATGGTGACATCTACATTGACTACTATATTTTTATTTAAACCAATATCTTTTTTTTTTTTAGAATATTCTGCTTGCAACGAAGAACGTAATATTGGGGATATCAGGATAAATACAGTCAAATAGGGTAAAACTGAGGACAGAAGGGGTAGGTAACCTTAGACAAAGGACATATTCCCTAATTATATGAACGTAGCTGACAGCAGTGTACTTTTTACAATATTTGAATCAGGATTTACAAGTCTTAGGGTAAGCTTAGGGTTCGTTCGTAGTAAAAAAATGTCAAATACCTATTTATTTATTTATTTATTAAACTTTACACATAAATTAACAGTATGAAACCAAAGCACTTTTACCCCTCTGTCCCCAGTTATACTACTTGATGGTAATAAGAATAAATAAAAATATTAAAGACCAAGAAAAACTCAAGCGGACAGATGTTGGGACACCTTTAACGACACGAAGATTACTCCATAAAAATACCAACGATAACGGAAAGTTTACATTGGTCAAGTAAAAGAAAAAGTAAACGTCGTGTCAATGTGAAAGGGACAGGGTGACAGGGTGACAGGGTATCAAAGAATATAATACTCACTAGGAGAAGAACGGTAACTCCATACAAAAAAATGTCCCCAACCGTTTATACGTTTATACTAGTGGCGCCGTCTTTGTGTACCAATGGAACTAAAGTTGACAACCGGTTTAGCCTGGCGGGTATTGGTAGGTAGTAATTCTGTTGATAAACATATTTGTTATCTTCATATCACGAAATATATGCAAGATGCAAATATTACCCCTTGTTTGTGGTATTATCAATTGATTTAAATAAAAGGCATGTTTATGTTTATAACATTATATATATTATTTATTAAAAAATGTTTTACATATAAAAATATACACTGAAAACTGGCAACTGGCAACTTAATAAAAAAATAGACATTAATAAAGCGCATTCACAAAGTTTTCAGTACCTTTTATACAAATAACATTAGGCATGCCTACCTATTACACTTTACACACAGATACACTACACTTTACATACGGCATTTTACACAGATTTCCAACTTGTATTCATACATTTCTTCACGGTTAATTAATATGCTTTCCAGATGCGTTATGACTCGGTTCCTTCTGAACCCACTAAAGTTGTAAATTTCACTCTGGCTGCTTCAACAGCCGTTGCTCCGCATTTAGCACATTTTCTATGTGCATTGCTGTAATCCATGTAGGTACAGACTTACAGTCTTAAGTGGTACGTAGCGGTACACGTTGTATGTATTATTTAAACAGTTAATAAATAAAATTTTCGTTATGAACTTTAACCACAGCAGTTGGACAGAGTCATTGACAAATATATTTTTTATTATGGTGGGTAGACGTACCTACCCTCCATATATTTTATGAACATTGATAAAGACAGTTGGAAGCAAATATTCATTATAAAACTTAATCGCATGTAATTAAGTTTTAAGCGTTTTAAGTCCCGTTTTATGATTAATATTGTATAAAATTCGTGATAATTTAAATCAGAGTTGGGAGCAATGTTGCTGTAGAAAAATGTTTTTATTTTTATTACTCGCAACTTTTTCCCGGAGGCCAACGCACACATAGAAGATTAAGGCGTACACATGCGCAATTATTTGGGGACATAACTTTCTTAGGAAGTGAACAGGCCTTGCAGGGTATAGATACTTGGAAATTGTTCCACCGACAAAAGCTCGGCTCTGAAATAAGTACATGATGATATGCTAAATTGATAAATAAATAGCGATTTGTACGATTACCGTACTTGGATTGCACACAAATAAAGATCTTTATGATTGCCATTTTTATATATTGTGACCTTTTTTGCCACTTTTGTGTTATTTCTACTTAGAATCACGAGCTCTTTCGATCCTAACGGGATACAAAAATGTCCCAGAGTTTTTTTCCTATTGTGTTACCATTTCCCCAATACACTTTGTATGGCGGTAACAAAAAGGAAAGTTTGAAAAATATATGGAAATTTTAGGACACATTTTTTCTCCTATAAGGATGAAAAGGGCTCGCGATCCTAACTAGAAATAACACAAAAGTGACGAAAAAGGTCACAATATATAACATGACAAAAAAAATAGAAACGCTCTTATCTCTCTATCTAATAAAAATAAGTGCATAAGATAATCTCGTTTAATTTTAAATAATACCTTAACCACTTCCTAAATAATGAATTAGGCCACAGGCCAACGACACGGTCAAAACTAACAAGAAATTCATTACCGAGGTCGCTCGGAGGTCGCAAGGTTGTTATCGAAATAGTGCAGGAAAAAAACACGCGAAGTGACGCACGCAACGGTCGGTTCGTTTAAACCAACTGCTTTTTCTCTGTCACAAAACGTCTTCAAAGTTTTGAAACATCTAAAGCTTTAGGTATTTGGGTGGAATAGGTGTAATAAAACGGTGTAAATGGATCTTTAACCTTGCAAAAAATCGATCGTTTGAATTTGTTGTATTTTGCTGTACTTAGTGCGATTTGTTGCAAAGTTTGTGAAACCATTTTTAGGCGTCGATGTAGGTCCGTTCATGTAGGTACCTACATGTGGTTTGGTCATAAAGCCCGAAACTGTCCGAAGTGTTTTGGTTAAAACGATGGCGCCGTCGTATTAGCTATTTTGCTCCTGAATACAAACATACCTAAGTACTTATTAAAGTTATTGAAGATAAATAAGCGTTAAAAACCGGAAAAACTCGATTTTGTTATTATCTAATTTTAGCGGGTATTTATAATGACGCATACCTAATGTTGGTGGTAACCGAAGTAGGAAGACAGAACGTTATTGTTTTATTTACCTAATTCTTCTCGTTAAACTACCTTGTAATGGTTCAAAATTACATGCCTACTTAGTTACGCATGACACCATGTCGACGACACTAAATACCTAATTTATACTTAAGTATCCCTGATATCCCTGATACCTACCAGAGCCATATTTAGACACATCAATACCAAGAGGTATTTCCCGGTTAAACACAAAATAGTTTTTATCTTGATCTCTTTTTCTGACGTAAATTTAATGATTACGTACGTACGTACGTATAGTACAGTAGGTAGGTAGTTAGGTAGGTACCTAACAGGAAACTAGGCTTTGCCTTTATACCACAGAACACAGTGTATCTTTACCTAGGTACACTGTGTTTAATCAAGGATTCATTGATTGAATACGATGTGTAAAGTCTAAGATAATCTCGTAGTTTGACAGCCGAAGAAGATGGCGCATTATGCTGAGTTACCTAATTTATCGCATAATGTACAGTCAGCGTCGTATAGTAGGTAGAGGTAGCATCCAAAGTATTCAAATAGTTCGGTACACCATACAAGTAGGTAATATGGTATACTTACCGAACTATTTGAATACTTTGAATAAGGCTACAAATATAATGACCACCAAAAAATACTTTGGTACCCTAAATAAAAAAACCGGGCAAGTGCGAGTCGTACTCGCGCAAGAAGGGTTCCGTACCATAATGCAAAAAAAAAAAAGAAAAAAAAGCAAAAAAAAACGGTCACCCATCCAAGTACTGACCACTCCCGACGTTGCTTAACTTTGGTCAAAAATCACGTTTGTTGTATGGGAGCCCCATTTAAATCTTTATTTTATTCTGTTTTTAGTATTTGTTGTTATAGCGGCAGCAGAAATACATCATCTGTGAAAATTTCAACTGTCTAGCTATCACGGTTCGTGAGATACAGCCTGGTGACAGACAGACGGACGGACGGACGGACGGACGGACGGACGGACGGACGGACGGACAGACGGACGGACGGACGGACGGACAGACGGACGGACGGACGGACGGACGGACAGCGGAGTCTTAGTAATAGGGTCCCGTTTTACCCTTTGGGTACGGAACCCTAAAAATCATGCTTACCAAAAAAAATTACTGAACACCAAAAAAATAAGGCCTAAAATACAAAAGTACCACCGTTTTAATTACGACTGCAATTCAAATTGTATTCAAATACCAAATATATTGAATGATGACCAAAAATCATTAATGATCACCAAATCTTGAAGACCAAATTAATGCGATATTTTCACCTAAATAAAACACTATGATTACCAAAAAATTTATACATATTACCAAATAAAGTAAACTGATGCCAAAATGACTAGCCCCTCCCGCTCAACCCCCCGTACCCCGCACCGCATACCTACCTAACCTAACCTACTTTTCTAGTAGCATTTCGTTATGCAACTAGAAAAGTAGGTTAAACTGCTATCAGTTTGAACTGCTATCAGTTAAGTGGGTTAGGTTAGGTTAGCACTGCGACCCTTACAGAAACGAAATGGTACTAGAAAAGTAGGTTAGGTTAGGTTTGAACTGCGACCTTTACAGAAACGAAATGCTACTATAAAAGTGGGTTAGGTTAGGTTAGAACTGCGATCCTCACAGAACCGAAATGCTACTAGAAAAGTGGGTTAGGTTAGGTTTGAACTGCGATCCTTACAGAAAAGAAATGCTACTAGAAAAGTGGGTTAGATTTGGTTTGAACTGCGACCTTTACAGAAAAGAAATGCTACTAGAAAAGTGGGTTAGGTTAGGTTTGAACTGCGAACCTTACAGAAAAAAGGTGACGAAGTGGATTAATTAATTTTATAGGATAACGATATATTAAATATTTGCACATTTTTAAAATGTGGTTACAATTTTGGTGGTCATTTACTATTTTTGGGTTTACAATGATTATTTTGGAGTCATTTGCTTTAATAGGATAGCAAGATTTATAAATTTGGTTGTAATTTTACATTAAAATGGAGTTCTAATTTTGGTGGTCATTTACTATTTTTGGGTTTACAATGATTACTTTGGTGTCATTTTCTTTAATAGGATAGCAAGATGTAAAAATTTGGTTATCATTTCACATTAAAATGGGGTTAGAAATTTGGTAATTATTTTACTATTTTTGGGTTAATAATGATTAGTTTGGTGTCATTTCTTTTAATAGGATAGTAAAATGTAATAAAATTGGTAATCATTTCAAATTAAAATGGTGTTATAATTTTGGTGATCATTTATTATTTTAGGGTGGTAAAATAGATTTTTTGGTATTAAATTTTACTAAATCTGGTGATCAGTTAAATAGCAGCCTTTGAATAATGCTACTTACTATATGACGCTGACTGTACGAAGTCGTATAGTGCTATCTTAATTAGCTGTCAAATCGAAGTACAAATATATTTATTCGAATTTGTACAATAATTTTGATCTATAGATAGTTAGAACGTCATAATGAACTAATCAATACCGTACGTACTGCGTTTAAAAACATTTCGAAAGCAAGCCTAATGCAAGTTTTCAAGACTGCACACGTTTTGGGGATTTTGACCTTTATTTTTGTTAATTGACTTGATAGTATAAATGCAATCATGCTGGGAAGACCGTCTACAAGCTCTTTCGTTTGTACCTACCTACACATACTCCACTCACAGAAGGTCCTATATAGGTACAAATACAGTTCTTGGCCTATGACGGTCTTCCCTGCAATATATTTTATATGACGGTCTTCTCCACATTGACTTAGTAATTATTTGTAAAAATATTTGTTTATTTATTTAAGAATATCAAGTGTTAGATCCGGTTCAATAGGTACCTATTATTTTTATTACGAACTAATACGGCCTAAAACGCTGGCGGGATCTCCAGGTTACAATCCTGATATGAGTATCTATTTGTGTGTTTATCACAAATATTTGTTGCTAAGTTATGGATGTGTTCAATATCACGTGTGACCTGAGAGCTCACAAACGACGCTCTCCATAATCAGTGCTAGCCGCCGCCGCCGTGGTCGAAACCGGCCAGGACGGTATGATTGAACTTACTGTGGGACTAGGTCCATTTGTGTAAATTGTCCTATAATATATTTAAAAATAAAATATCTAATAACTAACGATACTTTCTTAGTTAATAAAGTCAAAATGCAAGTAGGACATTTTTTTTGTTTTAATTAGGAGCAATAAAAAACAGAATAAACCCAACAAATCATTTAATTCACCTTAAATAAACAACAAATTGTTTAACAATAAAATTTCAATTCAAATTAACAACTGGCAACCTGTCATTTAAGTACAGTACAATGAATTCACAATAAAAAAATATTTTTTATATTTATAATAATTAAAATTACAAACTGAATCGAATACACGCCTGATTTACTGTAGGTACATTTTATTTTTATAAAAGTCATACAATAATTATATAATAAGCCCATAATTTACAAGGATCAAAAAATGTAAAAACATGCTCTCAAACAATGCTAAAGGAATGATTAGTACAAATCACAACGATATAAATAAATCCAGAAACCTACGATCACATCAATATTATGTCTACACATCGGTAACTCGTGGCATTTAGGTAGCACTTAAAAGATTAGTTTAATTAATTCCTTTTTTTAATGGTTTCTTTTTCTCGACTCGTATAGGAAGAACATTGTCACATCACTAGTCTGTTAGAAACTGTCAAGTGCCACGAGTTACCGATGTGTGCTCATCACTAATCTTTTAAGTGCTACCTAAATGCCACGAGTTACCGATGTGTAATTATGTCTATTCTAGATCTACAAGGAAAATTCGTAAATAACTTTACGTTTATGTCCCCAAAAACCCCTAAATCCTAAAACTAACAAATGCTAGGGGTATCTCTGAAAGTGTTTCTTAATCGGACCGTTTTAGTAACCCCTGACCTGCCCCTGTGTTTGACCGATGTGTCTTTGTCTGTCTTTGGCACCTTAGCTCTTAAACGGTTAAACCGAGTATGATTATTTGAAAGCAGGTTTACTACAGCCTACAGAGGTGGTTCTTAGATGTTTTATCAAAATCGTTGTGTTGGAGGTCTTAATTTATAGCTACAATATTTTGTACCCGCATCATGACCTCAAGTCAACAATACCGGTCGAACATATCGGGAAATACCAGTTCCATTTTTGGCTGCTACCTTAAATCTCGGTTGTTACAAACACTACCGGTTCTGTAATTCCTAGTAGAAGAATAAAAAGAGAAGAGAAAAATATAGACACATGAGACAAACAACAGTTATTTACAAAGTCATTTCATAACGAGTGAATTAATTCTAACAAGAATAGCTCGAAAAAGAAGTGCCTCGTATGTGCATTACAATGTACGGTCGAGGAAATTGATTCTTGAGCAGTTTACGGTTCACTTTACATTGGACAGCTCTTAGCATAAGTATGTACAACCAAATTTACTTGGTACAGGAAACAGGGAACGATATTGATTTAGAATATTTACTTAGGCATCACATAGAGACACTTTATAAATATTTTGACTAATTCTCATTACCTTGTTTCTAACTGATGAAATTGACAGAAATATGATTTTTATATTAACACACATCGGTAGGTAAAAAAAATCAATAAAAATATTTGTTCAAAATCAATAAGAGGTTGTATGTGGTTATATTATAATCATGAAATAAGGAAAACATACAAGTGCCTACGTCACTGTTCAGAAACAGTATTACCTATAGTTCGTTTTTTTTAGCATTAGAAATAAGGTAAATCTTGATGTGTCTTTTTATTGAAAAACACATTTTAAAAATAAGTTATGGCAAATATGTAACAATTATGAATCTAATACGATCATTTATATTCTTCTGCTTTCATAAGTAATGGTTACTGATTTTTAAAAAGCGTTTTTGAATTAAAAGACATGTCAAGATCGCATACCTTCTTTTTTTAAGTTCTTTCTAATGCTAAAAAAACGAACTAAATCATTGGTTAGCTTTAAGCAATCATCATGACTAGCATAAAATCGAGCACAATTGTATGGACATGATTTAGTTTTGAGCTGCATAAAGGTATATTTGTAATTTTTATCCTATTCTAGGTTTCCACCTTATCTACAATATTTAAACTTATTTCGACATTTTATAATTATATAGGTAATTGTATAAATTTTACGCTTACACTAAAATAAATAAATTAATTACAAATGCTTCAAATTGTTCTTTTATGCCATAAATGCCAACGCAAGTTGGAATGAAAATTGATTCAATTAATGTCTAGTTCATAAAAATTGACGATTATCGAATGAAAAAGAAAAACATAGGGTAAGCAGTCCCACTTTTGGCCATTAAATATTGCTTCGAGACAATATTGATGGGTGAATCAACTTTGCCACTTGTTGCCATGGTTACGGACTCCTGAGTTACTACTGTCGCCTGGCTGACGTGGCAGAATAACGAAAAAAAGTTGATCCACACAGATAAGTAACAGAGTAAAAAATGTAGGCTTTGCATTGATTGGAGAATTAGTAGGATGTTTACCCTACCAGTCTATAAAAATGGATTTCGCTTAAGGTTTTAAAAAGCAGCTGCAAAGTTTTCTGATTAATATGTCCACTGTAGTAGGTACGTTGTCTGTAGTGTTATACATAATTATGTGTCATTTTAGACATCAGACCACGGGTGAATTTTGTATCAATTCAATTGATATACATGAAAATTACGAAAGAAAGAAGAAAGAGACACGAAAAAAGACAAATCATGGGCTTTAAAATACACAAGCGATCCGATGTCTAATATATACCATGATTAACAGAAAATTCGTAAACCATATTGCATAGTTTCGCAAGCCATTTCCGTCAGCAAAAAAGGCTGCAAATTGATTAAATAAAATGTAGGTGCGAAGGGTTGTCCTCTCATAGGAAATTTGTATTTCGCGCCTTTTTCTTCTGAAAAAGTTGGTTTGCCAGAGTATACTTTGTTACTTTTACAGCTTACAACGTAAATAAAATATAGGTGTTTTATTCACTAACAATGTGCGGTTTGTCTACAGGTCTGCCGCCGAATTTTGATGATAACTTTACTTGTGATACTTTAAACAAATCTCGCGGCAGCTTTTATTATCGAACTATGCAAACTATACAGTAAGTGCGGGTCATTTTAATAATTGGAATATAATAGAATAAAACGTAATAAAATGATTAAACAATTGTAAAAATTTGTATTTCCTTATTCCTATTAAATAGGATTTAAATTAACTTAACAGCTTATTATCATTTATCACCTATTCTTGAGCGCATTGGATACGACTAGCATGGTGAAGCTGCCAATGAGAAACAGCGTCGCTGGGATCGAGGAGAGCAGTTTGTAACGTTCGTCTGCGGAAAAACAACAACATCAAAGTTACATGGGTTAGGTGAATAAAGGCGTCCGCTAGCTGGCACGGGTGCACTGAGCGGGCATACGTGCACATGCCATTGTAGGTAAAATCCGCCGCAAGCGTCCGCTATTTTTCGTCAACCTGCTCCGTGCACCCGCGAAAGCTCGCGGACGCCCTAAGTAAGGGGCATTCCAGAAGTACGACGTTATTTTTAACACTTCTTCAGATAAAGCTAAGAAGCCGATATTGGCACGATAATGTTTCATAACTTAGCTTTAAATTTAACGGTATTTAATCCAGATTTCTGCAGGTTAAGGAAGCTGCCATATATATCGATCGATAAGTATGCCGTTTTGTGGAATACCCCATAAAGTAATGTTGCACAAATAAATAAATAAATGTTTTGTTTTTATATAAGGAGTTATCCGTTGAAGATGACGTTTAGATAAAATAATGTTAGTTAATGTGTCTATGTTAGGCGGGTCAACTTATTCTTGTCTCGTTGCCGTAGTTACATCTCCTGGGTTACTTTTTTTAGTCTTTGTTATAAGCTCTCTCCATAATGTTTTAGCTACAATGCACGTTACTAGAATATGCTAACAACATTTCTTTTAACAAACTGTGTTGTTGTTCTATGTTGTGTTGTAATGTTGTCTCCTGGTTGACGGGACATAATAACAATTAGAAATAGTTGATCCACCTACATATATTAGTATGATATATGTAAGTACGTAAAATCAAAAATAAGTATTATGAGTGAAGTGCAACTGAGATGCGGTGCTAGTAAAAAAAAAGAAACTTATCTGTTGTTTTTGAAGAAAAAAAGTTGCAAAACACCTTGATGTTAAAAACTTGCCAGAGACCAATGCTTCCTATTTTATTTTATTCTGTTATATACATTTTTTTCATTGAATTCGTTTTTGTTACAAACATATCAGCACTTCTGTTCCAATTGTACACAAATTGTTACTTTTTTTGTAGATACACACGAGTGTAATTTTAGTGTCTGGAATATAAACTGGAGTTAGGCTTCACTTTTTGAAGCTCGTAATTCAATCAGGATTAAATGGCTTCATAAAGAGCAAGTCTACAGTTCAATACGTATGATTTCTTTCACAGTAGCATGAAATAAAAACTACTTTTTTAACGTTGTGAGCGTAATGGATTAATCCAATAAAAACAGTTAAAAGGTTAAAGGTTATACTACTAAAGACTTTGCAATATTGTAATATGCACAATACTGTGTAATAAAATAGTATAAAATCAGTAAAAAAAATGTGAAAGTGCTGACTTTAATAAAAAATGAAGGCGTAGAGAAATTAAAAACGTTTTAGACAAATAATACTTTATTCAATATTCAAGTTAATAGCAGTCTTATTGTTATGTTAGTAAGAACATTAGGATTTAAAATAATACAATTGTAGCGAAACTAGAAGCAAAATTCAAATGCAACACATCACGCAAGACAATACTTTGGTTAACCTACTGTTTACATTGATTAGTAATTTAGATAACAATGGTTCAAACGTAGCCTAAACTGAGATCATTCGTCTATTTCGCCTCATTTAATGATATAAAAAATCACATTTAAGAAATTTTAAGTACCTACATAAAACATTCAAATTTGATTTAGGTAGATCATTTGAGAATACATTTTATATAATCTATGTATAATATTTATTACTAATAAAATACTGTGATTTTTTGTTATTTGTTTAAACTCAAGCCTATAATACAAAAATTTAAATAAATATAACATATTGTGAAATACATTTTCACTGCTTCTAGTTTACTTAGTTTCACTAGCATGGGTAACAACGTTTGACAACAAAAACTGTCAAAACGAATTAACAACTATAATAATACAGCAAATTAAAAATAATGTCTTTTTCAAAAACATCGTTACATTGTTTCACATAACATTTTTTATTTTATTTTTCATTGCAATTGTGCACTTTAATATAAAATGCTTTATTTATAATTTACTAGGCAAAGTACTTATACTATTTTTATGGCCTGAAAGAGATGCAGAAAAAAGTAAATCAGTGATATAATTAATTAACCACTTCTCATAAAAACTCAAACAAAAGTGAAAAATAATTGTAAAAATGCAAAAATGAAAACAAAAACAATGTGTTAACAATTTTGAGGTTTTAGCTTTTTATTAAATGTTGGAATGTGTACATATAATGGAATAAAAAAATATAATAAATATATTATGGGTTATTTTTTTATAATTGTGTTTACTGTAAATAACGATTGGGCTCATGCAATATGTGGCAAGTAAATATTTTTTTACTTCGTGTAGTTATTTGTGGAATCAGCTTACATACATACTGTATATATTAAGTAAGTATATAAAAATAATTACATGATATATAATATGTATGTATCTCAACAGTTGACATAGTTAAAACTAACTTAGTCATCATTAGATTGATTAATATGGATATATTAAAATACTTTTTTTTTGTGTTTTAGTGTATATGACTTTCTTTTAATAAGTTTAATTTTGCCAACTATATTATATAATAATACGTAAAGGATTATTTAAATACTATTATTTTAATGACTTTGCCATGTTTGATTGGCTTTTAATGCTATTGAAGGAGTTAAAATGTAAATCATGATTACAGTTTTGCATTTTTACAATTACCTAGAGCCAAAGACCCCACACCAAATACATTTTATGTATTTTTAAAGCAATCCTCACATTATATCTACGTCAACTATTTATATTTATGTTGACATTGACAAATGTAGCAAAATAATTTATATTATATTCTTTAAACCATCACCAAGGCCAAATACTTTTAGATCTCCATTCAGTTGTCTCCTGCGTCACTACTGTAAGTACCTAAGTTATTTTTTAATACTGGGTCGAACAATTTTAAATACTGTATCGAACTTAACGTACCATTTACTACGCAAATGAGCGAGATTAATTTTTAAATTTTAATCTTGTCTCTTGCGTTATCGTATCCAAATGCAAGGCGTATAAGTCGAACGGTGACCTAATTGTATTTTTCATTATTGAACATGAGTTGCATTAAATATGTAATATACATAGTAATAAAAAATGTATACGGCAGATTTAGTTCGGGGGTCCTAGTCTAAGCTAAGATATCTATGATTTGATTACAACGAAAGCTAAATGCGCTATAAGAAAGCGAACGCTATTATACTTTGAAATATATACGCCAAATTCATCTACGTATTCGATTCACATACAAGTTTATAGGCCGTTATTATTACCTTGATTACGTTTTTGAATACGACGTTTTTGAATAATACAACGGCATAGAAATTACTTATCACATCTCTTTCTCATACTGATCAAATTGAGCAATGCAAGATAACGTATATCTATATATAACGATAGAAGCGACAATTGGAAAAATATATGTCTCGAGAGGACACTATTCTTATTATTCCTACTCAAGCCTATATTTGCTTTTCTCTATCAAGTTACGTGAGAGAAGTGTTAGAAAACTTATTACAGATCGTCCTAAACAGCGCCGGAAGCTTCTCCAAATGCATGTGCTTCCGTAATTTGACAGCGCTGCCCGTTAACAAAGCGGGTACAGAGTCTAAAGGTCCAAGTTCAACCGGCGCGGCCGACATTCTCCTAGGCTCCACTACGATGGGATTATGATCCCCGTCGAATATGATCTCTGGGTCGTTTTCGATCATCTCTTCTATAGACTCCCAGTTGGTGGCCTTTTGCAACTTTTTTTCCGTTCTACAACACTGACACAAACCGTAATCGCACTCTTTTTTAGCCATGAAATAGTCCGCGTCGTCTAAAATACTGCGCTCTTTCTTGGACTTCTGAGGGAAGATCGAGAATTTTCTGGCTTGGTATTTAAGTAATTCTTCTACGGTGCTACATTCCTCGTCTATTTCAAAGTCTGTGTCAGCGTTTTCGAAGAGAGAGTTTTTCCTACTGCCGGCAGAGAGAGTATCTAGACTGTTTAGGCGGGTCATGCTAAAGTTGCGTATGTTCTGACCTGTCATGGTGATGGACTTTTTGATGGCGGCCCAGCCGAGAGAGCGTTGGACGGCCATCTTCCATTTTGTGTAGCGCGCGTCGCGATCTATAAGAATAAGAAATATTTTAGAGACGTAATTTACTTTCAATTGGTTTATTTATAAAAATATTACGATACAGTTGTTAAACACAAAAGGGACTATATTATGATATTTTAATTTACAAGTCAAATATCAATACAGGATATTACATATGTTTAATATTAATAGAATTCTAAATATTATGTACTAATTAGGATCAGGCGATGTAACTTAGCAGGTCCGTTGCGCCGTCTTAAATAACCGTAAATAAATTATAAATACATCATGATTGGTGGTTGAGAATAGGAAGATGTCGATATGGGTGGCGATGGCTCCCCACGCCTCTACCGGCCACACGCCGACGGTAATACAGGAGACATTACTCAACGTCATCGGTGGTAGCAGGTAGAGAGAAAGGTCTCGATTGGCGTAGCGGTGGCTCATCACGCCTCCACCGACTACACGCCGGCGGTAACACAGGAGACACCTGGCCTGGCCGTAGCATAATAACTTGGGCCCAAAAGTAACACACTAGTCAACAACCCGTAAATGAACAGTAAATAAATACCATCATCGGTGGTAGTGGGTAGAAAGGTGTCGATAGGGGTAGCGGTAGCCCTCCACGTTTCAATGGACCACACGCCGACTGCGTGTCCGGCCGCTACGGCTGCGCCTAGGGCTGACATGTCCCAGGATTGCGCACGCACTGTACAAACAACATTACACATTAAAAAACAATGGCATGTAAGGATAAATATATATTTATTATATCAAAATGTTAAAAAATATTTATTTCAATTATATTATTTGATTCACTGATTAGTTCGCCGATTATTTTTTTGGAAATTTGTCAAAATGGCAGATTTGGCAGATAGCGAGATTTAACACTGTACCAAGTAGATAAAACTATATAATATGTATATTTATCTAATAAAAATAAACAACTGCTAGTTCGCTGGCTCTGCCTTGTCTGTCCAACTATGTAAATTTAATAATTAATTATAAGACTTAGCATTAAGCATTGTATTTAAGTACCTGATATGTAAAATTCTATTTTATCAATAAAGAATTGGAACTGAAATTGATACTTACACACAGGTATCCCGATGAGATCGGCCTGGAGTTGCATTAGCAAATCGTTACGAGTCATGTTTCCGTCCACGTGTAGTTTTGACAGCGGCATACCGCAATCTTTGTTCATGGCTTCCAATATGTCCCTGTAGACAATTTTTAACCTATCAAAACTGTTTTCAAACATGGAGGCAACGAACGTTTATAATCTAAGCTATTTTATTTTGGTAACACAGGAGAAAAAAATAATTGTCAAAAATATTTGAAAAAAGGTTGTGATGTTGTCTGGACATGGGTCCAATAGCGATTGTACGTTACAATAGCTTTTGTGGGCACACATAACGAATGAATAACCTCCGCTGGTAATCCAAGAGACAAAAAAAAGTTATATAAGTTGACAGTACATTCCGAGGTATTATATGATTATTCAAGCAATAATCAAGCGTTTTGTTCATTAGTACATTGATATAAGTACGAAATTGCATTGAATACATAGAGAACAGAATTTTGTTTTTATTTACCTAGTTTGGAAACAAACAGCCTCCAGCGTTGCCCGTATGATGTGCTGTTTTGTGGTGAATGCCGTCAGACCGCAAATAATTCTAAAACAATAACAACACATTAATTCTAGTCCAAATGTCTGGACACATTAAAGAAAAAACACATTGCATCGAATAACTTCAGGTAAATATTCGCTCGAATGGCTCGAAGTAAACGTCCTCTATAGAGAACATTTGTCCGGCGATCTGCTCTGTGTCCTTTATGAAGCCTACACTTACCCCCTAGCGTCCTTCCTCCAGTACGGCGCGTACAACCCGCTGAACGCCGGCACAAAGTAAACGTCCCCTGTAGAGAACACTTGGCCGGCGATATGCTCCGTGTCCTTCGCCACGTCTTTAATTAGTTTCAGGTTGTCGCGGAGGAATTTCACGGCGCCTCCCGCTACAGCTATTGAGCCTGCAAAAAGATAAAAAGCGTCTAATAACTTCTTCAACTCGTCATCTGCGTGGATCAAGTATTTTTTATTGTTATACTGTTTCGTCAGCCAGGAGACAACAGTACCAGATTGTTAGAAAACATGTTGTAACAATCTCTTGTTACAACATGTTTTAAATAGAGCGCATTCATGCGTTCTACTTAAAAAACATAGAACATTTGCGCATCGTTAAAATTGTAAGCATAAAATTTATTTATTAATTATTTACCTAGTATTCTGCGAGCTCGATAGCCGTTTCATAAGATCTTAAATATTATGAGTTTAAATAACGAGAGTTGCTCAGTTTCACAAGGCTAATGACTCTCATGCTTCTATGAGACTATGATTATGATAATTAAATTGTGTATTTTACTGTTCGTTAATTTGTGTCTTGGGTGTCTTTGCATATATTTATGTGCGTTGAGATAAGATTGAAAGGGTTGTTCATGAGGGGTAAGACACAAAAAGGTCCGTATTTCGGGCGACTTTTCATCTTACCCTTCATGAAAAACTCTTTCAATCTTACCCGTCCACTTTATAAACATAAAAAAATATATAATATTGATTTTTGTATGGAGACGAGTCCTTTTATGACTCTTTTTTTGTAATTACAAACAATTTAAGTAAGTAGTAGCATAAATACTTTGTCATTGACCAACCTTCTAATGCATATACAGGCGGTGCTTGGGGTCCCAGCTTGTAAGCTACTGTCGTTAGAAGACCGTGGGTGGACTGCACACGACGGGAGCCAGTATTGTAGAGGAGGAAACAGCCGCTTCGGTAGGTGTTCTTGGCCTGGCCGGCTGACAGGCAGTTTTGACCGACTAGGGCTGATTGCTGGTTGCCTAATATCTGGTAAGCAATCAAATATTAATTAAGATATTTTTTTAGTTTAGAAAAAAAAGCTGTATTGAAAATTATTAAGTTACATTAAATTATTTATGCAGCTGTCAAAATGTAAAAAAAAAACCTGCTGCAGTTCATATTCAATTCGCGAATTATGACAAAACGTTAAAACAAACATAGACAATATAAAAGGTGTAATTTATAAGAATAAAATACTTACCCCCGATATCCTAATTCCGTCTAAGATGGATCCGTCTTTGACTACGCCGTACACTTCGGAACTGCTTCGTATTTGGGCCAATGAGTCTCGATGGATTCCGAATAACCTAGAAAACGTAAGAAATTTTAAAAAAAGGAATAATTAAAAAAAAGGAAATCCAACAGATGAAAATTTCATTATGTTTTTTAAATAGAATGACAGCATATATTATAGGTGTTACCTTAAATTAATTTAGTCTTTTTTTTAATATAAAAGACGTGTTGTTTAAAGAAACTTGATTCTTACCTACACAACATAGGGTCCCAATTCAAAGTTTCCAGGTTCATCAGAAGTGTTCGCGACGCGTTGGTGACATCAGTAATGTGCAAACCTCCTCGTGGACCGCCAGTTAAGTTCTGTAATTTAGAAAGTCGACTTTTACAACAAAAGGCTATGATTTTATATGATGATCATATGTTACTTTATATACTGACCAACTTCAAAAACAAAGCAAGTGCTACTGGAACTCTGGAGGTAAAGTACATACTACATACCCATATAATCCAAGAGTCGACCGTCCCAAACATGAGCCTCTTGTCCCGCCCGGCACGCCGGACGGTTTTGGCGTTGTCCTTTAGCCATCTCATCTTTAACGCGCTGAAGTACGGACTGATGGGCAAGCCGGAGACGGACTTGAGGTAGTTCTTGTTCTGATCCGGGACCTTGGCGAGGATCGCGTCTACCGTGACGTCTGTGCGGATGTCGTTCCACGCTGTGGAAAAGTATGGGCTAATTAAAAAAAAAAATGGTGTTGTAAGTTTTTTGTCTAACTGAAGGTAGGATGAATTTATTCGGAAATTAAGAGTATTTCAGCTTTACTACCTAGAACCAATGGTTAGTACAGTCAATGTTATAAAAATGTATGTATTACTTCGCCTTAATAAGCCGAAAGAAGAAAATAAGTGTAAACGGGTGGATCAAAGTTCTTGTGCTGTTACTCTATCCCGTCTTCCAAGGGACAATAGCACAGTTTGATAGAAGAAATGTTGTACGAGTATCACATTCTACTAACATGCTTAGCTACCCAAAAATGCATGACGGTATTTAAATGCCACATAACCAGTACAAGAGTGACCCAAGAGAATGTAACCATGGCATCGAGTAACAAAAAAAATGAATTTGATTATTTTAGGAAATGTTTTTGGTTTCGGTGTTTTACCTATAGCAGGATGTAGAGGCTCTCCTGTGAATCTGTCCCACGCTATCGTCGTCTCCCTCTGATTGGTGATGCCCAGTGCCACGATGTTATCTTTCGAGTAGCCTGAAAATAAGTGAGTTATACACGTAAGTATTTTTCAAATACAAGTTGCGCAATGTTTCAGAACAGTTAGAAAATTTTACAAGTAATTTTCGTTTTTGAAATGTATAATTTCTTTCCCCACAAAAAAGAATTAGATGGATATTTTTTGAAAACTACTCGTACGTACTTCAGATCTCTCTCGTTAGCCAGGAGACAAATACATGTAACTACTATTAAATACATACATGTTTTGTGTATTTCAATGCCATAAACAATGGTTTTTAAAGGTGACTCAGGATACAAAGAACATGACTACAACTGACAAAAAAGTAGATAAGCCCAGTAACAAAATTCACAAAATATTCAAATAGGTTTATAATAATAAACGCGGAATGTACTCGCCTACGCCTTTCGATTTGTATTCCGCATTCCACCCTAGGGAGGCTTCAATAATAATTGAGAAACCTAATAAGCACCTCTTGATTGAACTGAACAGTTCATATAGATGTACCTACAACAGTAGGATTCATTCCGTGCATTGAATGTCGCACTGTTATTTAACGAAACAAAGTAAATCTAAATCTTGATGCTTTCTATACAATCACTTTTTGATAAACTTAGGTAGGTATGCACTTTTGTAGCTCGCTTTACATCACCGTGAGAATGGCGGTGTATAATTTGCCATACTTTTGGACAGGACATGACTAATTTTTCAAAGTGTACTAATTCAATCTATACTGACTGACTCTAATTCAATATATTGGATGGATTTTAATGCTACCTTTAACAGCTAGTTGTTCGACGGCTTTCTCGGCACATATTTTGATGTGGTGCATGATCTCCATGGGATCCTGTTCGGACCATCCTTCTTGCGGCTGGATCTCGGTTTTGTCTAGTTGGTACGCGGCAAGCTCTTCTGAGCGTTCTGCTTCGTATATCTGAAAAAATGAGGCAAATGATATGAAAAAAGAATCATACGGAAACGGAGATTATATTTGCAAGGCCGGATTCTAACCAAAACTTTTCTAGGTTATCTAATTTACATTTCATTATAGCCGAGTGAGGTTACGAGCAAATTTAAAACAGATTTTTTTTTCAGTGATTGTGGTTTAACCGACGTAGTATTAAAAAAACTGCATTTTATTTCGCGCGATAGATCTCCCGTCGCAATTATATACCCAATTTATTTACAGTTATATTTTATTTAGAATAGAAAAAAACAGCAAACTGGATATCGTGCAGTTGATCGCGTCAAAAATTATAGTCATCTGCCGATGAATATTATTAGAGTCTTTACTATATATAATAAGTCCAACAATTGCATAATGACAAACAATTATTGACACTAGTTATTATAGATTTGTATATCAGCGTGACAAGATGATTGACATCGTAATGTTTTTCATGAATATTACGTTAGTAACGAATGTACGCCTGATGTACGCAAATTGGCATGTTTCCGATTTTTTTTTGTTTTGCATTGTTTTGTTCGTTAGGTAGCAGGCTTGGCGTAAAATTAACATTTAAAATAACGTTTCTAAAAATACTTAACTAATCTTTAACTTACCTAGAATATCGTACCTCAGCAATGATTAATTGGTGGTTGTATATTAAGTAGTTTATGACAACTGCCCATTGAAGTTTACTGACTTATAAATAAAAAATAAATGTTTTCTTTTTGCTCATATTACGCCTTGATTAATTAGTAGGTAACTACAGATGTGCAAATCGTAAAAAAAAAAGCTGGAGATGTTCTCGAAAATTTCAGAAAAGTTCATAGGATATTAAGGAAATTTTCATGTTGTTCATGGGGAATCCCTATACAATCATCAATAATAGTAAGTAACCAAATGACCACGTACCACAACTCGGACGGTCTTGGTGCCGTCGTCGATGACGCCGACCAGCGACCGCCGGCTGCCGTCCTTCACCGGCATGTCACCTGAAAACAAACATTCACTCATGGAATTTAACAAGTTTTACATAGTTTGAAAAACTAACAAGCACGGCGGTTAGATTTTCATATTTCCGTATCCAACCAGGATCAACTTGGTTTGGTTATTCTGTCCCGTCAGCCAGGCGACAATAGTAGCATATTTTATTACTTAAAAGAAATGTTATTAGTTCTACTAATATGCTAAATAGATGATTGATGATTTATTTATTTATATTTATTTAATTATGTACTCGTACCTACTCCAAATGTAACCCAGGAGACTAAAACAGTCTGGATATAAAAGATTATTGTTCATTTATTTAGGGCAGATTTAATCACATGCAAGTTTATTTAATAGTGATGAGAAACTCAATATATTTATTAATTCATTGCAATTAATTTCGTAGACATAATAGATATCGGACCTCCCGTGTGCTTATCGATACGCGATAACTTCATTTATCAAAGTTTCACAATATAAAACTGCGTAGTTTGAAATTAAGAAAATATAAAAAAAATAATTAATTATGTTCCATTTCGTTAGAAAACCCGTCACAATTTTCGTCTTTCGTAAACTATTTTTTCGTCTCTTCTTGACCTTGTAATTTTGAATCAGACTAAGGACTGTCCGACCGATCTGTCGGCGCTGACCGGAATCGTCAAGACTATCGGTTAGTAGTCGTCAGGCCGAAATCTGAACGAGAACTGTTATGTGGCCTTTTGCGATTAACTGACAGGCTGATATCGTCCGGCGGACTTGTAATCAGTGGTCCCCTTAACGAAATACCTATTATTTTTCGATTGTATATAATATAACACTTGGGCACAGGCTACAGGCTCATACATGTGACATCTTACCCTTTGTAACACCGTCATACTACCAATATAACGGTATTCGGTGGCCACACAGGGAGAGGCCATGTATGTTATAGAAATCCAGTCTATTTACCTGTCATTTTCCTATCAGTATCACTACAATTTTCCATAGGTAGGTATACCAAAGACGCCGCGCGGTCATTAAGATACGCCTATCTTAGATCCGTGATATAAAGTATACTTAGGTATATTTCTTATTCAGTTAACATTTGCCAATTAAGTACCTAAGTCATAAACGTGAAACGTGTTAACAATAGAGGCGATAATCCCGTGACGTGGGGTCAAACGTTAGGCGGTTATCGCACTGGATACGATTCGCAAGTCGCTCCGATGTTTGAGCGAGACAACGCTATGTGACATCCGGCTCGCACATCGGAGCGACGTGCGAATCGCATCCCGTGTGACAACCGCCTTAGTTGAGACGCAATGCACCAATCATAGCGATCAGTCGAGAAAATACTAGAATTATCCCACTCAGGCCTTGGCGGTTTGTTAAGGAAAACCGTCGACCGCAATAAATATCACTTTATGGCTTAAAATCAAGTATAATTTACTTTATCAAAGTTGCAATTGTAGAATTGATACAAGATAACATGCTACAGATAAAAAACGGTTGAGTTATTTTGTGCAAAATTAATATCATCGGTCAATAACAATATCGAACGGGTGGATGTAGTAAGTGCGCAGTATGGCCTAACGATAAACATCAAAAAGACCAAAGTAATGACCGTAAATAGAATACAAAGGTCATTACCTGACTTGAAAGTCCGAAATGAAATTGTACAAAAGGTCCGCTCGTATAAATACCTAGGCTGTATTGTCAATGACCAGGGTGATCACAGCGTTGAGATCAAGTGCCGAATAGAGCAAGCTCGTAACACTTTCCTAAAAATAAATCATCTTCTCTGCAACCGGTCCCTCCGAATCTCTACCAGGGTGCGATTGGCACGGTGCTATGTAATTTCGGTTCTACTGTATGGTGCTGAGTCATGGACACTCACTAAAGCTATAAGTAAACGTCTAGAGGCGTTTGAGATGTGGGTGTACAGGAGAATACTGAAAATCTCATGGACGGATAGAGTAACCAATGACAGCGTACTGCAGAGAGTGCAAAAGAAAAGAGAAATTTTGGATACTGTAAAGATTAGGAAACTGCAGTACTTTGGTCATATATTACGAAATGACAAATACCACCTCCTCCAGCTGATAATACAGGGGAAAATCCAGGGTAAACGAAAATGTGGAAGAAGACGAACCTCGTGGCTCAAAAACCTCAGGTGCTGGTTCAAGATCAGCACCAGATCGCTGTTTCGAGCTGCAGCGTCAAAAGTGAAAATAGCCCTAATGATAGCCAACCTCCGGCAGGTGACGGCACCATAAGAAGAAGTATAACAATATGATAAAAACTCGGCTAAGTGCGAATTGGATCTAATTATCGTATTGGGTAGTATGTATTTTTGCGTTACGTTTAGGTACTAATGCACCCTTTCGGACACTTCTCATATTTTTGTTTGGGGATCGAAATTTTTCGTTTTCAAAATGAAAGTTTTCTTACTATTTTCATAAAATTTCTGAGAACTTTTTCCATTTTTTAGCAACTTTCCGCAACTTGCACATCTGTAGTTACGTTTCACGAATCACACGAATGTAGTCAGAATGCTTCTATTATGAATTATGACAAAGAAGAAGTGTACATATTTGAAAAGGGCGCTACCAAACCTTGATGAAATGATCAAAACAGTTTTGTCAAAAAATTAAGCATCAAAAAGTATGTATATGAACAGCTAATGTCACCTTGAGAGTAGGTAAGGCAAAAATCGTTAACCTATAGTACCTTTACGACTAAAAATTATCCTAATAAGCAAGGAAATTGAGTTTTAGATCCACGCTTTTTACCTTAGACCTAAATTATCAAAGTTTTTGGTTACACATTTTACTTTACATACAATAAAATGATATAAATAGTAGTTAATCCCAAATTTAATATTAATACAAATAGGTATTGTAAATTTAAGAAGTAAAACTCTGAAGAAAAATTTGTAGCCATGCAATGTTTTTGTTTGCCTAATCGTCGCGTTGTTGCATTTAATACAACAATAAGGTATTTCCCCTTCTACCAGTGACGTAATTTCCTTTAGACGCCATTGATATGTAGTGTTTCATTCAGTTCAAAGAACAACATACTTATTGATATATTTAAATACAATGAAATAGGTAGGTAGGTAGACAAGGTAGGTATAGATATATGTAGTTTAGTTTTACGTGTTCGTATTGTGTTGGACTAAAACAAGTGTCGCAAAAAAAGGCCACTGCATTATTAAATTTAATATTTAATCTTAAACTAAATTAGCACGTAAATAACTTAAGCATGTGTATGTATGTATGTATAAACTCTTTATTGTACAAAATACAAAACACAAATTTATGGCACAGGATAGGCAGTACAAAGGCGAACTTATCCCTGACTTATCTCGGGCTTATGTAACTCGGTTATTCAACCTACCTACCGAAGTGAAATCTTTTTCAAATGTACGAGTAGTTTATATTATTGAAACAAATGCTGAATTAGTGCAGGAAAGAGGACAATTAGGGCAGTACTTTGGTCATATATTACGAAATGACAAATACCACCTCCTCCAGCTGATAATACAGGGGAAAATCCAGGGTAAACGAAAATGTGGAAGAAGACGAACCTCGTGGCTCAAAAACCTCAGGTGCTGGTTCAAGATGAGCACCAGATCGCTGTTTCGAGCTGCAGCGTCAAAAGTGAAAATAGCCCTAATGATAGCCAACCTCCGGCAGGTGACGGCACCATAAGAAGAAGTATAACAATATGATAAAAACTCGGCTAAGTGCGAATTGGATCTAATTATCGTATTGGGTAGTATGTATTTTTGCGTTACGTTTAGGTACTAATGCACTCTTTCGGACACTTCTCATATTTTTGTTTGGGGATCGAAATTTTTCGTTTTCAAAATGAAAGTTTTCTTACTATTTTCATAAAATTTCTGATAACTTTTTCCATTTTTTAGCAACTTTCCGCAACTTGAACATCTGTAGTTACGTTTCACGAATCACACGTATGTAGTCAGAATGCTTCTATTATGACAAAGTGTACAAGAAGTGTACCTATTTGAAAAGGGCGCTACCAAACCTTGATGAAATGACCAAAACAGTTTTGTCAAAAAATTAAGCATCAAAAAGTATGTATATGAACAGCTAATGTCACCTTGAGAGTAGGTAAGGCAAAAATCGTTAACCTATAGTACCTTTACGACTAAAAATTATCCTAATAAGCAAGGAAATTGAGTTTTAGATCCACGCTTTTTACCTTAGACCTAAATTATCAAAGTTTTTGGTTACACAGGAGACATATTTTACTTTACATACAATAAAATGATATAAATAGTAGTTAATCCCAAATTGAATATTAATACAAATAGGTATTGTAAATTTAAGAAGTAAAACTCTGAAGAAAAATTTGTAGCCATGCAATGTTTTTCTATGCCTAATCGTCGCGTTGTTGCATTTAATACAACAATAAGGTATTTCCCCTTCTACCAGTGACGTAATTTCCTTTAGACGCCATTGATATGTACAGTGTTTCATTCAGTTCAAAGAACAACATACTTATTGATATATTTAAATACAATGAAATAGGTAGGTAGGTAGACAAGGTAGGTATAGATATATGTAGTTTAGTTTTACGTGTTCGTATTGTGTTGGACTAAAACAAGTGTCGCAAAAAAAGGCCACTGCATTATTAAATTTAATATTTAATCTTAAACTAAATTAGCACGTAAATAACTTAAGCATGTGTATGTATGTATGTATAAACTCTTTATTGTACAAAATACAAAACACAAATTTATGGCACAGGATAGGCAGTACAAAGGCGAACTTATCCCTGACTTATCTCGGGCTTATGTAACACGGTTATTCAACCTACCTACCGAAGTGAAATCTTTTTCAAATGTACGAGTAGTTTATATTATTGAAACAAATGCTGAATTAGTGCAGGAAAGAGGACAAGGAAGACGAAGAATATACGATAAAGAAAAACTATAGTATTTTTCAAACTGGAAGGGTACGCTGACAGGTGTCATCTCCATACAATTTGTAACCTAAAAATGCCAAATGTCGAAAAATTGTATTGAATTGACATCTATCAGCGTACCCTTCCAGTTTGAAAAATACTATACTATAGTGTCCGACCGAAGTTAAAGCCGCGCCGCAACTGTATTTTCGGTAGAAATCTGGTCGAAGTTTCGGTTTCGATCGAAACTAGAGCAAAACCGAACTTTCTGTTCTGGTTTTTAAAATCCTGTTTTGAACACTGGAAAAAACAGATCGAAACGAAACACATTAACGTCGTTGACTTCTGAGCATTTAGAAGGGATTTAAACCCAAGACCATCAGCTTCATAGGGAGACTACCAAGTAGGATAAGTATTGAAGTGACCGACCGAGAGTGACAGTAACTATAATTGATAATAACAAAGTAGTGAAGCGGGAAGTGTCAAGACAAGGGACCGCGGTGCACGTCCGGATCCGACACGTGTACGATCGTTACGTGGTTATGGCTGATAGATCCCCATCCGCAGGCCGTTTCGGTGTGTGAGCGAGACACCGCTATGCACTTATAGGGATGTCCCGCTCGCCGCTTGGGATATTACGACTTTGTTTACAGTGTTTGATCGCCTTTTTGTATTGTTTTCCTAACCCTAATCTTGAGGACTATTAAAGCGTCAAGGAGGTTCAAGTACAAACACGTAGTGAGTTCAACTTGACTTTTTGTACCAAATTTACTGTATAAAAACTTAAGTCTATATTTTGAAGGTATAGTCAGTCCGCTTTTCAATCGGACAGACTATTAGTAGTGAATACATGTTTACTATGATGAAAGATTTGCAGACTCATTCTCATTAAGTATTTAGTTTTCTAAGATTTTTGATTAATTCTGTCCACTTTTTTTATTTATTAATGAAGATTCAATAATTAAATGTCAAACTAATTTATTTATTGCGTTTTTGCAAACTTTGTCACAACTATATGCAAGAGGAGATTTAGTTCAGTTTTTTACCTGTAACACTAGCTAGTATAAAGTATTATATAATCTGTGCTATTACGCTGCACGTGTCTTATACGACGATGATTGACATCTACTTCAGTAACTTGTTTCTACTTATATGTTTGTGACTTTCCATCAGAGAAGGGTTCTTATGCACATGAACCATGGATTTTTATAGCTTTTGCACAATGGGCCATCTATATACCAGCCAATACCAGGCACAATAATAACGTGATACAAGAGTTCTTCTAACAAACTGTGCTACTGTTGTCGCCTGGCTGACGGGACAGAAAAACAACAAGACATACAAAAGGATCAAGGTTAAGTTGTTGACGGTCTGACGCCCGGCAACGGAAACCAAACCCCGTTGCCGGGCGTCAGACCGTCAACTCCTGAGGATGCCTCGTAGAGAGGCGAAACACGTGTCGAGGTTTATTCTTTTGGTGGTGGTTTGTTATATTTATTTGCGTATTTATTTTTGCGGTGGGAGGGTGGGAATATTAATTGCATGTAAAAATACGCAAGTAAGTATAACGGGTTAGCACTGATTGACTAGCACGTTATCTTTTCGCGGATTAGCAAAATAATATTTTGGTTTTAATTAGTATGGATTTCCGCAAAGTAACGCCTGATTCTATTCACTATGATAAAAACTCGGCTAAGTGCGAATTGGATCTAATTATCGTATTGGGTAGTATGTATTTTTGCGTTACGTTTAGGTACTAATGCACTCTTTCGGACACTTCTCATATTTTTGTTTGGGGATCGAAATTTTTCGTTTTCAAAATGAAAGTTTTCTTACTATTTTCATAAAATTTCTGATAACTTTTTCCATTTTTTAGCAACTTTCCGCAACTTGAACATCTGTAGTTACGTTTCACGAATCACACGTATGTAGTCAGAATGCTTCTATTATGACAAAGTGTACAAGAAGTGTACCTATTTGAAAAGGGCGCTACCAAACCTTGATGAAATGACCAAAACAGTTTTGTCAAAAAATTAAGCATCAAAAAGTATGTATATGAACAGCTAATGTCACCTTGAGAGTAGGTAAGGCAAAAATCGTTAACTTATAGTACCTTTACGACTAAAAATTATCCTAATAAGCAAGGAAATTGAGTTTTAGATCCACGCTTTTTACCTTAGACCTAAATTATCAAAGTTTTTGGTTACACAGGAGACATATTTTACTTTACATACAATAAAATGATATAAATAGTAGTTAATCCCAAATTTAATATTAATACAAATAGGTATTGTAAATTTAAGAAGTAAAACTCTGAAGAAAAATTTGTAGCCATGCAATGTTTTTCTATGCCTAATCGTCGCGTTGTTGCATTTAATACAACAATAAGGTATTTCCCCTTCTACCAGTGACGTAATTTCCTTTAGACGCCATTGATATGTACAGTGTTTCATTCAGTTCAAAGAACAACATACTTATTGATATATTTAAATACAATGAAATAGGTAGGTAGGTAGACAAGGTAGGTATAGATATATGTAGTTTAGTTTTACGTGTTCGTATTGTGTTGGACTAAAACAAGTGTCGCAAAAAAAGGCCACTGCATTATTAAATTTAATATTTAATCTTAAACTAAATTAGCACGTAAATAACTTAAGCATGTGTATGTATGTATGTATAAACTCTTTATTGTACAAAATACAAAACACAAATTTATGGCACAGGATAGGCAGTACAAAGGCGAACTTATCCCTGACTTATCTCGGGCTTATGTAACTCGGTTATTCAACCTACCTACCGAAGTGAAATCTTTTTCAAATGTACGAGTAGTTTATATTATTCATGGTATAATAATATACTCCGCCTGGTACTCCATTCCCGTCTTTTCTAGGTCACCTAACTGACACAAGCCTACGTCATCATGCGACAGCGCTATATGATAATATGCGATAGCGCTATATATAGCGGCCATGTTATTGTGACGTAGGCCTGTGTCACTCTGGGAATAGAAGACCATGTTTTATTAGACTATGATATTATTTAAACAAATGCTGAATTAGTGCAGGAAAGAGGACAAGGAAGACGAAGAATATACGATAAAGAAAAACTATAGTATTTTTCAAACTGGAAGGGTACGCTGACAGGTGTCATCTCCATACAATTTGTAACCTAAAAATGCCAAATGTCGAAAAATTGTATTGAATTGACATCTATCAGCGTACCCTTCCAGTTTGAAAAATACTATACTATAGTGTCCGACCGAAGTTAAAGCCGCGCCGCAACTGTATTTTCGGTAGAAATCTGGTCGAAGTTTCGGTTTCGATCGAAACTAGAGCAAAACCGAACTTTCTGTTCTGGTTTTTAAAATCCTGTTTTGAACACTGGAAAAAACAGATCGAAACGAAACACATTTACGTCGTTGACTTCTGAGCATTTAGAAGGGATTTAAACCCAAGACCATCAGCTTCATAGGGAGACTACCAAGTAGGATAAGTATTGAAGTGACCGACCGAGAGTGACAGTAACTATAATTGATAATAACAAAGTAGTGAAGCGGGAAGTGTCAAGACAAGGGACCGCGGTGCACGTCCGGATCCGACACGTGTACGATCGTTACGCGGTTATGGCTGATAGATCCCCATCCGCAGGCCGTTTCGGTGTGTGAGCGAGACACCGCTAAGCACTTATAGGGATGTCCCGCTCGCCGCTTGGGATATTACGACTTTGTTTACAGTGTTTGATCGCCTTTTTGTATTGTTTTCCTAACCCTAATCTTGAGGACTATTAAAGCGTCAAGGAGGTTCAAGTACAAACACGTAGTGAGTTCAACTTGACTTTTTGTACCAAATTTACTGTATAAAAACTTAAGTCTATATTTTGAAGGTATAGTCAGTCCGCTTTTCAATCGGACAGACTATTAGTAGTGAATACATGTTTACTATGATGAAAGATTTGCAGACTCATTCTCATTAAGTATTTAGTTTTCTAAGATTTTTGATTAATTCTGTCCACTTTTTTTATTTATTCATGAAGATTCAATAATTAAATGTCAAACTAATTTATTTATTGCGTTTTTGCAAACTTTGTCACAACTATATGCAAGAGGAGATTTAGTTCAGTTTTTTACCTGTAACACTAGCTAGTATAAAGTATTATATAATCTGTGCTATTACGCTGCACGTGTCTTATACGACGATGATTGACATCTACTTCGGTAACTTGTTTCTACTTATATGTTTGTGACTTTCCATCAGAGAAGGGTTCTTATGCACATGAACCATGGATTTTTATAGCTTTTGCACAATGGGCCATCTATATACCAGGCACAATAATAACGTGATACAAGAGTTCTTCTAACAAACTGTGCTACTGTTGTCGCCTGGCTGACGGGACAGAAAAACAACAAGACATACAAAAGGATCAAGGTGAAAGTAAAATAAGTATATTGACGATTTTAGGGTTCCGTACCCAAAGGGTAAAACGGGACCCTATTACTAAGACTTCGCTGTCCGTCCGTCCGTCCGTCCGTCCGTCCGTCCGTCCGTCCGTCCGTCCGTCCGTCTGTCACCAGGCTGTATCTCACGAACCGTGATAGCTAGACAGTTGAAATTTTCACAGATGATGTATTTCTGTTGCCGCTATAACAACAAATACTAAAAACAGAATAAAATAAAGATTTAAATGGGGCTCCCATACAACAAACGTGATTTTTGACCAAAGTTAAGCAACGTCGGGAGTGGTCAGTACTTGGATGGGTGACCGTTTTTTTTTTGCTTTTTTTTTTGTTTTTTTTTTATATGGTACGGAACCCTTCGTGCGCGAGCCCGACTCGCACTTGCCCGATTTTTTCATAATTTCCTACTAAAATGTAAAGTGCAGTGCCGCCTTGTACAAAGTCGTGAGCGTAAAATCAATATTGTAAGAACGTGACAATAACATCATGTAAAAATTAGATATGCTCTCAATATAGCCAGAGTTGCCAGTAGGTTTGCCAGAATTTTTTAAAGTCCTAACCAAATAACTATTAAAAAACAACTTCGCGCACCCATAGGAAAGCGATTACCTAAATGAACATTTTATTACATCATTATACTTATTCGACGACGGTGCCGCCCTTCCACACATCGTCTGAAACCCCTTTTCTACCCTACTTATGTATTATCCAATCCTTTGCCTATGTATTACTTATGATTGTTATAATCAATGCTTGAATGTCATCAAATATTATGGCTAAAAATGTATGAAATTATACTTATAGTCAAACTCAATATAAGATAGAGTACGTTTGAACAAACTGCACCGACTTTGACGTGACCATGGTATAATAATATACTCCGCCTGGTACTCCATTCCCGTCTTTTCTAGGTCACCTAACTGACACGGGCTTACGTCATCATGCGACAGCGCTATATGATAATATGCGATAGCGCTATATATAGCGGCCATGTTGTTGTGACGTAGCCCCGTGTCACTCTGGGAATGGAAGACCATGTTTTATTAGACTATGGACGTGACAATGTAATGAAAGTCGTGTTATTATCATAGAATTTTGACATTTTATGATTACAAAGTCCGTGCAGAGTTAGCTTAGTCCGGCTATAGACGAAAATTTTAGTTACGTATCAGGATTTTTTTTATAATAATAAGTTTTTGAATTTTGGTATCTGTAGT
Organism: Cydia splendana; assembly: GCF_910591565.1. Taxonomy (NCBI): domain Eukaryota; kingdom Metazoa; phylum Arthropoda; class Insecta; order Lepidoptera; family Tortricidae; genus Cydia; species Cydia splendana. The sequence goes on along the minus strand of NC_085960.1, from coordinate 1,301,407 downwards.
TGCAAGGCACTGTACAGTAATTAATTTTAAGTTGTTTAAACTGGTTTTAGACTGGACTGTTGAATCGTCTCCGTAACCCAGAAAAAATCTTTATAATAAGTCACAAGACAATATTTTCGAACATATGAGACACACAATGTGACATTTACAGTTGTGTATGCAATGCAGTTGTATAGTGAACGAAAATTCAAGTTCAAGTTCTTTATTTGCATTCATGTTGTAGTAGTAGTAAAAGTAGAAGATGTCTCCTGGGTTACTCTTCAAAAGTAGGTATAATTAATAAATTGAATAATGCTTTATCCTTGAGCTAACTTGATTAATTGTGGAAAATTAGAAATGTGAATGAATGTAAAATTTTCGAACATATGAGACACACAGTGTGACATTTACAGTTGTGTATGCAATGCAGTTGTATAGTAAACGAAAATTCAAGTTCAAGTTCTTTATTTGCATTCATGTTGTAGTAGTAGTAAAAGTAGTGATGTCTCCTGGGTTACTCTTCAAAAGTAGGTATAATTAATAAATTGAATAATGCTTTATCCTTGAGCTAACTTGATTAATTGTGGAAAATTAGAAATGTGAATGAATGTAAAATTATATGAAGCACGATAAGTGAAGATTAGTTACGATGCTAATCTTAAGAAGGAAAATTATATTCGCACACATTAACAAATACCTTGAAGTATCGGCTTATCTTGAAAGATTAAGATATATTATTATGTAATAATAATATAATAGTGAGCAGAAGAGTTTATAAACTTTATAACACTTTCCTTAGCTGTAGTATGTAGGTACTATAATACTATATAATGCTAGTTTAATATTTTAATGGTTTTATAATTTTGTATAATTATCTTGATAATCTTTTGTAATCTCAATGCTCTGAAATACTTTTATTATCATTATCAAAGGTTGTTTGAAAGAGATAAGTCCTTTTTATCGAAAATGCTTGTTGTTCGCGTGTCGTTTTGTGTCTTGCATATATTTTTAACTGATGTGCATGTACAACAAAGAATTAATATAAAGGGACAAAAGGATAAGCAGACAACGAACAAAGAAAGTTCACGACAAAAATAAATAATTTTTCACCACACCAGCTTGGAAAGAAAGGCTTACTTTGCACTTCAAAAACTGATAGCAAAGTTGCATTTTATTCACCTGTGAGGCAAAGTAAATGAAATGCAAATTTTGAGTTGTTTTCTTATTTGCTGGTAGAATTGACTTTTAAATGATGATTTTGGATGATAAATATTTAATAACATTCATTTGGATTTGATTTTGTTTGATATTTTACATTTAATATTTGCTTTGGGTTGGTGTGGTGAAAAATTTTGTTTCACCCGGGGGCAAATTTTGTTTAACCCTCGTGCTTTGAAACCCTCGAAACGCTCAAGATTCCATTTTTCGAACCACTCGCTACGCTCGTGGTTCAATTTTGGAATCTTTCACTTGCTCGGGTATCAATATTAGCACGAGCGGTTAAACAACTTTGCCCCTTGTAAAACAAATAACTATTCAAAGTTATAATTACTTTTATTTTACATAGGTATGTGTTAATGTTTGTTTTTAGTTTTACTTTAAACATGTTTTAAAACTCAATTTGTATTTCAAAATCCTTTTGCAAACGAGTCTGATTATTAAGAAAAAAGAAACTCTAATTTTAAATGAAAACAAAGAAAACCCAACTTATCAAGTTGTCACGCACTTTAACACATCGCTACTTAATTATTTCGCCGTACGATATGAGCCTGTCAATTATTCGCCACTGTTACCTTTTGCGATTAACTGACAGGCTGATATCGTTCGGCGAACTGGTAATCTGTGGGCCCCTTAGCGAATAAACTTACCGTCATCCATTTTAATTTTTAAAATAAAAAAAAAAAACACAATAGCCGAAAAAGAATTCGCGCGTAATTTAAATTCCGAACGTGCGTTCCCGCGCTAACATTCATTGAGACTGCGGAGGCGCGTCAGTGCACACCCATTCGTTATCGCGCGATGACGTGTTTTGGCAGATTAGGCAAATAATAATTACTTACAGAATATTGAGCTTTATAATATAATGTTTGGTAAATTAAAGTTTCAATGGTTACATAATTTGTTTTCCCATGATGATATTTTAACAAAATTGGGGCCACATCATAATTAGTGGTGTTGTATCGTACTAAAACATTTAAGATATCACATGGGATCAAATCTAAGAGTTAACTTAGACTGTACTGAGATTATACCACCGGTAAACCTTATATCTTTGCAATGAAGTTTACAAATTGTCAGTTAACTGTGTAGACTAGCTATGGTGTCTAAAAATGATAGATTTGATTCTAAGAAAGCAAAGAAGCACTAGGAAGTTTTTTTGACAGCCAATACTTGCAGCAATAACAACATATTATTCATTCTCCTGGCTTTAGTAATGAAACCAATCAGCCAATCATGAAACAACACTTTTTTTATCACTAATTGATTGATTCTTGACAAAATATTTAAATACAAAGTCCACTATTGATAGTGTCCACTATCGATAGAGTTAACATTGATTATGCCTGCAGAAGCCGATGCTTGTTCATTTGTTAGATGCCGTATTCTCCAATGTACATGTAATATAGTATGATCCATGCAAAAGCACGTTTTTGCAGATGCAAATTCCGCGGGCATAGAGGAAAATGGATTGTGAAAACCCCCGCTGAGCATTTGCCCATTCTAGTTTGTCCTACTAATCGATTTATGTAGTGTCTTATAATAGTGACAGTAGTGAGATATTTGCAACAGCAGCGGTCGGATACAATTAATAAATATCCCTTGCTATATTTAGAACGCTAAGCTAGGTCGAATCAAACCTGCAGCTGATCGCAGGAACGGTTATCGACGTGATATCTCTATCACTTTTTGACACCGCTAGAAAGAAAGAAACAGACACCCTGACCTGACCTGTCGCTATCGGGCGATAACTGTGTCCATCATCAGACGACCATTGTTCTCAATCAAGAAGCATCAGTTCACATAAGATTATAAATAGTTAACGGGTGTCTTTCTGTAACTTACGGAGAACGGCCAATAAACTTCTAGGGCTGGACACAGCATAGGGGACAATAGAGCCAGGGGTCAATGACCGCTACGAAGCTTATTCTCCAATTATTAAGACGACCGCAAAATATTATCTGATCAAAAGTCGTTTTTTAGAGGTAAAAAATTAACGTTCTCGAATGTTTCTTAACCTTGAAGGACTAATCATTAGCTCAATTAATCTAATCCGTGAAATTGTCACTTAATTTACAATGTCAAAGAACCTAACTTGGTCTAGTAAAACTAGTAGAAAAAGAAGGGGCGTATCGCCTAGCCTAGCACGGGTATGATGCGGATGGATGAAAGTCATGTGACGAGAAATGTATTACGAATTAATGTAGGGGGAATGAGTAAGAGGAAAGGAAAACCGAGGAAAAGGTGGATAGACTGCGTGAGAAGTGATATGAAACGAACGTAAGTTGACGGGCGACAGAGAGGCATGGAAGAAAAAGACATGCTTCGCCGATTCCGAGTGAAAGGGATAAGAGAAATCGAATGATAAGTCGACGGGCGACAGAGAAGCATGGAATAAATAGACATGCTGCCCTAACCCCGAGTGAATGGGAATAGGGGCAGGGATAAGGGCAAGAGAATAATGAGTTGACTGGCAACAGAGATACATGAAAGAAAGACATATGCTGCGCTGACCCCGAGTAATTGGGATAAGGGCAAGCGAATGATGAGAGTACCTAACTTGTGCGTCAAAAAGAACGCAACTTCACAAACGATTACATAACCCACGAAAACTCACCGTGAACGGTCTTCTGTCTCCTCAAAATTCTCTTAAACGACCTATCCATCGCCCCTTTCACTCGCACACTCATTGCGGATCAGAAATCACTTGAAACGATTAAATTGATTTAATAGAAGCGACGGATTGTCTGGTCGCATGATTACTGACTAATATAGCGTGAGAAACAAAAATAGATCATGAATGAAAGGGCGAAGGGGCTGGCGCAATAAACAATGCAACACTAATTAATTAACGCGCCGTAAATATGCATTTAATTGGTGCACATTTCATCGACCGATATTCTTCTTCTTTGTCGTTATACTCTTTGCAGAGTGTCGTGGTCAACTGCTGACATCAGGCACAGATGTTTGCCGTACGATTTCTCACCATTTTCCGCGGTTGGAGGTCATTCTGGCAAATGCGTTCAGGGGTCCTTCCATGGCAGATTTAATTTGGTCAGTCCATCGCATAGGTGGCCTTTTACACGGTCTTGTTCCGTTTGCTCTACCGACCGATATTATAATCGTATTATTAAGACGAGAATGTAAGGTAAATAGAGAATTTGACAAATGAGATTTAGATGAACAATTGATCATGGATGACGTCTTTGGACAATCCACGTCAGCATGTATATATGTATATTTAAGTTGCATTATTTATTTATTTTACAATGCACACGTATGCAAATAATGTTAACATATGTTCGTAATTTTTAGCAACGAATACTAAGTACCATAGATAGATAAATGTTACGTAAATGTTCACCAAGTTTCATTTAATCTAACCACGTCGTTATAAGCGAGAGCGTAATTTCGATTGCATAGACGCGGCTTTTTGGCGGCGGGTTCAAGTGACTAAGAAAATAGCCAAGATAACGGTGTGACGCTGTCACTGAAAAAGAAAAGACGTCAGTCTGAAAAATCACAGTTTCAGCCTTGGCAAACTTTTGCACTTGCCAATTTGAATACATTACACCAGCAATAGACGCGACGAGTTTAATGTCGCATTGATCTTTATGGAGTTTTATGAAAAGAAAGTGCATTGACAAATCCTATTAGATATTATTAAATTCTCAGATATCATAATCATCAAGTTAACCGAAAAGCGAGGTATTTTAGGGAAGTTTACTTGGATTATGAATTATCGCATGGGGTCAGATTTTTTCAACACTTATAAAATAATTCAGTGTGGGTAATAGGTACATACATGTGAAAGGTCAGGCACGAATAAATTCCCACCACTCCATACATTTTTAATATCTGACCGAGTGACGCCTCGCCAAATGTCCTTGAAAATGTCAGGGAATCACGTGAATAGTCTCGCGAACCCGTGACGACGCGCTTGCCACGCCTACGTCGCCAAGTCGTTAAAGTTTTAGCTAAAGTATATGCGTATGCGTAAATCGCGTGATGCGCCATCTGGCTCGTTGCATTGCTCCAAGCAATTATTAGGGTTGACACACTTGACGTCCCTTTGCGTGCCGGACCACAGATAATGATTTGAACTTTGACAACCCTAAATAGCCGAAAGGGATAGTGCCATACATAAGAAAGAAACCAAAGCTTAACTGACCAGACCAGTTTCTCAACCTTGTTGGTCACCTTATTTTGAAGGTTAAATTATAATATTTATAATGGTCTGCTTCTAGTCTAGCCCAATGGTCTGTCTGTGAGTTTTGCGAATTACACTCTAACCCAGAGTCATTTGGCAGTTAATGCCGTGAGATCCATGAACAGATACGACCTTTTGTAATATTGCACATTTGTTGACTATTGACAAAAGTGTGAAAACGTAGGAGGTATGACGTGTAAATATTTATACAGTTGAGTGTAGCCAAATGTATATGTATGTATGTATGTATATATGTATGCAGCTCGTCATGTAGTTGTTATGTTTGGTTCCGAAGGTGTGGCTTGTTTATCAAACAGGGTAGACTTGGGGAAATAATAAAACTGGAAAAATTCTGAATAAACAATACCTAACTATCAACGAGTTAATCATTACTTTGAAGAGAGAGACTGAGTACCTAATATTTAGTACCTAGGTACTTATAATTTTTTCAGAGCTTACTGGGGCCCACGGCCCACAGATTACCAGTACGTCGGACAATATCAGCCTGTCAATTAATCACAAAAGGTGATCGTTCCGAACAACTGACAGGCTGATATCATCTGGCGAACTGGTAAACTGTGGGCCCCTTTAGATTTTACAATATTAAAGAAATTATGGAAGTTGCTACCAAAGTATAAAGATTGAAGTCAAACCTTAACCACCGGAGGCTATTTTCTTTTTTATTTATTTATAATTATAACCTAATTCAAACACTAATCAAAGATATTAAAATCGGGGAAACAATATGTTGAATCAAAAACAATATTATTGATGGGTTCCTGTGATAAGGAATTATCAATGTTTAGGTACTTGTTTGGAAAAATAATAAAATTTAAGAATAGCAAATAACATCATATATTGTTTATCAGTGGATCAAATTGAGGTCAGACAGCAGCCAAAGTACAGTTATAACCCGCATTAGTGATATCTTAGCGGAGAGATAACTTCTAAAGCAACACATTTCACATTGTGCTATATGAACACAAGCATTATTATTAGTTATTGGAATATGATGAGTTTTTCGGAACTTATGTACGAAATATAATTAGATTTTTACCAGATGCTTTTCAGTGAAGGAAAACATTGTGAGGAAACCATACTAATCCTAATAAGGCCTAGTTTACCCTCGGGGTTGGAAAGTCAGATGGCAGTTGTTTTCGTAAAAACTAGTGCTAATGTCAATTCCTGGAATTAGTTGCCAAGCGGACCCCAGGCTCCCATAAGCCATGGCAAAATGCTGGGACAACTTGAGGAAGATAATGTCAAACATGTTATTTCAGAATGTTGTTATAAATTAGTGTAAATTTGATTATGGCGGCAGCTAAGTTTGTGTCACTCTTAAACACAAACCTTACTTTTAAAATACTGGCAAAGTAATTCATTAAATTGAACTACAAATGTTATTGATAAGCCTTGTCAGGGTTCAATCACTTTATAAATATTAGCTCTTCTAGTGGCCCACCATACAAGGAAGATTAGCAATCTTTGAATCAAAGGTATTAGACAATAGTGTTGAATTTGTTTTATTTTAAAATTGAACAAATAAAAATGCAGGCAACTCTGTTCAATTTCATTAAGATTTAAATTTCATTGGAGGTGATTTGTACTAGTATTAGGACATTGAACCCCAAGAGGTTAACTTATGAGTTTTATACTATTGCATATAATATAAACCTGTTCTAAAAAGTACCTACATATGTTAGTCCCCCAAACACATAAGATTATTTAAAACAGATAAGTTGTAACAAACGGAAGTGATACTGTCAAATATTATATTAAATTTTGTGTTTAATAAACAAAAATCAGAAGCTAAACACCCAAAGTCAAAGTTGTTGACAAAATGAGGTAATTTTTTATTCATACAGCCAAAGTCCGAATTCTTGCACTTCAAGTTTCATACCGCTACATAATGAGATCAACACTATCAAACCGGTACTGCGGTTAAAGTACGCATACGAGAAAATGGCAATGAAAATTGTCAAGCATACCCATTACTTGAAATCACCTATTGTTACGCGATTTTCACTGGACATGAAACCGTAAGTGGCAAATATGTGTTAACAATATTTTAAGGTTTCCTGGTTAAGTTTTATTGATCACTGTTTCAGTCAAAAAATAGCACTCATGAATGATGTAAGGACCAAAAAATATATGCAGGATTTCGCATACGTAAAATAAACAGAATGACATACCTGCTTTAAAACCGAAGTGCTGTTGTCACAAAACACGATTTATTGTTATTTTAACACACAGCTAACATGGTAATTTGGTCTGCAATTTAGATTTATTTCGATTTTTCAAGTGGAGAGTAAATGACACCACACCACACCACACACACGGCACTGGGGGTCACGACACGACAGATAAGAAAAATCAGTCACACACTCACACATTTATTGAATAGAGTTAGCAGGCGTGTATGAAGAGCGCTATCAACTGACTACGACGCGCGACGTGAGCGTAATGCGCTATTATAATACAGATATTTGATTAGATCATAGTTAAAGATATGACGAATACATATGACGGCGACAAAAGATTTGTTTTAGTCTCAATAATACTGATATGTTTTTTTTTATTAATAAAAGTAACACTCAAGCTCAGTGCTCTTAACTATCTTCATAAACACGGCAGTTAATGCCAGGTTGACATTGTTGATAATGTCCTTAATGTCAGAGGTCAGAGGTCAATAAATATTAATCCTTATTAAAATCGAACAGTATGCATGGAAACTTACGAACTTGTTTCTGACGACTATTTTATATTATATTATATTACATCACTAGCAAGCATGGTCAAGCTCAAAATAAATGCTTAAGGTCTAAAGTTATCTCCTCAGGGTCATTGCAGTCAGGGACTACCTTAAGTACCTAGCGACACAATGATAATATTCACTCCTCAGTGTTAAATTTTTTGTATAGGTACTTACTTTTTTCAGAAATTGATAAAAATCTATAGAGAATCTTGACGCCTACATAAATTGAATAGCAACATTTTATCGATTGAAAACCACATGGACACAAAAATGTTGCATAGGCGTAGTGAAAAACGGTTTGATCATTGGGTTTGGTTTGTCTTGACTTAATAATTAAATGTCATATGTCCATATAAGTCGTATATTTCTTGATTACTTATTATAAATAAAATGTGGGCAGGAGGTGCAGCCATAGCTCAAGATCCTCGTGCCTGACCTTGTTTCGCCTGTGTATATGGTTACCTTTAGGTACCTACACGATTCACAAAACTACTTGGAACCTTGTCTAATTAAGAAAACCGGCCAGTGCGAGTCAGATTCGCGCGTGTCCTTAATAGGATTCGAACCCTGGGACCTCCTGCTTCGTAGGCAGGGTCACTAAAAATTTGATTGAGATTGAGAGTTGATTTTGCTGTGTACAAAAATTTTACGAAACAAAACTAAGTAGGTAATGCAACTCTGTTCCAATAATGGAACTTCCAATTGGATGTTATGATTTAAATTTCATCGAACTGAATAAGTACGTACTATAGGTAGGCTTGGGCCTTAGGAGGCTTAGTTATATAAAATGATCATTTCATCTCATAAACCTACTAAAAACCAGGATATCCCATACACGGAGCGTTGTGTTACAATCCATATACATTTGAATGACATCATACAACTTTCGCTGAGAGAGGACCACGCATTTGGCGTCAGGATCTATTGGTGAAAACACCTTTTGTTTGTTTATTCGTAAGTTAATAAGTTCGTTTTTGTGTTATTCAAGGGTAAGTTTGCTTGCTATTAATTTTGTTTAATTAATACATTATTGTACTAAATAACCTCCACATATATTTCTACTCCATTTGTTTTAAAACAAATTTACTTCCTTCAGGTGGAATTTGAAAAAATCCTTTCTTACAAAATTTGTACTCTCTCATTGGAAGTATCTTCAACTGCATGGTATTTAGGAAATAATTACCTACCTACTGACATGACATGATGTTAAAATTCGTTTTCCATAAAAAGTCCCAATGGTTGCTCAAATCGACACGTTTCTCATTAAAAAGTTGGATCTTTAACATCACTATTAAAAACTGGGTCAATGTTCATTTGGATCGACTTCCCAATTTACGCGCACCATTATTTTGATTTTCTTTTGTCACATGACTATAAGCTAACCTATTTTGAGTTCTATTTCCGTTTGAATAAGTTTGAAAATGGACTGTTTTAAGTGAAACAGTTGCGTTCTCAGGACAAAGTGTCATTGTTAAATGTAGCGATAATTGTGTTTTGGGCACTTTGTTTTATCATAGGTGGTACAGACCAGCAGAAAAGGTTTTGAAATAGTATTAACTACTTATAACGGCGAAAGGCAATGTAGGTGTGTGTATTTGCACAGGTTAATATTATTTTAATGACAATACTAGCTGGGCCCGAGACTCCGCCCGTTATGGGTTTGTTCGATGTTATTGGCCCTGTAACGGCTCCAACCTCACAGGGATATTTTCAAAAATAATTCGAACACAGATCTTAAGTTTTCTGCATTCTAATTTTACTAAATTACAAGCCGTGAAGAAGTAGGTATTAGACACACAGACAGGCGGAGAGACAGACCTCACATTACCTTACCTTACCTTATAGATTTTTTAAATAAATTTATTGAGGTTCGCAAAATTGATTTATTCAAGAAAGATAGCAAAGTTGGTGTTTCTCGAGTGTCTCGGGCAAGCGGAAGAAAATGAAGCGATTTTTCTACATGTTTTACCTTATAGATTTTTTAAATAAATTTATTGAGGTTCGCAAAATTGATTTATTCAAGAAAGATAGCAAAGTTGGTGTTTCTCGAGTGTCTCGGGCAAGCGGAAGAAAATGAAGCGATTTTTCTACATGTTTTGCAGTAAAGTACCTAGTACCTACGCTTAATTTTAGCTGACGAAGTGAAAAATCGAACCCACTTGCGAACAAAACATTACCGTATCGTGAGAACTGAACACAATGTCCAAAAACAACAATTAACGCGACCGGGAGCCGAACCCAGGCCCTAATTACGCGGTCATACAGTGCGATTACACTGTACAGTGTCGCTATGTGATACCGATATATACCTTTACTAATTACCCTAATGAGTGTTTTACACATTCCTTTGTCGCTTACAAGACAGTGTCACTAGGGCGTCTTCATTTACAACTTTTTTCATTAGTGTCCTACGCGAAAAAGGAAACAGTGAGTTAATGGCTCACCGCGCCATGTACCTATTGTATTCTTATTCTGAAGATGTAGAAGATGTTTATAATTACTAAGCGAAAACTCTCAAGAAAGCGCCTGCGCGTAGCTTATATGCAATATTGAGTAGTCGGGAAATCAACAATAAGAAAGAACAGTTGTTATTAGGTACGACTGGTACGAGTAGGGTTGCCAACTTTTTTTTGGTGGAATATAGTGTTTTCCAGAATAAGGCATCAAAAATATAGTACATTTAAAAAAAAATAGTACTTTTAGATAAAATACTAAACATGAGTGTAATATACGTTTAATCGGAAATATAGTATTTTAGCGTACTATATATTTTTCCAAAAGTATATAGTACAGAGAGCCAAAATATAGTACAATACTATATAATATAGTACGGTTGGCAACCCTAGGTACGAGTGCTTAATAGTTTACTTAATATTGAGTCGCCAAAGCTAGCATGGTTTTCAAAATATTAATGACAATTTTCCCAGTTTAGTACAAGTAATTTATCCTCACGGTAAGCAGTAAAAATGCTGCTTACTTTTTTCAATATTGGCAGAAAAGTTTGCTCAGTTTTAAAATACTTATTGCCCTTTCTATTCCCTGCAGGGTGAACGTACATCCAGCTGCATAAGTGCATATAATTCCATTCAAATGTGAACATGCAATTTTGCAGTTCGCTGTACGTCATGATTGATCGCAGTACGACAGTAAAAATAAGTAATGTTATGGTTTTTTTTTTTCAGGTTCTCTTCACAATGAGCGCACTCCGAATAGCCTTTTTACTGATCACAGTTAATGTGGTCGCCGATGAAGCTAATAAAACTTCACCAGCATTACCGGAACCTAAAAACTTCAAATTTGAAGACCAGCCTACACAATCTTACGGTCTCGTAAGATTTGAAGACCAAGACCAAAAGTTTGATGGCAGTCAGAACACAATCGATGATCAAAGGATAAAATTTGAAACTGATGGTTTCCAAGACAATAAGTTCCAGCAATATGATAACCAGAACAACATTGAGGGACAGAAGATTAAATTTGAAGAAGATAAAAGAAATCAAAGACCTAACCAACAAAAGAAGAAACGTAGAAGAAGACCAAAGAGGTTACCAAATGGAGCTCAAGGTTTAAGGTATCCAGCCCAGCAGTATCCTGGATCACCTGTTTATCCTGGAGTACCTATATATCCTAGTCCCCCCGTATTTGGTCCTGGTCCAATATATTCGGGGCAGAGACCTTATCAACCATATACACTTTACAGTGAGTTGAGTAATATTTTTGTTATTTACTTATTTATTTAGGTATATTAGGTATTCCGCAAATATCGAAGGATTGAATTGGTTTCGCATCAAATACTGATGATACTAATGTCCCATTACAGTCGACGAACTTATTTGTATTAAACGCAAAGAGATTGTAGTAAAAAAGGTTTAATATATTTGAGTCAGGCATATCTTGACCTGAACTTTTGAGAATGTCATGTAAATTCTGGAAGTTTTCAAGTTTCTTCCTTTGACTAGTTTGACTTAGTCGAATTATACGTTACCTGCTTATATGATTCCAGAGCCCCGTCCATCTGCCACGTCAGCGGCCCTCTCAGCCGTGACAGATGCTCTATCTTCGATAGCATTGTATGATGACGCCCAATGCGTACCCAGAATGCTTTGCGAGGCGGCCGGGGGTGGATCCATCCCTGGATCTGGGATACTGCAGTCTGTTGCTGGGCTACAACCATTGCTTACGTAAGTACCATACGACTTAAAATAAATGACCTCGAAAACAGTACTCTATCATTTTATAATCTTCGTCAGCTGTTCCACTTAACCATTAATGTTGCTTTTCGAAAATAAATGCTCAAATTATGTAGTACAAATAATTTCAAGAGTGGGCTATCCTAAGATAAGAGTTCAGGGATTAACACTTTTGGCTCTTTTCTTTAAACCAACCTCTTAAACTTTCCAGCTTACTCTCGGCTTACAACGGCATCAGCTCTTCTCCTCTCTTCGTGTTCGGCCGAGCCGTCTTCCTGGGCATGACCTCCAAGGCTAATCCTGGGACGTGTCGCTACGCCTACCCTCAATGCCCCAACGATCCTGAGCAGCTAGTCCACTATTTGAACAACCATAACGGAGGCTTCTTCAGGTATAGTATATATAGCCGCTGACATATGTCCCTGGTGTTCCAGGAGGAACACTGTTTCAATTCCACACTTCCACAACAATTGGGATGCCCTTAATTTTTTTGCATGCCATAAATTTGATGCCCTCTGTTCTGTTTTGTAATTACTATTCCCAACAGTTGGGACACAGGCTTTTACTCCGGAGTGCGCCCCGGTCCCGCATTATTATCGCCCATCAGGAATAAGAAATACTGAGTACATACTTACTGTTTCGATACTATACCGACAAGTCGACAAACAACCGAATTCTCAGGACAAACTTATCAAATGTCACGTTGCAACTAGATTTAGTTTTATAAGTCATCATCATCATCAAATCACTTAACATTTTCACTTACTACATTTTAGCTTTTCCAAATCTTCTCAATTTATTTCAGGTTCTTCGCAGCCCCACAACTGAACCAACAGCAGGGGCTAGAGCAGTTCTACAACCAGCTATCAGGGCAGAATTATGGATTGTATCAACCACAGCAACCGTTACAACCTAACCAGTACCAAAACCAGATTTCGCAGCAAGGATATGGTCTACAGCAGCAGAATCAGTATTTATACGACCAACAGTTCGGTCAATATCATCAACAATATGTGCCTCAGCAATATCAGAATCCTAATCTCCAAGGTTATGGTCTCCAACAACAATTTCATCAGAATTATCAAACACCAAATCCGTATGGCAATGGATATGGTTTTTATGGCCAGAATTATCCTTACCAAAAGAGTCTTAACCAAAGCAGTTTTGAAAACAGGATTCAAAAGAGAATACAAAATGTACGAAACACTGTAATTGTTAACGTCAGTTCTAACCCAACATGGTCTTTTCCTGAAGATTCAAACAGAGATGTTTATAGCAATGTAAGGTTAGGTAAAGTTTTTAATTTTCCTCAAAGTAATGTGAACTCTATCGCTCCAGGTAAAGGTTTCGTTTTTCCTGGCATTCAAAGTAATAGAGAATATTCGATTGATAGTATTGAGGCTGAGGCATTTGACAATAATTTTGAACAAAAGGGGGTTGATGATTTTAGGTTTTTTAATCAGAACAATGATGGGGCATTTAAGAATGGTGGTGATGGTATCAATAATGATGGCGTTAGAGTTTTGTATGTAGTCAGGGGTAACAGTGATCCGAATCATCCTGAAATTGTGCGACTGGCTCCTGGACAAACTCTGTAATATATTTTTCTATTACAGTGTGTCCGATTATGTAAGTCTGGTTTTAAAGAATATTTAATTACCAACTCTGGTAAACGGTAAACGTTGTTTTTTTTTATCCGTATGGCATTCATTATGAGTCGTTCCACAGTTTTATTTACAAAATAATGTCTAGGTTCCTTCACCCATTGGTAAACGTTGTGACTTGTGTATTAAGTTTAAAACGACTAGTATATACATCTGTAATAGATTTTAAGTGATGTTGCATTCTGAAAACAATAAACTTATTTATTTCTGTATAATTTTAATAGGTAAGTACTTTATTAATAATGCATGAAACTAATCTAAACGAAGTTCTCTGTATTCTGTAATGTTATAGAACGTGTAAGTATAAGTACCTACGTAATAATATTTTCAGCAGGCAAATACCTATGATGTCATGAAACTCATGAATCATTTTTAAAGTTATAATTTGCTCTTGACCTAAAAACAATTCTACTCGGTATTTTAAAACTTTCCTTATAAAATTAGCACTAAATAAGACTATGACTGACTATAATTGTTATTAGGACAACATAATAAAGTTATTGTAACCAATCTTTAGTATCATATTACATTTTATAATATATTTTATTTATTTTAGAATTTTACATTGACATCTATTTAAAAGTGAAAGAGTGAATTTTTAAAACTCCATAAACAGGTGCTGAATGCTGATTCAATAGTGTATTGTACTTATAAAGCCACTAACTTCTGCCTGCGACTTTGTCTGCGTGGAATGCTGATGACGATTGATAAAAACTAACCTAGGCATGTCCTTTCCCAGGCCTCAAACTACATATATAGATTTTCGAATTTAAACTATCGTGAGACATACTAACTTTAAGCTAGAAACTAAAAATACGTGAGTGAAATCGTAAATTAGCTTAAAGGTACATATATATTTATTACCAAATTTCATCTAAATCAGTTCAGCGGTTTAAGAGGTAACAGACAGACAGAGTTACTTTCGCATTTATAATATGTATTACAAAAGCTGCACTAAGAAGACACGGTGGGTGGATCCTTAAGGCGTGCTTTTCCCGTACGAGCTAAGCGAACCAGTTTTTTTGAATCCATCGGAAATATAAGAAACAATATTTTAAAATTGTGAAAAAAATATATCTTATACTTAAGGATCTGGCAGATATGTTTTGGATCTCAAAAACATGATTAGATAAACTTTGCTCGATAGAAAAAAATTCCAAAGTTACGCCTTTTTTTAACAATAAATCAATCTCAGAGCTACAATACAAACTTTTTTGACTTGTTTTTTACATAAATGTATAGGTAATAAGATAATCTAGATGATTTGGATCACTTTGTCTCGGTAACATCATTAAAATAATTTCTATGTTTCAATACCTACTAAATCCGCAACCGCCATCACTCGCGAACGCACTTACGCCCTCTTCAGTCGCGCGGCAGCGCTTGTAGAGGACGGACCTGCGTCAGTATGTTCCGCGCGGTCACGTGATTTTACCATTTACAAACAATGGGAAACAAAGCATATGAAACGTAAGAAAAAGTCACTAAGTGCTATAAAAACACACTTTCTGATAACAGAAGCATCTAATACTTTACGAGGTGCTTGAAAGCGCCTAGCTTTCCTACATCAACAGTTAAAATATTTCAGTATTTTCACTAGGTCAGCAACCAATTTCAATGTAGGTAAATAATATTATATTCCTAGATAATATAATTGTGAGTATGTAAGTATGATATATTTACAGTATTTCACCTTTACTGATATACCTACGTCCGATCTGCAAAATGATTATATTCCTTCGTGCTCTTTGACTCCTTTGAAAATCAGAAATTATTTATTTGGATTGATACAGTATGGGGATGTTACAATATATGTATAGTGTTACGCTTTTAGTATGAGGGTGCCGAAGGCGCCCGGCTTTGGATCGCATGCAACGCGCCACGCCCGTCAAGCGTGCAAATTCATCATCATAATCATAAATTTAAATAAATATAAAATGTCAAATTGAAATAATTGAAAAAATTACCCTAATAGGCATATCGCAATACAATTATTTAAGAACTAAATACATATCACTAATTTTAATATTTGACCACGGTCGACATGAATTAAATATAATTGAGAGTTCAAGGTGCCTACAGGCAGTTCATCTTGCGCTTGGTTGTATTAGTCTTGTTCGAGAAACTGAACACGGTGAAAAATAGAGATAATACTCCTAAAAATACGTGTGATACCTCATTAGATTCGTCATAATGCCTAGAAAAATGCATTCGAAGCGTGTAGTAGCACACACAAATATCAAAAGTTATAAGCAAAAAAAGGGGGAAAAAGTAGAGATCTTTAATTTCCCCAATATCTCAAAAAGTATTCATATTACGGTGCGAGATGGGTGGGGGGTGCTCGACCAAATGTCATAGAGGGCCCCAAGACAAAACAAACTGCATTTAAAAATTTTCAAAATGGCCGACTTTATTTTTTATTTTTTTCAAGTTGGTCCGAGCGCGCTGAGATTTGGCATGGCGAAAGATAGAGGCCTCTAGATTCCTATGAAAAAAAAATTTTTGGAAAAATCTAAGATGGCGGAAATAATGGTCATTTTAATTTTGTATGGCAACTTTTAAACGGTGCGAGATGGGTGGGGGTACTCGACCAAATGTCATAGAGGGCTCCAAGGCAAAACAAACTGCATTTAAAAATTTTCAAACAGGCCGATTTTTTTTTTTTTTTTTTTTTTTCAAGTTGGTCTGAGCTCGCTGATATTTGACATGCGGCGAGCTTGGGGGCCCAAAATTACCATGTGAAAAAAAAATTTTGGAAAAATCCAAAATGGCGGCGGACACGGGCCAAATTCAAATTTCCAAGTAGGTTAGGCGAGCCCGAAGGGCGAGCTTCAGGCTGGGAGGCCGAAGGCCGACCCCGCGGAGGGCCGTCAGGCCCGGAGCTTTATCTCGAATGTCCAAGCATGCTCCACCCCCAGTAATTTTGGGCGAGGCCGAAGGCCGAGCTGCGGGAATGACGAACAAAGCAAAATCCTATACAAAAAGTGTGTTATGCGAGCCCGAAGGGCGAGCTTCAGGCAGGGACACCAAAGGCCGACCCCAGTGGATGGCCGAAGGCCCGGAGCCTCCACCCCGACTCCCAAAACGCGAGGCCGAAGGCCGAGCTGCGTGAATGCAGTTCCTCCAAACGTCCTACAAAGTCAACTTTCTTGATAAGCGGAGCCGGCGGGCCGAAGGCCTGACGGCGAAGCGTCAAGGCTCGCGAAGGCCGAAGGCCGAGCTCCGCGTTGGGCCGAAGGCCCGAAGCGTCACACATGAGGAGGAAGTTGGAGCTGAAACACGACCCTTGTTACGATTTCCCAAGCACGCGAGGCCGAAGGCCGAGCGTCGGGAATGAAGTTCTCGCATGCGGAATTTTTCTTTCTATCAAAAGTACAACTTTATTTATTTCTCCCTTTGGAAAACAAACTACTACACAACAATAACAACAGCAGGAATGGACTGCTACCAACAATGTGGGTTAGGTTAGGTTAGAACTGCGACCCTCACAGGAACAGACTGCTACCAGAAAAGTGGGTTAGGTTAGGATAGAAATGCGACCCTCACAGAAACGGACTGCTACCAGAAAAGTGGGTTAGGTTAGGTTAGAACTGCGACCCTCACAGGAACGGACTGCTACCAGAAAAGTGGGTTAGGTTAGGTTAGAACTGCGAACCCCACAGAAACGGACTGCTACCAGAAAAGTGGGTTAGGTTAAATAGGTTAGAACCGCGACCCTCACAGAAACGGACTGCTACCAGAAAAGTGGGTTAGGTTAGGTTAGAACTGCGACCCTCACATAACCGGACTGCTACCTAGCTACAGGAATGAAGTGCTCGCACGCGGATCTGTTTGTCCTAGCAAAAGTACAACTTTGTTTCTTTTTCCCTTTGGAAAACAAGCTACTACGCAATTACAACAGCACAAACAACAGCAACAACAACACGTCAACAACAGCACCAACAGCAAACAACACGCGTACCGCGGGGCCCTCGGGCCCCGCGCACAGGGCAAAATCTAGTTGATATTATTAAAGAGGAGGATATTTCCAATACAACATTATATACTTGCAGGACTGTATCTCCATTATTTATACTTTTTATTCAACGCTAAACACAGTCCTCCACGCCTCATGGCGTGAAAAAGCGATTACGTAACATTCAATATAATTTTAAAGGTATTAAATATTCATTGAATATAAAAAAAAAATTGTGGTGTATTTAAAACATGTCAACAAATGTACTACTTGTAGAAATTTATCTTAAAGTTATTTAGGCAATTGTTAATTAACAAAATTTTCTCAAACTTCCTTCTTTATTGAAAACGAAAAATTTTTTATAAATAACTATTGTAAAATTTTGTCGCTCTTCTCATATAAATGCTTAATAAGATCACATTATAAAAAATTTAACACGTTTTAAGACGCTATTTTGGGTTTTACACATTATTACGCGATCAAGATCATAAAAAAAACATTTAGTAAACTTTACTAAATCAGATTATTTGTGAAGGGTGCGGAATACGGGGTGTGATTACAGGGAGTTCAAAATAAGGCGGGTATAAGACAATTTTTTTTAATATTTTGTGTTATTCAGTCAGTTACGTGGTCTTTCACTATCGGCCTCATCTGTGAATTCAAAGTCGCTCAACGAGCTATGGAGAGGGCTATGCTCGGAGTTTCTCTGCGTGATCAAATCAGAAATGAGGAGATCCGTAGACGAACTAAAGTCACCGACATATACTGTGTGCATATTTATTTGCGTTATTTGACATCTGTCACTCACAACAGCAATACAACGTAAAATGTCTCGCACATCGAAATCACAAAGGAAAACAATTGCACTACGAACGTTTACGTTCTACGTCTTTTTTTTAATTTTAGGGCTAGCCGGACACCACCTTTATGAATCGGTAGTCGTCTAAGTAAATCGATATGAATTTTTCATTTTTCTTTTAATAAAAATAAGGAAAAGGTGGATAATCAACTGTAAATATGGATATATTTATCGTCACCTAACAGACAACAAATTTGACACAGAAATAACATAAATAAACTTTAAAATAGATCCCCAGTTAGTTTAGATTTTGACGATGGGTGCGACCTACTCGGTCGGTGTATTAAATGCCTTGCGCGAAAACCATATAATTCTACCTTTATTTAAATCGCAAATAAAAATTCATTATACGTGACAATTCGATACCTCAGTCTAGGTACGTGCCATCCAATCGTAATCGCTTGCTGTGACTATCGATTTGGGTTAGTTACATCTCTATACAGGATGTCCAGTAATTAATGGACAACCTTCTAACCATCGACAGGGCAGCTTAGGCTGGTCCAGAAAATGCACTTATAGGTCTAGTAAAAGTTTCGTGGTTTTCGAGATAATCGCACTTTTGTCTTTTTTACTAGTTAGCACCATACTTCACTTTAAACACCATCTAGGCCATATCTTTATTTGTAGAAATGTAAATAGCATGTGTGATACCATTTTAGAATCAGTATTAGATAAACTATTTTTAAGAAAGTTGGCCACTCTGTTCTCCATACATTTTTTTTCACCACAAGCGACCAGACTTCTTGAAAATGTTATATATATATATATGGGCAGGCCACATTGCGCGCAGAGAAGATGGCCGATGGTGTCGAAAAGTGCTCGAGTGGAGACCACGGACTAGCAAGCGCAGCGTAGGACGTCCACCCACAAGATGGACAGACGACCTTGTTAAGGCCGTCGGAAAACGCTGGATGCGGGTCGCTTCCGACCGGAATGGAGGTCCAAGGGGAAGGCCTATGTTCAGCAGTGGACGTCTTATGGCTGAGATGATGATGATGAGTCAGTTACAACTTAATTAAAAAAAATTATATAATGTACTTAATAAAATGTAGGTACCATCGGTGCGCGAGTTTGACTCGCACTTAATGGAATTATTTTCTTGAAAACATTGTTTCGTTAAAATTGTGTGATCATTAAAGTAGGTATAAAGTCGATAGGTATTGTAAACAATAATTTATTAAGTTAGGCAACAAAAGTATTGGAAATTGTGATAATGAGACCCACCAAAAACATTTTCATGTAAAATGTTGCCAAGAAGAAACCATAAGGCTTGCACTGACAAAAAGTTATCAGAAATTTACTTTGAAATGTTTTTTTTTGTTTTTAGAGCTTATAAATAAGTACTACTGATCAGTAACAACGTTTTAATTTCACGGCAGCGTTATTGAGTTAAAGGAATCTGTAAAGTAAAATTATTGATTAAGGTTAATAACCTTTATAAATAGAACCCTTAATTGACCGTCTCCTTTAAAATTGTTACTTTCCTTTAGGTACTTTAACTCGAACACGCTGCCATGAAATTAAAACGTTCTTTACTGATCAATAATATGAAATGATCAGAAATACGTAATGCAAAAAATACATACGTACATATACAATAAAAACTCTAAAACGTG
Organism: Cydia splendana; assembly: GCF_910591565.1. Classification (NCBI taxonomy): domain Eukaryota; kingdom Metazoa; phylum Arthropoda; class Insecta; order Lepidoptera; family Tortricidae; genus Cydia; species Cydia splendana. The sequence goes on along the minus strand of NC_085960.1, from coordinate 1,280,961 downwards.
ACCATTAAAAGGGTCTAGTTAAAATACTGCCATCATAAGATCATTATACTGTGACCCGTCTGCTATGTTTACCGTGCGCGGCGCGCGCTCACGATCTCGGCGAGCGGGTCGCGGGACGCGCGGGCGGGGCTTCACGGTTTGCCGCGCACCTCACCCCCTCAGATTCGTTGATGAGTCGAATCATATCGCCTTAATACATTTTGGAATATACTGTTAGAAAAGCTAATAATTTACGCAATCACATATATTAATTCTGAATTCAAAACTTGATATCATATAAAATCGGATTTTGGTCGCGCATTTGATTTTTGACAGGCAATCTTGTATACCATCACGCTCCGCGATTGTTGCGCCATTCAGGGTCCTAGCTAAATTTGTTAATACTTACGCTATAGAATTTCCAATGTAGCAAGAACCCTAATCCCGTGTGGTGACTGCACATTCTAGACCTTTCTAGGCTTCTGCTAAAATCATTACCCTTCTTGGCTATGACGTAGTCGAGTAAAAAGGCCTACTACTAGGCTATAACCGCAAAAAGTTCACAAATTGCGGACATCTTTCTCTGTCACTCTAATTACACCTTCATTGGAGTAAAAGAGAAAGAGCCTTGCAGTTTTCGCGGTAGCCCCCCTGGCTCCCATTCATCAACTTATCTCACTAGACACTGATTTAAACTTTCACGATTATTAAACATTATCAAACTACACAACGGGACTTAATCGCGTATTTAAGTTTTAAGATTTATCTCACTAGGTCATGATCCAGGACACCTCGCTATAATGTTACGGTCAAACATCATTAAACTTCGTATAAAGTCCGTGACAATTGCGTCTACGATAATTAATGACTATAAACGCAAATTGTACAATTAACGAATAAGTATCCTTAACTTTATTTTTACGCGCAGATCGTTCACCCTTCACGTGGCGGGTTTTATGCAATACGAGACGATTCCGATACGATAAGGTTAAAGGCCTACCTGCTCAAAAGTATTAATAAAATTGATAAGAATTAGTCACTTCTATGAGATGAGTGTACAGTAGAACTAGAACCAGTTAAAACCGCCGAAAAAAAACTAAAAGGATATAAAAAAACCGGCACTAACACGAAACGAGTCGACCAACAAAAACAATATAATTAGCGCACTGAAAAGAAAAAAATAATAATTTTGTCTTCAATAACGCAAGTAAATACCTATGAACTATGTATATACATACTTCTGAAATCAATCACACAAATCTGCGTATTTATATATTTACAATCTGTTATTTTTGGAGTCGGTGCAGGTGCTTCACTAAGGTGCTCAAGTTTGTTTGAGGCTGGCACCGACTCCAAAAATAACAGATTGTAAATATATAAATACGCAGATTTGTGTGATTGATTTCAGAAGTATGTATATACATAGTTCATAGGTATTTACTTGCGTTATTGAAGACAAAATTATTATTTTTTTCTTTTCAGTGCGCTATTGTTTTTGTTGGTCGACTCGTTTCGTGTTAGTGCCGGTTTTTTTATATCCTTTTAGTTTTTTTTCGGCGGTTTTTTTTTTTTGTTAAAAAGTTTTTATTTTATAATTTTCTGTGGCTATAATTTATACAAATTATTACATGCTTAATTTTTGATTACTTTTAAAATAGCTACCTACCTTGCTTTAGCTATTAACTGTTATATTAATAATCCTACTTTAACTATTATTTTGTTTTGTAATATAAATAAATTACCCCTATTTTCCCACCCTTAGGGTAGGATTTTTTTCCAAGTTTTTATTATTATTACGACTACTCTGTAAAAAGTTATGCGTGGTCATACGTTACAATCGGTGAGTGAAAAAATCAATCATCCCCTATTTTCCTTCCCTTAAGGTTGGATTTTTTTTTTCCAAATTTATATGGGACCAACTTCGGGGTATACCCTTTCTAATAAAAAAATAATTATCAAAATCGAACATCTCTGTAAAAAGTTATGCGTGGTCATACATAAAAAAAAAATATATATACGCGTCGACTTGAGAACCTCCTCCGTTTTTTTCGTCGGTTAAAAAGCAGTAAACAGAAGCGCCGGTGGCCTAGCGGTAAGAGCGTGCGACTTTCAATCCGGAGGTCGAGGGTTCAAACCCCGGCACGTACCTACTCGGAGTAATTAACAATGGAGCCGCCATTAACAGGCGTTCCCCTCTGTCGAAAAAAGGGCGGCCAATGGTCAACCATATGTCAACCATATGTATGGACTGACGTTTATCTGACATGACGTACTCTATACATTTGACGTGCCCCTCCCCCGCAAAAAACGACAGACTATTTTGTACCGAAGATTTTAGACATGGCGTCTCCGTTGGTTATATCCTCTAAGCGTACCAATGAGTTTTTCGGAACTTATGTACGAAATTTATCATTTTGGTTTTTACCAGTCGCTTTTTGGTGAAGGGAAACATCGTGAGGAAACTGTACTAATCCCAACAAGGCCTAGTTTCCCCTCTGGGTTGGAAGGTCAGATGGCAGTCCCATTTATAAAAACTAGTGGCTACGCTAATTCTCGGGATTAGTTGCCAACCGGATCCGAGGCTCGACTATGAGCTGTGGCAAAAAGCCGGGGATAACGCGAAGATGATGACTTTTATATAAAATTTAATATCCATAAAAAAAGTAGGTCCCTATAGTCAGTTTACTATAAACTGCTTAAATCGAGACGACTAAAAAGTCGTCGGTTATAAACCGGTCCACGCGTTCGTGACATTAACCGATTTGGGAAAAGCAACAATTTTCCTGCGTCGCGCCTTGACTTTAAGAACTTAAGCTTTCCTACTACCTACCTATTTTATACTTTGTTGCATTTATTACCAGGTCCTGACTCTGCACTTAAAGCTTGGAACCTGTTATATTATGTATATTAAGTCTACCTACCGCTTCACACGAACCCACCGCCTAAGGTTCGGCGACTATTAAATCTATTAATTTTTGATTGGAATTTCGAATACTAATTTTAATTTTTAACAAGCAGAAACGATGCTATTAATTGATGCTTAGAATAAAAAAATAAAAATAAAAATTACTGTCTTGGGTGAGACTTGAACTCACGGCCTCTGGATCGATACTCCAGCGCTCTGCCATCTGAGCCACCCAGACCTCATCCATAGCCAGCAAATCTTTCCACCATAGGTCAAGGGGACCCTTAGCGACATCTACCGCAAGAGTGTTACAACGGACACTTCTTAAACGGCTACCGGAGTTCCAAGTCATATTGGAAATTCACCAGTTACGATGTGCTACCCATACTAATTTCAAATTTTCAACAAGCAGAAACGTCTGCGAACGATGCTATCAGATGGCAGAGCGCTGGAGTATCGATCCAGAGGCCGTGAGTTCAAGTCTCACCTAAGACAGTAATTTTTCCACTTTTAAATTTATTTCGAATACTGTTCTCATCTGTGGGCCGGGGCACCCCAGTACCAGTTTCTCCCTATGGATCCAACCGAAAGCGACTCGATTTGTCGGCTACCAGCATAGATATTTCAGATCGACTTGACTCCTTGGCGCTGCGTATAGATGTAGCAATCGCTCTGCATTTTCTATCAGTCCATCACATGTATCACATAACGGGGAGTGCTCCGAGAAATTGTTAGGATTAATCCCTGCCCTTCTTTCCGCCAACGCTCTACGCGACAAAATTTCCATCTTCACCACTTAGATGGTTGGCAGTCCTCAACTATGCGTTTCTCCAGAAACATCCTGCCTCGCACAGCTAAACTGTGGAATGAACTGCCGGCCACGGTATATCCTAACCGATACGACCTTCAAATCTTCAAGAAAAGAGCGTTTTTCCATCTCAAAGGCCGCGGCATTGCACTTGGAACCCAGTGTTAACGTGTTGTAGATGTCCATAGGCGGCTTACCATCAGGAGATTCGTCTGCTCCTTTGCCTCCTATATCACATAAACATGTGCGAGTCTGACTCGCCCACTGAGGGTTCCGTACTTTTTAGGGTTCCGTACCCATAGGATAAAACCCTAAGAAGCGACACCGTGTATAAAATTTAGGTACTAACTCATTCAAATAACAACATTGAGCATGTAAACATGGGTTTCACATATCCTACCAATCAGTCAATCAGTTTAAACACACGTAATGACAGCACTCTGCTGACTAACGCCAATGCTGACCCGAAAATGATAAGACCCACTTATCCATGAGAGTCACACGGACCTAGCCGCCACCATACAATCGAAGTCACGCTCTCATTAAAAAAAAAATTAGAGCGAGTGGAAGTTTTACATACAAAACTCCTACACGCTCTGTTATTTTTGCATATTTAGTTTTTTTAGCAACGAAAACTACTACCACGTAAATGTTCATGCCCAGTTGGATGTAATTTGAGCATGTTGTTTTAAAACCTGCGTCTTCAGCATGTATTTCAGATTAATTTATGTAAAAAACCGGCCAGGTGCGAGTCGGACTCGCCCAGCCCTCCGTACACATTTAACTATATTTTTTTTTTTACAAATTTACAGTGTCAGATTTTTACCTGTAACCTATACATAGTGTAAGACGATATTTTGCTTGCCAAATTTCATAGTTCTAGGAGTTCTAGGTCAACGGGAAGTACACTATCAATCTCGATTTCATAGAGAGTGACGTTTTTTGCGGCATAAACGGCCCGTATCTTTTTTTACGTTAATTTAGAAGTTTGATTTTTTCTCAGAGTCAAGGGACCGCAGACCTGAGTATAAGGTTTAAATTTCAACTCGATACCTCCACGCATTCCCGAGATAAAGGGTCTTGACAGACAGACGGACGGACAACAAAGTGATCCTATAAGGGTTCCAGATTTTTACTTTTGAGGTAGGTACGAACCCTAAAAATAACACAAATTCAACAGTGTCAATATTAGTACGCCTTGTGGAGCGCCCTAGTATCACACGTCTGATACTAACTCAATTTGGGTCGTAGCGACTCAGCTTGTCAGACGTGTATTACTACGGATCAATATGGGTCAAATTGCTATGCATCAATTTGTCGTATGGTGGGCGTTCGACGGGTTAACGTTCGACGCACTTTGTCTCAATTACATTACCTAAGTATCAGCTGGTATCAGTCAGGATACAGCTTTTTGCTCTATTATACGCACTATCTATAGGTAGGTAGTGCTATTGACACACTGGACACACTCGTCTTATCTACTGGACACTCGTTATCTACGTAAGTGGGTTTAACACTTTCGTTTTCTAATGTGTCATATCCTGAGGCCCTGCTGCGAAAAACGAATTTTGAAATTTCTTTATCTGCCTCTCTATCGCTCTTGCATATTCGAGCGATAGAAACAGATATCGATATTTCGATTCTATTTTTCGCGTTAGCAGTTCCGAAATGGTCCGGTTTTGTTTGATATTAGGATTTGGTTACAAATTGAGAATCAGAGGGATGTGAGAAACTTTTTTGGATTAATTTCTGTACATCTAGAGTTAGGCCAAGCTAAGTTGACAGCGATTTTCATAGCCCAGACTGCGCAAGTGTTATTTAAACGTCATACACGTCATACATACCTAGTTTCATAGAAGGTCTCTAACTGTAATAATTTTTTCAGTTATTTTTTATCAAGCACATGTACGTCTCTGTGGGCGAATTTTTTTTTTTTTTTTTCAATCCGGACGCTCACAATGACGGCACAGTAAAAGCACATAACTTCAAAATTCATATTTTCCGCTCAGCACCAAACGTTGTTTGGCCTAGGTATTCCTTTGAGCGATTATCCGCGGAATGTCTTCACACCTGACTCAATAATAGTTGTCTATATACCTACTACATGCACTGGGCGAGCTATACGAATTTAAAAAATCTGTTATTGACAAGCATATGTAGGAATTATTTTTTTATTGATATGCGTGGAGTTCCTATATCGATAAATTCAATTACATAAGTATATACTTTCAAATCAATTTATTATTTAATGTCTAAGTATTTATACAAATAATTACATAATCACACGAAGTAACTAATTAGGTTAACCCGTTCTTTATTGCTTCCGATGCAAAAGTGCCCATAATGCTCACGGCATTACCCCGCTGGTTTCATATTAATTTTGCATATTTCCCTAAATTATTTACCTAATAATTTTAACTAAGTAGGTACTTAAGCGTTTTTAGAAACAGCGGTTCTTAAGTGAAAGCTTAGTCACTTTCAGCTTCTTTCAGACAAAAAAACTTACAATTATGACGCATAAACCAAACATGTGCAGGTGTTCGGTTTCATGTAAACAACTGCAATTGCGTCTAACTTTTTCTCAATAAGCCAATAAGCTATGGAAAATCACTAACCATGTAAGGCCCAAGAAGGCTACAAAGACAGATGGTCGTAGATTATTGGACAGATAATTGACGACAAAACGGAAAATAACGCGTAAACGTTTATTATTATTTATTAATTCATTTATTCATATAAACAATTACAATGATACATATATACAATAAATGCGCCAAACTGTAGTAACCAGTTTGTTGGCGCGCCGCCCTCAACTCTTACTTATTATTATTTCCGATTATGCAAAGGATTTAAATCCAGGCATTTAGGATACGGCTGAACCTATGAGCTTAAACTTTGACGGAACGCATATTAAAATAGGTTGTGTTACATGTATTATCATTCCAGTGAAAGTCGAAGGACGAGACGGCAGTGTGCTGCGCGGTACGGAACGAAGCGCACGTCGCTTGACAGTTCGCGCGAGTGACAGTTCCATTTTCAAACTCGAACGCGACAAACGAAACTGATTTAAGTATGTTTTTATTATTTTCGAGTTACGTCACGTGGAAGTGTTGTGTTTGAATTTAACGGTTTTTTGGATTCGTTGTGAGTGTGTTTGGCGGTTGCTGTTTGTCTATTTTTTTACTATTATTACGTATCTGTATTATTTTATCTATTGATTATTAATAGGTAGATTCACTTACGATAATGTAAAGACTCAACCGTGAGTTAATAATTATCTGCGATCGATTTTATGATTTAATCTTCAATGCCAAATAAAATGATGTGATCTTTTAAAAAAAAGTAACAATATTGACGAGCGTGTCCTAAAATTAAAATACATCTAATCTAATCTAATCTCATTAGATTTTTATTAATTAATAAAAAATAAAACACTAAAATATATTTAAGAGACCTACATATACAAATGTATAATAAAACGTTATAAGATTTCTAAAACCTAAATAAACGAGACAAAAATTAATATATTACAATTACAAGAAAAAGAAGGAACTAATATAAATTAAAATAAAACTAAAGACTTTAAAATAACTCAAACACTGAAAAATAACTCATAATTGAATTCTTTTAAGTCAAGTTTCCTCAAATCATAATACATACCTATAATGAAAATCGGCATAATTCTTAAATGAATATATATACTTATCGCACAAATATATTCATTTTTTATTTATTTTTTAACAAACAAACCTATAAATAGATTTATGGAAATTGATTTCGTGCCAAGCCCTTTTTTTCGTAAAATTTTAGAAATCGAAGGTCAAACACCTGATTTACCTGGTCGAGTGACCACCGTGACCGGGTCAGCCCTACGACTAGGGTTGTCACTAATACTGGAAAAAATTACACCCAAATCATTGAATATACGAATATTTTTGTGGGGTTTAACGATACGATCCCAACATTTTATGCACGTAGAGATAGTATCTGATGTAGACGCGTAGCTTTTGATAATGAGATGGTAAAAAATACTTACGTTATTTACTTGATAGAGAAGGTCAAGGCTACCAGTTGGTATTCCCAATAATAATGCTGATCCTCCTACACTTTTTGAGTCATGATTTGGGGTTTTGTCTTTTAGCTTTAAATTTTTTATTCATTTAAAATAACGCATATTATAATCAAAACACGTGGTCACGAAAATTTTTAAATCAAAATTGAAATGTATTCGTGTAAGTTTGAGAAAACTAGTATACTTAATTAGTAAATCTTATCTTCTCTTTCGAAATTAGAGCAATGAGATAAACGTTATTAGCCTTGAGCAGATTTCCAAATATTTTCTAAAGTATTAATTCAGTTAAGGAATATGGTTTGGAAATATAAATGCTTACAAATAGGTATGATAAAAAAAATCTGTAGGTAGGTATAACAGGAATTATTTTTGTTAATATTTCGCTAACTTTATTAGGGCGAGCGAAGCGAGCCCTATCACTAATCGACGAACTATGCATTCTTGTGGTACACTTTACGGAAAAACTACTGCACTGTTAGGTTTGAAATTTAACATAGTAATTTAAATTCATGTCTAGATGTGTTATCAAACATAAAAATATCATTTTATAAACCTAAAAAAATAAAATAAAGTAATAACACTTTGTATTACTACTAGCGCCATCTGTTGGCAAAATGATGAATTAACATTCGTGCTAATGTTAATTATTTCTTTCTCTAACAGATGGCGTTAGTAATATATAAATAAATAAATAAATATTGGACATTCTTATACAAATTGACTACTTAAGAAGGCTTGTGTTGTGGGTATTCAGACAATACGATACCTATGTGGTGTTTTCAAGTTCAATAATGTCGATGGCACTTACGCCATTAACAACGATGAATACCAAAGTGGGTACAATTTTGGATTCAACCCACCTCGCTTCACTTGGTTTGATTCCCATTTTAGCAATTAAGTTTTTGTGAATACCTACTAGAACAATCAATCTTGCTGTAAGTATATTTACTGCGGAGGTCAATTTACTCGTATGTTTTGTGACGCTGACGATGTGATGATCAGTCATGTTGTTGTGTTAGCAAACTTAAATAGGGTAATTTTCAGTTCGAGATACAGTTTTGGCGCCATTCATTTATTACGTAAGACGATTTTGGGGTGGAGGGGGGTCGAACATATCTTATTTTTTCTTACAAGGGGGTGGGAGGGGGTTTTCATAGTTCTTAAGTAAGATCACAAAGATGCGATATTTTTTTTAATTTCTATGAAATTATGACGTTTAAAATAATACTTCCACACTCTATGCTATCAAACACGGTGCAGAGTTAGCTTAAACGAGCTCAAGTACCTTTGTACAGGTACAAATAAACATTCATAAAAATATTTTTTTGAAAATAAATTATATTGGTGGCTGGACGGGGTCAGCCTATTCTTATTATTTCTTACATAGGGGAGGGAGGGGGTCAAAAGCTGGCAAAAATTGTCTTACGTAATTAATGAATGGCGCCTTTAGTGTTACTATTGCTTGGAACTGCTAAAATTATAAATAAAGATAAGCATAATTAATACAAACTTCAGTGACTTAGGGCCGATACAGACGGACTACAACCCGACTGCAACTTGTATGGGAACTGCACGCCAATCGAAAAGTCGGCGTGCAGTTCAGCAAAATGACCCTGGCAGTACCTAGTGGAACTCAGGTTTGGTGTAACAAAGGCACATTATGGTTTGGTCATCCGACTCATCTTGATGAGCACTTAGGAGAGTAGTACCCAAGATAGAGCCGATGCCGAACCCTGGCAGTGCCTAATGGAGCTCGGGTTTTATACAACATAGGCACACGCTGTTTTGGTCATGCAACTCGTCTTGATGAGAACTTAGGAAAGTAGTACCCAAGATAGAGCTGATGCTGAACCCTGGCTGAACCTAGTGGAACTCGATCAGGTTTGATGCAACATAGACACACGCTATTTTGGACATCCGACTCGTCATGATGAGCAATTGGGAGAACAGTACCCAAGATAGAACTCATGCTGAACCCTGGCAGTACCTAGTGGAACTCAGGTTTGTTGCAACATAGGCACACGCTGTTTTGGCCATCCGACTCGTCTTGATGAGCACTTAGGAGATTAGTACCCAAGATAGAGCTGATGCTAAACCCTGGCTGTACCTAGTGGAACTCAGGTTTGGTGCAACATAGGCACACGCTGTGTTGGTCATCTGACACGTCTTAATGAGAACTTGGAAGAGCAGTACCCAAGATAGAGCTGATGCTGGACCCTGGCTGTACCTAGTGGAACTGTGTGTGTTAGTTTATGTGCGGAGCAGCGTGATTACCGCCAGTAGGTGTCCAGACGGGATAGTTTTTCGATCAATTGTGTGGAGTGGACGCAAAAATAAATTCAAGAACATTGTCTCGCTGACCCAACATTATGTAGGAAAGCCAGTTGGGTTCCTTACAAAAAGTACTGGGCGACCGTGTAGGATGTAATGCACTTATGAAATTGTATATTACGTGTGGATGATATTGGAAATTTGATTTTGTCGTCTGGACACGTTTTTAAAGGACAAAGTAAAAGCTGTAACAGACAGGCGTACCGGACAGCAACCGGTTCGGTACGTTAAGGTAGAAAACCTCCGCGAGCCCTTACAAAGCTCTGCTTTTTGCTAGTATAAATATACGAAGAAATCTTACACAAATCGATTAAGTCCTACAGTAAATGACGACGGTATACGGGTTTTTTTAACAAACCCGTTTTACAATAGATACTCAAGAAGATAATTTGCTTAAACTTAATGCCTAATGGTAATATTCTCTACCACTAAACCATAGGACAAAACAGTGATACATACAATTGGTGCAGAATTGCAGAGAGAGATATATTAATCCGTGGTCCGTGGACTCGAACCCAACACCTCCAGCTTCGTAGACAGGGTCGTTACAGATAAGGCTACGGACGTCGTTATCAGCATCAGCATATAAACAGACGGATGTTAAAGCTTTAAATTAGAACAACTGCTTCCCGAAACGACAAGTAGACACAATCCTACATATTCAGCCATTAGACAACCCTACTTGACTGTGACATCTCAGAACACGGTTAAGAAACAAGTTGGTGCAACGCTGTCAAGTTCAAAAGCGGTCGTCAAAGAGAAATTCGTTACAAACCTCACTCATCTTCAACTCGTTCGTATAGTCAATGTCATCTGATCTCGTTAGAAGGGCTATTTAATGAATAATTCAATTGGTTTTTTAGACATGTCGGATTCCGTTTTTGGGTTAACAGAGCTTGGATTTATGTATGTATGTAAACGCTTATAGGTCGGCCATTGGGTTACACATCTTCCGTGGCTATGTAAGGAGCTTTATCATTTGATTGGCCTCCTTGGCATTGGTTTTGCGATTTGTGTTTAGAAACGGACGGTAGGCGTGCTTCCTGTATCCTTTTTGGGTAAAAATTCGTCACATCATTAGCCAAAAACGTAAAATGTTGGTCTTAGTTATTTTTGCTCAACTTTCACAAACTTAAAAGCTCTCGCAATCGCAATCAAAGTCATAGGCATCTTAAAATCAATATTTATCCATACGTCCTCAATATACGATATCTTCAAAAATCATATTTTATGGGCTCCTTCCTTCCTTCAAAATTCATATCTAGTATGAATCCATTCTTCAAAATGTTGTCGTAAGTATGATGTAACTTACAAATTTCTTATAAGAAGGTAAAATTAATGTCGCTAGTAAATGTTAAAGACACTCAGTTTCCTAATGATGGTATTTTGTAAACGTTGTCGAAGCAGAGAGCCAGCTACATTACTACTAATGATTCAAGAGACAGTGTTTGTGCCACCTGCAGCGTTAATCTTGGATAAATATTCACCTCCCACTGCTAAGGAGATACCTGTTATTTTAATAGGCGCCATAATAGATAAAGTTAACGTAGATGGAGGACATTATACTTCGAACATAAGTCCGATGAAATTATCCAGCAAATAAGTTAGATAGCATTGAATAACAGTATCGAAGTAAATCCCAGTGGAGATACGAATAAAGAAAAGTACTCAGACGAGCCCAGTTAACTACGAATTGTGTGGCTTTATATTAAAAAAAATACTAAATTTCATTATTCAATTGCAATATTTAAAGGAAAAACATTCATAGATATATGTTTCAAGCGGAAACTACGTAAACCCATATCTCAAAGGTTTTCAGAATACGTTTGGAAGTCGAAGTCGACCTTAACTTTGTTTCCGGTTGATTTCCATTCTTTTTATGACTAATTTTCGATACTATTTAAGGACAACCGATAATTTTGTGCGTAGGATGAGTCAGTGAGGTCGATTTATAACATAACAGAATAAGAAATGGCACTGGCATAGTTTTTCTATTACTCCAATATTAAAAAAAAAATAGATATACTTAAAATTATCTCTAAAATACATAGACGAGAAAAGATCAAGATTTAAGAGTTTTTCATAGCAGCAAAACTAACATTTCTGAACGTCCAACAATGTTAAATTAAGGCTCCATAAAAATATACAATTTCCGATGTTTACAAATTTCCATTTCATATTGACTGCAACCTCGAAGGTCAATGCGCCTTTACAATTACAATATATCATTGTTTTCTTGTATACTTTCTACTTTTTATCTTCAAAAGACGTATAGGTAAAAACAGTAGGCTTCCGCACTTAGGCATTTGATATATTACGTTTTGACATACGTATTAAACTCATTGACAGAACAATGGTGTCGTAGTGTCACCAATCATATCTTCCTTCTTCCTCTTATACAGTGTAGTTTTTTTGTATGTATCAATTTTGCCATTCTTTTTAATGGTATTGTGAAGTCTTAAGAATTAATTGTATTGTATTGTATAAATAGAATTAATTTATTGTTGAAACATGTTGAACGACAGGTAAAACTCAAATCGTACGTCATGAAAATGTCATAACAAAAACCCAGATGTTTAAACGCTTAGCGTAGATAATTCGAATGAAAGAAAGATCTTTACATAATCTTTCAGGCCATTAATGTTTTAAACGGTTTTCATTATCTGCTCTAACTATTTCAATGCAATATTTAACAATATGGGGCTCATTTTCAGATTATTTTTTATTTTAACGTAGAAAATGACATTTTTTGTATAAGTTAATTAAGTTATTTTAATCGAGTGCGAGTCACAAAATGAATAGGTACTGTGAGTAGTTAGTAGTAAGAAAGTTTATAAAAATATTAATTTAATAATGATACGGAACATTTCCGCCAAGAGATTTAGTTTTCCTTTTTCACCAATCAAGCGGCTTAGTTAAAATTCCTTCGTAAAATAGAATCCTCAAACGCCGGAAGCCGAAGTTTCAACGGAAGAACGTTTCGCGACCGAATTCTAAAATAATTCAGAGTTCCAAGCCACAGACGAACTTTATTTTACCGCTGATAAACTTAATGTCATTAAAAATGTTACTGTTTCCTTTAATTGGTTTTTGGTTTGGTAAAAATAGAGCGAATTATTTAATTTATGTGTTTACTAACTGTTAGGTTAGTTAAGTAAAACTAAAATAGTAAAATTATATTAAGCTAAACTACTTTTCTTGATTTACTAATTTCTAACTATTTTTTTTTAATTCATGAAAATAAAATAGGTCATAAATTTTAACTGAAACTAAACTATAATCATGGTTTTGTTTGTCATTATATTTTTTTGTAAAAATACAAGTGTCAAATAAAAAGGATGTTTAACTATACATATAGCTCGTAAAAATAAATTTTACTACAGAATTCATTACTTACATTTGTTATACAGATAATAAATATTTCATTAGTCTGTCTTGTATCAGTATTCATAATGATACTTCATGCATCTTTAATTGACAGTATTATCGATAATACTTTATTATTGTATCAATAAACACACCGGTACACGGGGCAGCGGCAAAAAGTGGCACAGAGCGGTTCCTCGTCGCGTCGGCAAGGAATAGATCAAACGCACCAAGATTAATTTCCATCATAATTATTCTCAATAACTGTAACCACGTGGCTATTTACGATACGCTTCATAACATTTTGGCGCCACGTTACTGGGTTTATGAGGCGTTTGAAGTTTTAATCATTTTTTTCTGTTTTCGTAGTGTTTATTTTAGCTGAGATGGATTGCATTTTTAAGTTTTTAATTTATTTTAAATATCTGTTCTTAATTATTTATTTTTATTATGTTGCGTGGCTTAGGAAAAAAACAGAAGGTAATATATAGGTATTCCATTTTTAGACCAAGTTAATACATAGATTCAAAAATACTTTAGTGTTATTTTTTGTATTTATACCTATTTATAACTTTTAAACTTTAAATATTGTAGATATTCAAGTGCCAGATTTTATTGAATTATTCATAATTAAAAAAAAAAATTCACTCAGAAAGTTAAAATTGTTACTTATTACACTTTGCTACAACTCGAAATTAAAGATTCAATAAAATTGAACATCGAATTAATAATTGAGAAAAATTCAAATTATTCCGAACACTATTCAAAAGTAGCTTCACCCAATTTCGCGGCGAAATTCTATTTTCAAATTCTGGAGCTGTCACCCGCTTCCTGGTTCAATATGGGAGCTTTGAACACTTGAGAACTATCAGAGGATCCATTTAGCTCACTTATAAAACCTACTTTGTGTGATTAAAAATAAGGTTCAAATTTCAGTGGTATCAAATTGATACTTGAATTAAAATTCATTTGGTGGTTTGTGTTCGGACAAATGCATTCGTGTGCTTTATTTTAGAAGTGATAGGGGTCATATTCCAATATTTTTTTGGATCGTATGTGTAAATGTTTTTGGTAAAGTAACGGATGCGTTCGGATTTTGGTGCGTGATGTGAAATATCAAATGAATGTTTTTAGTGTGACCGCCGCTTTATAAGTACTACCTACTGTGCGGGTATCATGTCACTGCTGAATGATTTAGGTATTATTTAAGTGTTTTTGTATTTATTAGGGAGATATTAAAAGTAGACAAGCGGATTAATTGACTCGTGAATCAAAAGCGGCGTTCGAACCGCCTAATTCTAATTTTAATTTTGATAGTTACGTTTTTAGGAGTCTTTTTACGACATCCATATGAAAAAGCGTCGAAGGTTTCAAATTATAGTCTAGCAAATCAATTTGTCATCAGAAACAAGCGACCAATTTGAAAAAATATATAGGCGCTAAAATTCAAGCTTCCGCGTAATTTTAGAATGTCTTGAGACAGACAAATTGGTTTGCTGGACAAAGAATTAAGTAATTTTTATTGAGACTAAACTTAGATTTATTTATAAATCTTTCTACTAGTTGTTACCTATCCCTAATAAATAGCATAGCAATCTATAAGACGTAGTTTTGAATTACTTATTATGAATCACTATCTATGAAGAGAATGCTACTTCAAGTGAAGATGTTCTTCAGACTCAAGTGATGCATTGCATTCTATGATTATAATTCACAATGAAGTGTATCGTAGTTAGTTGAGTTGAAACTACATAAATTGAATTTAGAAAATAGTGCCTTCCTTAGGTACTTACCTAATTTTGTATTATACAATTCAATTCAATTCAATTCAATTTCAATTCAATTCAATTATTTATTTCAAATCCAGAGATCCATAATATTGTTAGTAGGTACAACAAATCTTAAAATTAATTAAGGTTAGTTACATTAATTACAAAATATTAATAATAAACCTATCTACATACTAAAAAATAAATATAACTAGGCAACCTAAATGCACCACTTCTCAGCATCTGTGGCTGCCACATGCAGTCCATTCCAGTGCATGAGCAGTGGTGCATCCATCTTACCTGCCAACGTTTTCAGGATGCTATTGGTACTGCCACACAGTCTCTGCATAAGTGACGCCGATCTGTTGCGTATAATTGCATAAAAGTCATCTGTGTGCGCCTCCGCGAACATTCCGGACGCACTACAGTGACGTGGCAGCCCCATTAGCATCCTGAAAACGTTGTTATATTGTATTCGTAGAGCATTGTACGCTCGCTGAGTATAGCCGGCCCACAGGCTGCAGGTGTAAAAAGATTGGCGAAAAGCTTTGAAAAGCGTCCTTTTCACGTCTTTGTTACACCTGGCAAACCTGCGCGCCAGCATATTTCCGCGAACGGCCAACGCTCTACGCTCCCTCTCTATGTCGAGGTCATTTGAACTTTTTAGTGACCCTGAGTGGTTCCCCGCCCAAGGTCACAGGAGGTACTGTTTTATAGAATTTTCTTCCTGCTTTGAAAACAAGTACCTCACTCTTTTTCCCATTGTACCTTAGCCCATGTCTCACCGAGTACCTCTCACAGATATCCAGCAACTCTTGAAGTGCACTCATGGATGGGCTCAACAACACCATATCATCAGCATAACTGATGTTATTTATGGATTTGCCATCCACGGAGCATCCGACATAGGCATTGTTGAGCTCATCCATAAGCTGGTTCACATATAGGTTAAACAACCTAGGGGAGGACAGCCCGCCCTGCCTTACTCCACATTCTAGACGGTATTCACCCGAGTGAACGCCCGCCCACCTGACCGAGTTGATCTGGTTCCCGTACCAAAACTTTAGGATCTCAATCAAATCCTCGGGGACACTGGTCTCATTTGTCAGCTTTTGCCAAAGTATATCATACGAAACCAGATCGAAGGCCTTCGATAAGTCTAAGAAGCAGGCGTTCACCGGTGTATCCCTGCTAGCATAGTACTGGACAGTGCTTTTCAGACACATAATAGCCGACTCTGTGGAAAGTCCGGGCCTAAACCCAAACTGTGCGTCATTCAGTTTAATATGTTTAGCTAAGTGTCTGTCAAACAATCTGTCCAGCACTTTTGCCACAACGGTTGCCAATGATATTGGTCTATAATTTTTCACATCCGACACATCACCTGTTTTATTTTTAATGACTGGTACCACAATTGTCCTCATCAGGTCTGATGGTAGATAAGAATGATATACATAGCATAATGTTCATTTGTCTTCCTTGACCGCCAAATAATAAATCATTTGTTGCCTGTATTTAAAATGAAAAAGTTAGGCATTCTGGGTTTTTATAGGATTAAAATTCTGGAATTTCGACAAAGTTTTGGTAAATGCATAAAACGAAATTGACCTGCAGGCCTAATATGGATGGCTTTATCCACGTGACAAAACACCCGTCACTTTTTAACAGAGCGCGATTGAAAGTGACGGACACCGTTTTATCACGCTGTCACGTAGACAAGAACGACCATCATATCAGATATATTTTTCGACAAAATCTGATATATTTTTAAATCTTCCATATCTGAATAGTTGAATATCTATGTACATAATTATATCAAAAAAACAAAACGTAAATAATTTCAAATGATCAAGTCATAATATTGACTATCTCATGGATTTCATAAAGTTTTATAGACGTTATATCCTCGTCAAGATGAGTGCCTATTAGCGTTGAGATTAGCTGGTGTAATTAGTAATTATCTAGTCGATCTTGTCACAAACCTATAATAATAAATAAAGTTAAATGCATTTTTAAAATAACACATTAGGTATATATAAGATTTGATGTGTAATTATTTGAAAAAATAGTTTATACGAGTTTAGTGCGGCGATTAGATTATGATCAGTGGTAGGTAGTTTTTTTTCACATTCATAACATAACAGTAGATTTTCCATTTCATTTTCATTATGTATTGTCAACCGATGAGCTTTATATTCACATATATTAGGTAGTAGTTACTTTTATATCAATAATCCCACACAGATTGATTAAGAAATCTGCCTACTCTATTAAAAACTACGGATTTAAAAAATGTGATAACGATAAACAGAGTTCACAATACAAAATACCAAAATATTCGTTATTTATATTTTTTATTTTTGTTGCGTTTAGGTGTAATTACCTATATTTTTCGTATCAACTTTGAGGTAAATATATTATAATTAATTTAATTCTATTATCTCTACAAGTATTACACAATCTTCAAAACATATGGCACCTTTGCCTATAGTCTCAAATTCTACTAAAACGTCCTCATTTAAAAACAACCTTTATACTAAAGACTGTAAGGTTGTGAATAGTATGTAGCAGCAAGTGTTCTTATATGGAGTTTGACCATGAGGAGTGAGTAAGCGACCTTATGTTCAGGTGCTTGAATATATACATCTCTTATGCGATTCTTGTAGCGTATTAAATAACAGGGGGTCTAGTCAAAGTCACAATCGCTTATGGATAACGTTAATCAAAACCTAAATAAACAATGGAAATGAAGTCCCATAATAAAAGTTGTTCAGTATGACCCATAAAGTTACTACGCAGAGTGGCTGGTGGTTAAAATTTCACCCTGTATTTAAACTACAGATGTGTAAGTTGGAAAAGTTCTCGGAAATTTCGGTCCTAAATTATTCCATGTGGAAATTTTGCAGTTTTGAAAACTTTCCGACGGAACATCAGTATTTCAAACCATTAGTTTTCATTTCCCCATGTCCTTGAAACAGGTAATTCTAGCTCCATTTAGGTACTATCGATTATACTGTTAACTATGCCGTGTGTCGCGTGTCGCATTCCTCACGGACTATTACTTTACAAACATACTGTTTGTAGTGTAATAGAGTAAGGTATACGAAAAGGCAAATATTTGACACAGTTGTCTAAACCTTGGAATCAATAATTAGTGTAGGTAGGTAATGCACTCAGAAAATGACCCATTTTCTAGCAAAGTTCAGTATAAGAAAGGAATTCTATTTGTACTAAGGTACCTTTTGATCGAAAACTTAAGTACACGTTTGTATCTAACTTTTCGTTTTTGTTAATGCACTTTTCCAATATCTATAAAAACGCGTGCCATTACTTACAATTTGACATTGGAAACTTTATAGTCGTATGATCATTAATTTTAATGGCATTTTTACTTTCATTATCATTATCAATACCCGGTGTATTGACTCTCCACCAACGCATTTTCAATATTTTCTCCATTCAATTGTTTTATCTCGCATCAATAAGTACTCAATAGCATTTCTACTTAGTAAGATAAACAATACAAAATAAACAATAAATATGACTCTGCTAATCATCTAAATTAACATAAACATCGATTTTGACAACTGTCACGTCAAACCAAATATTGAGAGTCCCACGTAAGAAAGTGTCACCTATAACCTTGCTTACTACAACACTGTTAAGAGTCACACTAACCCGCCATCAAAAAGCCGCCGCTATACAATCGAAGTTACGCTCTCATCTTAAACAGACATGCTTAAATTACATGAAACTTGGTATGAAAATTTACAAAACATACCTATATAGGTCAAACACATTTTGGAAACATGTCATTTCTGGGCACAATACCTACAGTAAAAGTTAACGACTCTGGTATATATTATAGGCTTATTATTAACCGGGCAACTAAAATATTAAACAGGAACTTTCACTGGTCATATAATAATATAATTTGGCTGTGCATTAATATTTTAGCACCAATAAATTTATATTAACGTCAAATTTAAGCATCATATTATTAAAAAACTGGCAGCAAAATCAAGCCACCCAGAAAAATTATAGGGAACTTGAATTGATAGGTTGGCGTCTAAAATAATAAGTTGGCAACTAATATTGTAAAGCGATCATAAAATTTGGTTGTTTATATATTTTGTACATATACAGAATACCTAAGATACCTATACATATACATAAGCTTTAAATACTCCATTTTTAAATAATTTAAATTTCTCATGCATACCTAGCACTTTAAATTGACAAATTTCCTAATCCACCAAACACCACAAATTGATTTACCAATAATACGTTACCCTACTATACTTACTATACTTATAGTCGAAATTCCTAATCATGAAATACCTAATGGCCAATTTACCATTAGGTCTTTAAAATTTTAATTACTAATTTCAATAGTTGCCACTGTGTTCTGCCAGAGTCAAAAGATAGGTGCGACGACGAGCGAAGCGAGGAGGAGCGTGTTAGGTTGCCCGTGTAGTGACCAAAGAAAATATTTTAAAAGAACTTCATTTTTAAATTAATAGATAGCCGTTTTCTTTTTAAATTGTGGTTCATAGATAGTCTCCAATATAATAATTCAGTTGCCAAATAAATATTTGGTACCTGCCTAAAAATAAACAAAAGCTGTAACGGCATTAAAATACAACTCATATTGATATATTTTAAGGCTCCGTTTTTGTTGCCAAACTATTAATTTTAGTACCCATTTCTATTATTTTAAACTACCAAAATTCGAATAATTAGTTGACCGGTTAAATAACGTGCCTATATTATATCCCGTCATTTTTATGTGAGT
Source organism: Cydia splendana (assembly GCF_910591565.1). Lineage (NCBI taxonomy): Eukaryota > Metazoa > Arthropoda > Insecta > Lepidoptera > Tortricidae > Cydia > Cydia splendana. The sequence goes on along the minus strand of NC_085960.1, from coordinate 1,260,936 downwards.
TAAGTACTGAAAAGATATATCCCGCCTGTAAGGGTGCAGCGTAAAAAATTGCTTTAGATTTCCTCGACTTTTCCATCTCTACAGAAAAAACGCAACTGAGTTAAGCATATTATAAAATGTGTATGACCCATGTCAGGTAAATATTCGTTTTTGTGGCCAGAAATTGTAATAAAAATAAATTAGAGCGAATACAAGTTTTATATAAAACTTCAATTGCATTGCCTCGGCTTTTGGCGGGCGGATCGTGTGACTCTTAAGAGAGTTGTTAGTGGAATTGGTTTCGGGTGTACATTTGTCATTTAGGGCCACTTTCGATGACTGGCTTTTCCGGACCCTATGGAGGTCAAAGTTGTGGGACAAGAAAAGTGAATATTATATTACTTGCACTTTAGTTCACGCCCCGTGATTTTTAGGGTTCCGTACCCAAAGGGTAAAACGGGACCCTATTACTAAGACTTCGCTGTCCGTCCGTCCGTCCGTCCGTCCGTCCGTCCGTCCGTCCGTCCGTCTGTCACCAGGCTGTATCTCACAAACCGTGATAGCTAGACAGTTGAAATTTTCACAGATGATGTATTTCTGTTGCCGCTATAACAACAAATACTAAAAACAGAATAAAATAAAGATTTAAATGGGGCTCCCATACAACAAACGTGATTTTTGACCAAAGTTAAGCAACGTCGGGAGTGGTCAGTACTTGGATGGGTGACCGTTTTTTTTTTGCTTTTTTTTCGTTTTTTTTTTGCATTATGGTACGGAACCCTTCGTGCGCGAGTCCGACTCGCACTTGCCCGGTTTTCATGGACGGAGAAAGTGTAAATCTTTGAGGTTTACTTAGTATATTAGTTATTTTGGAGGTGCGAAGGAAAACTTTGGTACGTATAGTAAATAAATATAAAATAACGTAATGATAATGACAGTCTAAAGTGGTAATCAGAGTAAGAAAAAGTCAATTTCAACAAGTTGCTTAGGTTATATGACATATTTTTAATGAGATTTACTGAAAATTAACAAAAAGGTTTGAAAAAATGCGCGAATTTCTGGATATGACTAAAAGAAAAATTTATATAATCTACAGTAGGTAAGTAGGTAGGTACGTACTAGGGATTGCAGAACCGGTACTGTTTAAAAGAACCGGGATTTTCGGTACCAGACAAAAATGGAACCGGGATTTCCCGCTGTACTTTCGGGACTGCCTTCAAAAATCAGTTTTTACATACATTTTCAGTAAAAAAAGCGTGAAACGACCATGAATCTTTCTCTAACATTGGTACAATAGAAAAGTAGCATGAAGGTACTAACTTCTTTTGTACGATAATATGTCTTTAAGCCACACAATCATTGCCTACATTAACGTATGTTATATGGACTGCCTCAGCATACTATTCTACTAAATAATATAATTTGGTTTAATCCTAAAACTACATGTGATATTTTTACTAGGTATCTGTTGATCGGCAAAAACTGAATTGTGGCTCAGTAATATCATTTATTTTTTTGTTTCGTGAAAAAGGATAAAAAATTAACTAATTTTCGCATGCGTTCAAAATGGGCTGTGGACCTTCGAACGAACGACAAATCAAGAAATTATTCAGCCAGAATTAATAATTTGCCAAGGACCCCGGGCATGTCACTGTAATATTAATTTTAAGAGCCCATCAACGTGCACACTAGCGCCACTGCTAAATAATCGTGATTATTTCAATTTAACGACAGGTATTAATAAGAAAGGGGGGCCGCTACCACAGTATAAGAACAGTAGTGAATCTTCATAGAAATGTGCCGCTGCCGGCTTGAATGTGTGCGTGCGCGCCGGGCGCCGTGTACGCACGCGCTGCCACGCACACATTAGCATAATATACGGGGGAATACGGTGGCGGCAGTGTGGGCCGTACCGCGACTGTGATCGCGCGCATTCGAATACGCTACCCGCCCGCTCGCATTTGTCTGCTCTGACGGTACGCCTTAATTTTTTTGATCATGACTATGAACAGAGGCAATAGTATAAGTAAGGTACTAGATTGAAAAGCTTGATTATATCACTATTGTATACAATACTTTTTCTACGAATCTACAAAAATAATACTTTAAACTAGTAGAATCATACAAACAAACCAAACCAAAAGTATACTAGTGGCTCTGTGAGCTGTAGACCTCGCGAGCAGAGCTTGAAATAACATGGTGCTAAGAGCTTTAAATACACCGTGTTTATTTTGATTTCCGTTAATTTCAAGGGTGCATTCCTGACCTTAAATCAAGTAACTTTCTCAAAGACACCGATGTTCTAATTAAGTCCATTTCGGAGATAATCCATAATTTATTTTTTTACTATAAGGCCTCTACAAGCGTGTACACTTGCCTTAGGGCCGGCTTACATATTGATTAGTGTTTAGAATGAGTTCATACATTTGCTACTAAACTTAAGTACAATCTCGGTCGATTGATGTACGAAATGACATTGATATGTCACAGATTTCAATTGTTTGGTTGAGTTAAATGTAATGCCCGTGTTACAACAACGCTATATCATCATCATTCGCTTGCCCTTATCCCATTCATTTGGGGTCGGCGCAGCATGTCTTTTTCTTCCATACCTCTCTCTCGCCCGTCATCTCATCATTCACTTGCGTTCGCTTCATATCATCTCTCACACAGTCCATCCACCCTTTTCTCGGTCTTCCTCTCCCATTACTTCCCTCCACATTCATTCGTAATACCTTTTTCGTCACATGACTTTCATCCCTCCGCATCACATGCCCGTACCACGCTAGGCGATTCGCTCTTACTTTTTCTACTATAGGTGCAACTTTTAGGCTTCCTCTTATATACTCATTCCTTATCCTATCCATTCTTGTCACACCACACATCCATCTTAACATTCTCATCTCCGCTACATGCAACCTCTTTTCATCCGTCACCTTTAGGGCCCAACACTCCGATCCATACATGACGACAGGTCTTATGATGGTTTTATAAATTTTACCCTTCAATCGAAGAGGCATTCGGGCGTCGCAAATGGTTCCCGTGACCTGTCGCCATTTCATCCATCCTGTGCTAATCCGGTTTTTCACATCACGGTCAATATCGCCATCGCACTGTACCAGCGAACCGAGGTACTTGAAGTCGGAGCAGACCGGCAACGTAACGCCATCGAGTTCCATGGCAGCGAAACTGGAGAGACCGCCGAAATCGCAGAACATATGCTCAGTTTTAGATCTGCTGATCTTCAGGCCAACATTCTCCAGCTTATGCCGCCATTTCTCAAGTCTGCTCTGTACCTCGAGTCCGTCTTCACCCACAAGCACAATGTCACCAGCGAAAAGCATACACCAGGGTGCCTCCTCCTGTATGTCCGACGACAGAGCGTCCATAATAAGCAGGAAGAGGTAAGGACTTAAGGCCGATCCCTGGTGCAAGCCTACCGTGACACTGAACCTGTCGGTGGTGCCAGCAGCTGACCGGACGCGTGTACAACATTGGTTGTACATTGACCGAATTAGCTCCACATACTTCCCAGGCACGCTTTTCTCTTTCAAAGCCCACCACAAAACCTCTCGGGGTACTCGATCGTATGCCTTTTCAAGGTCCACAAACACCATATGCAAGTTCTTTTTTGCACGTCTGTATTTTTCGCACAGTTGGCGAAGTGCAAAAATGGCGTCTGTTGTACCTCTCCCTGGCATAAACCCAAATTGGTTTTGTGTTATATCACTCTCGTGTCTCAGGCGTCTCTCTATCACTTTTTCCCATATTTTCATGCTATGTGACATGAGCTTTATTCCTCTATAGTTGTTGCATTCCTGTATATCCCCTTTGTTTTTAAAAATGGGCACCAGCAAACTGTCGCACCATTCGTCGGGAATAGTTTCTTCATGCAACAACTTATTGAAGAACAAAGTCAACCACTTACATCCATCCTCACGCAATAACTTCCATACTTCTCCTGGTATATCATCTGGTCCTACTGATTTTCCATTTTTCATACTTCTCACAGCCGCTCTTACTTCATCCATATATATTTCTCTCACTGCACCCATATTTATCGGTTTATGATCCAGTACCCTACTCCAATCATTCTCTTCATTCATCAACCTTTCAAAGTAGCCTTTCCAACGTTCTCTTATGCCTTCATCTTTCGTTAGCACCCTTCCTGCATCATCTTTCACACATTTTATATAAGATACATCACGGGAAGTCCTTTCTCTCGCTTTGGCAAGGCGGTACAGCTGCTTTTCGCCTTGAGGACTATTTAAGGAGTTATACAATTTGTCCTGTGCTGTTGTTCTGGCTATAGCAACTGCACGTTTTGCCATCTTCTTACATTCCATATACTTCGTTCTTTTTATTGCCTCCTCAGTTTCTTGTCCAGCTTTAACCTTTTGCCATTCTCTAAATGCTTGTTTCTTTTGCTTTAGTATTTCCTGCACCTCCTCATTCCACCACCAAGTTTCCTTGTCTATGATGCCTTTGCCTTTCGATTCTCCCAAGACATCTTTCGCTACTCTCCTTATACAGTTTGCCATTTCTTTCCAACATTCGTTCCCATTCAATCCTTCCATATCTTTCATCTCTATCATTTTATCTATCACCCGTTCTTTGAGTTTTTTGGCACATTCATACTTCTCTAGCATTTTCCATCGTATCTTTGGTGGAAGCCGTTCTTTTCTTTTAAGTATATGGACTTTTATGTTGAGATCGATTACAAGCAGCCTATGCTGCGAAGTAAGATGTTCTCCTGGTATGATTTTAATGTCCTTGATACAGTTGATTTTATTTCGCTTAACAAGGAAATAATCAATCTGCGTCGTGTGTTTACCACTTTTGTAGGTGATCAGGTGTTCATCTCTTTTTTGGAACCAGGTGTTGGTATCGCTATATGCTACATTTAATTACTTTTTAAACAAAAAAAAAAACAAAAAAGAAAACAAAAAAAATTTTTTTTTTTGAAAATTAACTAAGGTGTATTCGGGTAATACCGAATGTCGGATAATTCCGAAATTCAGATGAAAAGCACCCTTAATTCCATCATAATAAAAGTCTCTTTTCGGAATTATCCGACAGTTTTCGACATTCGGAATTACCCGAGTAAACCTTATGCCATTTAGTTCTTATAAACGTACTTAACTATACCCCGAAGTTAACGGAATTCAATAAAAACACGGTGTATAGTAAATTAAAGAAAAACAATACGAAATTTATGTGTAAAAAAATACAAAAAGTTATAATATCCCAGCATACAATTACTGGGGATCGAACCCAGACCCTCTGTGCAAACAGAAAAAGCGAACGTTTACAAACTGAGCCAAATAGTTCTTAGATGGGTTGACGAAATTTAGCTACTCCTTCTCAAATTAAAATTAGTTAAAATTAAATATCTAAATACCGCCTAAACCAGCGATAATTTTTTTCTGCATTTTTTGCTATTAACTCTGTAAACATGTTTCAAAAAGAAAAAAGTCTTATGATATCGATACGACTATTTGTTTAGGCGCCAGGTATCACGACTCCGCCATTTTTAAAAATTTCCAAAAACCGGATTGACAAAAAAAATTTATTTAGTCATAAAATTCGGTCACAAAATTTCACGAGAATCGGTAAAGAATTGCGACCTGTAGAGGAGAACATCCGGACATACGAAAGCAAAATGCCCGAGTCAAAACGTAGACCTTCGCTTCGCTTCGGTCAACTATACAGCTAAGATACGGGAGCAGCCACGATACCTTCATAATACTGGTACGCGCCCCGGCCGCCGCGTTGGTTGGTCAATGACACCTCGTAACTCATGAGGCCCTGGTACTTGCTCCGCGCTAAATTCAATTTTTAGACAGTTGTTTTCCCGATTTTGGCCACCGTAGCCTATGGAGACTAACAAGCAACACTAAGTGGTTTTCGTAGTCTATGGATGTTGCTATATTAAGGGTGTCACATGCGCGTTTCTGATTTATTACCCAATTGTTTCTACTATACAACCTAAAATTAATAATTAATTTGAGCTATGGTTTTGTTTCGCCCTCTTGACCGCGGCGAGCTGTAATTGGTCATTTTCATTATAGTTGACTAAACTGTATCGAAATGAATATTATAGTTGAGTTGGGAGCCCGTACATTAAAAATACCCATTTGCAGTTTGGTATAAGAAATCTTAATTCAAAAATTACAGTCGTACAGTAGAAAAAAAATATAGTGTCTCAATAACGACTCCTCAAACCCGGACTTGTCATTCTTCATAATACCTACTTGCCCATGCTTCCCTAAAACCTTTTTACTAAATTTATACGTAAGGATGAGAATTTACTTTACTTTAACCGCTAACAATAAAGCGTTCCGAACATGCAGAAACCGGAGGATTTTTTTCTGTATCGAATTTATAATTTTTTTAATAACTGCCATTTCCTAATGTTAATATTTAAAAAGCGTTTTATTTATACTTCATCTATGAATTGATAGAACATTTCATTATATTATAATAAATAGAAACGTAGTGCTACTCATAATATGCAAATAATATTTAACTAAAAATAAAAGTGACAACCCTAAGCGCCAACGCAAGAGTAGGCAAATAACTTGCCGAGCGGCCTTAGATTCACTACTGTTCTTAGTGTACTGTGCCGCTACGTACTGTATTTTGTATTTAAGTTTAACTTTGGACGCATAGATTGACGAATCCAGCAACATAAAAAGTAGTTTGATGTATTCAAAAGGTAGTGTGCACGTTGATGGGCTCTTAATTCATTTAAAATATCATTATCATATGAGAGTTTCTTATACCGTGTTTGAATTTGAATTAAAAGGAGTATCCTAATCATTACATAATTCTCTCTAGTTTTTGCTTCTATTTAGTATACATTTTCTTTATAAAACATGATATTTCATGAAAACAGTCAAATATTGTACCGGAAATGTTAGTCCCGAAAATCCCGAAAAGTACCGGGATTTAAATTTTGAAATCCCGGTTCTTTGCTTCGCTCTACATCCCGGGATTTCCCGGTACTTTCGGTGCCGGTTTTTCCCGGGAGCAAACCCTAGTACGTACCTAAAAAATGTCTTTTTCACTTCTCATGCTCAAAAAGTGCACCTTTATGTCGTGCGTAGACGACATAAAATCGCATTTTATGCTCTAGACTCTAGAGCATAAAAGTAAAATTTTCTTCTTAGACTAAGGTAATTATTAGAAATCCGTATTTTCTGTTATTAAATTTAGTAAATCACATAAATTAATAGGAGTCGATTATCGTTCAAAAATGCCCCGAAATGTTTGACTTGGCAGAAAACCAAGCGTCTGAAACTCTGATCACATGTTGAAAATTAAAAAATAAAAATAAAAAGTTAGTTGGCGGGAATTGGTTATGTATTATGTTCTTTCGCTTTACGACAATTTCGTGGTGTAAATTGCCGTGAAAAATAGAATGTATTTTCCTCGCAATCGAAGTGAAAAGCAGAGTCTACAACAAGGGCATAAATGTCCATTTTTACCCTCGTCTACTATTTTGGTCTTCGCTTCGCTCAGACCTCGGGTATAAATGGGTCACTTTATGCCCTTGTTGTACAATCTACTATTAAATGATACATTTTACGGTGTTTTTCTTCGTAAATCATAGCAAGTCCTTAGTCATATGTATAAACTAAACATTATTACATGTTACTACTTTAGTTTAGTATTTATTATCGACATAAATGCATTAAGTAAATAGAAATATGTAAATATAGTCTAAATAAATACAAAGATAGAGCTCCATTACCACATTTTAAATTACACTTACTATTAATTATTGATACTTAAAAATATCAACAATAATTTTACTGATTTCTGGAAAAACAAAATAAATCTATCATTGAACCTTTATCTTCATTATGTGAAAGTTATTATAAAGTGAAACCTACCTTCATTAATATGGTAATTTGGTTAAAAAAACTCGCCTTATTCATGTGCCGACGTACAAGGCGACTATTTTTATTTTATATAAACATGCAAATACATCGTTTGTCACTTAGTTTCTTTGATACTATTAAAATTATAGCTGCGTATATTTCTGTGGCCCTATTGAATAAAGGTACAAGTCTCAGGCAGCGCAGTTGTGAAAGGGCGTAAGTTCCACGTAACACTTATGCCCTTTTACACCTAAGCTGCGCGTGACTTGTACCCTTTTTCACTCGGGCCACAGATTTAGACTGTAGGCTTAGCAAAAGTAGTTAACATTAATGCTTAGAAAGAAAGAAAAAGTGGAAAAGCTTACGCTCTTGATTCAAGTCCCGCCCGATATAGTGAGCTTTTTTTTCTTTTAATACATATTTCTGAGCATAATGTTATAAAATATTTCTACTCTCTCTCATTTCATTTTTACTGTCAAGCGGTGAGTCTCCGTAGCTCAGTTGGTTTGGTAGAGCGACGGAATGGTGTCCCCGGTTCGCGAGTTCAAGTCTCGCCCGATACAGCGAGTTTCTCCATAATTATTTTGCTTGTGTTTTGCTATGACCTGTCCAAGCTCGGAATGTAAGAAAAAGTTCACACATTGGTAATCGAATTTAGAATTTGAGGGAACAGGCGAAACTTGCTTGCGCGCAGGTAGCTCGAGCTGCCCACGCGCAGCCTTGGCTCGCCTGACGCGCCTGCTCGTAGCACAGAGTAACATACTTAGTACCTATGAATGATTTTTCTAAGATTCAACATTTTTATCTTGCTTTTTTCGTTAAACAGAAAGAAATGAATTGGTTTTTAACAAACACATCCCACTACGGATCCTCGCGCTTCTCTGGTGGAAACGCAGCCTCCCTCATAATATGTTTTCTAAATGTAGGGATTGCTATCTTTGATGTGGGAACTCAAACTCAAACACGGGTCAACAATAGTTAAGAAGAATTTTCACATTATCCGATCCGATAACGGATGTTGGATTATCATTGGAGAAAAGCAGCTGCTAGAAAGTGCCTCATGTCATCAAGCCTTTTTCTTGTTTGGTTTAAGGTTATCTTTTGAACAATAAACATTTAATTAAACAAATGAAAAAATAATTTGTTTCCTAATAGTAATGTGAAAACGCTCTTAAAGTTTGTATCCCTTATTGGAAGTCCTTTTAGAGAAAAGATTATTTAAATCTAGGTAAGTAAAGTACATAATGTTATCTTAGGAAGAAAATTCATAGGCCCGCAGTTTTCCATCACTAGGTACATTGTCTGTGAAAGAGATTTTAAAACAATCGAAAATCAATTTCACGTTATAACATCCAATTAATCACAAAGCACAAAAACAAGCGAACAAAAACTCAAACAAAAAATGTGAATTAAAGCCAGCCAAACTAATTAAAACTAAAATAAGAACAGGTAAAAACTCACCACAGATAATGTACGCCGACCACAGCACAGATAAGCATAAAATTTAACGAAGTACTATCTGAGATGACTGGTTATCTATGCTTTGAGCTTCCCGCCCTTTATTTTTAGAATAATGATAAGTTTCGAGCAAACACTGGTTTGTACACTCTAGGGAACCTAATCTGTTTTTTGGAAAAGGTACCTTTAAATGAACAAAAAATACAATGGAGTTTTAATTTATGGTTATATCGGCGATACCGGATCGGACAATGTGTAAAATGCTCTGAGGCACTGCAAACTCTAATGTTGTAGAGTCAGACCAAGACAAGTCTGCAACGATTTTGATAGCACACGCAATGCAAGTGTTATGTTAAACGTCAAACTACTATGAAATTATGACGCATAAATAACACTCACACTGTGCTATCAAAATCGTTGCAGACTAATCTTGGCCTAACTCTACGTATTTTTTTCTTTTACGGTATTTTCTTAATGAATGAAGACGGAACGAATGACTCGAATTAGCCAGCCTCTCCAGCCAGACACAATCGTTTGTTTCGTAATTTAATTTAAAACGGTGCCAAATTACAGCAGCAACAACGAATCTAAAGGACCGAACACAAACAATTTTATCCTATAGTCAATAATATTTTTAAAATAGCTTCGGTGATATCTGTTATCTCCATACAATTAGGTATTTATAACCCTAAAACGCCAAATTGTATTGAGATGACAGCGAACCCCAACTAAGTATGTAAATAATACTATAGCCGCGGTTACGTCACCAAACACTGCAAATTTGAAAATTGTAGAACGATCTGTCAGTTCGTCACAAGCAATCTGCACCAACTTTGCAAGCGACAGATTGTGGTGGGGCGCCATAAACGTCAAATCCTTATCAAAAAATATGACTTTTGTAATAATGTTAGTGATGCTGCCATATTTTATCGCTGTCAAATCGGTGCCAAGTTAGCTGAGAGCCTGATATGATTGCTTAGAGCATTTAATAACTGGAGTGGCCATTGAGAGCTTACCCCTCTGCCGAAAAACTTGCACAATTGTGCGAACTTTTGTATATACGTTACGTACAAATCATGTAGAAATAGCAATACATTTGACGTCCCGTCCCCCACAAAAATCGGTAGAATTTTCGTAAAAAAAATGACAGCGATGACATCTCCAGTTACTAAATGCTCGAAGGATGATTGAGATGGACTCTACATTTTGACTTTGCTCTACAATTCAACTTATTTGATTTCTTGTTGTTTCAGGTTACCAATTAACTTAAATTCAGCAACGAAGTGGCCTTGCGATGCCAATCCGACAGTAACAAGACTAATCAAACTAATATAGTGTCAGTGTGTGTGTGCTCGTGTAGTGAAGTGAAATTATCACGGGATATTGCCAGTTGGTAAGTTTTTAACAATTTTTTCTTCATTATTATTTTAAAACATGACTTAATGGCGTATAATTAAGCTGTAAAATTAGTTTTGACCACCCTTCGACGTTTTGAAGACTACACATTATCCTCGTGGTCTCGGAGAAAGGCTTTATGAAAGAAAAAAACCGGTCAAGTGCGAGTCGGACTCGCGTTCCAAGGGTTCCGTACATAAGTCCGACTCACGCTTGACTGCACATTCCTAATATGTTTTCCTGTCATCTATAGGTAAAGTACTATTTTGTGTATTTTTTTCAAAATTTTAGGCCCAGGGGGGGGGGGAATGGTCGGACATACAGACAGACAGACGCACGAGTGATCCTATAAGGGTTCCGTTTTTTCCTTTTGAGGTACGGAACCCTAAAAATGGAATAGATGAATAGATGAATGTTCAATAAAAGAAAAAGAATATGATACCTTTTTCTTGGCAATGTATCTTTTATATTATTTATATGATACATTTTGAACTTCTGGCGCTCATTTTCTTCTTTTTTTGCTGTACTTATAGATTTGAACTTAAAAAAAATTGTCACTGAAATGGGTTAGTCAATCAAACTACCATTTAAAGTTATACAGTGGTTTAATAATTCAAATAAATTAGGGCAAAGCAATCACCTTTATAAAATATTTATAGTTTCTCAAATCATAATATTACAAGATTATAACACAATATTGTGAATAGCTACGGTCAATGGTACGCCCACGGAATATAGAAGGGCCATTAAACATCGTTTTTATTTTGACAAAACGCAAAGATTTAGGGTGACCCACTTGACTGCAGTATCATAAAACTGTGATAGAGATCTCACATTGACACAATTTGGGACATTGTGACATAAGCAGAATTATGTCGTAATGATAGGCTGAGGAACGTTTACTTGGGTGCTTTTACAACAACTGAAGAAGAGTATACTTATGTACCTTAGTTTGTATGTGTTTGATACGTGTAAAGTTTGATAAAATCTATTTAGTTTTGGGGATATTATAAGCCATATTAGCGCGTTAGTTATCTTTATAATTGTAGTCATTTTCCAAGCAAGGGTTATACCTACTTATGTTACTGAAAGTTGAACCACTGCGATATACCTATAAAAGAGACTACCTATGTTGAATCAGTTCAATCACTGATCAGTTTATTAAAAAAAACAATATAGTCCATTAATCCTGTATATCTATGTCTCCTACAACATTCAGGTGTATTTTATATTATAACTAAGTAAGTAATATAAAGTTAAGTACATTATATATCAAGGAAATTTGTTTAAACAGTTTTGAAACTCTTCCACGGAACAAGACATGAAATTGCAACAGTTTCTTTAGTGTTAATTAAAAGTCAGCCGTGAACTTTAACTATTACGAGCAATAAATCTATTAACATGTTGTTAAATGTTATTTAATATTTAGACACGTGATTTTGCATCAATCTTGATACATTCAATCCCGCAGACGCATAAGGGATTAAATGTGAATACATATCATATAATTATGTAATATTCTAATTCTATGCGTATATTGCGTATGCACAATACACTCGAAATACTTAATTCCATTTTTGAATTTTATTATGAATTTATGCTTTAATTATAATGCAGGTGTTATCGAAATAAACTTAACCTTAAAAATATTAAAAACAAGTCTTATCTCGTATTAATAACTCGTTCAATGGAAGACGAAACCACGGCTCACTCGCCAATGTTACTGCAAGGCTAATTTGTTTGCGGACCGTGCGTATGCGCAAGTTATTAACTGTAGCGATTAGCCTGATGAGCTGTATACTACTTTCTCACTATATGAGGTAAATTATTACTATAAATTAAAAAGATGAGTGGACCCATAATAGAACCCTGTGGCACTCCTAATTTTACTACAGTTCCGTTCGGCTGAGTTTTATTTACACGAACTGTTTATAGACATAAATGGTCTATCGTTTAGAAGATGTGAGGACTTACAATAAAAGCAATTAAAGCATTGTCGGACCATAATTTATTAATTTGAAAAAGAACGTTGTGTTATACACACAGTCGAATGCTTTTGACAAATCTAAATAATAGTCTAATAACAGGTGACCTATTTGCCCTTGGTGCTTTGTAAACTACAGGTTAAAGCAAAGTACGACTAAGCCAGGTAGTTAATTTTTTAAACAGAGGAATAAAATTCGGAGTATGACTATTTTAGCAAAAACTGTCCTATATGTTAGATCTTAGACCACCCTTGTACAAACACTTGTGCAAGTTCAATCGTCGCGCAAGCGTCAATTGATTGATAAAGCGCTGACATCGCGAATTAGCGCGAGTAGACACGCGAGAGGAATTTAGTAAATAAACATATGCAACACTATTCACGCATATTTGTAACTTTCCATCAGAAAAGGGTCCCTATGCTTCAGGGTCAGCTAGGGTTGCCAACTTTTTTTTGGTGGAATATAGTATTTTCCAGAATAAGGCATCAAAAATATAGTACATTTCAAAAAAATATAGTACTTTTAGATAAAATACTAAACATGAGTGTCTTCTTCTTCTTCCTCGCGTTATCCCCGCGTTTTTGCCACGGCTCATGGGAGCCTGGGGTCCGCTTGACAACTAATCCCATGATTAGGCACTAGTTTTTACGAAAGCGACTGCCATCTGACCTTCCAACCCAGAGGGTAAACTAGGCCTCATTTGGGATTAGTCCGGTTTCCTCACGATGTTTTCCTTCACCGAAAAGCGACATAAGTTCCGATATTTCGTACATAAGTTCCGAAAAACTCATTGGTACGAGCCGGGGTTTGAACCCGCGACCTCCAGATTGCAAGTCGCACGCTCTTACCGCTAGGCCACCAGCGCTTAAAATACTAAACATGAGTGTAATATACGTTTAATCGGAAATATAGTATTTTAGCGTACTATATATTTTTCCAAAAGTATATAGTACAGAGAGCCAAAATATAGTACAATACTATATAATATAGTACGGTTGGCAACCCTAGGGTCAGCATAAAAACCCTTTACTGATGGAAAGGATCTTTTGCACATGAAGCATAACATAACTGGTCGAATGAATGGTTACAATACAACCTTGAATACCTTGATTGATAAAGCGACGACATCGCGAATTAGCGCGAGTAGAAACGCGAGAGGAATTTAGTACTTAGAGAAACATATGCAACACTATTCACGCATATTTGTGTTCAATTTGTATTGAAGCGGTCGAATGAATGCTCGTAGATTTTCTATTAACTTGTATGAGGATGCATACAAGTTAACTTAGGTGCCAAACCTTTCAATAGGCAGCTTAATAGAAACAGTAGCTTTACGACGCTTCGGACGCTTCGGCCGGGCCCAGCCCGGTCTAGCGTGGCTCAACCTTAACATGTCGGTCATCTTTAAAAATGATCTGGATTGGAACGATAAAAACTCACTCGTCAGTCGAACACAAATTTAGATTTTAATTTTTTTCTTTTTTTATCTTTTCTCATTCCGGAAATTAAGATTGCCATAATTTTCTCTAACAAATGCGAAGCATGCATGTTTTAACTCTCCGGAACGAAAGGGACTTGTTTTTCGGCATTCCCCATTTACTATATTTACGACTTGTTTTCAATATTTCCACTACCATTTTGAAAAGGCGACCTTGACCTCCGAATCCAAAAAGCCCGCGGCGAGGCCGCGCCAGCTGCGCGCGCGCATAAGGCGAAGCGGGTCAATGCGGCGGCCTTAGCGGCCCACGGCGGGGACAACATGGAAGATACCTTTATACTACCTTTAAGTACTATCTTACATGATTTGCTGTATACTGGAAAAATTACGTATTAAACGAGAAATGCTACTAAATTTAGGGTTGTTCCCTGTGTAATACCTACACTAGTTGCTCAGCGAGATGTAGAGCTCGCGAACCCTGACACCTATAAAAAAAAAACCAAAAACTGAATCGACAAAAATAAATCGATATACATAATTATCGAACCCGTTCACTAAATCTCATGGGAATAGCTTGAGAAATGCCCCATAAATGAAAATAAGAGGACTGTCGGATGTAGAAAATATTTGGGATTGGGACTAACGGCCCAAATCGAACAATGCTTCTAAGTGATCACTGCGGTACGATACCGATCTGTTAATGTCAAAAGTTGTTGGTTGGTTGGTTTTTGACACTGACAGATCATTAATCCTACCGCAGTGATCTCTTAGAATCATTGTTCGAATACGGCCGTGAGGCTGAGGCAGATCGACATCTACCGGACCTACTAGTAGTAGTAAGAAGAGTTATATTTGTTTTTGGAAAATGCTCTAGTTTCGTTGAGGGACGGAAGGTGAGAAATTTTATAAATGTGAACTTCCGTAGACTATTCTTTCTACGACTTGACATCTGTCAACTGTAAAATATATCCCATAATCGGCAAGCAGGCGCCATTGGCGCACACCGAGCTAAGTAATTCCATTGCTTACCTCAGTGCTACCTAAAGCCGGTATTCCAAATAAGGCCAGTACCTGATCTAGTCCGCGATTAGCTCAAGTCAAGTACAATTAGTGAAGAAATCTATCACAGACTGTCTGTTATAAACTTATAAAAAGATCAAGTTTTTTCTGCAGCATGAAGTATTCTGTGTACCTACATACTTTTACGTTGCAGCAGTGGTGGCCGAGTGGATATGACGACTGACTTTCAATCCGGAGGTCGCTGGTTCAAATCCTGGCTCGTACCAATGAGTTTTTCGAAACTTATGTACGAAATAAGTATCATTTGATATTTACCACTAGCTTTTCGGTGAAGGAAAACATTGTGAGGAAACCTGCATACACATCTGCGAAGAAATTCAAAAGGTGTATGTGAAGTCCACAATCCGCATTGGGCTAGCGTGGGGACTATAGCCCAAGCCCTCTCGCGCATGAGAGGAGGCCTGTGCCCAGCAGTGGGACGTATATAGGCTGAGATGATGATGATGATGACTTTTACGTTGAGCATGTAGAAAATATATAATTATTTTATAGTATATAAAATAAAACCAATCATTCATCAAGCATGTTCTTATGCATTCTTCATCTCCTTATCTTGGTTGATTTAAGAGTCACACAATCCCGCCCGAAAAAGCCGCTCCCATATAATCGTAGTTACGCTCTTATTTTATAACGATTAGCTTCGATTGTATGAAGGCGGCTAGATTCATGTGAAGTTAAGGCTAAATTGTAAAGGAAAAAGATGATCCAAAACCATTCGATGAAACAATTAATACATAAAGAAATTACTCTGGAACCAAAGAAAACAACAAAATGATATAAGTAACCGCAATACTGCTTCTCTTGCCTTGACCTGGTCAAAGTAAATGTTTGAGGAAAATTACTCGAAATACAGATGATACAGTGGGTGCATCAGAAATTCGTAGGAGGAAAGAAAAATTTAATAACATTAATATGCGTATTAAATATATTAATAACGGGTCACTGACGTACATTAAGTCGAAAAACGCTCGAAATGTTTCCGTACCGAGGAGTGTTGTCAGGAGCTCGCGTTTGCGGACTGTCGAAGACTATACATTAATTACATTAATATACATATTTAATATGTCTGTGTCTCAAGGAAGTTTTGTTATTAAATCATTAATATACGAGTTTTTGCAGAATATTAAGTTTGTCAGTAAAGTGTTGTTTGAATGTTTCTTTTATAAGTAGGTAGGTTTGAACTATAGCACATTAAATACCTATTCATATTTCACATAAACCTTGATTTGAACATTCGTTTTGAGAAAGCTATGATCCTTTGAACGTCGAACTGTTCGGTATTAAAATCAAAATTTCTTTCTCACATTATTGTACCTACCTCTCCCCCTACTTTAAAATACAAAAAAAAATGTCAACTTAAAAATAGGTACTATGTATTTGCTAGCTGCGATGGTCATTGAGCTAAGTGAACAGACAGACACTCGGATATGGCGAAAATTTAAGGACTACGGAAACCTAAACGAGGAACAGTTTTGACATTGGAAATGTCTTTTCGTTCGCTCCAGTATACGGTCCGATTTCACGAAAAAGTGCGATCCCCTTATATCTCGGAAAGTTGTGAAGATATGATATTAAAAATAGGCTCAAAAGACGCATAATCACGAGAGCTGTAAGGTGCAAAAATAATTATTCGAGAAAGTCAAAAACAAAAAAAGTTATGGTCGAAATAGTGAAAATAAAATTCAATTTTTTCCGAATTTTTGATTTTGGTGCTCGATAATTTGGAAACGAAGAATGATATCAAAAATTTGAGAAAAACGGCTCTGGACAATTTAGTCAGCTACAATTTGAGCCTAAAACAAAGACGATCGGGTTAAGGGTTTGCCCTGTAGCCTAACCTTAAAATAGTCAAAAAGTCAGAACGACATTTTTCACAGGACATTTATGACTTCATGTTTCGCAGAGTTCGTTATCGGTGTTTGTTGTGAATTATCGGGATTATGACGGCAGAATAACACTTGCACTGCGTGGGCTTTCAAAATCGCTGCAGATTTTTCTTGGTCTAACTCTATCTATCCTGTTTGAGACGGGCGTAGATAACGCACTGTTCGACAATCTATGCATTCTTGTGGTGGTGGAAATAGAAATAGAGATAGAGATAGAGGGAGAGGGAGAGGGAGAGGGAGAGGGAGAGGGAGAGGGAGAGGGAGAGGGAGAGGGAGAGGGAGAGGGAGAGGGAGAGGGAGAGGGAGAGGGAGAGGGAGAGGGAGAGGGAGAGGGAGAGGGAGAGGGAGAGGGAGAGGGAGAGGGAGAGGGAGAGGGAGAGGGAGAGGGAGAGGGAGAGGGAGAGGGAGAGGGAGAGGGAGAGGGAGAGGGAGAGGGAGAGGGAGAGGGAGAGGGAGAGGGAGAGGGAGAGGGAGAGGGAGAGGGAGAGGGAGAGGGAGAGGGAGAGGGAGAGGGAGAGGGA
This sequence comes from Cydia splendana, assembly GCF_910591565.1. Taxonomy (NCBI): domain Eukaryota; kingdom Metazoa; phylum Arthropoda; class Insecta; order Lepidoptera; family Tortricidae; genus Cydia; species Cydia splendana. Next base: position 1,243,308 of record NC_085960.1, on the reverse strand, counting down.
GAGGGAGAGGGAGAGGGAGAGGGAGAGGGAGAGGGAGAGGGAGAGGGAGAGGGAGAGGGAGAGGGAGAGGGAGAGGGAGAGGGAGAGGGAGAGGGAGAGGGAGAGGGAGAGGGAGAGGGAGAGGGAGAGGGAGAGGGAGAGGGAGAGGGAGAGGGAGAGGGAGAGGGAGAGGGAGAGGGAGAGGGAGAGGGAGAGGGAGAGGGAGAGGGAGAAACACAAAATAAAAACTTATACAGAGAAACATGAAAAAGAAAAAGTGCCACGAAATGGTCTCACCTCAGCATGTTGCTGGCGGCTGCTAGCAGATAGCTGATGCTGAACCCTGGCAGTACCTAGGTTCCTAGGTTCTAGGTTAGTGGTTCGGGTTTAATACAACATAAACACACGCTGTTTTGGTCATCGGACTCGTCTCGATGAGCACTTAGGAGAGTAGTACCCAAGATAGAGCTCATGCTGAACCCTGGCTGTACCTAAAGGAACTCAGGTTTGTTGCAACATAGGCACACGCTGTTTTGGTCATCCGACTCGTCTTGATGAGCACTTAGGAGAGTAGTATCCAAGATAGAGCTGATGCTGAACCCTAGTTGTACCTAGCGGAACTCAGGTTTGGTGCAACATAGGCACACGCTGTTGTGGACACCCGATTCGTCATGATGAGCATTACCCAAGATAGCTGATGCTGAACCCTGGTAGTACCTATTGGAACTCAGGTTTGGTGCAACATAGACAAACGCTGTTATGGTCATCTCTCGTCGCGTCAAACTGCTGTCAAGAAAATTTCATATCTTGCAGCAAATGGGCCGCTGCCGATCACCACTTCTCGAGTTGACTACGGATTTGCCGTGTAATAATTTTCTTGTACTTTGAACATTAATATCTTCTTGGTCGCATCCATCATGACTGATGATCGTGGTTGGTGGGTTTTGTTCGGGCACGAACACACTCTCGCCATCGATTCCGGTCCATCGCTTTCCTCACCACGTCATAGAATTTCTGAGATGGTTCCTCGCCTTTGAGTTGGTCAGTCCATCGTGCTGGTGAACGGCCCCGTGACCTTTTGCCATCAGTATTACCAACAACGATTAACCTTTCCAAACTTTCGTCTCCCCTTCTCATTATGTGGCCAAAGTAACTTAGGAAGCGTTGTTCACAGATTGTGGACAATCGCACTTTCACGTCGAGTTCCAACAGTATGGAGTGATTCGTGCGCTTAGCTGTCCATGGTATTCTCAGCATACGCCTCCAACACCACATCTCAAAGGCATCGATCCGTTGTTTCTCTGCTTTTGATTGTCCACGTTTCGGCTCCATACATAAATATTGGAAATACAAGGGCTACATTAATATATCCTCCTTATTAATCGAAAAATGAAATATGTACCTATACTTATGCGCCACGGCGACAATTATTCAAACTTGGATACGCGTGTGGAAATTTTGCAATTTGTTTGTTCACATGCGTTATGTCCAGGATACTTGTGTTAGTCTAAGAATAAAATAATTATCATTCAACGTTGTAGTTTTATTTTGTAACTTTTTCCTTATCCAGACTTTCTCGTCGCTCAGCGACAATATTTTTTCGAATTCCGTAGATTCATTTCCAATGTGCTCGATAGTCGTGTGAGGCACGAAATCTGTGAATTTTTTTGACAAGCACTTGTACGAATGGAAGAGCCTCACTCCAAACCCAATGTTCTTGTACCATCGTCAAAACAGTAATCCGTGAACTCTATTCCATAGTAGTAAAGTATATTTACAGTGAATTAAATGTATGGTTGTTCCTAATGTCAATGTCAGCTGCCCACCGCGCCTGTCGGAATGTTGACTCAGACCACGCGTGGGCTTCGCTGAGCTTACTATAATTTTATAATGTATTGTATCGCCTTGTTATAATAGGACAAAAGCTTATTCGTCATACGAGGGTATGATTATTCAGCTGATTGACAAAACTTTGTGTAAGTAATGTAATATGTTTGATATAATTTAATTTACTATAATGTTTTTGACATAATTTATTTTGACCAAGGAAAATGAATTTTTATGATGCTAAATAAACACGATGTCCGCTACGACGATCACACAGGTGATCTCATTTTATTTCCACTTTTGTCACCCGATATCAATTAAATCCATCTTTGCCGCATGATAGTAAATGTTTCCATCCATCAAACATTCACAAAACAAAAACAAAATGGGAGTGTGTAAATGTTAGTAAAGTCAAATATCAAATGATGATCTGAAAGTGAGTAAGTGATTTTTCAAATTTATTTGAGAAAATTCATCCTCGAAGGCAAAAATAAAGTACTTCAATATGTATTTAATATCATCGTTAACAAGTATTTAATAGTATTATATTAGGTATCGATCTTTAATGGAGGAACGGAAACAATTTCCCTTCGCCGACACCTCGGTGAAGGAAAAACTCGGCGTGGTCAAGTTCGAGTGAGTGTGAAATTTTCTCCCCATAAATTATCCAAACCTTGTATAGTCAAGCTCGACTAACTGCGTAAATATAAATTTAGTTAGTGAGTTTTTTTCTAAATAATAATATTTGCAACCAAAGCGCTGGTGGCCTAGCGGTAAGAGCGTGCGACTTTCAATCCGGAGGTTGCGGGTTCGAATTCGAACCCCGTCTCGTACCAATGAGTTTGTCGGAACTTATGTACGAAATATTATTTGATATTTACTAGTCGCTTTTCGGTGAAGGAAAACATCGTGAGGAAACCGGACTAATCCCAATATGGCCTAGTTTACCCTCTGGGTTGAAAGGTCAGATGGCAGTCGCTTTCGTAAAAACTAGTGCCTACGCCAATTCTCGGGATTAGTTGCCAAGCGGACCCCAGGCTCCCATGAGCCGTGGCAAAATGCCGGGATAACGCGAGGAAGATGATGATGAATATTTGCAACCAAATCAATATTGAGTGGAAGCAGATTGGTTGAAAGCCAAATTGAAACTAAAAGTATATAAATGAACTTGGCTTAGATTTTACACTTCGATATTGGCACTTCCACAAAGTGTCACATAAAATAATTACGACGTCGTGTAATAAAAATTATTAAAATGATGCGTAAAGTTACTAACTACGCACACAAGAATCAATAACAATTATATATGACAATGACTATCTAATGGGATATTCTTATAATCCTCAACCATTACGTTTTTTCCTATTACAATCCTAACAATGAACAATAACATGAAACAAACTATCCTATCTAATTAAAAAACTATTATTCGATATATTTATACGACTATTGTTTTCATAACCTAACCTAGACAGTTAACGACACCGTATTGCCATACCACTATGTTATGGGTATGGGACTGACTGGTAGTACAAATCAATCGACGCGTAGCAATGGTTAGGCTAGGGGAGGTAATACATGCACATAATGTAAGTGATTAGTGTAAATTATCTCAAAAGGAAGAGGGATATAACTATTTTTAACCTTTCGTATGTGTGTGGTTGTCAAAATCTTTGGGTCCAAACCTCAGTCGTGGCGTATTAAGCGCAAAAAAACGTTCTCGAAAAAATTTAAAATAAAAATACTAAAAATTGGGCCAGGATATCATACACAGGAAAGAAGTGTAACTAATTGATAATTCTTTTTAAAATTACTTGTCAATGTTTAGGCTAGTAGACCATTTTAGACAGTTATTTATTCACTCCGACTGTACTACCAGTAATTGACAGCTACATTCCACCTGTCTTCAACTGTCAACCCGCAGCCGATCTGGTGTCTAGGTAGACATTAGAAAGGTGCCGATTACTTAGCTCAAGTCCCACATTAACTACCTACTAGCCTCAAGCCAAACTGGGGATCAGAGTCATATCACTCGCTCTTGCCACGATCAGGGTAGTGAGAATGAAAAGTTTTACGACTCCAGACGTCAGTTTGGTTTGCGGATACTATAGTAACACTCTATGACCACCGATGGGTCTTGTCTCTTTGCAATAGGGGTTATAATTGGTCAGTTACTTTTTTCAATGGTAGAGTCACTAAAAGTATACAGTTGTCGTCTTAAGACAATGGGATAGGGACGATAGGGTTCAAACTTGAACAGATGTCGTGTTGGCCGTATGTGATATGTAGTGTAGACTGAGCAAGGGTGCCGCCATGTGCAAGTTCAGTGCCGTTCAAAAATAAACAAGGACGTATTAATACAAATATTTTGCACAAGTTATTCATCATCATCATCTCAGCCATAAGACGTCCAATGCTGAACATAGGCCTCCCCCTTGGACCTCCATACGTGCCGGTTGGAAGCGACCCGCATCCAGCGTCTTCCGGCGACCTTAACAAGATCGTCTGTCCATCTTGTGGGTGGACGTCCTACGCTGCGCTTGCTAGTCCGTGGTCTCCACTCGAGCACTTTTCGACCCCATCGGCCATCTTCTCTGCGTGCAATGTGGCCTGCCCATTGCCACTTCAGCTTGCTAATCCGGTGGGCTATGTCGGTGACTTTAGTTCGTCTACGGATCTCCTCATTTCTGATTCGATCACGTAGAGAAACTCCGAGCATAGCCCTCTCCATAGCTCGTTGAGCGACTTTGAGTTTTGAGATGAGGCCGATAGTGAAAGACCACGTTTCGGAGCCGTAAGTCATCACTGGTAACACACATTGATTAAAGACTTTCGTCTTGAGGCACTGAGGTATGTCGGACGAAAAGACATTACGTAGTTTCCCGAACGCTGCCCAACCGAGTTGGATTCGGCGGTTGACCTCTTTCTCGAAGTTGGACCTACACAAGTTATTGCGTAGTTGAATTTCTGATTAAATTGACAATTAGACCACCAATAACTGATAGAGTTAGACCAAGATAAGTTTGCAACAATTTTGAATGCACACGCAGTGCAAGTGTTATTTTAAACTTCAAACTTCTATGAAATTATGTCGCATAAATAACACTTGCACTGTGTGTGCTGTCAAAATCGATGCAGACTTGTCTTGGTCTAACTCTATTAACATGAAGTCAGTAGTCAGTTTATGACTTCGACTGGCTTAAAGTTACGCAGTACCTACATATTTGAAAATTTGCCCTACGAATTGATTGGCTGGAAACATTTCGGGTTTTCGACTTATTTCTGTAGATTTTTGTGTCCAAAATGGCTAAGTATGATACATATTACAAAATATTTTTCGTAAAACATAAAGTTGCCGATCTTCTTCTATTCCCTTGCTTATCCAATCGTCTAACAACAACTCATGTCCAAAAATTCCCGCCATTCCACCCTAATTCAATCTATTCATAGTTTTATACGTTTTGAAGAACGTAATCAAACTAAAAACGTGATATACAATCGTAAATACCCGTAATCCGAACCTACCCCACGGCTGTTTGCTATAAAAGGGGATTATTCAGATATTTTATATGTTAAAACTAAATGTCGTAAGCTCCTTCGAGAGTTAATACCTTCGTGTGACTCTTAATACCTTTTTGTACACAGCATTTCTACACTTATTTTTATCAATACCTGTTGCGATCTAAACTTGATAGTTTGAGTGAGATAGATGATTTTGAAAAAGTGGGGGAATAAAAAAGAAAGTATTTAGTACTTGATTTATCCATAATAAATAAGGATTATGGAATTTATATTAGTCGGGATTATGGCGTTTAATGGTCTTATTTTAGGATGAAGATTTAACCGATGTTTTACGCTTTAAAGTACTTCATTATGGACCTACTTTATGCGTAGTTATACGTATACCTATTATAAACGAAAATCGAAGTCTAAAAACTATGCTTACTTGAACTTACCAATATAAACTTAATTTTGACTTTGCTATTAAATAGGTATCCATTTAATAAGCCTAGGTTTTTTATAATTATATACAACTGAATTTTCAACGATTGTTTTGAGTTCTTAACATTGCAGTGCGTTTTTATAGCCACAATTGGTTCTAAGAATCCTTTTTATAACAATGTAACTGGCCAACTATAAATGTAATACTAAGAACAATACCGATCGATGAATTCCAAACAAGTTTCTGACGAAAGGTAGGTAATACAATATGCGAGTTAAATATGTCACTTACGACATTTGTGTAATAGGTGAAGTATTATTATTGTATTGCCATTGAGGTCTGTGCATTCGTTGCTGAATGGGAGTAAAATGTATTGAGGCGCGCAGGCGAGACATGGCTCTACCTACTTCGGGGTTTAAGTGAAATATGCTATCTGCTTTAACTTAGAAATAGTCAATTGAGTAACATGTAGGTTGTACTTACATACCAAAGTTTATTGTGTGAGGGTTTCAATTCAAGCCATGAGAGCCGTTTTTGGTGAACAAAAAAGTTGGCAGCCTGTATTTTTCAATAATATTTAAATAAAAATTTGGGCTATATACGAAAATTTATCCTTAGGTCGATCCTTAGTCGATAGGTTTCAAAAGTTTTAAATACTTGTTCTGACTTTATGAAGACTATTTTTCGTTCAGTAATGGGTACTATTGTTACTAAGAGCTATAATACTGTGTAGGTAACTAACTAAGCTCGTTAAGAATCTGCTCACACGCAGTTTCTCGGAACGAATGGCTGAATGATCTCACGCGTGCTCCGTTCGACACTTGTCAGACTTATGTTTTATGGGCACATAAATTATACAGCTGCTTATGTACAGCTTACAGCTTTTAACGGGTCATACACAGATTTAGGTTCAATTTGCCTTTGCTGTAGGTAGTACCTATCGTTGTCACTCAGACCCATAACACAAACTTTCTTGGGCTTAGGCAATTTGTATGATAATTTCCTATAATATTTTATATTTTATTTAATGTAGCTTTAAAACTCTTAGTAGAGCTGATTTTGGTGAATGAGTTATCAATTGATTACGAAACAATACCGATATTAAACTGTATTTTAAACCGTATTTAAAAGAAGACAAGGTTTTGTAAACAAATGTACTTATTGTTGAAAAGCTAAATAATCAGAAACCAGCTGTTTATTACAGTATTATTAGTATCTGTCTGTATCGAGACAATGGAGGAGTCACCGGCGACCTGTCGCGGCGCGGCGGCCGTCCTTGGTTCAGTTCCTAGCAGGTACAGGTAAATAATAAGGACTGTACATAGAACTCATCAACTCATCATTAAATTAAAATGCGCCTCTTCAGGAAGACCGTACAGATGCTACGAAAAGTCACGTGACATACATTTTTAAAGTTTCGATTGCAGTTTTCTATCAATGATTATCATTATCACCTTGGCTAGGCCCCAGGGCAGAATAGACATACGAGTATCACTTGATGGCGTCATCCGCAACTAAGTTAACGCATGCGACTTAATTGTATGGACGTTAACAGTCTTCATTGTTTTAATGTCTCTAATAGTCTAGAATACATTAATAACAGTTAATAACGCGCGTTAGTGTTAGTCAGCGTATACGCGTTCTGTTCAATTTTGAATTCAACGTTCTTTAACGGTTATCCTTTGCTGTTGGCAAAATTAATAGTATTATTAGTAGGTGATCCGCGATTATTTCCTAAAATACTCGCTTCTGTGAAATTTTCAACTGCCTAGCTATCACGGTTCATGAGATACATCCTGGTGACAGACAGGCAGACAGATGGACAGGCAGACGGACAGCGGAGTCTTAGTAATAGGGTCCCGTTCTTACCCTTTGGGTACGGAACCCTAAAAACGTGTATGTACCGATTTGCAACACCGTGTAATACCTAGTACAATTGCGATGTAATCTTATTTGCATGGAAGGGGATAATTGCATTAAGTACTTGTTGACGAAGGTGAACTGCATTCCGAGTGGACTGTACCCCATCGTTCTTCTGTTCTTCTTATTATCTTATTAATCTTATTATTTAGTTTTATTAAACTTCCTGAAGCCATTTACAAAAAAAAAAGAGTTAGAAAGAGGAGAGTGGAAATGTGAAAGTTCGTGTCTTTGGTTATTTGGACGTTTGCTTATATTTCTCTATCACTATCCGAATGAGCGGATTTCGATGAAATTTGGCACCCAGATTTTTTTCTGAACAAGATAAAGATACTTTAATTCATCCCCTAAGGGGCGGGGGGGTTACCCTTAATTGATCCCTAAAGGGGGTGCAATTGGGGTTGAATTGGACTAATGGAGGAGGTTCGTTTTTCTACATACCTATCTTTTTTTTGTGAATGTATTATAAATACACATTAATATGCCCAAATCAGTAATATTATAGTATCAATCAATATTTTCCAAACATTTTCTAATATATTTCCTAAAGCAAAGTTTAAGATCTTCTACATCGCTAACATTGAACACCCTGTATGTTTTCTTTATTTCATATGGTTTAAAAAGACAATAAAATAAAATGTATCATGTAAATTGATCACATGTGAGCATTACACGTCTATATCGGAATGCCGTCGCTTCCGAAGCGAGCGCGCACAAAAAACAGAGGGCCTGCCGCGAACCACGTTCGACATGTTCCCTCCCTGTCACACTTACGTACTAATTTACAAGTGCGACACAGAGGCAACACGTGGAACGTGGTTCGCGGTAGGGCCTCAGGCATATAATTATTTGTCCAGACTGTCGCATGCCGGGTCCTTGACTAGGGTTCCGTAGACATGGTTCATAATTAATTATACAGATTTCGTTGTCTCATTTGTGTTTTATGATCGTCCACAATTTAGATGCTTGCGAAATCATGCACATATTATGTACCTGATCTTAAGTGACCGTTTTTTGGCGATAACCAAAAAAACCGGTCAAGTGCGAGTCGGACTCGCGTTCCAAGGGTTCCGTATATTACTAAATATTTAATAATGTATTTTTTTTTATGTGGAACGTGAATGAAATGTCTTTAAAAAAACCCGTAGGGGTCGGAACAAAAACTAAGTAATTACGTCTGACTCACGCTTGACTGCACATTTCTAATAGGTTTTCCTGTCATCTATATAGATAAAAACACTATTTTGAGTATTTATTTTCAAAATTCTAGACCCAGTAGTTTCGGAGACAGACAGACGCACGAGCGATCCTATAAGGGTTCCGTTTTTCTCCTTTTAAGGTACGGAACCCTAAAAAGGTCATGATATTTTGTTCAAAACACACTCAGGGTTTCTAAAAAATAGGAGTATCCCATGGTATAATAATATACTCCGCCTGGTACTCTCTTCCGAGATTCGCGAATGACCTAACTGACACTGGCCTACGTCATCATGCTGTTTACAGGTTCTCAAACTTTATAATGTGGGAGAATTTTAACCAACGGTGAAAATTATTTTAACGGCATTAATTTTAAGTTATTCATGTAGAAACATAGTAAAATAAAACAGATCTAATGTATTAAATTAAACTTTATTTATCTATACAAGACAAACGTTTGAAAAACTAATTCACAGTTACACATTCATTACCAAGCTTACGACGTGAAAAGTTTGGAAAACACTGCGACTGCTGACACTGAGCGAGAAGGAAATAACAATTAACACGCGTTCGACAAGGATGACGGTCAGGGACAAAATGGCGGATTGTCAAATGTGACAGCGCTATCCTGTGTTGCCAGTTATTAGTGTAAACAGAATTACCCGAACGTCTGAAATTTCTTTCGTGAATCGGAAGATATTGCTAACGAATAATTAAAAATGACGTGTTATTGTAAAATTTAAGATAAAATACATGTAAATGAAAATTATAAAATTATAAAGAAATATTTTAACTTATTAACCATAGATATAATGTACCCATGTATCCTTAAGACGAAACAGGAGCTGAGTTTTAAATATTTTAGGTAAATATACCCGTCTCGCTAACGGAAGCGGCACCTAAAAGTAGTGCGATAAGGACAAGGCGAAAAATCCTGCGTAAAAATCTCAAAAATCGAGGTTTCGTACTCCTCTGTTTCCTCCTCCAAAACTTAACCAATCGTAACCAAATTTGGAAATTTAAATGATTATGAAATTATCTGTGTCGGACCGTTTTGCTTTTTTGGCTAATTGATATCAGTTTTGAATGCCACGCCTCTCATTGCGGCATAGTCAATTAGGCCGTTTTGGCCATTTTTGAAGGGCTCTAGCGCCTTAAAAAACAAAAATATCAAAAAAAGCAAAACGGTCCGACACAGATATTGACAATATTAATCTGTGTTGAAAAAATCATTGCTCTAGCTTCAAAAACCACGGAGGAAAACGAGGAGTACGTTTGTATGGAGAAATGACCACTCCCGTTGGCTCTTAATGTTATGTTGAAATAAAGTGGCAATGTTATTGTGACGTAGGCCTGTGTCACTCTGGGAAGAGAAGACCATGTTTTATTAGACCATGGAGTATCCTAGCCAAAAAAATGTAAGTAAAGATACCTGAAGAACGTAGGTACGAGTATATGCATATATACGGACCCTAGTTTTCCTAGCTCGGATCACGCTTGACGAATCTACTCGTGGATCGAAGGTTACGGGTTTAAGTATTGAACTACGAGGGTCGCTACTGAATGGTGGCGGTGTCACAGTACACAGTATCATTTATGTTAGCAGGTATTTGTATCTAACATTAATTATAAGTTGTAATTACTTAAAGAAAACTAATTGTAGGTTTACGAATGTTGGTGTCAGTATAAGCACTTTACGTTATACTATTATATTTTTGCATGGAATGCATAAAATCAATCTAGGGTACTATTCTGATCTTCACGCACAATATTGTATGCAATGAAGTACATACATAGGGAATTAGGTACTTAATCATTATTAGGCGCCTAAAGCCTTCATTTTTGGAAACAGCATTTTTTTCCTGTCTTGAAGTATGGAATACCAAAATGGTATGACTCACTTATCAGAAGAAACATTATACGCGTGGTCTGGATCCAAATTATCGTAATTCGGATTTCATCTAGATTTGCCTGTCTATTAGTCCAATATTCAATAGCGATAGAGAGGCCAATAGAACGAAATGGTTTGCGAGCAAGGCACTTTTTATAATTGCCGTGGTTCCCCTACTGTCAATACACGAGTACTGCGCCGGTGTTAAATCTGTAGTTAAAAAGAGCAAGTTCGGAAATGCTCGGGATGGCTCGAGCCGCGCCTGCGCACCTGTCATGGCGTCGCTTTCTCTCATCAACCAAAAGGACCTAACTTAAACATACCTCACTTTGATATTAGACTCTATGTTGTTTGGCTTAAGGTTGCGATTGGAATGAGTACGCTTAAGAACTTAATGTTCTTTAATGGGAAGGGTTGTTGATTTTTGTTTTTGATGTTAAGGTGACAGGTTAGTTTAGGAATTTTAGAAATGCTAACAGGACGGATTGATCACTTGTCGGGTTTTATTACAAGGTTTATTATAGAGTTGTAAAAATGTTTCAGATGACATTGGGCCACGACCTCTAGCATTGGGAATAGGTCTATAGGTATCTCGCTCTAGCTAAAGCTGCCTCTAAAACACCAAGCTGAACCTTTCTTTAAGAAACGCATTAGAAGAAATTAAAAGAGATATAAAATGTCATAATAAACGTTTTCAATATGTACATTTTCTTCCCCTTTTGGCGTTTAGCTAGGCAATTAATGCGCAAATTTCAATGTATATCTCTCGATACACATAGGTACTTGTTAAAATATCTTAGTTTGAATCAAATAACACATTTAAGGCAAAAAAGTAAAGTATTTTTACACTTTTTCAAAGTGTCAAATCTCATATATTATCATGGATCTTCTTATTATAGTTTAACTAGCTTCAGCCCCCGAATTTGGGGCTGAAGGCGCGATGATTGAAATTGAAATTGAAATTGAAATTGAAATTGAAAATTTGATGATTGAAACTACCCTGTGTCCTTTCTCGGGGTCCAATCTATCTCCATACCAAATTTTGTCCAAATCGGTTCAGCGGTTTATGCGTGAAGAGGTAACAGATATACCTACACACTTTCGCATTTATAATATTAGTATGGATCTGTACAGTCACCTGCAATAATATGTTACTCTTCGAAGGCCGCAAAAATATGTGACATGCTCTTATGGCTCAACAAATAAGATCGTGTCAGATATTTTTGCGGCCTTCGTTGTGTGACTGTACCATAATTACCATGACCCAAAACAAGAATCAAATTCAACTGAACAATAAAACTTACTGGATGCCATCGTAGTTACTACGAATACAAATTATAAGCTTGTCAATTCTATCAATTCATTAACAGCGTGTGGTCCTTTAATTTGGGCATGATATCACCAATATCATTATGTATTTGGAATATATACCTTCATTAAATATTGTTCAATTTTGGCTAAGTCATTCCTTGGTTTAGCCGATAAACCAAGTAGAATCGATAAGAAATAGGATGAGTTATTAGTTTTAAATTTGAGACATTTTTTTCGCGTTTTACAGGTATTGGTTTGGTATTTTAACCTATTAAAATAAAACCCCCCTTTATTTTTTATTACCTACGTGATTATGATCGCGAAGATGTTTGAGGGCCTACCGCGAATCTCGAAAATAGCAATTTCGATTTCTATATCTATCGCTCTTGCATATTCGAGCGATAGACAGACAAATAAATTAACGAATGAAGTTGTTCGCAACAGGCTTTGTGGGTACCTCGATTGTTCTTGATAACTTTCAGAACAAAACCGCACTTACGTTCATACCAGATCATAGTATTTCAAGCCAATTCGAATGTACACTGACATCAGAATCATGTAGCAATCGTGCGTCACGCTCACGCCGATACACGGACAAGTTCGAGCGAAATGCTTCATTAATTTAGATGCCATTCTGATATCACTGTAGTTCGAATGGGCCGGTAGACAGCCAGTTCTCAGCCCTCAGGGCTCCACAATTAGCTCTTCCCATTGAGATTTATGTGACGCGGTCAACTCGCGCAAGTGGATAATGCGACGCATGGGATTCGACTCTTGCGCAATGTTTGTACTGATCATGTTTAGATCCATGCTTTCATAGGTAACTCTTAAAAACATATTTGCATGCAGACGTACGCTATCTACATACTTATTTTTATTCCAATAGGAAACAAAAAACGTGTTGTTTTTTAACCGACTTCAATTTCATAGAAGGAGGAGGTTCTGTATGAATTCGGTTGTGGCAATTTTTTTTCTATGTACGTTCACCGATTACTCCGACATCCGTAGTCCGATTTGAGTAATTCTTTTTTTGTTTGAAAGGAGCTACCTCCAAGTTGGGCCCATATTAATTTGGTTCTGTTCTGATGATGGGATCCATGAGGAATTGAGGGAACTCCTCAATTTTTAAAGGCACATGCATGGTGATTTGGGTGTTTTTTTAAGCAACTCGAGCATTTTCTACCGAAAACCACCAATTTGATGAAGTAGACCTGATGATGATGATTGTTATGATGATAATGATGATTTTTTAAATGTAGTTCAGCGATTACTCCGGCACCTGTGATCCGATTTGAGTATTTTTTTTTTATTTGGAAGAAGTTACCTCCAAGGTGTTTCCGTATTATTTTTGGTTCTGGTCTGATGATGGAATCCATGAGGAATTGAGGGAACTCCTCAATTCTTAAAGGCACGTGTAAAGTGTGTTCGGTGTTTTCTAAAGTAACTCGAGCATTTGCTTCCGAAAACCACCAATTTGATGTAGTGCGACTGTAGCCTTACCATGAGTATGACACTACCCCCGATCAGTAGCCTTACCACGAGTTTGACATTGACATATTCGCTAACGTCTTCGTAACTTACTTTTTATGCATCTCGCTCCCACTAATATGCCAGTACGAGCGAGATGCAAAGAAAGTAAGTTACACACATGCTAGCGAATATATCAATGTCAAACTCATGGTAAACTGGTAAGGCTACTGATCGGGGGTTAGGGTTAGGAGTTAAGGGGTCAGGGATTAAGGGGTCGGGGAATGGCGGTTGAAGGGTTGCTCGTTCAGGGTCGAGGGGTTCCTGGATCAGGGGTTGATGCACTGTGAGGTTGAGTGATCGGGGCGTTGAGGTATTGGGTCAGTGGCGGGGCGGAGGATGGATTTAGTGTAGTAGTGACAGGAATTATAATTTCCCAGACGGACTAGAGAATATTCCTGATTACCTACATATTTATTAAAGTAATAGGTACACGAATTTAGTGTTAAACATGATCTTGTTTTTCATTCATGCGTCGCGCTCTTAACAATCCGTTAAAACTAAAAATGGAAAAATAAAAACTTTTTACAAAAAAAAGCAAACCGACTTCAAAAAGGATGAAATAAAATATTATCCTTTTTGAAGTCTATGCGTTACCAACTGATATGTTTGAAGTCGGTGCCAAGCGAAGTAGTAACAATACCAGTCAAAAGTAAAATCAGCTTTATGGCTATAAATCCCAACTGTACTAATAACTATTATAAATGTGTAAGTAATTCTGTCTGCCTCTTTGTCGCCTTTTCATGGCTAAACAACTGAACCGCTTTAGGTGAAATTTGGCAAGAAGGTAGATTTCTTGAATTGTTTTATATTTTGAAATGTAGTCCTCTGGATAAGGGACGGGAAATCACTCAGTCCCAATCTCACACTTGCGTGCTAGACTGTTCGAGGATTAGTAAGAAATGCTCTTTAAAAAATACGACGGAAAAAAATGCATTGGATTTCCACTAATGTGCCGACAAACATGGTACAGACTGCGCCAAGAAGGTTTGATCGTGTGTTCTGAGGTGTGTTCTTAGATACAATCGACGTCAAATATATGTTTACACTTTTGCACCTTACTCCTTTGTAATAAGGCGAAAAATGTAAACATATTCGTCGTCGACGTCGACTGTACCTACAGAAAGTACGTTCATTGTCGTCGTGTAAGGCAATCCAACGTAGGTACATCCTTATCGAATCGCACCAAAATCATGGTATGCTTCAAAATTTGTTTTGGCACCGACTTCAAACATATCAGTTGGTAACGCATAGACTTCAAAAAGGATAATATTTTATTTCATCCTTTTTGAAGTCGGTTTGCTTTTTTTTTTGTAAAAAGTTTTTATTCCCGTTTGAAAAAGTTCGTGATTCTAAGTAGAATACAAATCTGATAAAATCTGCCAAGTAGGACAGAAGGACGGACAAGTGGACATGACGAAATTATAAGCGTTCCATTTTTGCCTACGGACCCGAAAAAGTAGGGGTTATATTTCATCAAGTAGGTATATACTTCAATAAGCCATAAGTTATTGTAGGAATTCAAAGAGAAATTAGCTTTGTCGATTTCGCGTCGATAGGTGTATGTGGGGAGTCCCTAAATTAGCTTGAGCTTTATCGGCATAAATTGCTACCTAAATATCGCTCACAATGAGAAATACTGTGGAAATACTAGATAAATGTTACGACAAATAGCGGGACCTATAAAAATCTAAAAATAAGTCATCCAATTGATCGTTCTGTTGAAATAAATGCTTGTAAACAAATTGGAGCCATCTGCTCCGTAATTATGGGTTAGCGAGTTAGCACCCATTTAGCAGAGGGATTGTAAGTTGAGGGCACACTAGGCCACAGAGGCGATGCCTCAAAAATTTAATATTCAATGCCAAGCCAGAACGAATCTGACTATTTTGTTGGTGTATTATATTATGTTTTTTTTACGAGGTGTAGGAAAAGTTTTTCTGTGTTTGCTAGGGAACCTGACCGAATTTAGTAAACTTTTTGCATTTTTATTAGAGAACGATTCCTTTCGCTCTATGCGACCCATCCGAGTTTTAAACCCACGATTTAAGACCACGACACATAAAAATCTATCATCTATCAAGTTGGGCAAGCCGGTGATATATGATCAATATGAATTTTATGCACACCGCACTATTTAATACTATAGAACAGGGTCCCCAACAGATACAGGGAGCAACCCCCTGTATCTGTTGGGGACCTTAACTCTGACCGAATAAATTATGATGTCTCCACTTTTATCTACTATACTTATTCCCGTCGTCACTCTCGCACTTACATGTGGTTTTGTGGACTTAGGTAGGTACTTAAAAGATGAAAATTATAAAGTTTGAACGAGTGCACGAATCCCAAAAAGGGTCCAATGGCTGCTAAGGGGACAAAATATTAATATGCATTATAGCTTCCTTTGAAAAAAGTAATAGCAAATGAAAAAATAACGACCTATTTCTTCGCTCGTTGTGGTCCAAACCTAATAAGTTCGCAGTTCGCAAAAAATGACCTATATACCACGGGTCATCGACTCTCGGCAAGTGGCTACTTCCTGCGCGCGCGCATGTATTTGTGTCACAACCTCGCAACTAATGCAAATAATCTGCTAATCCTGATCTAACCTAGAGGCTGGTTAGCTGGATTTGGCCGGTCGACGTGACCGTGATACGTGACCCTAAAACTAATTTTAAGTGATGTTCAGAACAGAATGTTATTTTGATAGCCATGCTAAGGTAAACGTCCCAATGCATCAAATATATAGCTGATCAGACTACGCGTCTAAAGTATAATTCTCTTATAGTTTAATAAAATATACCTATGTAGAGTCCCATACATCCACGACTCTTCTCTTTCCGCACAGACTCTATAAGAATTATTTTATGACAGATACTTTTGAACGAGAACTTTAACTGAGATATTTATTTGGAGTATATTATCTATCTATTTAGAGAAGTAGTAGGTAGTATCTGTTCCAGGGTGGCAAATACATTTGGTGCGTTGTTTTTATTTTTTAATATTATAAACTATACAGTAAGTAGTGTATAAACGTATAATCATATTTGTTTAAATATAAATCATACTAGGGTACCGGGCATTATTGCTTGCGTTCAGAATGGGAGATCGTCTTTAAGCAATAGTGTTTCAGATAAAACTCGAAATAACTTACTGTTATTTCGAGTCTAGCTATTGGTGGTTTGTACATAGCTCACTAATAAATATATTAAATTTGGAGTTATTGTCTTCTGTTTCTTACTCTTACTAGGAAATAGCTCGCTTAAAAAAACAAAACTAGACAATAAAGTTGCCAGCAAGCATCATCTTATCTTGATATATGTTATACGAGCGCCAAAACATCTTTAATCTCAACAAAAATGGCCGATTCTGACGTAAATTATACCTAAATATGGCTGCCGCCTACTGGCTGTCATAACTAACTCTTTTATTCGCATTTTATTACCTTTTGTTTGACAAAGCAAGGCTATCTTTCATGCAAGTCTCACAATGAAAATGGCGTTAAACTGTATTCTTAGGGGTCATCCATTAATTACGTCACACGAATTTCAAGGTTTTTTGACCCCTCCCCCCCTCCTTGTCACACTTGGTCACATTTGGCAAACCGGGAGGGGTTTGCCCCTGGTGTGACGTCACATTTTTCAACGAAATGGGCAAATCGAATTAAGTATTATTAATTTTTTGTCAAAATATTAGTAAATTTATAACCCAAAACTGATTATGAAAAAAAATTAAACTAATAAAAACGATTATCGTTCCAAAAACTTGTTTTTGAACTGTACAGTAAATAAAAAGATTAAAATAAAATGTTGGTTACTGATGAAGTTAAAGTGACGTCACAAAGTTTGTGACTCCCCTCTCCCCCTTGTCACAACATGTCACATTTTCTTGACCCCCTCCCCCCCCCTAAACGTGTGATGTAATTAATGGATGACCCCTTATGCTAGTTAGCATAGAGTCATCCATGTTTGTGCTAGAGTTATATTTGCAATTTTGAGATTGCACACGTCCGCGGGTCCTAAAAACCTAGTTGTCTATAATTGGAAGCTTGGCTCTTTGAGCTCTTTTACTATGCAATTAAATAAATTATATACATAATCTATAAAAAAAAGAAAAAATATGTATGACGTTATTTGCAAAGAAAATGGCTACCGGAATCTGCCAGCAAGTACACATTAAAATGGTATCTACGCAACGCAACAAAAATCGAACTAAAATTTTACGTGAAATGGACTGATTCCATGTAGGTAGTGACTAAAACGGAACCCTAGAATGTCCACTTCTCCAGTTAAAATCTCTTCCCACTTTAAAGATAAAGATAAAAAAGATAAAAAATAGTTTATTCAAGTAGGCATATTACAATGAGCTAATGAACGTCAAATAAACCTTTACCGGCTCCAACCGTACACCTCTGCCCCGAGAAGATTTAAATCCCCCCTCAATTGGAGGAGGGTATCCCAATATGGGACCGGCAACAAACTCGGCGGGACACATCTTTTCAAAACATTATTACATCTTATAATTAACATGCATTACGAGTAATTAAGAAAAATACAATTTAAATTACTATAGAATTCATGCAATTATACTCAGTGAGTACATAACTTTATACAAATACGTAGCTCTTTCAGAAAACATATCAAATTCTTACAAAAGGAAAAGAAAATAAAATCAATAAAAGAAATGAGAATACATATTATATGAATCTGACAATCGTCGCGTTTATCCTCGCGTAAGACAATGTAACACGTATAATGTAATGTGCCGTAATTATGACATACGTCACGCGTCATCAAGTGTGCGCACGCGTCGAATTGATTAGGCGCAGCCCACAGATCACTTACCTATTAGACGAAACATAAGGCCTCGTAAAGCCCACTGTACATTATGTCGGCTGTACACACTCGTCGAGAGACCCCGAGACCGGCCGAGAACGAGTGTATACCTATATACTGCTTTCTTCTCATCTCGCTCTTACTCGTCTCACGCTTCTCCGATGGGATCGGAACGGTGCCGAGACTCTCGGCGAGTGTGTACAGCCAGCATTACAATTTAAACACTGCGCTGCTTAGGCTGTATTCAAGGAATTAGACCCTTTAATTTAAACGTTTCAAAATGCGGAGTCTGTTAGTGGTAGCCTGTAGAGCAGGCGCACAACTGACCTTAATCTAGGCGGCATTGTGATTTCGTGCAAAACAGTAGGCGGCGCGAATTGGTTAAAAAGAAGGTTAGGCTCCCTTACACCGAGAGCTATGGTTGTGATTATTCATTAGCGATTCTAGAGAATAAATTAAATCAATGAGTTAATTTAATTTACGCTTTACAATGGGGAGTGGTGTATTAGACACAGTAGCGACTATTTAAGGCGTCGACCCTCAAATATAATCTTGTCTAGCTAATCCCTGGAGGCTGGGTCGACCCCTCGTCTGGGACGCCACGTGCGTGGATACCCTCGCGCCGTCCCATCTTCCAGGGACCTCCTCTAGGGCTGGCGCTGCTGCCGATGCGGCCGAGCATCTCAAGCGGCGCAAATATGCAGCCATAGACAGCGGCTGCATGTTTGAGCCGTTTGCGGTGGAGACGCTTGGGCCGTGGGGTCAAGGCGCGCACAGCGTATATAAGGAGTTGGCGAAGCGCCTAATAGACGCAACGGGTGACCGGAAGGCTGGAGCTTACCTCGCCGTTCAGCGCGGCAACGCCGCCAGCCTTCTGTACGGTTACCATCAGTTTCTCACTGACACAAACGCCGTCGAGAACGTAATTTACTTTCTATACGTCCCGTTTGCACTAATATGCGAGTGCGAGCGGGATGTATAGAAAGTAAATTACGTTCTCGACGGCGTTTATGTCAGTGACAAACTGATGGTAACCGTACTGGGCACCCTACCGGACGGCACGGACCTGGGGCCAATTTTTTATTTGTAGGCTTTTTCTTTTTAGGTAGGTAGTTTTAGTTTATTTTGTTAAGTTCTTAGTTTAATTTATTATTGTTAGTTTTAATTTTAATTTATTTAATTTGAATAAATATGTTTTTCACATCTAGGGATGACATGGTAATATGTAATTAAAATCAATGTGCGAAAACCGGTCTTTATGTATAATACACAAGGACTTAAATTAAATAGATAAGTAAATAGTTGATTATGAGACCGTGAGAGAGGTACCTATACTTAAATAGTTGCTAGGTAGGTACTATTTTATTAAATAGGTAATCTATGTATAATTTGGACGTCTTATATGTTTGTTTTAAGCGCCAATTATGTCTTATAAGGACTCTAATTAATCATTAACATCGTGCATTTGGGCTCAGAGGGCCTACCGCGAACCACGTTCGACGTGTTGCCTGTCCACACTTACGTGCGAATTTACAAGTGCGACAGAGAGGCAACACGTCGAACGTGGGATAGGCCCTCAGATAAGAAAATGTTCTTCAATGTCTAAAACATTTAATAACCGTCATACAAAATTATGAAGATGATTTATTACGTTTTGCACTGTAGTTTTAACTTATTTACAAGGTAAAAACTTCATTAAAATTAGCTTTGTTCTCTCTATTACTAGCAAATAATTCGTCTCTTACTTGCATTTAACCATATTAGGGAATCTGACGTCACTAATTCGTCCCTGTGTTATTTTCAGTTAGCAATTGGTTGTATAGTTTAATAGCAAGCTGCAGTGTAATTGTGTGAGTAATTCCGATCATTATGTATGACGAATTGTATTGAATTGGTTATCCAATAGGGCTTTAAGTGGCCACGGAGTACGGACGGAAGGAGATGACCTTTTCTCTCATACATGTTGTAAATAACTTTGGGGATTTGTGATTTGGCGTTTATTTGGGATATATACTTATACTTATGTACATACCTCCTATCAGTATCTAACTTATAAAACAACTATCTATTAAAAATGAACTGTGTAATAAACCAGTAGTAAATGGTACGTATCAGACTACGAATTTAATTTAATATCGTCAAACTGTACTTGTTATCTATTTGTTAAATCTAAAAAATAACTGGCATTTGTATATTTTGCAATAAGGGAGTATGAACAAACTAGTTAACGAGAGCCAATATAGTCACGATGCGCGTAGCGCAGTCTTACAAAATAATCATTCATCAACCTATTATTATTAAATTATTAAAGCTTTATTTATTCCATAGTTTTAACAGTTTTTTTATATATTATTTGACATGAATCTTTGATAGTTTTATATTGACCCCGTTTGGGTAAAAGCCTATAGTAAGGTTGAACCTATGGAATTATCCAGTACCTTAAGTCGCAACAGACAGATCACAGAAAATATAAATTATCGTTTTCCTAAGAGATATAATACTGACTAATTCTATTTTTGAGCATTTGATTTTATTCCAATATACCTATATATTTAAGAATTTATATTTTTGTTTACTTATTTATTGGCTAGGTAGATTACTTTTCAAGGACAAGGGTGGCAAGAGAGAGGAAATACTGGAAGGAGTTGGAGGAGGCCTTTGCCGACAGGCACACTGAACCAAGAGACTTCATATAAACATTCAAAACTAAAAACCAACAATCATGTTCAGAATAAAGGGCTATATAAATAAATAAATAAATAAGATTACTTTTCAGCCACCCCTCGTATATATATTCGTTTGGTCATCTCCGCTCATTCTTCCGTGGCGCGTGTATTGACCCGCGATTAGACGCAGGCGCATCTAACCGCTATTTATACAAGTGGGTCGAGTGCGGCGCCACCGCGCCAGCGCCAGCCTGCGCTCAGTATGTGTCACGCTTTAAACCCGAGCTTCTTTTGGAGACTTAGAATAAGTAGAGTTACACCAAGATAAGTCTGCAGCGATTTTGATAGCCCAGGCTGTGCAAGTGTTATTTAGACCGGGCCGGGGTCGGGCCGGAGCTTCCGGCGCTTCGTTTGCTATGTAAAACACCACACGATCACCGATCAGCCATCATAGAAAATAACATGTCGGGCGCAGCGGCCCGGGCCCGGTCCGGTCTAGCGTAAGTCCTTAAGGAGCTTCCGGGGCTTACTTTTCTATGACATGACAGTTAATCACGTCATGCTTTATATAGAAAACGATGCGCCGGAAGCTCCGGCCCGGACACGGTCCGGTCTAACGTAAGTCATCCTTTATATCGGCAGTAACTAATGGATTTTTCAGTACAAACATATTGGACCTACGACTATGATAAATGATAATAAAACTAGCCGATACTTTCTTCGGTAGCTGATAAAACAGCTGTGACGTGGTCAACACTGATAACAGTTATCAGTACGGTTACCATCAGTTTGTCACTGACATAAACGCCGTCGAGAACGTAATTTACTTTCTATACATCTCGCTCGCACTCGCATATTAGTGCAAACGGGATGTATAGAAAGTAAATTACGTTCTCGACGGCGTTTACGTCAGGACAAACTGATGGTAACCGTACTGATAGCGATAAGGAACGACCTTAGCACGTAAGCGCGAGTATCTAAGTACTCCAGAGATTTACATATTTAAATAAAAATAATAAAAATAAATAAAATCACTTTATTTCAGACACATGTCCATATAAAAATTATAAAAATGATTATATAAAAATTATTTAAGTCCACCCACCCGTCTTTTGAGCGTATACGACCGATAATATTTGAAACATTGACGACATTTTGTGCACCAAGAGCTGTGTAATGTAAGGGATTTTAAAATAATTTATTGTTGAACTTCTACTAATTTTCTTTCTCCCTATCACACTTCAACATATTTCGTTCAAAAATATATTACATCTTTTACATACGGAAAATGTCTCGGTCTTACTAATTGTAAGTAAATGGTAGGTAAATACCTAATATTACAGTTAGCTTTACCTACATGTTACATACGCATTGTACACATCTCAGACTCAACCACTACATTCCTATTTACACTGCAATTCTCAACTCAAAACAAAACCTATTATGATGTTAAACTGACACGCATCTCAAATAATCTACGTAAATTCTAAAACGACTTATCTCCATCCTGTTAATACTACTCTTAAGACATTTCTAATAAATATTACTGACCCGTTACTGTCACTCAAACAAACATATCATCCTTTCCTTAATTACCAGTAAACAAAGACCTGATCTTCCCGTTCAAATGTTTCTACACCTTTAAGAAACATAGACAAAGTTACATTGGTTATTAGCGTGACGGCCAATATAAGAAGAGCCGTACATCTCTTTACAATTGTAAGTAGTGTTGTATGGATGCGGAGGTCTACTGGGTTGTATGGTTGTATGAGTTTCATGGTGTTTTGTAAAACGGTCACGACTCGCAGCATGACTTCCGGTGTTGACGTTGTATAATGACCGCTAGGTTTGTAACGAGGGTTTGCTTGACGTGTTATGATGTCCTGTATTACTGGGTAGATGCAGAATGAAAAATCTGGAGCTAAATGTACAGTCCTCTGAGATCCACACGTTTGTTACAGGCTGAGCCTAGTGTGGGGATCACTGTACTGCCTCTCTTGGATTGCAAATTTTATTGAAATAAATATATTTTGATTTTTTTAATAAGTTTGAATTTTATTGGCGCTATATACAGTCAAGTGTAAAAGTATGGGTTCACAAATCATCTCAAAAATATGTCCCAGCACTTATGTCAGCGAATTAAGACCAAGATATTTTTGTGTAAGATGTCTACACCCATATTTTTACACTTGACTGTACCTATGACAACTCGTGTCGATATTAACCTACAGATTTAGGTAGTGCTTAATTGTTTTTTCACGTATTTTCACGGAAACGTACGAACGTGTCTTGCTATTTCAGTCAGTATCTGTACTTCTTCTTCTTTATATTTAAGAGCTGTGCTCTTGTCGGTGGAGCAATCTCCAACTCGTCCGGTCCTCTGCCAACTCCTTAACCTTCTGGTATGACACGACCTGAACCTTTTCTTTTATTTGGTTGAAATAATTTATTCTCGGTCTTCCTCTTCCTCTCTTTCCCTCTATTTTTCCTTCTATGATGTTCACCTGCAATAATATGTGACACAACGAAGGCCACAAAGATATCTGACACGATCTGATTTGTAGAGCCATAAGAGCGTGTCACATATTTTTGCGGCCTTCGAAGAGTAACATATTATTGCAGGTGACTGTACAAAGAGTACTGAGGTTGACTGAAGTAGTATGACAGATACGAGCCAACAATTATGCACTAGAACTGTAACTATCTTGACGGTTAAATATTGATATATTCATTTGAGTCACACAGCCATATATTTATAAAACTAATTTCCATTCAAATAAAGTCGTGGTACTTTATTAATTCATAATATAGTATTTAATAATAAAGATTAGACGATCCATAACAATCGTGTTGCTACAAATTACATCATTAGTGTGACTGGTTTTAATGACTAATCAATATATTGATATTGTATTGGCTCGTATCAAATCCATTAAGTGTATACAGTCAGCATCACAGGTACGCACATGAGCTCCGAGCATTCTCTTCGAGGGCCGCAAAAATATGTGACACGCTCTTCTGGCTCTACAAATGAGCGTTTCTTTTATTTTTTGCCATTTTTATATATTGTGACCTTTTTTGCCATTTTTAGGGTTCCGTACCCAAAGGGTAAAACGGGACCCTATTACTAAGACTTCGCTGTCCGTCCGTCCGTCCGTCCGTCCGTCCGTCCGTCCGTCCGTCCGTCCGTCCGTCCGTCCGTCCGTCCGTCCGTCTGTCACCAGGCTGTATCTCACGAACCGTGATAGCTAGACAGTTGAAATTTTCACAGATGATGTATTTCTGTTGCCGCTATAACAACAAATACTAAAAACAGAATAAAATAAAGATTTAAATGGGGCTCCCATACAACAAACGTGATTTTTGACCAAAGTTAAGCAACGTCGGGAGTGGTCAGTACTTGGATGGGTGACCGTTTTTTTTTTGCTTTTTTTTTTGTTTTTTTTTTATATGGTACGGAACCCTTCGTGCGCGAGTCCGACTCGCACTTGCCCGATTTTTGTGTTATTTCTACTCAGAATCACGAGCTCTTTCGATTCTAATGGGATAAAAAAATGTCCCAGAGTTTTTTGGTTATTGTGTTACCATTTCCCCATATACTTTGTATGGCGGTAACAAAAAGGAAAGTTTGAAAAATGTATGGAAATTTTAGGAAACTTTTTTCTCCTATAAGGGTGAAAAGGGCTCGCGATTCTGGCTAGAAATAACATAAAAGTGAGAAAAATAGGTCGCAATATGTAAAAATGACAAAAAATAAAAGAAACGCTCAAATAAGATGGTGTCAGATATATTTTTGCGGCCTTCGAGGAGTAACATATTATTGCAGGTGACTGTGCTTATTTAAATTTTCTTTGGTTCTTCATCATGTTAGTATACGTTACCCGTCCACAATGTTCGCGAACTTTTAGTAACAAGATCGGCTACGTCAGCCACTTGCGAGCACACCAGAGACAGCAACGGAGTTGATAGCAGTCACCGTGGCCGAATCGGCCGTGGAGCTATTATTATTATACGTTACCTAGATTACGACTATTGTATACTTCGATTAAATCAGTGATGCGATACCTAACTTTTGAAATGACTATGATAATGTTTGACGAATCTATAAGTAGGTATTTCGATATTTTCTATTGTAATTTCTGTATGAACTCTAACCTTTGATACACACGTGTCCCTCTCCCTACGGTGTTCCTCAGGGTGTCACCAAACTTTCATTTGCCCTTGAAATACCACCAATACTATCGACCTTACTTTCTACTAAGTTATGCAACTCACCCCATATATGTCCCATCCTATTTAAGGCACATGAAAAGATTGACAAGTCTCAAGATTATAATTGACAGGTAGTCTAATGTAGAGACGTTTATGGAGTATCGAAATCGAAAATTATGGGGTACGGGAGTTCTTTTTGTAGAAATGGAGTGTGAAGGTTTCTGAGAAACGTTTCGTAAGAATGTTTTTATTAATACTAATGCATCCTTTCTAAATGAAGTAGCGATGAAAGCGATCAACTTACAACTTTAGCTTAACTAGTTGTAAGCTTATATGCGTTCTAGCTAAGCTAATATCATGAACATGCTCTGATAGGTTTTAGTAACTTTTTATTGTTTTTCTCAAGTTGCCTATCGCTTGATAAAGCCTTAATTAAACTCTATAAAGCCTGATTACCCTCTTGAAAGGTTAAATGACAATAAATTATTCAAAAACTTTTTAGGGTAGGTTATTTAATACATAACGAATATTTAATACACAATCTGATGGATTTCTAAAGAACTTGAATCGTGTCCAAACTTAATCTAATTAGGTATTTAGCGTAAATAAGTTTTAAGTGGTATCAACGATTATTTCTAACTATTTTATTTTTTATTTGTTTCAGATACAGAATAAGGCAGATTCAAGTAAGCATCGAGAACAAAGACCTTGTATTCAACATTTGCATGCAAAAACGCTCTGCGACTAATTAATCTTCATTTGATACTGCAATGGCATTAATCTCTACGTGGATCGTGTCCAAATCAGAACTTAGCAGGAAAACAAAGAATTCTTTGAGACCAAGCAGGTTTTTATGAGTACATTGAGTACCACTAATTTTATCAAACAGTCATTTAAAGCTTATAACATTCATATTATTTAAAAGCTTCCAGGGCAATATTCCTTTAATTCTCTTTATTTTAACGAAATCAAGATGGCGCTTAAGGTGCAGTTAGTCTCAGGGAACGGAGTTATTGAAAAGTCGTAGCGCTTTTTTAAGATCACAATATTCACAATACGGTTGCCATAAATTTAATTAGCAATCTTGAGGCTTTTCTCTAGGGACTACAGCGATTCGAATCCTGAGTTTTTATCTTTCGCTCGATAGAAAAAAATCACGAACATTGGTCTAAAAAGCAACATTATAATAAATTTTGTACAAAACTAAAAATATGAAACGTATTTCTAAAAATAAGCAATATTATGCTTGAAAGAACTCAGCGATTCCTTTTTTTTATTATTAAAAACTATAAGGTTCTAATGGAGGCCTCCACTACCAATATTTTTTTATATTAAGGCTAGATTTTAGGAAATAAAGTCGCATATCAAATAAGTAAAAAATAATTTGGCACCGAAGTCAGGCACCGAAGGTTATCTCTGAGAATCGCCCCGATAAGTCTTAATGAGCTCCCAATTGTAAATACTTTTATTAATGGGAAATTTTAAGTGGTATCTGGCAAGAATATCAGTGTTTTTCTTACGAATCTTGTTATCGTTCTTAAAAACTACCGACATCGCTAACTCGTATTTCTTTTATTATTTAGACTTTAAGAATTATGAGTATTATGACGCAACTGTCTCACTACTGGACTTTACGTTTTGACATAATGTCGATGAGTACCTCAAAAGGAAAAACGAGACCCTTAGACTCAACAAGAGACCTCTCATGTCTGTCATCTGTCACCAAGATACCTACTCATAGCGTACCTAACCCGGTCAAGTAAGTTACGCCGTAAATATTGCAGAAACGCGGAAATATGACTTATGAATGATATTAAAGTGTAGATATTCAATATATTTGTAGTCTACATAATGTTATGGTGCGTTGAAGAACTTGGCGTTATAAATAAAGTGTTTGTATTTGTATTTGAAGGAAGTTTATGATAATACAAGTCATTTGGTACACATACAGCAACCGCCTGATTATCCTCGTAATAATATATCCGCAAAAGGGATTTTTTTCGTATTTCATAATTGATTTTTTGATATGCATTCCAGATCACAAACAATGTAATTTTAATTTTTTTTATGTGTCATGTGCAGCGCTAAGAACGCTATTATGTGGTATAAGTAGTAGGTATAATGAATGAACAAAGTTTAAGAAATATTAACGTTTTCATTTGGTGGGGATTGTTATTGGCACATTGGCCGTTATTTTACATAAATATAATAAATAAGTTTTGATTTTTGATGTGGACCCTCCAACCGCTGTGAATAAAGAATTCACTTGTCATAATCGAGATCTCTTTTACTACTTAGTGGTGTTTTGTGTACAGTCATTAATCATTTTTTACAGTATAGTGCTAGCGGTACGCCAAAAACGCTGCAAATTGTGTTAAAAGCATGAAAATCGGTACGATACCATACAAAAAAAGATTACACCATATTTCCTCTCCATTTTCAATTTTTTTGGTGCAACGGGTCATATTGATTCAAATGGCCTAAAGATCAATCGTACCGAGGTTCATACTTTTAACACCATTTGCAGCACATTACTGAATTTCGGGGTGTGCCGCTAACACTAGTAGGTAGACTGTTTATTTGCACTGGTCGGTTTTTGGCGAAAGAAAATGAAAATTCCTTACATAATAGTAGATTCCACTTTATTTTCGGATACTTCATGTCCAAGTGTCAAATGTCAACTCAATACCTACGTTTAAATTTCATAGAAACTGTGGGCGTCAAGTA
Organism: Cydia splendana; assembly: GCF_910591565.1. NCBI lineage: Eukaryota > Metazoa > Arthropoda > Insecta > Lepidoptera > Tortricidae > Cydia > Cydia splendana. The sequence continues at coordinate 1,215,270 of NC_085960.1, read as the reverse complement.
ATCCATACAAAAAGTTTGTTGATTCACTTTCCTTCTCAACTATACCCTTGTCCAAGTTAACTGGCGATTCTTAAACCTTATTACTAAGATATAAAGTCCACAAATGGGCAATTAAGATGCTGTGGTGTGGTACTAAAGATATTGGCAACTGTCGAGTGTCAAGTGTGACAACAGACAAGTTTTTCTGGCAATTGATTATATAGGCTGCTCGAGTTGTTTTTGCCTAAAATATTTGTATTTAATTTTAGCGTAATTAAGATAATTAATGTAGCTAGTAGGTATGTAGCTAGTAGGAGCCGGCAGGCCTCGTCGGCGATGGCGGGATAACTTGGACTCCTTCTTCAGAGGCTGGTCAGATATTGCACTAAATAGAGACGAGTGGAGGAAGAGGGGGGAGGCCTTTGCCCAGCAGTCAAGTGGGACACAGTGGGCTCTGAATAAAAATAAATAAGTAGGTATGTAGTCTGGTAGTCATACTTGTGACTATAGAATAGTGACGTATTTTTAATAATAACTATCTTGATTTTATCTTATCGATAATTATGTCTGAATTATCAATCAAAATCCATTTGTGACAATAAACAATAAGCAATCTTATGCAACGCCGATATTTTGAATCTATGTTTTTTTAACAATACGAGAACAATACCTGTTTCATTCTGGAAAATTTAAACGCTATAGGCTGAAGCGCTCTAAAATGTTCTAAGTACCATTTTTCATGCCCTTTCATAGTTAAATAGGTACAACAATATCCCGGGATCCCTAGCGGCTTTTATTATGAAATGGTATATCAATCCTAACTAATAAAGTAATAATCCTAGACTTATTATACTTATACATCAAGCTGCAAAATTACATAGACACAAAGTTAATGAATTCATTCATAAAGTGGCCATGCAATATACACCCGTAGGTACATATAAAACTTTTTAAAAATCTGAAACACCCTGTACGACCGTGAGAACACTCCGGCGCATCAAGCAGACTTGTGCAATGCTTGAGCGTCAACATTAGCTCTTTATGTAATGTTTGCGCATTATTGGATTTTCGGGTGCGAGATTACCACGGACTAATGACGAATCAATATTAATATTCCGAACACACACAACATCCAGTCCACAATCAACGAAAAATTAGCAAAAAATAGAGATGTAGCGATAGAAGTCAGGCGCCAGTGGCAAGCCACCACTGTACATATCGTCCCCATAGTAATGTCCACCACGGGAGTTGTCCCTAAAACATTGAACAACGGCCTCGAAATCCTGCACATTCCTACGCAAGTCATACAAACCCTACAAAAAGCTACAATCCTAAACACATACCGAATAACTAGGAAATTTTTGACTTCATCTACAATAACAGAAACTACCTCTCAATAATTATTTCTTGGTCATGGCCCGCATAATAAATATAATACCCCTTAAAAAGGAGAAAAATAAAACAAAATAAATAACAATAGCACGTCAAACTAATTCAGGCAATATTTACTTACTTTAGACATATGTATAGTTACTTTTGTAGAAAGCTGCCTGGATATATTGTCATTACGTTCGTCAGATAGCCGAATCGTTTAGCGAGACGCGCCGGCAATGGATGTTCAATTGTTCATGCGAGCCTTGTGGTAGAAGAGCCGGCCGCAAAATTTCTAACCGACTTGATACCACGATGAAATGCACAATGGTTTCCCAGAAAAGTTATGCTAAGTCCGAATTCGATAGTCTGCCACGGCGGAACTTGCCGAAAGTACGAAAAAGAAGGCCACTTCCGGTGCGAAAAAAGGGGCTGATTTAACCCATCTGATACCGAGATAGTAGTTATGGCAGCAGTTAGAAATTTACATGTAGACACAGAAAAGCGAAGTCTGCCACTATTTTTTTTGCCGGAAGTGCTTGGCAGACGCTCTCAAAGGTGACCATCGGGACCCCTAAATTAACCCATCTGATACCACCATGAAACCAATGCCAGTCGGTAGGTATGAACTCTCATGTCAGGAATATATAAGTCTGCCAAGGCTTTTCCTGCCGAAACACCATGGCAGACGAGATTATGTAAGCAAGGTCGCCATCGGTTACCCTACACTAACCCATCTGATACCACCATGAAACCAATTCCATTCGGTAGGTATGAACCCCCATTTTAGGAATATATCAGTCTGCCAAGGTTTTTTCTGCCGAAACACCTTGGCAGACGAGATTATAAGCAAGATGACCATCGGTTACCGTACACTAACCCATCTGATACCGCCATGAAACCAATTCCAGTCGGTAGATATGAACCCTCATTTCATGAATATATAAGTCTGCCAAGGCTTTTCCTGCCGAAACACCTTGGCAGACGAGATTATGTTAGCAAGGTGTACATCAGTTACCCTACATTAACCCATCTGATACCTCCATGAAACCAATTCCAGTCGGTAGGTATGAACCCTCATTTCGGAAATTTTTAAGTCTGCCAAGGCCTTTCCTGCCGAAACTCCTTGACAGACGAGATTATGTAAGCAACATCCGCATCCGTGGGACCGGTATACGTGATTACTGTAGGCTTATTTATTACTTTATGCTTTTACATATTTGTATATTATTATGTTATTAATGAAATATATTTATAATTTATTAAACCTATACCTAATACATTGGGAATTCATTACCTGCTTACGGCAGTAGTAGGGAGTAGTGGGTGAGTTCTGGCTCACTTAGCCAGGCCAACAGTCCCTCCCCCTTTTTTTCCCTTGTTGAGGCCCTGCAACCTTGCCTTGAACCCAACCTAATGTCATTGTAGCTCGAATCTAACCTAATCTATTTTTATTGCTTTTAGAAAATATTCTAATAACAATTATCTACTTTTGCAAAGTTAAATGTTGAATTCTTTATTTCGCAAAATGGAATTTTAATGTGACTATAATGTATGTGCAATCTACTTAGAAACTGGGTTTAGAAATATAAAAACACACATTTTATATAGGATAATAAGTTTATTCAAGTAATATTCTGAACATATGAGATATAGTAACATCATTACTTATTCTGTGTACAGTGGAGAAAACATGCAAGTTGACATTTTTCGTTTTAAAATAAAGATAAACTAAACAGTATTTGCCACAAACCGATGTAAAAAAAACTTTGCAGTTGTTGATTACAATACCATATCTTAAGGCCCCAGTACACAATGGGCCATCGCCGGCCATTCCAAGGGACGCATTTATGCGTTAGAGGGAGCAAATGATATTGCTATCTCATTCTACCGCATGGCTGCGTCCCTTGGAGTGGCCGGCAATGGCCCATTGTGTACTGGGGCCTTTACAATTTCTCTCCATGAACATTTTATGATACCCAACCAACCTTCCGGTTTTCGCCCGAATGAATTAAAATATTCACCAACACCATTGACATCAATATAAATGGCTATCCGATGTCAGCCAGGTTTAAAATCCGGATCTAAATTGATAATAAGCAATTTAAACAGGTGAACAGGTAGCTGAACAAACATTGGCATTTTGTTGGCTGCAAATACATTCGATTCCACGCCTATATTCATTTTACTCATATAGTGTTACACAGAACTCATTTGCTGTCAAGAATTACCGACAATTGTCGTGTTTCTTGTGACAATTGTCATTAGCTTCGCAAAATAAGTACTTAGTATTTGGCGATATAATGGAGTTTTTATTTTATTAACATGTTGGTGGCAAACAAGCACACCGCCCGTCTGATGGTAAGCGGTTACCGTAGCCTATGGAGGCCTGTAACGTCAGTACCAACTGTGATGTCGACAAGTGTCGCACCTGCCACCGTAGTGAAATAGAGGCCAGGCCCCAATTTCACATCGGTGACAGGTGCGACGAATTGTAAAATCACTATCGCTGACGTCACAGGCATCCATGGGCTACGATTACCACTTACCATCGGGCGGGCCGTATTCCTGTTTGCCACCATCATTGTATTATTAAAAAAAAACTTTATTATATCGGAAAAAACAGATATTTCTCCTGTGAAGTTTCTGACAATTGTCAAAGATCTAGAAGAATTGTAGGTAATTCTTGACAGGTAATGAGTTATATGTCGGAATTTCGTGACAATTGCAGTGTTTCTGTGACAATTGTCATAAACTTAGCAAGAGAAATATCTGTTTTTTTTCCGATATCATAAAGTTTTTTTTTAATAATACAATGATGGTGGCAAACAGGAATACGGCCCGCCCGATGGTAAGCGGTAACCGTAGTTCATGGATGCCTGTGACGTCAGCAACAGTGATTTTACAATTCGTCGCACCTGTCACGTTGGTGAAACAAGGGCCAGGAGTTAAGTCAAAAGCTAGTAAACAGTAATCTCCTCCATAGTCCTCTCTAACTTTCAGGCAGTTTTATTAACTTCTTATGGTATCAATGTGGAGTATAAATAGTCTACTATACATATATCCCAAAAACTTAAACGTTTACGTTTTTAAATACAGGGTGACCTTAGCCATTGGACAAACCCTGAAATCCCACATAGGGTTACTTCTCAGAAATGCTCTAACGGTAATTTCTTTTTAATTAGAACAAAAGATAAAACATTAAATTATCAAACAAAAGTTAATTCCAATAATCGACAACAAAAAGAAACATACTGTATTAATCATTGGCAGTGCTTTTGACAATTTGTTTGAAAATGTGCGGCAATGATGACATTTGTCAAAAGTCAGAATCTTATTAATGTCATAAATAAAAAAGATAATCAAAACGGTCGAAGAAAGTTTTAATTAATTTAATTTAATTTAATAATTTAATAATTAATAATTAATCTTATTTAAAGCTGCAACACGACTGATTAATTGACATGATTGTTCTCCCAGAAGGAGGTTCGTGGGGTGTTAGACTTTGGTACGGTCGTATAGAGGGCGGTCTCGTGACTTCAGAAAATTCCGACTTTTGGCCTACCGCTTCCGGTCAGAAAAATGTTCGACGGCCCGGCCAAACGGTGGGAGGTAGGTGGGGGGTGCTCGACCAAATGTCATAGAGGGACCCTGGCAGTTTTTGACGCCGCCATTTTTTTTCAAAATGGCTGACTTTTTTTTTTAATTTTTTCAAGTTTGTCCTAGCGCGCTGAAATTTTGGTCACGGAATCTCGGGGTCCTCTAGATTCGTATGGGAAAAAAAATTTCGAAAAAATCCAAGATGGCGGAAAAAATGGCCCCTTTTATTTTGTATGGCAACTTTTAAACGGTGCGAGATAGGTGGGGGGTGCTCGACCAAATGTCATAGAGGGCCCCGAGAAAAAATAAACTGCATTTAAAAAATTTCAAACGGGCCGACTTTTTTTTTTTTTTTTTTTCAAGTTGGTCCGAGCGCGCTGAGATTTGGCATGGCGAGAGATAGAAGCCTCTAGATTCCTATGAAAAAAAAATTTTGGAAAAAATCCAAGATGGCGGAAATAATGGTCATTTTAATTTTGTATGGCAACTTTTAAACGGTGCGAGGTAGGTGGGGGGTGCTCGACCAAATGTCATAGAGGGCCCCGAAACAAATCAAACTGCATTTAAAAAATTTCAAAATGGCCGACTTTTTTTTTTAATTTTTCAAGTTGGTCCGAGTGCGCTGAGATTTGGCATGCAGCGAGCTAGGGGGCCCAGCATTACCATGTAAAAAAAATTTTTGGAAAAATCCAAAATGGCGGGCGACAAGGGCAAAATTCACATTTCTAAGTAGGTTAAGCGAGCCCGAAGGGCGAGCTTCAGGCCGGGAGGCCGAAGGCCGACCCCGCGTAGGGCCGTCAGGCCCGGAGCTTCACCCCGAATATCCAAGCGTGCCCCGCCCCCAGTAATTTTGGGCGAGGCCGAAGGCCGAGCTGCGGGAATGACGAACAAAGCAAAATCCTATACAAAAAGTGTGTTAAGCGAGCCCGAAGGGCGAGCTTCAGGCCGGGAGGCCGAAGGCCGACCCCGGCGGAGGGCCGAAGGCCCGGAGCCTCCACCCCGACTCCCAAAACGCGAGGCCGAAGGCCGAGCTGCGTGAATGCAGTTCCCCCAAGCTTTCTACAAAGTCAACTGTCTTGATAAGCGAAGCCGGCGGGCCGAAGGCCCGACGGCGAAGCGTCGAGGCTCGCGAAGGCCGAAGGCCGAGCTCCGCGTAGGGCCGAAGGCCCGAAGCGTCACACGAGAGGGGGAAGTTGGCCTACGGCCTTCGGCCTACGGCCTTCGGCCTACGGCCTTCGGCCTTCGGCCCGCCGTTTCGCTTGTCTAAGACACTTTTCCTATTGGGTCGTGTTTAAGCTCCAACTTCCCGCTTAAGCCCCGAAGCAAAACCAACCCTCCCAACTGTTTTAATAAGCGAAGCGGCGGGCCGAAGGCCCGACGCTGAGCTTCGAAACCCAGCGAAGGACGAAGGCCGAGCTCCGCGTAGGGTCGAAGGCCCGGAGCGTCCCTTACGAGTTCCCAAGCACGCGAGGCCAGGCCGAGCTGCGGGAATGTAGTGCTTTCACGCGGATCTTTTCGTCCTAGCAAAAGTACAACTTTATTTCTTTTTCCCTTTGGAAAACAAACTACTACTACTACCTACTACAACAACAAAAACAACAGCACCAACAACAAACTACAAGAAGACCGCGGGGCCCTCGGGCCCCGCGCACAGGGCAAAATCTAGTCATACTATTTATTACCTCAGGAGCTACTAACACATACAGGTTGCTCCAAAGTAAAAAAATCGTAATTTGTTATGATACTTTGTATACTGGTTCTAAATACCATTGACGTGTAAAATTGTATTGATTTTATGAATAAATTATTGAATATTGAATATAAATACCCTAATGCATGGACACCCTGTATATCAACTTGAAAGAAAATGTTCAATATTTCTTTATAGTGCGACTCCTTAGCTCGATTTAGTATGGAGGTAGAGTCTGGCTAATAAAAGATGAACCTGCAAAAATGCGGTCCTGGTCTGACCCATCCTAAATCCTGTCCCATCCGGCAGAAAGCACGAAACTTGGCATGCAAACTTCAAACTTCAACATTTATTCAGCAAATAGGCCGCAAGGGCACTATTACACGCCGCTAAAGAAATTTTCACTTCAAAAAGTTTTGAGATGTAATGTGAAACCAAGTCGGTTATTTTAATCAGTGCCAGGGGGTGTTAAAACAGTATCAATAAGATATCTTTAATTTGTAATTTTTTGCGAGTTTTAGCGGTGGGCAAAGTAATCCGGTGATTTGGCATCCATACCAACATTGCCCACCACCAAAAACGGATTAGGGTTGTCACTTTCATCTAATTTACCCAACTTCGCATGTAAAATAAGGTTATGTTTGTACACTAAAGTAAGTTTATAAATATATACTGTATTTAATTTGTCTTATTATCCTTTACTTAGATGTTTTATCCCGTTAACTAATGAAAAACACAGCAAAAATCATATTTTTGGCCATTAAACTATTGTAACAGATTTTCTCAAAAGTGACAACCCTAGCCTTTGTAAAATGCTTAGGCGAGCCTTATATGGAAATGAGCAAAAACGGGTAGGCAACATTGCCCAGCAAATTTATTTAAAAGTTTTTACACTTATCGCTAAGTTATTAACAGGGAATGGTAGGATTGCCCAAAACCAGTGATCCTTAGACATCATCATCATACGAGCTGTATTTGAATACCAAATTGACATGGGCAATGTTGGCGAAAACTCCGGATATCTTTGCCCACCCTCTAAAACGCAAAGAAATGGGTAAAAACACGATAAAAATATTTTTTCTTCAAATAAACTGATGCGTTTGATCACAATGGGCGTGCTGAGCAAAAAAAGTAATTACGATTTGTTTTTTTTTTTGAGAAATTCGTGTTTTTTTTTAAATGCGGGCAAAGTTGGTGATAATGACCGGTACCTACTCTTCGAAGGCCGCAAAAATATATGACATGCTCTTATGGTTCTACAAATAAGATCGTGTCAGATATTTTTGCGGCCTTCGTTGTGTGTTGTGTAACATAAATTGCAGGTGACTGTATATTAGGAATAATTATTTTATTTAGTTTCAACGAAAGTTTCAAGTTTAGTACGAAAATACTTCAGATATACAATATGCACAAAATGTAGACCTAATCGAAATAAAACATTGCTTTTTATAGTAAATTTTTTTTAAAAACATTCGATACATAACAATAACCAGGCCACAGCGGTATTGGCCTGTAAGCTTTATCTCGGTCTCCAAAGCGGCAAAAACTCGCTAGTACTTCGTGCTGGTCTAGCCGTTATTTTTTCTTGAAGATTTTCAGAGAACAGCACGTACACGCATTATACATATAGACGGAACGAATGGCATAATCATAATCATTTATTCGTCGCAATCCATGGTATTACAGATCTAGGTACAAGACTTTCAGGTATTACTTATACGAATTACATAACGCTTCCTGTTAATAGGCAATATTTTAAGATAAAAGTTCTATAATATATTACAAGATTACAATTGTCATCAAAATTAATTGACGTACAGAAGTCAAATACGTTTTTAAAATGACGCAAAATGAAAATTAATCCCAATCAGTAAAGGATGAGTCTTTAAACTTTTTTCATTTTAAGCGAGTTTTGATTTGAAGGAACATAATACTTAAATTCGACTGTAATCGTATTGTTTTAAGATAGTTTACTGAGGTTTTCAACCATTATGACCCGTAAATAACAGCAAATCAAATTTAAAGGAGACGCGAGCTGATATTTATGTACCCTATTTTTTGAAATACAATTTATCTACTGGTATACTTTCTCGTGTGCGTATATGATTTAATGTCAAATCAAGCTGTCATTTTTATTTGAAGAATTATACGTGTGCTCCGGTGCAGCCCCAGCGGGCATCTGACTTGAAGAAGAATTTTGAGTGATGTCGTCAATGTATGGAAATTGTTCGAAGGTTTACATTTGAGATTGAATTTCTGTGTTGTCTTTGTGAGTAAAAATATAAATCTTGAATTGTCTAGCTTTCAAAATCACACAATAATTCAATTACTGTCAAAGACAAAATTGTTTTGCTTCTTTCTCAAACGGAACTCCATATTTTGATATTTTGATACTTTTAGTGTCGATTTGTAGAGAATAACAGCAAATTAAAAATATAATGGCATGAAGAGTCGGTACACGGTTTCTTCCTGAACAAATTTACGTGTAATAATAATAATTATAATATAATATATATTATAGTGGTTTTCCGGGTCAAGGTCCGGGTCCGAGTCCGGGTCCGAGTCTGAGTCCGAGTCCGGGTCCGAATCCGTGTCCGAGTCCGTGTCCGGGTCCGAGTCCGAGTCCGGTTCCGAGTCCGGTTCCGAGTCCGGGACCGAGTCCGAGTCCGGGTCCTAGTCCGAGTCCGTGTCCGAGTTCGAGTCCGGGTCCGAGTTCGATTCCAAGTCCGGGTCCGAGTCCGGGTCCGAACCGGATCCGGGTATGAGTCCGGTTCTGGGTCCGAGTCCGGGTCGCAGTCCAAGTCAAAATCGAAATTAGAAATCACCAAACGTGTACTATGCGTCGTTGAAGAGTTTTGTTCTGGTCATCATCAGCAGTTCCACTTCATCAAATGCGACAGTTTTTAATGTAAATGCTTGATTTTATGATGAAAATACAAAAAAAATCTATACTTATGCCTTTAATATTTGAGGAGTTCCCTCGATTCCTTATGGATCCCATCATTAGAACTCGAGCTTGACAAAAATGTGGCTTTAAAACTTGACTTGCTTAACAAACATAACGAAGAGGAAAAATCGCCAAACGTGAACTACGCGTGGTTGAAGAGTTCTGTTCTGGTCATCATCAGCAGTTCCACTTCATCAAATGCGCCAGTTTTTAATGAAAATCCTTGATTTTCTGATGAAAATACAAAAATGTCTATACGCATGCCTTTAAGATTTGAGGAGTTCCCTCGATTCCTCATGGATCCCATCATCAGAACTCGAGCTTGACAAAAGTGTGGCTTAAAAATTTGACTTGCTTAATAAACATAACGAAGACGACAAATCGCCAAACGTGAACTATGCGTCGTTGAAGAGTTCCGTTCTGATCATCATCAGCAGTTGCACTTCATCAAATGTCACTTTTTTGAATGTGTATGCTTAATTTGATGATAAAAACCCAAAAATCACTATATGTATACGTTTAAAATTTGAGGAGTTCCCTCGATTCCTCATGGATCCCATCATCAGAACTGGGTTTTGACAAAAACGGAACCAATCTGTATGCATATACATACAATCAAAAAACTAATTTTCAAAAACGGTCCAGGAATGACGGAGATATAGAGTAACAAACATAAAAAAAATAAAAAATAAAAAAAACATACAACCGAATTGATAACCTCCTTCTTTGAGATTTGGAAGTCGGTTAACAAACTAATATTAGCCCAAAATCTAAAATAAATGAAGTACCGATCACATAAAAAGTAAAAAATTAAATTAAGTAAATAAAAACAGGAAGGTATCATAAAATGTTAATGAAGAGAAATCGTAAGAGATGGTATTATGCCAACCAACAACTGCAAAGTTTTTTAACATCGGTTTGTGGCAAATACTGTTTAGTTTATCTTTATTTTAAAACGAAAAATGTCAACTTGCATGTTTTCTCCACTGTACACAGAATAAGTAATGATGCTACTATATCTCATATGTTCAGAATATTACTTGAATAAACTTATTATCCTATATAAAATGTGTGTTTTTATATTTCTAAACCCAGTTTCTAAGTAGATTGCACATACATTATAGTCATATTAAAATTCCATTTTGCGAAATAAAGAATTCAACATTTAACTTTGCAAAAGTAGATAATTGTTATTAGAATATTTTCTAAAAGCAATAAAAATAGTTTAGGTTAGATTCGAGCTACAATGACATTAGGTTGGGGTCAAGGTAAGGTTGCAGGGCCTCAACAAGGGAAAAAAAGGGGGAGGGACTGTTGGCCTGGCTAAGTGAGCCAGAACTCACCCACTACTCCCTACTACTGCCGTAAGCAGGTAATGAATTCCCAATGTATAGGTATATAACATATTTCATTAATAACATAATAATATACAAATATGTAAAAGCATAAAGTAATAAATAAGCCTACAGTAATCACGTATACCGGTCCCACGGATGCGGATGTTGCTTACATAATCTCGTCTGTCAAGGAGTTTCGGCAGAAAAAGCCTTGGCAGACTTATATATTCATGAAATGAGGGCTCATACCTACCGATTGGAATTGGTTTCATGGCGGTATCAGATGGGTTAGTGTACGGTAACCGATGGTCATCTTGCTTATAATCTCGTCTGCCAAGGTGTTTCGGCAGGAAAAACCTTGGCAGACTTATATATTCCTAAAATGGGGGTTCATACCTACCGAATGGAATTGGTTTCATGGTGGTATCAGATGGGTTAGTGTAGGGTAACCGATGGCGACCTTGCTTACATAATCTCGTCTGCCATGGTGTTTCGGCAGGAAAAGCCTTGGCAGACTTATATATTCCTGACATGAGAGTTCATACCTACCGACTGGCATTGGTTTCATGGTGGTATCAGATGGGTTAATTTAGGGGTCCCGATGGTCACCTTTGAGAGCGTCTGCCAAGCACTTCCGGCAAAAAAAATAGTGGCAGACTTCGCTTTTCTGTGTCTACATGTAAATTTCTAACTGCTGCCATAACTACTATCTCGGTATCAGATGGGTTAAATCAGCCCCTTTTTTCGCACCGGAAGTGGCCTTCTTTTTCGTACTTTCGGCAAGTTCCGCCGTGGCAGACTATCGAATTCGGACTTAGCATAACTTTTCTGGGAAACCATTGTGCATTTCATCGTGGTATCAAGTCGGTTAAAAATTTTGCGGCCGGCTCTTCTACTATTGCAATAATCTGCCGAGCCGTGTCCAGGTGCTATTTCATACTACCTACGTTGAATTTTTAGGTTACTTTACTACTGCTTTCTTTGCCGTACTATCATAAATCATAATAATGTACTGATACTGTGAGATTCAAATAAAAATCATAACAGCCAATTAATTAGTAATAATACGACCACCCACATGATTTGACAGGGAAGGCAATAGAGGTCACTTCGTCGAGGTTCGTATTATCGAGGCTCCACTGTTCCTAATTGTAAGTCCCGCTCGTATGTCGGAAGTTCGAAAAGAAAGGCTCGTTAGTTTAACAGGCTGGAGGGATAATGGAAAACGGTTGCATAACATAATGCATAAGGACAATGCAGGGCGCGGCGCGCGGCGCGTACGCGGCGTGATGCGTTTTTATATCGTCGCTAGGGTTGGGACTTAAACTTTTTTGATTTTAATTTGGTACTTTTTTTCTCTTTACAAAGTTAAATAAGAATTATGGTTTGATGACCTGACTGAAAACCTTACCTACCCGTTTTTTTTCGCACAATTCCCGACTGAAATTTGAGCTGAAAATTTACACATTTTACAATTTTTACGAAGCTGGATGTTCTGGGTTCAAATTCTGGTAAGGTCATATATGTGAAGTTATCTAGGAAAAGGGACCTTATTGCGCTTCCTATTATTGACGATGCTCCCATAATAAATACATACAACACCGCGCAACGCAGTGCGGAGTAAGCGCCATCGACAATAAGTTCCCTTCCATAGATAACGTCGCATATTTGTGTATTTATCACGAATATTTATTGCGTTTTGGGTGTTTTCGATGTATTTATCGTCGCCTAGTATCCATACCACATATCGCAGTTTATTGTGATATACAATACAATACATTAAAATACAATTCCTCTTTAGGGTCTCCCCAGATATATCGACGCGCATTCGGTAAAAGCCGATAGGAAAAAGCTTTATGTCCACGCAATAAGAGCGAAAAAGCCGTCGACGCGTCGGCAGGCGCCGGCCGATGCGAGCCGAGCCGAACGACGACTTTTTCGCTCTTATTGCGTGGACATTAGGGCTTCCAATACCGGGATCCCGGGATCCCGAAATACCGGGATCCCGTCTGTTAAAACAGATTTTTCAATACCGGTATTTTTTAATGAAATACCGGGATCCCGGTATTTTCAAAAACAAGGAAAATGTGCCTATTATAACGTTTAAAATCTATTAAAATGGTCAAATTCGGCTGTATCAAAAGATAACTTGCCAATTTAAGTAAAGAAGATCATTTAATTGAAACAAGATCTGTGCATATGCGTTAGATAAATATTTGGTGATGAATTCTGATGTTCTGGATATATTAAGGGGCCACCCCACGCGAATGACCTTCGATCTGAATCCCTTAGTTTTCTAATGTTTGTACTTTTTTTAACTCGCAGGAGTAAAATTACTAATAAATAAATTATGTTAGCGTCATTATTTATCAAAAGGAATTTACTATTTTACAAACAAATTATTACAGTGGCAACATTGTCTTACTTTTTTTGGTCTTGAATTACGTTTTGAAGTTTAGTATTCTATATTTACTTCAAAGTTCATTGCCTTCGAGATATTTGGCATCAAAGTTGAACAATTTTAGGCTTTAAACTGGTTTTCTGGCCATAACTTTTGTGTTAATTAGTTTAAAATGAAAACCCTGGACACGTTTCTCGAGACGTCAAAGACGAACCCAAATATTTAGATTTCGTACATGTAATTGTAAGATTCTTCACTGCAAACTAGATACGAAAAAAGTGTTTTTTTTTCTATAATTTTATAATAATTAAATATAATTAGTTCTTAAAATTTTATCAAAAAGTAGAAAGACATAAATTGTAATGGCATACGAATTTTTGGTGCCAAAGAATATTTATTGGCTGATTATTAGGTTCAACTAAAAATGTGACTTGTGAAGTCAACAAGGCGGATAAAATGATTGCCAACCTGGAGGTTTGACATCATTATTGCAGATGGCGATTATTGTTTAATATCCTAAGCTAAGGACATACATATCTGGTGTAAAAGTGAGCCTTTAAAAAAAAACTCAAATTTTTAAGCTATTTATAGTCAATACCGGGATCCCGGGATCCCGGGATCCCGGTATTGATGAAGACAGTTTCGGTATTAATACCGGTATTGAAAGAAGTCCGGTATTTGGAAGCCCTAGTGGACATAAAGATTTTTCCTATCGGCTTTTGCCGAATGTTCGTCGATATATCTGGGGAGACCCTTATTGCGCAACCTCAATAAAACATTTTAGATATATGAGGAAAACGAGCAGACGAATCGCCTGAGGGTAAGCAATTACCGACGCCCATGGACACCCGCAACACCAGACGGGTTGCGTTGCCGGCCTTTAAAATTGGACATAAGCCTTATTTTATTGAGTTTACTGTGGACTAGTAGATTGGTGTGAGATTGTACCATAGTATTTATTAGCGACTCCGCCCCGGCTTCGCACGGATTACACAAAACCTTAACAAATTATACACCCAAACCTTCCTCAAGAATCACTCCACTGATAGCTGAAAACCGCATGAAAATCCGTTCAGTAGTTTTTGTGTTTATCGGGAATAAACATACAAACACACAAACGTCACAAACAGTAAGACGCGGCGGGGGAATTCGTTTTATAAGGTGGAGTGATTTATTAAACAGTTCTAATGTGCAATGTTGACCGACAGTCATAAATGTACCTTTGCATACTTACGATAAAAAAAAATTGAAATACAAATATTTTGTGCTAAAAAAGGATATGCGCGGGACCCTAGAGCTCTAGATCATTACCGCGTGACAGCCGCTTCCCCTCACGTCCACGCATGCGCGCGGACTAATGGATCAATCCGTGCATGCTCAAATCAATATCGCTTCGATGACAATACGTACCATCGATGACAAAGTTTGACCAATTATGGACGTTCTTACAATGACTTAAAGTCTACAGGAAAGGTCAGTTATGTGCCCGTGATAATTTTAATGCACAGTATCAATTGTGGCGTTTCGATAATTTTCTTTGTTCATGGGACACTCATGATTATGATTTAGATTTTTTTTTACTTTTGTTTCACAACTTGCCGCTCTTAAACTTAATGCCAGTTTCCGTACCGTAGAGACCCTTTAGGGTTAAATTGTAAGCGGGTAATTGAATAAAATATAACAGGATGTGGACAATTTTCGGTTTTGTCATGATACTCATTGATAAGGGCCTTAATGCTATATAGTATGTTTAAAAACACAGGCAGTTTGTTCCCATACGCGTAAATTAACTATATTACTAACGATGTACCTGAAAAAGTTGTAATTTTGGTGGAATGCCCCCTTTATTTCATTTTCATTTATTTATTTATTTAACCAACTACAGCATTTACAGCAAATTGCCAAACATGAAAGTTATAGGTCACAGTACAAAAATATAAAATGATTAATTACATAAATAGCGTTTATGTTTTCCCTAGCGCCATGTCGTCAAGCACAAACCCTATTTAATAATGAAAACTAGGTCATTGTCGACTTCTGTTTAGCCATAAAGTTAACGTTGTAAGCAAATACTCCGAACGTAATATAAATAATTTCAGTCCAGTTTCAGCTATAACGTTCTTAGCGATATTTCAAAGAATTCCGTGGCATGAAATATTAGAAGAAGAAAGAGAATCTATTGCATACCTAATCGATTTTCAATGTTTCAGTAGGCCCTCTACATATTACTAACTATATTACTAACGATGTACCTGAAAAAGTTGTAATTTTGGTGGAATGCCCCCTTTATTTCATTTTCATTTATTTATTTATTTAACCAACTACAGCATTTACAGCAAATTGCCAAACATGAAAGTTATAGGTCACAGTACAAAAATATAAAATGATTAATTACATAAATAGCGTTTATGTTTTCCCTAGCGCCATGTCGTCAAGCACAAACCCTATTTAATAATGAAAACTAGGTCATTGTCGACTTCTGTTTAGCCATAAAGTTAACGTTGTAAGCAAATACTCCGAACGTAATATAAATAATTTCAGTCCAGTTTCAGCTATAACGTTCTTAGCGATATTTCAAAGAATTCCGTGGCATGAAATATTAGAAGAAGAAAGAGAATCTATTGCATACCTAATCGATTTTCAATGTTTCAGTAGGCCCTCTACATAAGCTACATGCATGCTAAATCTAAGAAAACCATTGCTAAAAACTTAAGAAAATGCTTATGTCGCTTAGGCTTATCCTTCACTCAGACACCATCACGTAACATGTCTCATAATTGCCTGTATTTCATGACATAACGGTTCGTGACAAGGGAATCCTTCAGCTGTATTTTGTGTTTGTTTGTGTATCGTGTCACATGGCACTTAACGTAAGGAACAGTTACATTAGTTGCCTGAATTACTTATTAAATGTTATTTCTACTTTGTAGTTTTTCTTTCTGTTCATTTTCATGAAAAAATTCAACTACACTGAACAATCTTCTAGCCCTTACCCTTCTTAGCCCTAATCATGTTTTATTTTTTCATACTTGTGTTTCACTCGCATCTCATCACTTACTTATCATAGTCTCTTACATAGTCCACCATTAAGGGTCACTTATCGGGGATATTCGTCAGAGACTGCTAAACGTAGAAAATTTATTCTACTACTACCATGCAATAGAAAAGCCCCTACAATTGAAATGGTTTACCAATAGCAACCAATAGTCAGGTTTTCAAAGATGTGAACTCCCAAGCACAACCAAAAATGCCTATCATCATACGTGTTCATAAGATTATGAGCTGCATACGTCAACTTACCAATATGATAGCTTAAATTATTAATTACGAAAAGTCCTAATAGCCAAGTATCCCTTCGACCAATACGTCGTTTAGTGAGTCTAGTAGTGGATCTAAACATTGTGAAAGTCCGTTGACACAGCGCGGCCCCGTGACCCGAATGACCTTTAGGATTTGTTTATCAAACACATGTTTCTAGTGAAACTTGAGTACCATCCACAGTTCACTGTTACTAAACCTTATTACGAAGACATAAGACCTAAAGATGGTCAGTGATATGTGGCTGGGAGTACTTGATGTCTAAGTGCGTCGGCGGCGGCGGGATTGTCATTTAAAATAAACAAAGTCGAACATGACACATGATTTGTTTGAGTGGGTAGTTTTTGGAAATGCAGAAGGGCTAGCAGTACAAGTGGCTAAACGAAACGGACGGACGTTGGAGAACAGTTTGGCAAGTAGCCTGATGCAATTGAAAGCTTCTTAAAAGATGTGGCGACCTGAAATAGTTTCAATTTAATGGTTCCAAATATTTGCCAAATCGGGGAAGTCGTTAACTTAAAATTATGATTAAAAAAAAGACAGATTGTCGTTTCTCGGATACTTCGCCACTACAAAGCACACTTTGTAAACTAGTCAACAAACTCACTGGAAAATAGAAACACATGGAAACTTGTCTCTTTGTCTTCTTGCGCATGAGTTGCGAAACGGCGTCTCGTATGATAATTAGGCGAGGCCTTTTAAAGCCCCTGCTACACGGCAGCCGACAAGCCTACTAACCGTCTGACCTAGGTCTGTCCTTGGTGTGTGGGTCCGTCTGAGTTGTCTGGCTAGACGGTGGCAAACCACAGTGTGTTCAGAACTCGCGGACAGACAACACGTATTGCAAGCGCACAAAATGGCCCCTAACCTTTCAGAAAGTTGGCGTGGCATTAGTACCTACTCAGTGGCGTATGGCCCTAAGGGCGGCGTATGCCACCCCTGGCGGATTGCATTTTGTTTTTCTTCGTTCACTTCTGGGGCGGCAAAACTTATTGGCCGGGGCGCCAAATTTCATAACCTACCTACTCATACTAGTGCAATGACAAAAAAATAAGTTTTTGGCAAAAAAATAATATTTGGTACAAGCTTTTATCGCTGACTGTACTTTTCTTTCCAGAGGCATCTAATACTCGTCGAGACAATTCTAAAAACCCCAAACACAATTAGGTCGCGTTGTTCTATCACAGGGTTCCTATGGCCACCTCCTGTCTCCATCATCAGATCAGCTCTATGGTACCATAATAATGCATTGTCACCCGACTTATATATGTATGCAAATTTTCAGCTCCATCGGAAACTAGAAAGTGGGTCTAATTTAACTTGCAAGATTTGACCCATAAAAACATATTTACATACTTACATTAGGTATATTGCAAGTTAATAAAAAGTTTGTAAAAAAAGAAAAGGGTATATGAATGAAACGCTGGCTCAAAAAACGGCATTTGTTGAGTCATTTCAACTTAATGAATTCGCTGGACTACGCTACGGGGACATACATAACTTTCTGAGAATGAAGAGGAAAGTATTTGATGAATTATTAGAAATGCTACTGAGTACCCATGGCATGGCTATTAACCACACGAGCGCACACGGCGCGTCCTTCAAGCGAAATGGCCTAGTGCGGTCGGCGTCGGGCGGCTACACGGTTCCGGACCGACCGCTCAGACCGCGGTCGCTGGCGCGCGCTCGCATGCCAAGGGCGTCCGGAGGTCAAACGAAATTTTGTTGGTAACAACTGTCTACACGGTCCGGGACAGACCAAGGCCACGCGGTTTGGGGGCTTGTCGGCTGCCGTGTAGCAGGGGCTTTACTTTACCTGCGTTGTTTGGTGTCGGTTGGGTAGAATCGCTTTGCTTATGCTTATCTACTTTCATGTTTTCGATTTAGATAGAGATAGTTGACTCCCCTCTGTAAACAAAATTCCCTGCAACGGGGTCAACAGTATCTTCAGCTGACAGTACAATTTATGTTGTCTTACACCTGTGTGAAGTTTACCTAAAAGTACTTACTGTATTTTCATTATTGAGTCCCTTAATTGAACAAAAACTAGTGCTAAAATTTTATAAATCAATTTTGGCCACTTGTAAAGATTATTTATTAAACATTTAAAACCTTTGAGCTTTCGAGGAGAGTCGTACATTTCTCTAATTTCATGATGCCTGATTATCTTCAGTTTATCGAAATGAATATTAAAATGCCAAACCTAAACACCAACAAGGAGACAACCAAAAACTGCAGTCAATAACAAAACAATGATCACCGATAAAGAACAATCCAATCCAACAGATAAAACAGTACAAAGGCATGCCAAAAACTTACGCAACCCAAAGAAAGTCGACGACCGTCGCGTGATAGGCCGAAAGTGATGTAACCCGTGTCAAGGGCAGGCCTTAAGAGGCGGGTCACGATGTCCTCAAGGTCAGATCTGTCAGATCAGGAGCATGAGCTTAAAGCCAGTGTTGTAGTCTCTAATTGGGAATAGTTGTTAAGGATTTTAAAGTCCAGCTTATGCTGGTTAGATTTAAGTGAAGTGGATCTGGTCGGACAGCTACTGGATGATGTCTGGTGGATTATGCATGGGATACGTGTCCGGTCAGTTGTGAAATGAGTGACATTGGCACCGTAATGTCACTTTGAACGGACCGACGGTAGCAGTTTCGCAATTAAACCTGTGGGTTCATGAGTTGGCGCTAGGGTAGTGTCCTTGGGTTGTGATTAGACTGCAAATTGATCGACGTTTTACTGACCTTTTACTGACCAGCAAACCTTTTGGGCCAGCCTAGCGTCTTTTGAGCGTCGGCGTCGAGTCAGCGCTATGGAAAATGGCGTCGCTGCGCAGTTGCGCCAACGTTGCGTCGAGCAGCAGCCAGAGTTGACTAGACGCCGACGCTCGGGAGACGCTAGTGTGGGGTCGCCCTTTACATTGGTGGTTGGAGACCTGATTCGCCACATTCGCTGACGATAGACGATGTCGGTCTCGAATCGGTTTATTCAGCCACCAAAAACGGTGTCCCCGGTATTAGGTATTACACCAATCGTCTGCATTATACAGAAGGGCCATTCATGATGATGGTGGAAGGACCTTATGTTTGTGCAATAAGACGTTAATCCACAGATATTAGGCAAAAAATTAATCTGCTTACTCATTGTATTTATCCAATACATATGCGCAATAACAGCAAAATAATAATAATGAAAAATGCATTACCAATTACTATCCGGGTCAATAAGAGTCGTTATTTTTAAAGTCCATTTACTACATATAAAATATTGCAAATTAAATAGTCAATGAGTGTTCTGACGAACATCTTAATTGATCGCCAAATCGCGGCCGAATAAGAATCGCGCGCGCAATTGGATAATTAGCATGCGCAGTGACATGCCGCTTGTAGGGTTGACACAGAAAAATAGTTATTGAATAATAAAATGTTTTATTTTATGATAAATTGGAATTATTGGAACGCCTGTGACTCCAATTCGAACGTACACCTGAACACTTTTTTATTAGATTTCTTAATACACCTATGTTATAACGAAAAAAAAAAACTATAAACTATAGTATAAAGTAAGCTGCAGAGATAACTGACCTGAGTACTACTGTACCTACTTAAACGCATTTTTACGGTAAATAACGAAAACATTCTTTCCATATATTGACCGGTCTGGCCTAGTGGGTAGTGACCCTGCCTATGAAGCCGATGGTCCCGGGTTCGAATCCTGGTAAGGGCATTTATTTGTATGATGATACAGATATTTGTTCCTGAGTCATGGTTGTTTTCTATGTATTTAAGTATTTATATATTATTTATATCGTTGTCTGAGTACCCACAACACAAGCCTTCTTGAGCTTACCGTGGGGCTTAGTCAATTTGTGTAAAAATGTCCTATAATATTTATTTTATTTATTTATTGTGGCGCAGACCTGCGCCCTGTAAAGTCACAGACCGCGCGCTTTTTGTGAGGCGTTTTTATTCGCGGTACACGCGCCAGATTTATTTAAGCAATTTGAAAAATCCTGGGGTACAATAGATATTAGGTTAACTTTTTAGAAACATTTGAACGTCACGGAAAGTAGGAAGTAGGAACGAAGTAGTTGCCGCTTTCTGTCAACCCTGCGTGAATGTTGCGTGTATGTCTGTTTGTTCTCGGTTTGGGCTGCCGTGCGATTGTGTGCAAATGGTATTGTTTTATTATTTCTAGACCGGTAGGTGTGGGGAGCTGTTAACACATAGACTGACAGTTTACGTAATATGTGTTAAGTGGATGTCATGTGTGTGTGTTTTTGAATAGGTAATTTTATTGTAAAAACTTATGGCACATGATTTTTAAACAGCGTTGTGCAGGTCAGGATCTAGACGATTCAAACAAAATTTCGATTCGTACCTGAAAGAAAAAGTGACCAAGGCCTCCAGTGCCCAGTTCTGGGAACAAGCCAGCGTTCTTTTCATTCGCGGCAGATGCCTCAAGTGCCTCAACCACTCGGATACCCGAGGCACTCCGATATGAGTCGAATTTTGTCAAGTAGGCGGTAAATATGCAATCCGCCTTGACTAATTTTTATATATTTTACTTTTAGTAATTACTAATTAGGTTTAATCATGTTTAATGCTCGATGGTAGTTTAAGACACAGTCGCGGGTAGAACCTACTTTTAGAATAAATGTCGGAACTCCGTATTATTTATTATTATTATGGAGGTGATACTACATATATGAAGTTAGTTGCTTATTATGCATCCTACGCCTTCATTACGATTCCATTAAACATATAAAAGGAAAACTTACCGCTATGTAACTTACCCGGCAAATATTACATTGTGAACATCAATTTGAACCTAATTCCTTGCGAGACAAGTCTTCTTTTACTATAAACTTTAAGTCTAATTTACGAGCTTGGAAAATAAACATAAGGTACTTAATTATGAAAGACAATGGAGTTCTTTCACTGCACTTTGCCGCTAATTTTCAAGAAAAGTCTTATCGACGATATAGATTTCAAATGAATATCAACCATATATCTAGGCTGAAATAGGGCTAAATTTTAAAAGATATCATTCTGTGTTATATTGTTTAATGTTAACGTATGAAGTGCTAAGTAACAGGTGTCGAACTAACATTGACTTTGGTGCACTTAGAACAATCGGCATTGTACTATTTTACACCCTGCATAATGTGGCTTGATTGGGTAGTAAAAATGAAAGCTTCAGAAAAGAAGTGTATTTTTTTTTGTCAGTTTTAATCGTAATATTATATTGTGAAAAAGTTGTGAACTTGTGTTTCTCTGCAACAGGCACCAGAACCACCAGCTAGGGTGACTGCTATAGTTAATGGCCACTCCATAGTAATTGGCTACTCTTAACAATAAGACTTCTGATTTGTGAAGAGTGGCAAATTACTTATGGAGGGCCGTGGTAGAATGTTCGCGATCCCAGGACGTTGCCATATAATCCGCCTTTGTAGTTGAAGGAGCTACCAACGGATGAACGGGTTCTGTAGTTCTTTTAAACTTAATTTTAATATCAAAATGTTAACGTTTAGTAATCTATGATTAACAAAACAAAACCGGACAAGTGCGAGTCGTACTCGCCCACCGAGGGTCCGTGCTTTGTTAGTATTTGTTGTTATAGCGGCAACAGAAATACATTATCTGTGAAAATTTCAACTGTCTATCACGGTTCATGAGATACAGCCTGGTAACAGACACACGGACAGACGGACAGTGGAGTCTTAGTAATAGGGTCCCGTTTTTACCCTGGGTACAGAACCCTAAAAATAATCACAATCCGAATATTCTATACGCATAATCCCGTATAGTTTATATTTTACATCTTCATAAAAACACAAATTTCTCAACATATCCCCTTATCTCAAAGTGACTCACATCATCTGCCCTATATATTCTAATCTTACATAACATAAGCCTTATCAAATCCCTGTTGCATCACGGGAGAGGTCGTTGACCTTCTTATCATTTGATAAAGACAGAGTATGATAATAATCCATTCATAAAAAATGCGGTTTGCCTTCGGTATTTCCTTAATTAAATTGTATTTACATATGTTGTGCGATGTTGTTTATGTGATATAATTACGTATTAATGTGGTAATTGAGGTGGATTAAGTATGGTTTAGACAAGTCGTGTGGTCAAGTTTGGTATGTTTTGATTTGTATTGCGTGTTAATGTCTAGTTCAAGTTTTTTAAATAATTTAAGGAAAATGATCGATACATAAAATAAATTATATGATTTTAATAAATAAAGGTGATCAAATAAGGAAGGTCGGCGGTGAAAGAAACTTCTACGAGTAGATGACGCTTTTATAGATTCCATTCACAATTCGGTCATTTTCGCGTAAATAATTTAAAAATATTTCCAGCTATGCAATTTTAGCTAGTGTAAAAACCTCCGAAAAAAGTGTAAAGTCCACAGTACCTTAACTATAAAAAAATATTGGTAAAACGCAACTCTCAGCCGTAAGGTAAACGTACTAGTGCTCGATATGCTAATGCCCAATAGATAGCCCACCTTGCTGTCGCCTCTATTGAAAATGACTTAAGTTTCAAGATGACATGTACTGGGACCGCGTCGAGCACCAGTACGTTTACCTTATGTCAATTATGAATGTAATGCCACTATTTCCTAGCATTTATAAGAAAAGTAACTTAATATGCAAAATATTAACGTAGTGTAGTAGAGTGCCCACACGCACCACATACCTACCACATGTATAAGCAGCATAAATATACAGCAGCTAAACACACGGACGACACGAATGACATTGATGCTGCCGCCTACCAGAGAAACGGCTGACCTACTGCCAGCATGCTAATACTTACTTCACTATGTGTAAGATAATATATGTTAGCATATATATAGCATATAGCATGCGTATTTACTCTCTGGGGCCTGGCAACCTTGTATTGAGAGGAAATGTGCATGAGGAACCACCTATTGCTGAGGCCAAAAAGAAGTAAAACATAAGTATACAGGGTGTCGCGATCACTATGGATAGAACTAAGGGTAATATTCCATTTCTGACGATGACGGTTGACGGTGTTATTGTTAATTTCCATAGTAAAAATGAACGGTAGTGCAGCTGTCGTTGGAAATGGACTGTCACCTTAAGGCCCATCATAGAGTACCAGTTTAGCCCTAAACACCTCCAGCGAAAATGGCTTCGCAAAAATCATCGCAATTTTGTTCCGTAGGTACATTGATAACCACCAGAACAGTTTTAAATTTCTTTCGGGGCATTCGAATTACAAATTATACTTTTTACATTCAATTCACTAGCTAACTACAGTAACTACGTAGAACATCTTCAAATTTTGCAAACCGTTTTTCGACTTATAGGTATGCGAATGCCGTTCCAAAATTGGTTGCTTGGGCTTATAAAGAACTTGTAACATGAACATTGACTGACTAAGCCGTGTAAGGGCCATCCCACACTAGCGTCTTTCGAGCGTCAGCGTCTAGTCAACTCTATGGCTGCTGCTCGACGCAACGTTGACGCAACTGGCCGCGTAGCCAAGATGCCAATCGCTTACGCTCCGTTACGAAACGCAACTGTCACTGTCACACTAATATGGAAGAGTGATAGAGGGACATAATGCTTTTCGTTGTCGAAGCGATAGCGATGGTAACCTTGGCTAGGCCGGCTGCGGCGGCTGCACAGCAAGCAACACCATTTGCCATAGCGCCTTACTAGACACCGATGCTCGAAAGACGCTAGTGTGGGGTGGGTCTAAAGGTTCTTGAATGCCGACCACACATTACGCGTGGGTTGACCGCAAGACTGACGATCTGAT
Source organism: Cydia splendana (assembly GCF_910591565.1). Lineage (NCBI taxonomy): Eukaryota > Metazoa > Arthropoda > Insecta > Lepidoptera > Tortricidae > Cydia > Cydia splendana. The sequence continues at coordinate 1,190,822 of NC_085960.1, read as the reverse complement.
TAAGGTCGTTTAGCCGGTAGAACCAGAAGGCCTACGACCTACGACCATGTTGTTGTTCAGAGCAGTGAACTTTTTTGTGTAACAGACTAGGGACGATACCGTGGATTTATTTGTAATCTCCGTAAAAATCGTGTCCCTAGAAATTTTAGGTCCTTTGAGGGCAAATAATACTTTAAGGCGCCTGTTATAGGATTCTAGAAGGAAATTAAGTCGCTATCAGAGAAAAATAAAGTGTACCTACCGTACGTATACCTACAGGATGTAACAAAAATTGTGGGGATCCGTTTAAGGGCATATTCAGTAACGTGTTCTGATTAGGAAAAAGTATTTTGACGCGAAAAAAAAATTCGCGTCAAAATCCTGTATATCAGCTTCACGATGAGAGCGTCCATTAAGGTGACATTCAGATGGCAACTGCAACCGCATTACTGTTGCGGCATTACTGCTGCGGCTTGTTGCGGCTGCTAGAACTGTCAATTTCCTTGATAAATTGAGTGACATTCGTAGTCGTATTAAGGATGACTCACGCTGGACCGGGCCGTGCCCGGGTCGAGGCGTCCGACATGTTATTTTCTAAGACAGCTGATCGGTGATCACGTTGTGCTTTACATAGAAAACGAAGCGCCGGAAGCTCCGGCCCGGCCCCGGCCCGGTCTAGAGTGAGTCATCCTTTACTGCCAAGATAAGAAAGTATAGGTAATAAATAAACTTAGATACGTTACCCAGTACTCTATCATAACGTTTCGCTACTACATTTCGCGTTACTTATTGACTTTACGTACATTTAAATGATTATTTAACCTACATACTTAATACGGAAGTCCTTGGTGATGTTTGCTATCGACCCCCAAACACATGCGCGAAGGCCAATGCTCACCTCACTTGATAATCCACAAAACATTTTAACTACAACAATTTGCGCAAAGAAAGGTCAACTCTACGATGAGCTTAGTAAGATTCAAATTTATATGTCATAAATTATGTCATAGAACTTTTCGCTTGTCATTTTTGACATTATTTAACTACTGTCTTTACGCAGTCAATATAAAGTCGGTTTTCGCGAATTGCATATTGGTATCACGCCACTGAATAATGTATTAACATATGTTTTGGTAGGTAATCTTAATTTAATTTCGCTTTAGGCTTTTGTGCATTTAATGAAGGCTTAACAGCTGTTATTGAGTTTGGTTATTTGGTGTCGTAAATTGAATTTAAAGTGTATTGAATAGAACTAGGTAGAGTCAGTCTGTTTAAAACAGCGCTCTAAACCGACTTTGTATTTTAATTTAAAAACGCTTCAACCAAATTTTCTAAACACAAATGTTACTTAAGTCTTGTTTTTTGATATTTTTTGAGCCAAGATTCAAAGGTAAGATAATGAAAAAAATTGGTAGGTACTATACCAAGTGCTGTTTATTATTAAGGGGCCCACTGATTAACAGTCCGCCGGACGATATCGGCCTGTCAGTTAGAACAAAATTTTGACAGTTCCGAACAACTGACAGGCCGATACCGTCCGGCGGACTGTTAGTCAGTGGGCCCCTTTAGGTATTTTTTGACAGATAATACGCAGAGGAGAGTCCATGCATGATGTTTATATGTCACCTGTTATTAAGTAGTTACTTATGTGTTTTAGATAATGTTCAATCATCTTTACCCATAGTAGCAAATCAATATTGTATGTTATAAGTACATATCATATGGCAAGCGGTCGGCCCTGGCGCCGGTTGTGACCCACATACACACATGCGTTTGCTAGACCGACTTAGGCTTTAGATATTGTCTGATTTGTCATTATTAACCTGTTTTAGGGTTCCGTTCTGCCATTTTGTTTTGGCTACGGAACCCTGTCCGTCCGTGTATATATCTAAAAATCACTCACAGAAATATGAGCGAATCACTTTCCTACCACTTATAAAGCAAGGTCCCCCGCCGCGTATATGTATGTTCGTGATAAACTCAAAAACTACTGAACGGATTTTCATGCGGTTTACATCTATCAATAGAGTGATTCTTGAGGAAAGTTTATGTGTATAATGTTAAGGTTTTGTGTAACCCGTCCGAAGCCGGGGCGTTTGCACCTAAAATGACCTCAAAACCTAGTTTTATCCTGGTCTCTCCTACATAAGACACCAGTACCGGCATCCCACGGTAATAAGGAGCATCGTAAATGGAGTAATGAATCGTTTCTGGTCTAATCTTAAAGGTAATTGAAATCAAATTATCATAGCTTTCACAGTGCTGTATTGCACTGCTAGCTAAACGCTATAAGTTATCTGGGTTTTATACTTAAAAGACAGGATGGCGTAGATTGGGAAGTGAAATGGCCAATGAAACTGTCAATTTAGTTCTTGGAATATAAAAGCGGGAAAAAATGGAAACGATAAAAATAATTTGTTTGCAAAAACGAAATTTTCGCACGCTAGTTCGGTATGTACAGTCACAGAATTTGAAGGTTTGTCAGTTTTGAACCTTAATGCCATTACATAGAATTGAAAAGTGACAAATCTTCAAATTTCGTGACTGTACAATGTACATAAAGTAGGTACTAAATTTTAAGCAAAATATCCGTTTATGTTTATATACTTATACTATTAAGAACTTCGTCAACTTAACGTTCCAATTAATTTTAATTTTCTGCATAACAAACATCACAAAACGAACACAAACAATCAATTAGCTACCGCCTATCTCGCACTACCGCACAGGCCTATCGCACCTCCTTAATCGCACATTTACCTTATTTATTTTCAAAAGGTTTTATTACCTTTACATCATACATCCTAAATTAAACCTTATAACTATTGCCTTAAGATTTACTATGGAACGGCCACCTACACGCTTCTACGACATATTATACATGAATCGGTATAATCACACAGATTTAAGTTCCAATTTCAAAAGATCTTAACTCATACATACTGCGCTTATAAAATGAACTTTATACACATCAATATAAGGTTTGATTTCGAAATAAAGTACAAATGTTATAAGTAGTTTTTATAAAGTAAATAGTTCATTATTAAGGGTGGCGGAGCGCAGGCGCCGCTTTGACACGCCGCCGCCGGCTGTGCCTTATAAGGGATGCGGATAGGCTATTTTTAGACGTTTCCAGGAATTATATTTTCTGCATATATTTGTTTGTGTTGGTAGGCCTAGGTAAAGTGGCTATATTATTATTATTATGCTATGTATTATTAATTTCAACTCAGTGTCAAGAATGAGAAAAATCTCAAGTAGTTTTATCATATCATAAGTTACTTTAATTTGAATACAGGTATGCATTCACACTACATTCACACTAGCTGCCGCCATACAATGGAACTTACGCTCTCATATTAAAACGACAATATCTGGGAGACCGAGCTATGCTCGGAAAACATATAAAAACTCAAAAATGCGCGTTTTTTCAGAGATACGACCTAGCTAGATCGATTTATCGCCCCCGTGAACCTCGATATAACAAATTTCATACAAATCGTTAGAGCCGTTTCCGAGATCCCGAAATATAATTACTTATATAAACAAGAATTAGATTCACTAATAACATGAAATTTGACATGAACATTTAACTAACATATATTTTGTTACTTATGTCTGGTTTTATTAAATTAAATAGTTATTTAATATACGTACCTGCCTACTCATGGTCAAATTTAGAGGAACGCGAAAAAAGGTTTAATTACTGATGGATTACAGCACATAAAGTAATTTCAATAATAATATATTTTTTTTTTGCGTTCCTCTAGCTCAGCGGTTCTCAATCTTTTTTTTTACGGAACCCTTTCGGAAAGCGAAATACTTGATGGAACCCTACAATAAAACAATAGTCACTCACAAGTATGTCTCGGCGGTGGCGGCATAATAAAATTTTTCGAGGCGACTAAAGCATAATAGTGTTCTAAATTCTTGCGGAACACACTTAGAGTATGGCTGCTCTAGCTAGTCCATGAGTGTTAGAGTTCAATCAAGAAAAGTCTGCATCGATTTTGATAGCCCACGCAGTGCAAGTGTTATTTATACGTCATACTTTCATAGAAGTTTGACGTTTAAAATAGCATTTGCACTGCGTGGGCTATCAAAATCGCTGCAGAGTTTTCTTGGTCTAACTCTAGTCATCGCGTTTAGTTTACAAATCACGTTTCCTAAACCCTGCGTTTTCATCTTACGCTAATTAGTCCTTTTTTGTTCCAGATCTCCTAATGACATTCCATAGATAATCGTAAGTATTCTTACATAACAGGCTCACTGCATTCCAACACAACAATGCTAGCTGCACCAAAAATGTATTCTAATCAGTAAAGTGGCGCGCAGACGATCAAGCAATATGCTCGACGAACATAGGTATAACATACGTATATTATATCAGAGTAAAGATTAGTCATTAATCAAGATGACAATCATAATTAAATTGCACAACGGAGATAAATCTTAAACTTAAATACGCGAGTAAGTCCCGTTGTGCAATTTAATAATGTTTAAAAATCGTGAAAGTTTAAATTAGTGGTATGATAAGCATACATCGTCAAACGCCAAACGAAAACAAGCATTGTATCGGGATGACTGATGCTACGAAATGCCACGTGATTTCCATAAATACATTATTTAAGTTTGGATGAATTTTCTATCAACCATTGTCTTGTTGGCTAGACTGATGTACTATTTGAAATCTGGTATACCTATTTTGTGCTATGAAACCTCTACGGCCGTAGAAGAAATAGTTTTCACTCTTGTCAATGTCATTCAATAAAATAACGTAAATATTTACATAATGTTCTTATTATATAAATAATGAATACATAAAAAAATCAAGCACTACTAAAAGTCAACCGATTGACGTGAACCAACATTTTAGTCAAGCTACTTCGATCACGCAACTATCCATGCTTAAAAATTCCTTCAAGCTGGGTGGTAAAGATCCATCTCGATCTAATTGTCAAGCCTACATGCTTGTTAAGCACGCTTGATCGTCTGAGCAGCGTATAAGAAATTGTTCACTGTTGATCCTATACTTTTATCGCCACAGAACAATGGGTCACTTATATTATTTTATTTATTGTTTTTCTTATGCTACTTCATGTATTTGTTTTGTTGAGCGCCAAAGAGGATTATAGTTATCAGACTGTATAATGTAAAACTTCTCTTTCATACATGTGCGGTTGTAGCAAGGGTGAGTAGGTAACAACTAATATTCATGATTGCACTCTTCAAAAATTTATTTATCTTATGGCATTGGCATTACAGTTACTGGTTTTCAATTAAATATAAATCTAAAGATTGAGGATTACTACACTCTTTAGATACTAAAAATTTACTTTAGTAGGTATAATATTAAAAAAAAACATATTGAATTTTATAATTAATAATTGGAAAATAAAATAAACTTTTTCTTTCTTAGACATTATTTTTAGATTACACAATTGTCTTTCTCTGAGTTATAGAACAATTAAAAAAACTAGCTCTAAAACATAGCTTTCTATCACGTCCGGTAACGCATTTAAGGAAATAAATACAGTCGTTATATACAAGTCTGACATAAATGGTAGTTACATTACTTAAGTTTACAGCGGGTATTATACGGACATGTTTGTGCCTTATATGTCGTATAATGTGGCTTGTTCGCTTCCTTGATGTGGACAAGATGGATGCTGTATTGTGGTATTTGTCTTTCGGATTCCGTGTGTACTAACTAACCATTGATGTTGAAATGTCCTTATAGAAGTCGACAGATTATGTGATTATTATTTTATACTTTATTTTCCCGCAGTCTGCGAGGGATAATTGAAAAAAACTATCCTAATGTCCTTCCTCGGGCTTCAAACTATATCCATACCTTTAATGTCAATCAGTTCAGCGGTTTAAGCGTGAAGAGGTAACAGACATACAGACAGAGTTACTTTCGCATTTATAATATATTAGTAAGGATTAGTAACTTCTAAGCACCTGATTGAATCACAATATATTATTTGTCACTTGATGTTACATCGTTTTAAAATACTTCGGTACCCCGCCTAGTTTCTTGCGCCAGATTGTTTTAGGAAGGAGATTTTTCTTCATAAATCGATGACCAACTTGAAAAGTTGTCGTCCCATTTTCTCTTAAATTTAATACGAAATTGAGTAACAGCGTTTTATTGTCAATAATTCAATTTATTTGGGAGCATCCCCATATCCCCAATCAATTTGTAAAAGAACGTAGTAAATTTACGTAATGACTCCTACTGCGTGTTTTCGGGAAATTAGTGATGTTAATTGCTTAATTAGAGAAATGGAAGAACATTAACATCCTCCTAAGCAACTAGGTAATTGCTTTCGAAATTTCGGAAACAGTTTAATATAATCAGTTGGAAATAAGTATCTAATGTGTAAACTAATCAATTAAATAGTGACGTAAAAGAGATCAGGATCAAGTACGCCCAGAGCCAGCCTATTGAATAACCCTACCTCCTTAAACGCAGCGCAGGCCTAATATCATCAACCTGTAAGCATGAGGTAAGTACAATGCGTAAGAAATAAATTTTATAATAGATGAAGAAATCAGGGCCTAGTATTGTACCCAGCGGCACCTTCCTTAGTAATCCTGCTGTTTTGTTAGGGTTCCGTACCCAAAGGGTAAAACGGGACCCTATTACTAAGACTTCGCTGTCCGTCCGTCCGTCCGTCCGTCCGTCCGTCCGTCCGTCCGTCCGTCTGTCACCAGGCTGTATCTCACGAACCGTGATAGCTAGACAGTTGAAATTTTCACAGATGATGTATTTCTGTTGCCGCTATAACAACAAATACTAAAAACAGAATAAAATAAAGATTTAAATGGGGCTCCCATACAACAAACGTGATTTTTGACCAAAGTTAAGCAACGTCGGGAGTGGTCAGTACTTGGATGGGTGACCGTTTTTTTTTTTGCATTATGGTACGGAACCCTTCGTGCGCGAGTCCGACTCGCACTTGCCCGGTTTTTTTGAATCCAACGCGTACGCATGCCTAAAATCATCAACCAATAGGCGTCCAGTACAATGCGTAGGGATTAATATAAAATGAAGAAATCAGGACCCAGAAGTGTGCCTTGCGGCACCCTGCTTAATAATCCTACTGTTTTGAGTCCGACGCGTACGCAGGCCTAATGTCATCAACCTATAGGCGTGTGGTACAATGCGCGCATCCGCCGCACTTGAAGTAGCGGCTTCCGGTTCGAGGCTAGGGTTGGCTGTGCTCGTTTTTGGAGAATACTCGTGGAGCTTATTCAAGTTGCCTTTGACTATTCGACAATACATCAATACTTTGTTCTATCACTCGATAGAGTTGCTTCCCTTTTTAGGGATTCGTGCCCTTAGGGTATTTTCTGGAGCATATTACGTAGACATACATGTGTATTTTGTGTGTAAAAATAAGGAAAGCATCTCATAGTTAAAAGTGTATGTCACTGTGCTATAAATAAAAGTCGTCATTTTTATACAGAGTGCGAATGCCTAGTTTTGAAATTTTAGACGTTTTTAAGGATGACTCACGCTTGACCGGGCCGGGGCCGGGCCAGAGCTTCCGGCGCTTCGTTTTCTATGGAAAGTATCACGTGATCATCGATCAGCCGTCATAGTAAATGTACATATCGGACGCCTCGGCCCAGGCATGACCCGGTCTAGCGTGAGTCATCCCCTTTAATCCAGGATTTTTCTAACCAAGGATTGCCAGCCCTGAACCATAATCAGGGCATAGACAATGCGTCGTTGTGGCCATCTACAGCCTGCCCAAGTGTGGCTGGTGAGGCATGTGTCATCCACGACACATTTACTGATGCCAATGACGACCGATGAAAATAAATGACATAGGCTTATGAAAATATTGCAGGTCCGTTGCATAATAGGCCTATCAAATTCGATTTTTTCCAGTAATTAATTGCCAGCAAGCTGGAAATCGTCTTAATACCTTCATTTGGTCCGAAATGTGTAATAAGCTTGCCGGGAATTAATTCCTCAAAACGCTTTTTTTGGATCTATTTTGATTGGCGTATAATGTTAAGAAACTTATATATTCATAGAATTTGCATATACCTACAACCCTTGAGGAACAGAAATATGATATTTAATGAGTGTTTTTAGTTCCATTTTTGGTGACTGTCAAAAGTTGCTTGATAGCTGATTTTAACCTTTCATATACTCGTATAGTATGTGACGGTTAAAAATCGTGGATTCAAACCTCAGTCGTACTGGAGAAGCAGAAAAAAAATCGTTCTAAAAAATGCAACCTTAGGTAATAGATATTACCAAAAATTCGGTCAGGTTCCTTATCATTAGGTACATAAAGAAGGTTAACTTTCAGGAACAGAAATTACATAATTACCTACTTTTGTTTTTGACTAAATAATTGGTCCAACGGAGATGCTTGATATAAACCGGACTAATCCCCATAAGGCCTAGTTTACCCTCTGGGTTGGAAGGTCAGATGGCAGTCGCTTTCTTAAAAACTAGTGCCTACGCCAATTCCTGGGATTAGTTGCCAAGCGGACCTCAGACTCCCATGAGCCGTGGCAAAGTGCCGGGACAACGCGAGGAAGATGATGATAAATGTCTGATAAGAAAAAAATACTGATGATAATATATGATTTGAATTAACGATTATATCTTTTTCTAAGTATAATCGTAAATTGATAGAGACTTGTCAAATTAACCGTTTCAAATGCAATAAGACCGTATTTATTTCTCGTACCGACTGCTCTTTACCCGTGATATGTAGGCTAGCTGTCAGCCGTGTGCTTGCATAATGTACCGGTTTCAAGGTCTGTGTCGGCCGGAAGCTGGTTCGAAGATACTTTAAACAGTATGTATTGCGATGGGATGGCCACCTACGATCTATGTGTAGGTGCCTACAGTACTCCCGGGATCCATTTTTTGAAACGTAACTAATAACTAATGCCTATATAATAAATGTTACTAAAGTCGGACCAAGAGCTAACGCTGCATAACATTCGCAATTACTAAGTATGGCAATGTCATCATCAATAGGTAATGTCAGAGTTCTGGTCCTTATGCACATGGAGCATGGTTTGTCACATATTAATTAGAGTCTGTTCGGAAAGAGAAGAGTCCTGGAATGTATGGGGCCCCATAAATTCCATAACTAGACTTAATATCGCAAACATTTTTAACATAAGGATACAGTTTTTTGTGCCCTCCTGTGACATGTTGTTAGTTAGACATTAGCCACAGCGGGTCAGTAACTTGATCCGCAAAGGTGCTAAAACGATAATAAATAATAAATCAAACTGGTTTATTTTGCATAACGCCTTTACTGGTTCCGTTACAATATAAAATATTATAACTTTTAAGTTTATCTTGGCCACAAATCAAGAGTAAGTGGACATAAAAACAAACGGATCTAGATGCATTTAATTAAGATTTAGTAGTTTTAAATGTACAATATATAAATCACATTGATATACTTACTTGCATTGTCTCGAATTTTATTCATGCCAGTCATTAAACGTTTTATTATTATTATTTTTAAATATCTATGCCAATTTTTTATCAATCTGATACGTCTGCGAGCGATACTCTTGTGATTTCGGGGTTGGTCTCACAGTAAAAGTTTCTCAGTATGACCTACGTATTCACATCGCAAAATATTGCAGGGAATTAAGAAAAAATACATTGTATTATGTACCAGAGTAGTTAACTTATTGTATACAACTACATAAGCGACATTTTTTTTAAATATGTTTAGCTCAAACAGAAGAATTTTACTACAGCAATTAATGTGATATTTATACACACACAATAAAACAAAGCAAAGACCCCTAATACAGAGCAGACATATTAATTTCCATCAAGTTGATCCGAACAGACAGACATATCGTGTGACGGTCGTACTTAAGGAAGCGATTCGTTAAGACAAAAACTTGTATGTTGTGTTATCCAGTTCCAACTTATATTTATAGGACGTACTTATTTTTATTGCCATTCGTAAGGAAAAATATTAAAAACACGTATCGAAATGGCATTGTAAAAACCAGTGGGCTACTTTGCTTCGTTTAAGACAATAATACAATCATAGAGAAATAAGGAAGGATAGAGTGCTCACTCCATACATCAGTTTTGTTACCAAAATGCCTATTATTTTCGTAGTCGACCTGCGATCATATATAACCATGGATACCGCCTTTAGGAACATTACCGTTCAAATTCTCGGGCCAAATTAGCACACATACACAATTACGCCTACATTCAAATAAGACGACGCGTTTACAGAGCCTGTAATCAAAGCTGGTAAACAAAATAAGAGTCATCTTTATTACACTAATGGTACATAGCTAAGTGTAGATGAAATGCATATAATGTCAATAACTACCAATCAGCGACATTAATCCGCTAATAACCTTCTTGCTGTACGTACTGGCCGCTGAGATTTCGCGGTTCATATTTGATTAGAATATGACTTGGACAGGGATAGGTTACAGTGAAGAACCAGTCAAATAATTCACGTATAATAATTTAATGCAGATTAAAAGATAACTAGTTAAAATGTTGTTATGACATGACAGACTAACTCAACATAATTAAATATATCATTGTTGTATAAATGTATTCCGCTATAATAAGTATTTTGTATATTTTATTATCAATCTGCATGGCTGTGCGAAGTCACGTTCAGGTATAGTCTGTTCGTTTTTCTAAGATCAAGTACGCCATAGTAAATGTATGGCGAACTTGATCTTAGAAATCGGACTGGCTATACAGTCTGCAAAATTTACATGGGTACACGAATCGGGTCAAAAATATTTGAACAGGCGGAGTCACAATAAATCCCCACTTTCAGTTCAGAATATTTTATATGTATATAGCCGGTCAAGCAAGTTTGTCAGTAGAAAAAGGTGCAAAATTAAAATTTTGTATAGGACCACAGCCGTTCGCGCGCTTACATTTTCTAAATTTGCCGCTCTTATAATATTTTAAACTTTCGCATTTTGAACACATATTAGCTCACATTATACGAAACGAAACTGATTTACGTCGGTAAATCAAGGTAATTGAATATAATTCGCGTTAGACCCGTCTATAATGTGAGTTAATATGTTTGCCGCTCTTTTCTACTGACGGAAATGGCTTGAGAGAGAACCTACATATATGTGACAGTAGAGGGTGGATTCAAATGATCAACATTTTCAGATAATGTGTGTATTTGTTAAATTAATTCAGTGAAAGCATGATAGGAAAAATGTATCTACATATAGGAGATCGGCTATGATTATCTCACGGGTTATATCTCATGAACAGAACATATTCTAGATATCTTGCCAGGCATCCACTCAATTTCATGTCTCTCTAATTGGACAGCTTTTTTCCATAGTTCTCTGCGAATAGCATCTTGTGGGAATCTGAATGGAAAGTAATGTAAAATGACAATACCAAATTTGATTATTAATTTGAAATAACTAGGTAGTTTTTTTATAGCTCCATCTCATGAAATAAAAAAGGAAAATACAAATCTGTAACAAGGAATTTATTACTACATTTATAATTATATAGAAAATACCTAAACCAAACACAAGTTAATAAAATAGTCTACTTCATTTAGCATAACACCATCCCTATTATCCTCGCAATTTAAAAAGTCGTATGTTGTTATGAAAGTCGTATGCAGTTGTTACGTTTTAGCTTAGCACGGTAGTATTGAAAACAAATCGTCATGTTTTTTCCAAATTCTACTGAAGTTATCTGTTTACTACAAGTGAAAAGTGATTCCACTGTCCTTGGTATGAACTAAAATAACTTCTGCACCACTTCACGACACATTAATATATTTTTAATTACAAAAAATCGTTGTTTTTATAAATCAATTTAGCCATTTGTCACTGACTGTCATCTCGGTGGTACTGAGATTGCCAATCGAGCAGTTTGTAAGTACCGCCTATCGCGGGGTAGTTTGCGTTGGGTCATAATTGAGCGGACAGAATACTTCCATGTATAGCATTTCGCTGTAGTCGACATCTAGCGTCAAGTAGCGAAATTATCAGTACTGCTACTCGACAATAGATGTCATAAATTAAATAATGTTTTGATAAATTATCTCTCCTTCAGGTTAGTTTCTGGGATCAACTAAAAAATAAAGAGTCAAAGGAAATTAAAAAAATCTACAAAACGAGTACTTAATTTCTTATTAATTAAAAAAAAGTTGATTTTCAAGTATTGTTACTAAAGATAAAATAGAAGATTTTAATATGAAGAAAAACTTGGACATGACGACGCTTATCATGAACAGTGGCACAACTCAAAATGAAATGCTATTGCATTTAATATTCTATCTTTTACTGGTAAGATTTAAAATCGAATGGCAATTCATTTTGTTTTGTGACACTATTCATGATAAGCAACGTAATTTGAGTACCTATGTGTTTAAACAACTGATATTTTAATTAGATATATAGCTTTTTGATGAACAACCTGACTGTAGAACAAATGATAATAAAATAAAAATATAGGTTTTTGATAAATTATGGTATTCTTTTGAGATTGTGTTGCAAGATTTTTATCAAGTTGTCTAAGTATTATGTATTTTCACTGGATATCATACATTAACTCCACGTGAACTTTAACTGTGAAATATAAGTATCAATTTCCTTAAACGTCTTAAAATTGCATGTTATCTATATGCAAATTCTACGTTCACATCTACATTTTAAACCTTACATTGTTGTAATACGAATCTAATTTGCCTGTACTTTTATAGACCTCACACGTCTAGCTCCAAAACTTAGCGTTTCGTAAGCGATTATCCATTGTAATCCTTACAACGTTGTAGTAAGATTCAAATTAGCCGGTACATCAGACCATAACGCCAAAACGTGACGTGTCACATACAACATTTGATTTTCAACCTTACATCTTTCTAACACGATTCAAATTAGGTTGTCCATGAGACCGCAACGCCGAAACATGGCGTTTTGCAAGCGATATTCAATTTTCCCCATTCGGCGCGCGCGCAGAGAAAGCGCACGACCTCTGAACCGCTGTCTCGCTAGGTCCCTACCGGTTGGCCTAGGTTCGAATCTGGGGACACTTAGGATTTAGGCAATGAATGACTAGACACTAGAGACTTGCATAATATAATTTAGTATTCGTTTAAGCTACTTAACTCTTAACCGACAAAGTGTAGTGTCATATTTTGATAGGAAATTGACTTTAATAGTGTTGCTTCCACACTCCATTGCTTGCTATGTCGGTGCAAAGTTAGCTTAGATTCTAAGTTAAGTATAGTTAAGTCTATCTAAGCCTTAGATGGACTCTTTTAATATGGCTGCTATTTAACTGATCACCAGATTTAGTAAAATTTAATACCAAAAAAAAATATTTTACCACCCTAAAATAATGAATGATCACCAAAATTATAACACCATTTTAATGTGAAATGATTACCAATTTTATTACATTATACTATCCTTTTAAAGGAAATGACACCAAACTAATCATTATTAACCCAAAAATTGTAAATGATTACCAAATTTCAAACCCCATTTTAATGTGAAATGTTAACCAAATTTTTACATCTTGCTATCCTATTAAAGAAAATGACACAAAAATATTCATTGTAAACCCAAAAATAGTAAATGACCACCAAAATTAGAACTCCATTTTAATGTAAAATTATAACCAAATTTTTAAATCTTAAAGCAAATTACTCCAAAATAATCATTGTAAACCCAAATATAGTTTATGACCACCAAAATTGTAACCACATTTTTATTAAAAATGTGCAAATATTTAATTTAAATTAATTAATCCACTTCGTCACCTTTTTCTAGTAGCATTTTATTTCTGTAACAGTTGCAGTTCTAACCTAACCTAACCCACTTTTCTAGTAGCATTTCGTTTCTGTAAGGGTCGCAGTTCAAACCTAATCTAACCCACTTTTCTAGTAGCATTTCTTTTCTGCAAGGGTCGCAGTTCAAACCTAACCTAACCCACTTTTCTAGTAGCATTTCGTTTCTGTATGGGTCGCAGTTAAAACCTAACCTAACCCACTTTTCTAGTAGCATTTCTTTCTGTAAGGGTCGCAGTTCAAACCTAACCTAACCCACTTTTCTAGTAGCATTTCTTTTCTGTAAGGGTCGCAGTTCAAACCTAACCTAACCTATAACTTTTCTAGTAGCATTTATTTTCTGTATGGGTCGAGTTAAAACCTAACCTAACCCACTTTTATAGTAGCATTTCGTTTCTGTAAAGGTCGCAGTTCAAACCTAACCCAACCTACTTTTATAGTACCATTTCGTTTCTGTAAGGGTCCCAGTGCTAACCTAACCTTACCCACTTAACTGATAGCAGTTTAACTTACTTTTCTAGTAGCATAACGAAATGCTACTAGAAAAGTAGGTTAGGTTAGGTAGGTATGCGGTGCGGGGTACGGGGGGTTGAGCGGGAGGGGCTAGTAATTTTGGCATCAGTTTACTTTATTTGGTAATATGTATGTATACATTTTTTGGTAATCATAGTGGTTTATTTAGATGAAAATATCGCATTAATTTGGTCTTCAAGATTTGGTGATCATTAATGATTTTTGGTGGTCATTCAATATATTTGGTATTTGAATACAATTTGAAGGGCAGTCGTAATTAAAACGGTGGTACTTTTGTATTTTTGTGGCCTTATTTTTTTGGTGTTCAGTAATTTTTTTTGGTAAGCATGTTTTTTTTATTTAGGGTACCAAAGTATTTTTTGGTGGTCATTATATTTGTAGCCCTTTGATATCATTAGGTATTTGTACAAAATCACTTTTTTGTCTTAGACTATCTTTTATTTGTGTTTTCTTAATCAGAATTGTTAGCTCTATTTGTTGATATAATCTATATTGCACAAAAGTATTACATAATGTTACAAACGGCGAACTTAATGATATAATGCTTCCTCTACCAGTCAACCTTCGGCCAAAGCAGATAAGTTCAATAGGTAAAAATTGTTTAGATCAGTCTCTAGAAAAATCTGAATGGGCGACGGTAATTGGTTACCATCAGGCGATTAGTCTGCTCGTTTGCCTTAATAAAGAAATCTAGTAAATTTGCTTCATGTTCTTAAAAATAAAATGACCTTTACAAGGACGTAAAAGCACTATATCTCCCGATTCGTCACCCGACCTCAACCTTATCTACTCGGACAGGCCGAGGATCAAACAAACAAAATGGCCACTTTTAAGGAAGCAAGGTGAATGGTAAGGGCGACACCCGTCTTACTTGTCTGCCCAAAAATGTGGGACCTTGGGTATTACTTACAACTGGCAAGTCAAACTGCTATACGAACCAGTATAAGCGTAACCGTATTGCTAAGCTGTGGAATGAACTGTCGTCCGCGGTTATTCCGGACCAATACGACGTTCAAACCTTCAAGAAAAGAGCGTACTGCTCATCTTAAAGGCTGGCAACACACTTGTGACCCCTTGGTAGCATGGTAACGTTTTTCAATTTGTAGCCTGTTTCTTTTGCACTCATGAAATGTTCATAATATACGCGATGGCTTCCCTTTTCCAAGCTTTATTTGTCTTGAAACGTCATTCAACGTAAGCGTCATTCTAAATTTTTTTTGACTTTAGATTTTTGAGCCGAGCTGAACCTCACAGGGCTCTTATGCTCAAGATCGAAATCGTACCTTGCCCAGGAGGCATGACAGAAGTTATTTATAATACTAGGTCTTATGAAATATGTGAGCCTATGTTCGAGCCCTTCACCATGTGGTTGTGGGTCATTCACATAACATATTTAAACTGGTGTGTGTACTCGTATGTGTTCGGGAATGTTCGACCTTGTAACAAGGTTTGGTTTAGTGCTTAAGGGACTTCAGTAATGTAGTTGTTTACTTTATTATGTCTTTAATGACTCTGTCCTAGAGTAAGATAGGTACAGGTTTGCTTTTGTTATTAAAATATGCACAACAGAAGTAGCTAAACTTGAAACTGACATGAATTGCTACTTTTGAATTCGGTGTTATAAAATAAGAAAAATGCAAGGATAATGTACCGTCAAGGTTTATACGTCGATGAGACCTGAGACCACTTTGCCAGAAATATAATATGCCAACTTTTTTTTTTTTTTTTTTAGAACACAAACAGTCACATAATGCAAATGGATTTTTACTACAATAATTATATATAGATATAAAGCTAAATACATATAAAATTAAAAAAAACCGGCCAAGTACGAGTCGGACTCGCAAACGAAGGGTTCCGTACCATTATCTATAAAAACGGTCACCCATCCAAGTACTGACCCCGCCCGACATTGCTTAACTTCGGTCAAAAATCACGTTTGTTGTATGGGAGCCCCACTTAAATCTTTATTTTATTCTGTTTTCAGTATTTGTTGTTATAGCGGCAACAGAAATACATCATCTGTAAAAATTTCAGCTGTCTATCTATCACAGATCACGAGATACAGCCTGGTGACAGACGGACGGACGGACGGACGGACGGACAGCGGAGTCTTAGTAATAGGGTCCCGTTTTACCCTTTGGGTACGGAACCCTAAATATTAAGTCCTTTAGCTACAACACGACCCATTTATCAAAAACATCATTGAAGGGAGAGTTGAGGCATGGGGGTTGGAGGGGGAGACCAAGGGGACTGTTCATAGATCAAGTAAAGGAAAAGCTCAACGTCGTGTCGTATCAGGTTGTCAAGGAGAAGGCAGAGGACCGACATGCATGGAAATCACTCCACCGACAAGAGTCTAACTCTTAAATATATGATGAGCTAAAAAAATGATTAGTAAATTATTTAAAATTACCGACGTAGTTCCTAAAATACCTCATCATTGAGATGGATACAAAAACTTGGAATTGTTAAAACCATTTTACTAAAATGTGACAAAATATTAGATTAATAGTACATTGTGCAACGTGGGGGGTAAGCGAGATCCTGTAAACGAGGTCTATAACTCCCGACAGCCGCAGGCTGGAGGGAGTTAAAGACTCGAGCTTATAATATGCTTACCCCCGGAGTTACACACAATGTTTTTCATCACACTTGCGAAGAAAAAACTAAATTTTAAGCGAAATAATTCTTAAATACGGTGACATTTCAAACATTCGTCCGCCATATTGTCTTGTTTTGGCAGGTTAGGATTCGAAGGCACAGACCCACCCGGATTCAGCCATATAATAAAAGCCAAAATAATTTAAACGGCTATTAAATTAATCAAATTAAATATTTTTAAACATACACATAGAAAATAATTTATTAACGTCAGTATTTTCAATGTAAAACTCATTTAAAACTACTTTTTTCGTATAAATTAGTGACAAAATTAAAAAAAAGCCATAACTCACTCGTGAGTTATAGCTTTTTTTTCAGAATCTATAACTCCCGCGGGAACAATATAGGCCTTTGTCCTTCAGTACACCTGCATGAAATAAGATCTTTTTCGAGCAAGTGTGATGAAAATGTTTTTTTCCTTTGAATAAAACTTATGCCTATCCTTAAAAACCCGACAATATAAGTTAAATAAATAATAATCAAGACCGTTCAATTACATAGGCAAAACAACATTAACATTACAATTAAGTAATTTAAAATTAAATAAATTATAAGTACAGATAAATACAGTAGACCGTTTAAATACAATTATTTACTCGTAATGCCCGTAGAAACTAATTTGAATTGAAAAGCTTTTTAAGGATTTGTGTTAACGCAAACAAATTTTTTATCTTCCTATTATTTGTAAAACATTTATTACTTCAATTAAATACATTTTAACGCCTTTGCCCACCCAGTCGCCGCATCAACTTTTTACTTTACTGATTAATGGCACATTTCAAGTTTTTTGCTGTTTAGGATTTAAATTTAATACTTTAACTTGGTTATCTGGTAGTGAAGTAACATTTAGCCGAGAAAAGGACGTGGATGGAATTAAATTATTTGGAATACCCAATTACTTAAATAGAAGACATCCATAACATCTGTAACGTAGAGATTATTTGTGCTCGTCTTAAAAATAAGCTCTTCTTGAGTTTTGAATCTAGGACCACCAGTTTCACAGGCAATGCCACTACCACTACCAACTAGTCTAAAAAAGTGGTCGAGTGCTGTATATAAATTGTGTGGCAATTGTAAATTTGACGATGCGTGTTGCGGATGACGTATGTGAAAATGTACGCTTTATTTTGACGAAACCTGAGGTGGATGAGCTATCTGTATGATGACGAAGCCTGCATTGTAAATTTAATTTAAACATTAGCTTCTAATCACCATGATTATTATTGATTATAGCTTCTTTTCTACATTAAAAGTGTCTGGTCCTGATTTATCCATTACCTAGACAATGACAGGCCATTATTTTTTTTAAAGTATTGTTATCTGTAATGATGACAGGGTGTGAAAGGCGAAGGTCGATTAGCTTAGCTCAATTTGCTTACTATAATTGAATTAATCTTATCTTTTAATTCAATTATGTGATGTAATTATAGTCATTGAGTCCCCGTATTAAAGTGATTGTTAAAACATATCATTATTCAATCAAGTTTGACCTACGATTAATTGCATGATGATGATCTGATGGTTGTCTAGAGGTTTTAATTTATCCATCCCATTCATCCCGACTTTTTGTTACGGTCTTTTTAGGGTTTCGTAGTCACCTAGAAGAAACTCTTATAGTTTCGCCATGTCTGTCTGTCTGTCTGTCCGAGGCTTTGCTCCGTGATCGTTAGTGCTAGAAAGCTGCAATTTGACATGGATACATAAATCATGCATTGCGACAGAACGGTAAAATAAAAAGTATAAAAAAAGTTTTTTTAGGGTACCTCCCATACAAAAAGATTATTTAGAAAAGTTTTTTTTTGCTTTTTAATGTGGGGTATCGTTGGATAGGTCTTTTAGAACGAATATGGGTCTCCTAAAACCATTTTTTGATATAGTTAATATTTTCGGAAATATGCGCCCTGAAAGAAAAAAAATATGTGTCCCCCCCCCCTCTAACTTTTGAACCACGGGTCCAAAAAATATGAAAAAAATCACGTTTGGCCTATTTTGACAGATTGGTAACTATGAAACCCTACACTGAGGATGGCCCGACATGCTCTTGGCCGATTTTTTAATCATAATTATAGGAGGCAATTGAGTAGACGGAAAACGGATCGCCCATTAGCAAGCAATTACCGTCGGGTTGTATTTTCTCGAAAATACCGCGGGCAACAGTTCATTCCACGGTTTAGCTGTGCGAGGCAGGAAGGTTCTGGAGAAACCCTCGGTTGAGGATTAAGTACCAACCATCTAAGTGGTTAGTATCCTCAAAAAAGAGAGACGTTGGCTCTCTTTGCATGTTCTACCGTCTGTACAATGGGGAATGCTCGGAAGAACTTTTTGATTTGGTGCCATCGTCACGTTTTTACTCGTATCACCGCACCTCCCGTCAAAGGAGAAAAGTTCATCCCCACTTCTTAGATACATGGCACACCAAGAATAAGCGGGCATCTCGCTCGTTTCTTCTCAGAACGTGCAGAATGTGGAATGAATTGCCTCCTGAGGTATTTCCTTTGCGCTACGACATGGGATTCTTCAAGAATTCCTATTTAGGGTTCTCAAGGGTCGGCAACGCTTAAATAGCTCCTGTGATGTTGCTTATGTCCATGGGCGACGATGACCGCTTCCCATCAGGCGGCTCGTCTGCTCGTTTGCTGACTAACACATAAAAAAAAGGCTACGCTCGACATTCTTATATAGCAGAATTATCACCTGACTCCGTTCCAGGAACAAAAGAGGAAACTAGGCCTTATTGAAGTCTGGTTTGCATACAATAATTTTCAACAACGATATTAAACGACTAGTAAATAATAAATGAAATTTTTATTCGTATACTTAATTATTTTAGAGAATTTTATTGATATGAGCCGTGATTCCAACGCACGTCTTGCCGATTTTCGGCTAATGTTCGCCGAAAATTATAGGTATGAGCCGCATCTCTAGTTGTCTTACCGTGGGTGTATAGAGACTACAGAGTACATATAATATATCGATCAGCACAATCAGTGGCAAGGCCACGCGTGGGCACTGGGCACCGTCATTAAGTTAAGGTATCAAATCGACATTTTGTAACTTTGACGTGTGTCGGTGAGAAAAAAATGGAAGTTGGGACGAGTTGCGAAATAGTACCTACGACTACTGATCGTTGTGAACGCAATGTCTTAGGTATGCAGAAATAATGTCATAAGGTCATAACTATGTCGAATTTATCAGAAATCGTAGGTACAAATTCATATTAATATTCCTACTAAATGCAAGTATAGAAGTAATATAAAAAAGTCTTACCTTCTAAATTAAATATTGTGTTATCTGTAAGTGGAAACTGTTCTGGCTGTTGTATTAACTTAATTTTTTATACTGTATGTGTAATTATATACTGTTTGTTTCCCTTTGTAATTTAAAAAAATACTTTGCTAATCCGCGAATTAATATGCGTTATTTTTACATGCAATAAATGCTTTCACCATCCTATTGCGAAATATTACAAAATTAGACACGTGTTTTACCTCTTTTTGTTGTTTTTGATGTTCATGTTGTTGTGTTACGTCGCTGGACGTCGGACCTGAGACAATGCTTTTACGGTCTCCTATATAGGAACTTGAAGTGCACAGCTATAAATAATTATGTTGAGATGCAATTCATGCGATTCATGCTTACGTGCAGTTCTCCGTAGCACTCTCAGGTGTCATCGGGTCCATTCAGCATCGCCGGAACGCCCGGAACTCTGTTCTTAGAACCACCGGGGTTGCGGGAACGGAGATTTGCATCTCGTTGTGTTAGTGACTTGAGAGCTAGATGGAATTCAAACAACTACAGTAGGTATTGATATGGAATTATATATCTTAATTTTGAAGATTCTCTGCTCCAGTTATATGACTCGTAAGAAGAAAGACAAGAGTTTATTTTTCTTAAGTATACTGATTTATGATCGTTATACAAGGTAACCCGCTCTGTAAAATTAAACAAGGTACTTATGTAATTTTTAGTTCTCCCCTGTTTTAAATTTAAAAGTCATAGTAATCATTTGCTATAAAAACAAAAAGGTGTCAATATCGCAAATTGATTCGTTATTTTTTTTACCCTAATCTGATGGTGAGCCAGGTACCATACTTATTACCTCAAATTGTTTAAAAATGTTTTAAATTGCCTAAAAAGGGCTTAAAATAAGGTTCTCTGCTTTAAAACTTCTAAATTAGTTGAAAGCAACAATAGATATAAAACGAAGCCTAAATCGCCACACGACAGTTAAAGTACTTAAGCTTGTATGGACAAATTAAATCAACCATAATTGAACAAAATCACCTACAAGTAACATTTTCGAAAGACCAGGTTAATACTTAAAGTACTAACTCCCAAAAAGGCTAATATCACAAATACTGCGGCCAATTTAAGCTGCTTTAAAACTAAGTGATAAAATTTCGAAACTCAGGTATTTTCGCGCGAAGTGGCATTTAGTTAGGACAGGCAGACAGGCAGACAAATGTTCGCGAATGTTAGTAGATCGCTGAGTGGACGCGGTGCGTGGGCTGACAAGCCTACTGTGTTGGGTTTGGTGTTTACGACGAGAATCTAGCGTATATATAATTACGTTCATCGTTATTAATGTCAGGGTTTAGGACCATGAGCAAAAATTCCTATAAAAGGATTCCAGGAACCTCCAGGCACAGGAAGGCTCCAGGGACTTAGGTCCACCTAAGTTAAAATCCTTCAAGAGTCCTTTGGGCCAAAAACTTTTTTTATGGTTTAATTATGTACTTTCTTTTGAATCTTCTTAATGACGAAAACTTTATTAAAACATTACCTACTAAAAAGTAACTACTAAAGGAAGCGTAGGTACCTATATTATAATTGTAATAAAAGGTTAAGGATTTTCTTCAACGATAAATATTTATGACACTAACAGGTCATATCCATAACAAATCCGGATCAAATTCAAAAACTGTTATTACGATCAGAAAGCGCCTTCGTCTGTGAGACGGGTCAAAACCAGGATACGTGGAAAGTAGGGAAGCCTTTGCTCAGCAGCTTACTCTTATAAATAATAAACAAAGTAGTCGGGTAAAACACATTTCGTACGCTAATCCCTTGCACCCATTGATATAGAATAAGAACTGGATACCCAATCCGCCGCAAAAAATGGCCCCGCAAAAGTAACGTTAAAACAGATCACGCGTTACTTTTTCGTTTAGTCTTGTATGGACCGCTCAAATGTGAAGTTGTCAACAATGTCGTAAAATGGTCGTAAAAATATGCAAAAACAACAATGATAAAACGAGGAAAAAGCATGGAATGTATTTCTTTCGGTTAGTTCTTTGGATAGCATTACATAATTTATGTAATCTGGTGGTAATTTCATGATTTTGAATAAATTATTTTGTTAGTACCAAAGAAGGGATGTGAAGGAACAAAAATCTAATGAGTCGATGTGAGGCCAATACTTTTTTATTTTTATATGGAATTCGTAAGATATAATATTATGTTTAAATTCAAGATTTCCAAGAAAACCTATGCGACGTGCAGAGTGGACTGCTATTATAGCAAGAGATAGGGGTGATGCAGTTTTAAACAAGGCAAAACGGCACTTGTGTGTTCGGCGCATTTCCCTGTTTCCGACATATACACGACCAATAAGGGCTTACATCGACTAACTGTAAATGTTAAACCTGTCTGAACACAGTGACAACCACAGGATTTTTTTGATAAAGACCATAACCAATCAGTACCAGTAGCGACCTGAATGTCCCCGTGCACTATATTGCAAAGAACGAAAGTGCGAAGAGTATTATGTAGATCTAAAATACACAGTTATTTAATAAGTTGAATTTATTTCAAGGAAAATATAATAAATTTATAAATTTATTTTATGATAACTTACACGGGTTGTTACCATGAATTAATTTTATTTGAACTCCCGATCAAATTAAATTTGTTTCATTTATTACTTCGGTTTTTCTGTACAGTAATACCTATTAAAATGTACCAAAGGGACTCCATTCGTTCATTATTCTCGTTTGACGTTGTTTGACGTAAATACAAAGGTGAAGTTACGTTTAGTGCCATCGGACTTAAAGTTTTAACAGTGTTGGTAATAATGTTTACAAATTTGACACTTAATGCTTACGACAGTAAGTTCTTTTCCGTACAAAACATTTATCTTGACTCAAAATTTACGTAAGCGTTTTTATCATCAATGCAAATTTGCAGCTAATGTCATTCTGATCCACATTTTGTTGACATTTTTGTTCCGCTCTGTGTGTCTATTTCTAATATTAAGTCAGTGCTTGCACCACACCCGGCATAACTTTCCCAATATGATTCGGCTGACTTACAAGGGCGATAATGGATGAAATTTAGGAATTCCATTTGATACACGGCGACATGGTTGGCTTATTTCCAACTTATCTCGAACGATTTATGTTTATTTGCTTTTTTCCTTGATGTATTTATTGGACCACAGTTCTGGACAAATTAAATGGCGTTTTAGTTATTTTGTTGTACGTGACATATTTGGAATTGTTGATATTGTTGCTGACTTATGTTTTCTACGGATCTTAGAGTCTATTTTAGTTTCCATTAGCGGATCTGTCTTATCTTTGTCGCTCTTCAAGTTTCTTCTCAGTTTTCACACTTTGATCATTGAGTGGTAAATTTAATGTTGAAATCGTGTTAAATCGTGTTGACTCAACCCACTTCAAAACTAGTATAAAACCTATATCATGTTTTCAAATAGTTTATGAATTAGCCTGCTAACTAGGGACAAATTTGAATGGCCAATGGCATCCCGGGCGACAATTCGTAAAGTGGTTAAAGGCGATGTGTAATGAACCCTCGTGAACCTCAGTTGCCACTCCCTGGGAGTAGAAAAACGGCAGCAAAAATTGTCATCGCCACGCGTTTAAAACTTGGTCAGATGATATCGTCAATAAAAAAAATAAACTATCATCTGGTCTACATAATGGAATAATATTATTTCATTTTTCAAGTCTGGACCATCATTTATATCGTTCAAGAAAAGCATATCGAATAATTCTAATACCTACTCCATAAATATCACCCTGAACCCTGAAGAAAGAGCCACCAGTCACACCACATAACCTTCCCGACCTTATCTAGGATATAAGATCAAACTTTTTATCAAGGCCATATTCATGATACCAAATCAAGTTTGCATCTCTATCGATCTAAACATGATTCAAGACATTCGTCCCTTCGCTGCCCTTTGCACGATACACGCGTGCTCGCGCAGCGCGCGCACGGATCAACATTTGACAGTATAATTTCACAATATTATACCTAGATCAGCGCTACTATTAGATCTCGAAGCTAAATCGTCAATGAAAGAGTCTTACTCACTGCGCCGTCGCAAAGTTTCTAAAATTGCGAAAGTTCCTCTACGAAAATTTCGAAAACCTTTCATAATTTTGTGTAGGAATCAATATTTTTACAAAATGAAAATCTCCTTCGCTTCCTATGGATTTTCCCTGAAATTTCCGTGAACTTTTCTATCTTTTTGGAACATTCAGCAACTTGCACATCCCCTTACTGATCATCGCTCGCTTTAAACTTGTAATCGGCTAAAGGCCTGAGAAAAGAACTTTCCATGACAATTATATTTAGAATCTGTTTAGAAAATTTAAAATGGCTTTTGTCTCGGAAAGTTTTAGTATTATGCTGAGTTAGATCCATTTCGTGATTTTTAACACCTTTAGTTTCTTTCGTTCTATTTATATTATGTATATTCGAACGTGTAGTTATTTCATGGATAAGTCTTTATGTCTGCTTATCTATCTATCTTTATTTAAATGTCAAATGAAACTCACGATTTCATAACTGTCTATACTTTCGGTAAAAAAACGCCAAGGTGAGATCAAAGTGCCAAACGATTATCATAACAATAAAATCAAGCCCAAAGTGGGATAAAACTCGTATAAAATCAAAGTGATAATGCTAATAAAAATGATAGCAGCAATAATATTAAATATTTGCCGATATATTGTAATAAAAAATATTTGGTATGCGAGGTATTCCATTTCGTAAAGGTCTTTTAGTGAAACGTTTGCTGCCATTAAATGCCAGAGAAAATAATATAGATTAAAATTTCTTACAACTTCATAATATTTTTTTGGTTTAACATTTATGGAATGAATAACTCGTATCTCCCCCCCGCCACTCCCTTCAGTCCAGTCTGCGATGGCGTTGTGACTGCACGTCAGTTTTGCGTAAAGAGGCTTTTCTGTTTAAAGTTTAATAAAATGATATATTTTTTGATCCACAATTACCTTGTTCAGATCAAAAGATTATCCTCTATTTTCAAGGATTTTTATAGCAAAACTCTTAACTCCCGATTAACTTTCGAAAATTTTCAAGAAAAACTCGTAATTCCAAATTTTCCAGGTTCAGGTGATTTAAACAAAAATTGGTTTTAACAATCTGACGGCTAAATTTAACTTAACATTGTATAAAAAAAAACTAAGCAAGTCTTCATGCAAAATTTTTGGTAATTAAGTTTTTTGTGCCTCCTGTAAAATTTGGTCAGATTGAGTTACGAGGTTTGCATATTAGGCCGACGATATGCACGTATTGTGCCAATTACCGCACTAGGGCGGTAAATTAGCACCATATGTACTGTAAAGTATGTTTGGACTGACACTATTTCACAAAAGTTTGTGAAATAAAGAAATATAACACAGTAGACCTAGATCATCAAACAAAGTTTATTCTTTACCTCATCCATAGACGTATTTGTATAGTGATTGTGTATCGAGAACAGTTGGTAACACGTATCCATCGTATCGTGAGATCACGGGTCTTCGCCTTGACATTACATTGTCAAACCACATTGTCAGAGTGCGTCTAAAACGCGGGTTACATTTAATCAAGCCAATTGATTGATGTTATTGAGTTACCACAAAAAATGTCGGTCATTGTACGTCAGCAGCAGAAGTTGCTAAGCGGGCGAGGTGTTCAAAATTACCTTGACGCGCTCTTATTCTTTTAACAATAAAGTCGCGTCAAGATCATTTGGAACACCTCGCCCGCTTAGCAACTATTGCTGCTGACTATATCTTTCAGTTGCACTCGTTTTGATTGTTTTTTGTTATTTTTAAACCAGTTCTCTATCTGTGTATGTCTGTACCTAGGGAAGTTGATTAAGCACACTTTTTCCGAATAAGGGACGACGAATTTTAAGACAATGTGTCATCGAATTTCGCATCAGGTAGCGTATTAATATAATAAAATAGTCAGATTTTTTGTAATTTTAAGGTATAATGTATTTATATCTGCTTTGATTCAGTGCCTAGAGTTGCTAATATAACTGGTGATAATTACAGTTACACTTTAAAAGTCGACAGCAAAAATAACGACCTAATCTCACTCGATTGAAACACCTCGTCGTAAGATAATATGAAATGTCAATAGGTCAGCGAAATTCTTTTCAATAATGTGATCCGACTGTTTAAAATTGCAATCAATATTGATGTTCTTACCAGATGGAACAAAAAAACATTTGCTTGATGCGACGCAGCCTTGTAGAGTTTCGGCTTGTGAGAATATCTTATCTTGTAATAAATAAATAAATAATATTATTATGTACATAAAAATATTCAAATGAATTCCACTAAATCAGCAAATTATTAATTTACAGTATATTTTTTTATGTCAAGGTACCTAATTATATAAGTCTAGTCTAGTTTAGTATGACAAATATTCTCAGAATTCCATTGTCTAATAGATCGATCGATACATATGTATAAACTATATGTTTTACATCAATATCGACTGTTGAATAAATCATACGAATTTTATATATGTAATAATGTAATCATAAATTAATATAACATTAACATAATTACGACGTGTCTCAGTCCATTTAGAATAATTAATTGGCAAGTAATGCCATATGTTTACTTATGGTGACTTTAGAAATAACATACTTGATGTTAGTAATAGTATTAAATTTAACGCAATGCATAGGTAACATTTGTTCGGTTACGTAATCTAACATTAACCCTAATGTGTTATCATTAGGCCTAATACACCTCTTAGTTGGTAGGTAGATACGTACCATGTTTCTCTACTCTTTGTACCTACAAAAGAGTTGAGAAACATTGTACCTACCTAGGTACAAGTTTATACGCTAGACTAGTTCTATTTTTTCGCCACAATTTGGCCACACCTGCGCACAGACCGATTTGTCAAGCAAATTGATAAAATCATCAAACTATTGATCTTTAGCCAATTTGGAACTGGTCGGTTGCGAAAAGGAGCCCTGTCAACGACTGGTTCGGTAGATCGATCACTGGACCATTCAAGGACAAATGCTAATTTTAAGCTAGTAATTATGACAATTGCGTATTGGTTTATTTGATTCAATTATGAATAGGAACTTAAATCAAGTTAAGAAGTTAGGTTTTAAGTATTTATTTCTACACCTAGTTACAGCTCAGTCACAATTGTAGAAATAAATACTTAAAACCTAACTTCTTAACTTAACCATTCCAAATTCAAATGAGTTTCATTTCCTAATATCTTTTTTTTCTTTGTCTCAATTTAATACTTATAAAAGTAGGTAAATGCAATGCAACATTTTATGTGAGACATGACATGAACGCCACAACAAATCAAACTAATGTTTAATGCATTAAAGCCTTACAAAAACTGAAGATTTGTGAGTTTGAGAAAGATAATGTAAATGGTACTTACTTAGGGTTGCCAGATTGAAAGGCGCTATTATCGGGAAAAAATATAAATTTTTCGGGATTTTGGGACTTAAGTCGGGAAAAAATAAACATTCAAATTAAAGTAATTGTATTAAAAACGACGATATTTTACATTATTGGCACTACGTCAGCTGCTCTGCCCATAGACGTTTTTATATAAAAATAGAAAAAATTCTTTGGGATCTTGAACAAAAAAAAAAAAAATCGTGGCGGCGAGCGGCTCGACGCGGGTCGCTCGCTCGCTCGACGACAGTTCGGAACTTGAAAGTATTGTTTTATAACGTGAAGCTGTTTTTCGGGACAATTTTCACTTTGTCGGGAATCGGGAACACATGCTAAAAATCGGGAGAATCCCGCCAAATCCCGACCATCTGGCAACCCTATACTTACTGCAGGCATAGTACAATAGCTGTCTTCTTCTTCGTGTTCTTCATTACTGAAGGTCGTGCCTGTCTTGAAATGCCTTCGCCGAGGCCTCGACGAGCTGTAAAAGGCTGCTGTAAAAGGGTGATTTTATGGATACAATGCAAAATACAGTTAATTAAGCCAGAAATAGATTTAGTGACATTGCTATATTCTTAGACACTTAACGAAGTAATAAAAATTGAATCAAAGAAAATTATTCTACTTCTGACTGCTAATTCGTGA
Organism: Cydia splendana; assembly: GCF_910591565.1. Taxonomy (NCBI): domain Eukaryota; kingdom Metazoa; phylum Arthropoda; class Insecta; order Lepidoptera; family Tortricidae; genus Cydia; species Cydia splendana. Next base: position 1,162,468 of record NC_085960.1, on the reverse strand, counting down.
ACCTCGCAAGAATATGATCAGATCTAAGCTTATAATTACATTTTGTTTTCATTACTAACACCTAACACGTTTATTAGTTATTATAAATAATTTATATACCTACACATAATCGCGTTCGTAAAACATTTTATGCTAATGACGAAGTTTTTATAGACTCGTCCTTTTAAAGCGAACCTAGTCTAATTTGCAATGTCTCAGATTAAAAGTATTTTAATGGTTACGAATATGGCTAATTTCACACATTTGTACAGTTTAGTGGATCATTTATAACATGTTAAAAACCCGAGCAGATTCTAGAGGAAAAGAAATGTAAATTTGACCTTTATTTAGGTACCTATAACTTATAACCAGGGCCGTCTTAAACTATGCTGGGGCCCTTGGGCACATAAGAATTTGCGGCCCTTTTGGAAAGTAAAGAAAGCGAATTAAACTTACATTTTTCTACTATGATCTTTTGTGGGTAATCAAATATACTGTTACTGTCTGTCCTTCGGGGCCCCCTGAGGATAGGGGCCCTGATTACGGAGCCCGTGTGCCCTTATGGTAAAGACGGTACTGCTTATAACCGACTTCAAAGTTTAGAAAGATGATGTTATCGATTTGTCGTGATCCTATTTTTTGCTACCTCAATTCGCCTATACGGCTCTACTATGTATAACGGCTATATCAACCATTGAAAACCCTGTTAGGGTCACTTGCACCATTCCACTAACCCGAGGTTAACCGGTTAAACCTGAAGTTACCGCGGTTACTAAGTACAATTTGACACTGGGTTAACGGTTTAACCGGTTAACCCCGGGTTAGTGCACCATGCACACTTAGAATCTTTAGTAAACAACGTGAAAATACTGTAAATTAAAAAAAAATATCAATGGCTGTTTGTTGCCGCTGTTATGCGTTGTGTGACAGTGTCTGGGTGTGAAATCTCCACCATGCAATATACCTTAACAAGTGTGATTCTTTGTTGCAGAGTCGGCATGGAGAGCCGAGTGGGCCTAGACTACATCGTCGAGCATGCAGAGTACGCCAGCAAGCTCGCGGCGGCGCTCACGTCGCCGGCCGCGCCTGTTAAGAAGCAGGTGAGTCTAGAAGTTGAAGTGAGATGGATATTTAATAAGAAGCAGATGAGTCTAGGAACGAAACCAGAGGCATGGAGAGCCGAGTGGGCCTAGACTGCAACGTCGAGCACGCAGAGTACGTACTTAGTGAACTACGGAACCCTAAAAAAACCTTTGTATCCTGCGTTGAGTCTTCATCAAAACAGACCTAATTTGTCAAATTTTAGGCGTAGCACGATTGTTTATGTTGATTCCATGCAACAAGTTTGAATATTTATGATACCAAACATATTATATTAATCAGTGTTAATGTTGTTTTTCTTTTGTCCAGGTGTTCGAGCTGTTGTCGGCCCTGTGTGTGTACAATGCCGATGGCTACGCCAGGGCGGTTGACACTCTTGACCGATATAAGGTAAGTCAACTGTTGGAATCAAAGTTTGTCAAGCGATCTAAATTCCTTTCCTATACAATCTACAGATGAAATGTTGGAGAACCATACAATTAAGCAATTCTAGACCATTTATTGGTCTTTTTCCCTCTTGGTGGTAAATGTTTCAATTTTTCCTTTAATATAAAAAATTGTATTATTGCTCGTAGACGTTTCTGCTATTTGAATTCAAGCTCTAACATTTCACACCTGACCATCTATTCAAGAAATAGGCTGATTTAAACACACTGTCCAATGTTTTAAAATTCATATTTATAATCTATTTAATTTCGGTTATTGATTCTTTCCTAGACTCTTAAAACTTGACAGATATCGCATTTTCCACTCCAGTGCATTCAAATGTCGAAGTTCCCAAAACGTCCACCCTGATTTTTGGGGTGGGTTTGCTTCACTTATGTCAACTTAATATTCTGATCTTCCAGACTTTAAAGAACGAGCGCTACCGTCTCAGCGTGGTTGTGGAAGAACTGAAAAATGCGACCACCACCGACTACAAGACAGCCTTAGTGGCATTTGTCAACTGCCTCATCATCAGCGCACCAAGATTGCCAGAGAGGACTCGTGTGCGCAATGAATTCATTGGTAAGTTAGTGTTCCTCTCCTCTCTTGGAAGAGCATCTGAAGAATCTCATCAGTATCACCGTCTTCAAGACCATTTTACTGGCCTCCGTCAACATCCAGACGTGATTGCCAAAGAGGAGGAACTTATGGTATGAATTCATTGGTAAGGTAATGAACTGAAGCGTGACACCCTTTTTACAAGCTTTTATTTACTTTCACCTGACCGTTGTCTGTCTGTCTGTCTGTCTGTCTGTCTGTAATCAAATCTTGCAAGTTAAATTTGATCCACTTCCCGGTGTGCGATTGAGCTGATCGAGTTGTCTGTCGTAAGAAAAGTACAGTCAGCGATAAAAGCTTGTACCAAAAATGAAATTTTTGCCAAAAACTTATTAAGTCTGTTTTTTAGGGTTCCGTACCCAAAGACTTGCACGTCGTTTAAATATTGTGTCTTAACAAGTCTCTCAGGAGACTTCAGGAGTCTTGAGCACTATGGGCCTTCCTATCTAGACAGTCTTATTCTCAAATCTGGACACATCACAAACAAAGAACAATCCTTGGTTCCAAGACAAAGTTATGCATCTAATTAAGATTCTGATACTAATTTTGAGTTGTGGTCCGAGGTTAGTGCCTTGATACGTAAACAAATCTGACGGTCAACGTGTTAGGTTTTCCGTTTATCCGACACAATTTTATTTCTTTATTTGTTCCTGTATATAAACGCGCCATTTATCATAATCATACGCCTATCATTACACCGTTTTGGTCACGAAATTGCCATCCAATCTACAATATAATTTTGTTCTGTTGCAGGCTTGGGACTGCTGCCCACACTCAACAACCTGAGGTAAACAATCACACCATTACAATAAACACAAGGTTGTCTTAACCTTATAACTCTGTATGTATAGCTTAGCTGCCTTGTCGTAGTACAAGAAGTAATTCAACTCCAAACAAAGCGCGTGGATTGTCCATACGCAATGAAGTATTGTAATTTGAGAAGCGTACTCAAAGTCGTTACGTATTAGGTAGCCATTTGTCCACGTTAGTGTTTATTTATGAAAAAATATACCTTATGCACTTGCCTAAAGTTAGTACCATACGGTACATTTTGTCATGGAAAGACACATATTTCTACATTACATTACAGTGTTATTTAAAAAAAAAATAGGTTAGACAGTTTGAAAGCAATGAAATGGGTTTAGGCTGAACGTTTGAATAATAAAATTTGCCAAGCGTAGCATAAATATGTCTAAGGATGAGATAAAATAAATACTCCAGCATAACAGCTAAATAACTAAAGTAAAAAATAGATAAGAAATGTTTATTTATATACTTACAGCAAGATTTTTTACATAATAACGTAGGTCAAAAAAGGGTCAGAGATGGACTACTTGTTTTCCTTAACTAAGGCTGTCTACACTACAAGTTTGTTACGCTTTTTACTAGATCAGATTACAATCTAATCAATGACGCGTATCTAATACCAATAAGAATCTTTTTGTGACAAACAAGAGGGCAAAAAATGAGACAGATCATGCGATATCTTCGATGACCAATGACGAGTAGTTTGATTGAATCTGTGGGAATTGATGACGGCTGTCTGTCAATGTGATTTAATGTTACTATGTGGTAGCGATTAGGTATGGCATAATACCATGGTCAATGTCAAGTTAGTAGCACAAGCGTTTTCTATACCTACGCTTTTAAAAGACGTTTTGAACATGCAGAGAAATACTCTTCAGAGAAGACAGGCTAGCTGTTAATGTATGGCAATTTTTACGATTAGTGTTAATAATAGGTACAAGTGAACATTTTCCTACCTACTCTAAATGCTCCCTTTCTTCATAGTATAGACAACCACTATACTCTATGGCCTAGGCCCTGCTCACACGGGGCAACCCATAATATATGAATTGTCATGGTCAACTGTGATGCAAACAGTGTATTTAGGCCCCACATTTGATTTGAACACAACTTCTTATAATCAATTTAATTTTAATTACTAACTTGCTTTACTTTGGTTAGTAATATTGCTTTGTTGTCTTAGTTTATTTTTAACCGACTTCCAAAACGGAGGAGTTTTATTTTTTTGTATGTACTTACTTCTTTCTGAACCGATTTGGAAATTTGTTTTTATGTTTTAATGTAAATTTATATAGTCCCAAGTTGGTCTCGTTTTTGTCAAAACTCAGTTCTGATAATGGGATCCATGAAGACTCCTCAAATCTTATAGGGAGACATGTAGTGATTTTAGTATTTTCATAAATAAACCGGGCATTTTAATCCAAAACAGTGCCATTTTATATTTTCAACACAATAAATAAAATACAAGATATCGCCAAACTCTTCACGCAAGTAAACAAAGAGTTCTCGTAGCCGTTAAATTCAAATCTGCCGAACGAGTATGCAAATCAGTTCATTGGCTCATCCAAATTCGTCCAAACGTACCACCGTCTACCCTGTTAACTGAATATGAACCTTACTGCCATAACATAAGGTCCACCAAAAGTCAGTTACTTTTAGTACCTATTTATATTTTTAATTTAGATCCGTATAATATCATGTTTATTATCGCCATCAGCCCTGTCCGAATTTGGTCAACCGATTTAAATATTTTATATTAAATTGGCCCGTGAAATTAAACAGTTTTTTTGTTAAATGCTTCCTAATATTTTTGTTGGATGAATTAAATAGGTACCTACTCCACAAAGTAAACTGGTTTAAGGTTTCGAGTAGGTTTAAGAATCGATTGAAAGAGAACGAATGTACGGACAATTTATTAAAATTAACTGCAACTTCTAACCGAGTAAATACATGTAAAACTGTTTTTTGCCATCGTCACGGTGATAACTGATGGCGTGCTGCGAGTTTTAATTGTTACCACAATGTTACTTTTGTAGCAATTGTAAATTTAAGAAAATAGTTATTTTTTCTTAAATTCCTTCCAGTTCAATAGCAATATTTATAGGTAGGTATCACGCTACTGCAACTTACGGCAAGCGGAAAACTACGTTTACTGTATCGTTTACTGATCAAAAATCGTAAGAAAAACAGGTTCTACCATTGTATGATTTGATTTGAAAGCCCAGGATCATAGTTTTTCGACATTTTATCATTCTAGGGTACCTACACATTTGTTCTTCAGCTCATATTGTCATTCTATCTAATCTTCAAATTCGATAATGTGACCCAAATACCCAAATCTCGTCTCGCGCGATTAATCGTTAATCAACCTAATAAGATTGACATTTATACATACATATACCGGGTGTGGCCTGTAATATGAGCAAAAAATTTAACAGTAGAGGTATGCTGTACTCCTCATACTGACCAACATTTGTTCAGCGACTTTTAAAAATAACTTGGGGTTTGATTTTTAATACGCTTTAAAGTTTATTCTAAAACGCAATGTATTACGAATTTTGTTATGTTTAAGGCGTGACAAGCAACGTCAATCACAATGATATGGCGTGGCGATGGCGTCCATTGAAGATAATATTTATTTTGTATGAAAAATAGGGAGTCTAAATACTTCATAATTTTTAAAAGTTGTTGAACAAAAGTGTCACCGTTTGAGAAGTACAATCTATGTTTTAATTATTTGCTCATGTTACAGGCCACACCCGGTATTATATTGCCAATCTGATGAGATGCAAGATGCGATAAGGTATAAGTTAATGGTATTGGTATCAGTAGATACCGTATACCTAAGGATCTGGTTTTACCCGATCGTTTGGTGTGGACGTGACATTTTTTTCTGGCAAAATCGTTTTAATCTCACGCTCATTAACGAAGCATTTTTTTAAATCTAAATGACTAAGTAGTATTAAAAAACCGGCCAAGTGCAAGTCGGACTCACGCACGAAGGGTTCCGTACCATTACGCATAAAACGACAAAAAAATCACGTTTGTTGTATGGGAGCCCCACTTAAATATTTATTTTATTTTGGTTTTAGTATTTGTTTTAATTTTTAACAAGCAGAAACGTCTGCGAACGATGCTATTAAGCTTAGAATAAATTTAAAAGTGGATAAATTACTGCCTTGGCACCATAATATGGTGGAAAGACCCATAATATGCTGGCTATGGATGAGGTCTTGGTGGCTCCAATGGCAGAGCGCTGGAGTATCGATCCAGAGGCCGTTAGTATATGTATGAATACACGAGTTTACTTCTCTCGAGAAATTAGGTATCAAGTTTTTATGTAGATACTACCACGATACTACTTTAAGAAGCATTTCGTATAAAACACGCAAGTATACTAAACTAGGCAGTGACATTTTTTTTATTCCGTAGCTTCCAAAAACGAAACAAAGTGAAACTATAAATAATAATTGATTCCAAGTTACAACGCCTACTGATAAAACGATCGGCGTTGATCGATCACTGATCCGTCGATTTGTAACACTGCATCAATTAATTACGATGACTTGACATTCGATCTACATCGATGGTCATCTCTTGTTATGGTAAACCATGTATTTAATCATTATAACGAAAAGTATCTTTCGAAAAATGGACCAGGAAAACCTTAGTTCCAAGTGGTGAAGGACAGAAAGTCTTGGATTTGCAGGAGCTAGACATAGGTATGTCCAGAAACGGACAAACTAAATGCTTACATAGATAGAACGAGAAACTAAGTATACAATTTGGGGGAAAATTTAAGAATGAAATTTTCGTAGGTGTTTTATTTTTAGTAAGATAAATATTCTAAATAAATATTTTAATTAAGGCAAATTGACACTACGAGGATCTCTGCAGGTTCATATTAAGCGAGGAACAATAGCTCACTTGGTTGGGGCGACTGAGCTGATATTACTGAGCTTTATTTTGCGAGAAGGCCCCAAATAAGGAGAATCTTGACAAGATTGTAGGGAGTCGTTGGATGGTGGTAGCGTAAGACCGGTATAGATAAAGAGATCCTTTGGGGTTGGGCTATGGGGCTAAGTCCGGCAGTTTCCAGCAGGGTACTTCTGGCTGATATGATAATGATGGTGACTTTGTTTTAAACATAATTATTTGTATTGTCTTCAGACATGAAGCGGCCAGCCATCCAGATCTGGGCGTACAGCTGGACGTCTTCGAAGAACAACGGGAGAGTGACGAAGCTCAAGGCCCTGGAGGCATTAATCTCAACTCGCATCTGGATGTCTTTTACGCTATCCTCAAACAGGTATGTCCTTCCTAAAATAAATTTTATGTAATTTAATTTAGCGTGGAGTCGCGCAGGGAGGCCCTCGATATAAAGGCTGTTGAGATTTTGTGGATGTTCTAAGCTAAGCAGTATCGCAGTTTATGGTGATCGATGGTAAAGGTGTATACCCCCAGCAGTGGAATCTGGTGACAGATCTGTGCGGTACGTGGATGTATTGACTTTATTTCAAGTTCTCTGATAGACATAAGTCAGGTACGCCTTTTTTACCAACCACAATCACAAACTATTGTGATTTTTAAAGTTGCTCCTACCAAGAATTAATTAAGAATATCTACTTTTTATGATTACAGGTGGCTGACACTCCTCAAGAGATCCCCTTCCTGAGCATTCTGCAGCATCTCCTGAAAATTGACCCAAAAGAGCCGGTCAGCGATATAGTCTGGGATACAGCGGAGACGCTAGTCCATCGCGCTACTCTGCTGGAATCAAGGGAAGATGCTGCAAAATTGCTTAGAGCACCTAGCGTGCAGGTTAGTTTTAAAAATGCTTAAAAGTAAAATACACTAATAACTTTAACACCCATAAATAGCCTTAAGAAGGCTTAAGAGGATAGAACTGACCCCAAGAGCTGTCCGTCGAACTATTTCTAGCCCTATAAAATATCCTATCCACGGCTTTTTATCACGTAGCTATCTACCAATATAGATAATAGCTTAGTGAGAAGTTCAAGATATCAAAATACCTTAACAGTGTCGAAATGTAAAGGATATCCTGACCTTCTGACTCCTGTCGACCTCTATAAGAATCCTATTTTTTTTTCAACCTTCCTTCATAATATTCTTCATTATTTTTGCAGGCCAAGATGGGCTGCACGTGCCAACACCGAGACGTTTCCAACGCAGGGAGGAAACAGAGTCTACAGAGGGCTCTGTCGCCGCCGCCCCCTCCGCCGGCACCTATGCCTTTTGCTGGTAAGTTATTCATATCTACATTATGATTGCGTTCATGAAATTAGAAAATTTCACATTTTCGATAGAGGTACTTTTTCTTATGCTGTGTCATATTTTTATTTCCCTTAGCGTAGAACTTTTAATTGTATTACATGTGGCCAAGATTTCTTAATTTTTTTTACCTCTATCACATTTATTTCCAGCCCCACCGCCGCCACCAATGATCCCCCCACCCCCCTGCATCCCGCCTCCCCCTTGCGGCCCACCCCCGCCCCCCGCGCCCCCTAACCTATCAGCCCCCTCCCCTATACCGCCGGCGCCGGTCATCGACGTGAAGCTGCCGCAGCAGGAAACGCCGATCCCGAAGACCAAGATGAAGACGATCAATTGGAATAAGATACCTAATAATAAAGTAAGTATATACTCAAAAAATAATTCATTAGGTATCAGGTTACCAGGTAACCTTAATTCAAATTCCTGTACCAAATGAAATAGTTAAATGATCATGACCATGTGACAGGGAAGTATTTATAAAATTAATGTGCTAGTTACTGGGGCCAGTCCTGATAACAACGGGATCTAATCGTAACATAGACTAGGAATCCTCTAGACCGAGTTTAGAGCAATTATTTCATGCAACCGATGCTGCCAAAAATGCGGGGGTGCGCGGGACGAGGTGAGCGAAATCCGTGATTGGTCCGTTCCAACGACGAACGAGTTCACGGACGTCACACAAAGACACTTTCGACTCGAACATGGAGTAAATTTACCGTATGCGTGGCAGAGGGGGTAGCGCGACTACGCTCAGTCTAGAGGATGTTTTGTCTGTGAATCGTAAGAACTAACATTAATACAATGCTTCTTACAGGTAATTGGTCAGAATAATATCTGGTCATTGGTGGCATCGAGTCACAAACACTCCCCGAAGACAGAGTTGGACTGGGGCGAAATCGAAGGACTTTTCTGTCAACAGGTAATACCCAAACTCTTTTTCAATATCAAGAGTAAACATTTTTAGTGTTTTATAAGCTTACGAAAAAAACATTGACTACAAGTAAATGAAAACTCGATTATAATAAAGCTCAGAAATCTATGATCTGTCTTTATTATGGAGTTCAAAGGTATAACGATGATTGAGTACGAATGACGTTGTAGAAGTATTAATGACGATGCTGACGATGGTGGAGCCTTCTCAGAGAATCCTGAATGTTCCTATCCCTATTACAAATGTACGAGATATATCTATATTTACCTACTATTCGTGATTTCAGATTCAGCCCACCGGTTCGGCGGGCTCCTCCCCTCGTTTGGGTCGCAGTCCTATTTGCGACACCTCAGGAGAGCGGAAACCAAGGAAGGAGTCATCCGAGATAACTCTTCTGGATGGAAAGAGGAGTTTGAACGTGAACATCTTCTTGAAGCAGTTCCGAAGGTAAACAATCATTTAATTGAAATCGAAATTCAGAAGTTTTAGTCACGAACATGAAACTTAAAACCCATCTGCGCGAGATAACATTATGAATTAATAGCAATATGATCTACAACCACAAAAATCTTCGAGAAACGCATCCCACTTAATCAAGTTTAGCACCCCATGTGTTCATATCACACACCAAACATCCAAGACACATGTTATGAAAGCTGCGTTATTTAGACAAGAATCAAATAAAGGCGATTACATATTTTCATTAGCCTTAGTCGGGAGGTTACCACATTGACTGTAATTTCAGCTCCAACGAAGACATAATCCAGCTAATCCGCGAAGGTTCTCACGACGATATCGGCGCGGAGAAGCTGCGAGGCCTGCTCAAGATCCTGCCGGAAATTGATGAGTGCGAGATGCTGAAGGCGTTCACCGGAGACGTAACTAAACTTGGGAATGCTGAGAAGTTCCTGATGCAACTCATACAGCTACCAAAGTAAGGATTATTTTTCTATATTAAGAGCCCAAGGGCCCGAAGGCCTGATGAAACGCCTGATGTACGGCTATTATAGCTGACTCTAAATGTCTCTGTCTATGTGTTTCAGTTACAAACTGCGCATAGAGTGCATGTTACTAAAAGAAGAGTGGGCGTCGACGGCAGGCTACCTTGAGAGCGCCATCAATGCTATTCTAGTAGCTGGAGATGATTTGATGTCTTCGAGAGCTTTGCAGGTAAATATAGTTTTACAATGGCTTTTTAAAGATATTTTTTTGTCATTTTTAGGGTTCCGTACCCAAAGCGTAAAAACGGGACCCTATTACTAAGACTCCACTGTCCGTCTGTCCGTCTGTCTGTCACCAGGCTGTATCTCATGGACCGTGATAGCGATAGCTATTGTTATAACCGTGATACAGTTGAAAATTTCACAGATTATGTATTTATGTTGCCGCTATAACAATAAATACTAAAAATTACGGAATCCTCGGAGGAGTCCGACTCGCACTTGTCCGGTTTTTTTTAAATACTCTGCTTCGGAGTCAGGTTTCGGAGCTCACATTTAAAAATAGCATTCGGAAAACATCCCAGTGGTACAAATACTGGTGGTTATGATAAAACGGGTATCGCTGGACACTTTCTTCATCACTCTATTTATCAATTACAGGAGGTGTTATACATAACCCTGATCGCTGGCAACTTCCTGAACGCTGGTGGGTACGCAGGCGGAGCCGCGGGCGTGAAGCTGTCTTCCCTGCAGAAACTGCCGGACATCAGGGCCAACAAGCCTGGGATGAATCTCATGCATTATGTCGCTCTGGTAAACACACTTTTTATTCTTGCAAAGAAAGGTAGTTGCTGGAAAAATGCGTCACTTGTATTTTTTTATTAAAAAGGGTAAGCTAAAATATAAGAGACAAAAACCTACTTAAGTAGGTACAAAATTATTCTGTCATTTCCACTATTTTCGCCTAAAAATAACACAAGTAGAATAAGTAAGAATCGGGGTGAAATGTCTATTCCATTGCATTTTAGCTCATATCTTCGGTTTCCGGATCCCTATAGACACACCGGGAGCCGTGCGGAAACCGCATAATCAGTGTGATGACATCAACGAGATTTCGATATCTTCAGATTAAATAAATGCCCTCAGACTTAATTTATCATGGCTTTACCAATCATTTAACTAATCCATTTATAAAATATAAACGTTTATCCACAGCAAGCAGAGCGAAAGAACAAAGAGCTGACCCACTTCGCCGACGACACCCGCGTACTAGAAGAGGCCGCGAAAGCCAGCGTCGAACAACTTCACAACGAGATCAAGACCCTGGACAACCGTGTTGGGTTACTTAAGAAAGAAATACAGATGACCAACCAGCAAGATATCAGAGAGCAGATGGGAGATTTCTTGCAGGTTAGTACTAAAACTGATCATGGCGTTTTATAGTTGAATGAAGAATCATTTCAGAAGTAGCAGGGGTCAATAGTTTCTCAAGAGACTACAGGTTTGTGGCCCCTGGGGCCTGGAGTTGCAAGCAACAGGCTGTCTGCATTGTATTCAAAATATAAGATTACTGTCATGCCATACACTACTACTGGTGCCAGTAGTACTAAAAACGGCAATGTTAAATGCACGGTCTCTGCAGGGCAAGTTACGACTTGTGTTTTCTACTGTTGTTAAAGTACCCATGTTATTAATTTAAGAAACTATCTTATACTTGTGATGTTTCATTATTCTAGGTTGCGGAGCGTGAGGTTTCAGCTCTAAAGAAGGATATGGAAGAAGTGGAAAGCATTCGGAAACAGCTTGCAGAGTTCTTCTGCGAAGACCCTGTGTCTTTCAAGCTTGAGGAATGCTTCAAGGTATGCTTCTCTAAAGGTGTATTGATAGAATCCTCGTTGATTTCTAAATATATTGCCAAAACCCAGCAGCCCGTATGCAAGAAAAAACGGTTAACCATTAAGTATTAACAAAAGCATTGCTTACTTGATCATCCTTGTTACTCTATCATTATACTATTCCAGATCTTCGTGACCTTCTGCACCAAGTTCAGATCAGCAATAAGCGAGAACGAGCGACGCCGAGCCAATGAAGAACAAGCGGCTGCCAGGAGACGAGCGAGGGATGCTGCTGCCTCCAGGATAAGAACTGGTAAGTTTAATGGCATGAGTTCACAAGACATACGCCTTCTTCTTCTCTCGTGTCGAGGTTCCCCTAAACAGTGGATGTCCAGGAAGCAGCGATACTGACAGTCCGGACCGCGGCGTCTCTCAAGTCTGATTCAGAGCAGTAGTCGGGGCAGCCCAGCAGGTGCGCCATGGTTTGCGGTGCTGGACATGCTCGTACGCCTTGAATGCTATTAAGCTAAGGGAGCTGGGGCCAAGAGAGGAGGGTAGGTATGGTAACAATACCTAAGTACCTAATTTTACATATTGAAAATTTCATGTATATAAGATAGACTTAACTACGGTGGCACTGAGCGATCTTCATTTTAGCCAAAAATATAATCCTCATGCGGAAGATATTTGACGGGTAAAAATTTTCGAAAATATTTAGTACACCTCCATCTCCAACAACATAAGTTAACAGGTTTTAAATTAGAAAATTCCTCTTCATTACAGGTGGCAGCGTATGCAGCACCCCGGTGTCGGAGTGCGAGAATCTCATGGAATCCCTGCTCATAGACATCCGCAACGGATTGGGAAGGAGGTCTCTGAGGCGGCCCCATGATGCCTCGCCATCTCCTGGTAATAATAATATTTTAAAGACATACTGTATCATTCAATGTTTTTGCTGGACTAGATGGGTATGCGTGCCTTTCCAATATGTAAAGGAAATGGGAATCCAAATATAATTCGCCCTGCCAAACGGGAGTAGGGGAGCCGTAAGTCTTGCCGTGTCCCTTAGGTCAAACAGTTTTAGATAACCTAAGTTTTGACAATAGCGCCATACCAATAAAACTTGGTTTATACTGATGTTAAGTTCACGTTGATATGGCCTTGGCAAAACATTGAAATAAGAAAGAATGGATGTAACTCCATCATGTTTTTTTTTTCCTTTTCAGATGTGACTCCAACCGGTAGCCTACGTCGTCGCAGCCGCGCGAGTCCGGGTGGCGATGAAGAAGGTCTACTGGAATTCCTCCGACATTCCTCTCCAGCGGCCAACGACCTTAGAGAACGCAGTGCTTGGGGCAGTCTCGGTGAGTGTTGCTATCTATGGATGTAGCTTCAATAATCAGCTGGATTCAGATACATGATGTTGTCTACGACATTTCTCTTGAACAACCTTCTGAGAGCGTAGCGTAGGGGTTGCGATTACTGCCTATCGGCGGGACTCCAACGATTGGAGTTCGTCAGATAGTATTTGCCGGTAGTCAAAGACTTAAGAGAGCGAAATGCTTCAAATAAGTTCAAAAACTAAAACCCGACTACTGCAAATCGCGCTCTAAGAATTCTTATCTGAAATTATCATATAGGAAAATTATAAGAGTTATCATTTTTTATATATTTACAGAGATACTCAAAGGATCGCCGTGGACGTATGCCACGATTATACCTTTAAGGTAAAGTGGCATACGACCACGGCTATCCTTTGAGTATCTCTGTAAATATATAAAAAAGTGATCACTTTTATAATTTTTTCTATATGATAATTTCAGATAAGAATTCTATCTTGTTTCATACTTTTTAGAGCGCGGCTTTGGAACGCGTACATCGTGCTTCGTACGTCGGGCTACGCCCGACTCTTTTAGTATGAAGGCGCCGAAGGCGCCCGGCTTTGGAACGCGTACATCGTGCTTCGTACGTCGGGCTACGCCCGACTCTTTTAGTATGAGGGCGCCGAAGGCGCCCGGCTTTGGAACGCGTACATCGTGCTTCGTACGTCGGGCTACGGTCGACTCTTTTAGTATGAGGGCGCCGAAGGCGCCCGGCTTTGGAACGCGTACAGCGAGCCTCGTACGTCGGGCTACGCCCGACTCTTTTAGTATGAGGGAGCCGAAGGCGCCCGGCTTTGGAACGCGTACATCGTGCTTCGTACGTCGGGCTACGGCCGACTCTTTTAGTATGAGGGCGCCAAAGGCGCCCGGCTTTGGAACGCGTACATCGTGCTTCGTACGTCGGGCTACGCCCGATTCTTTTAGTATGAGGGCGCCGAAGGCGCCCGGCTTTGGAACGCGTACATCGTGCCTCGTACGTCGGGCTACGCCAGACTCTTTTAGTATGAGGGCGCCGAAGGCGCCCGGCTTTGGAACGCGTACATCGTGCTTCGTACATCGTGCTTCGTACGTCGGGCTACGCCCGATTCTTTTAGTATGAGGGCGCCGAAGGCGCCCGGCTTTGGAACGCGTACATCGTGCTTCGTACGTCGGGCTACGGCCGACTCTTTTAGTATGAGCCGGCTTTGGAACGCGTACAGCGAGCCTCGTACGTCGGGCTACGCCCGACTCTTTTAGTATGAGGGAGCCGAAGGCGCCCGGCTTTGGAACGCGTACTTCGTGCCTCGTACGTCGGGCTACGCCCGACTCTTTTAGTATGAGGGTGCCGAAGGCGCCCGGCTTTGGACCGCGTACAGCGCGCCACGTACATCGGGCTACGCCTGACCCTTTTAGTGTCGCCTTTTGGACTGAGTCCGGTGCGTCACATAGGTACGTTTCAGTATGCTTCGCCTGACCGCTGCGAATTTTAACGAGGTGAATATACTAAGATTACTAAGCAACTTTTACCATGGGACCAAACCCGATCTCGTAAAAAAATTTGCTGATCTGGACTTCTATACCTATTCACGTTATAAAATATTGCAGGTCATTAAAAAACACCATGTATAAAGCGGCCACACAAATTTCTTTTGAAAAATCCTTCTTGTATCGCCGTAGACCCGGCCCGGATAGATAGAATCCAGAGCGATTGTAGATTCGTAGTTCTAATTACCTACTACCTACCAGATAAATTAATGTTTTATCGGGTGCATGCAAGCAAAGCCGGGTGCAAAAGCTAACAATATGTATATATTTGAAATGTGCTAATTAAGCTCTTTCAAATGATATACAACACGTCATCATTACTTATTTTTATTTTTTTGGTTCGTGACTTTATGACCTCTAGAGGGCGGCGTGTTCATTTTTTTGTGACGTCGTATAGCCTATAACCAGCGGACGATTAAGACGATTCGAATGACACATCGTTTGTCAAATTTCAATGAGTACTTTAGAAGTTATGAGGGAACAGATGAACATACATACATACATACATACATACCCACAAACATACCGGTCAAAATCATAACCCTCCTTTTGCGTTGCCGTAGTCGGGTAAAAATAAGAGTTTACACGGTCGTCTTATTTTTCAAGTCAATAATATTGACTGACTTATCTTTTATTTTCATATTATTTACCTGCCGCTCATGAATTTGTTTGTTTGCCCATGAGCCGTGAGCCATGAGCCGAGAACGCAACAAAGATGATGATGAGATCACTCTATCTTTGAATTAGTATATTCTCACGGTAAAACCTTTCAGATCGGTCGTGGTCTCGGCGCGGAGCGGTGCGCGCGCGCCTCGAGCTCCCCGAGCGCGAGCGCCCCGCCTCGCCCCGCGCGCCCGAGCCCGCGCCCAAGCCCGCGCCCGAGCCCCAGCCGCCCGGGGAGCCCGCCGCCAAACCCAAGTGAGTACAGTCCGCATCTAATATATAGTGACGGCTACACGACACGACGCACGACGGGAGATAGTGACGGCGGGTGGATAGCGGCCAAATATATCCTAACACACCTTTGTTAAGTATGAATCAATGAATGAATGAAATGTATTTATTTGTCAGAATATGGTACAATGATAGGATCTTAAATTAGAATTAATGCAAGTTCCATCAGTATTATCTATAGATGACTGGAATTGGTTTCTTTGAGCGCTTACCTATACTATAATTATGCAGCGTCACATTAAATGCTAATCATGTTTTCGCTCCAAATATTTTAAATAAGTCAAATTAATAGGTACTTATATCCAGAAACAACGATAGCTGTACTTTACCGACTGTATTTTTAGGGAATGGCGGCAAAAAATCGAATCATGGCTGCGCGCGAACAGCCAAGAAGAAAAACGAGACGCAGAGCTGCGCGAGAGAGCGCGGCGAGTGCAAGCGAATCGGCGGTCCTTGGAAAACGACTCCGGTAATATAAACCTTATTTATGTAGTTGTTAGGTTGAAAATAGCACGAACACAATGAAGATACAAGAAAATAACACAACCAAAAAGAGTAACAGGTTTTATTTAGGTTCAAACCATGCACGGACATACGTCGTCAAATTGTTAAAAAAACGTCCATCCGGGCGTCTTCGTTTTGCAATTGTTTATTTTAAACTGATTCGTCCGTGGTGTGTTACAGAGAGCGAACGAAGCACGACCCTCGACCCTCTGCCGGAGGGGCGCGCTGACTGGCGCCCCGCCGTGCTGCCCGACAGCGCTGTTGTCAAAGCCATCGAGGCTGTTGAAGGTACTTAACAATATTATACAAATGTAACAGAGAGTTCTTCTGAAGAACAATTGATTAAAGACCTGTGCACACAAAAATGCCGAGTAAGACACTAAACCAGACATAGTTAACACGCACACACTAGCTAATAGTCAAACTTGTTACTTTCAGACGTCCAACCTCAAACAAAAGACAACAGGGTACCGTGGAGGAAGACAGAAGAAAACGAAGAGATGCGCCGCCTGAGACGACAGCGGTCCCGACAGCAGATAGAACAGCCACTCGTCTCTATCACCGAGGAGGAGAAGCGAAAGTTGCCTGACATCAGGATCACCAGCCACAAAGACGTGAAGGACAGAGTCGAGATCGACTCAGACAACATCGAAACACCACCCGTCCAACGGAAGATGTTCAATCCTCCTCCAGAACGAGAGCCTTGCAGGAAATTCCAACCGTCACTCGCTAAAAATAATGACAAAACGGTTGAGATGAGAGATCTTTGTCAAGAAATTTTAGGAGACGGACAGTTTGATAGATTTTCCGCTGCACGAAGAACAAGGAGATACAAGAGGAATACAGATTCCAGCTCTCCAGAAGATGAGAAGAAACCTGATAGCCCGGCGGAACTGGTAGCGGAAACTCAGGTCATCAGACCTTCGAAACTAGATATTCAAGCCTCATACGCTGTAGAGACCCCAGAAGTAACAAAGCCTATAGAAATCAATAAAGACGACAAAGAGAATAGACTTAAGCGTTGGCAGGACAGACTTAAAAACCAAAGTACGGAGAAACCCACATCGACCAAAGAAACTAAGCATCCTTACTCGAGGATGCGGCGACAGACGTCCATTAATCAAGAGGATGTCCAGAAAGCTATTAGAGAACTGAAGTCACCAACAGAGACACCTACAGGCGTCTGGTCCAGGATCGCTTATAGGAAATCGATGACTGCTAAGAACGACAAAATACCGACGGAAAGAACGACATCTCCAAGAATCCCCAAAGTCAAGTCAGAACATGAATTAAACGATGAAGGTTTTGAAGAAACTCAGAGTTTGAATTCTGAAAGCGCTTCCCAAGGTGCATCATCAGGATGCAACGTAGAATGTGACTCCCCCGTCCCTCTTAAGTCTAAATCCCCGATAGCTCCAAAGAAACTCACAACCAAAGAGTTAAGAACGCCTCCGCGAACACCGATAGACCCGAAACGAACTGTTCAGAAAAGACAGAACTCTTTGAGGGTGGAAAGGTCAACTTCTCGTGCGTCCTTGCGTAGTTCAAGGAGTTCTCTGAACAGTTCAGCATCTGTAGCCACTGTCAAAAGAGCTCCCGCGCCAGTCAAGCCTGCTCCAAAAGTAGTACCTAAACCAGTGGTCAGAATGCCGGCATCGCGATCTTCATCAAGCGGCAGCTCGGTGGGAACTTCCAGGCCTCCTTTAAAGTCAGTCAATAGGACATCAGGGTTCATGCGACCGACACAGGCTTCAAAGGGAAGGGGGAATGTAACTCCACAACCAACTGCAAGACCTAGCTTCAAGTAAATACCAAATTACAACTATAGTTGGATTTTTGGATTGGATTTTGACCTTGTGAGTTTGAATGATCTAGCGAAGATGTCCTGTAAGTTTTTAGACAATTTAATTTTCTGTTAAAGGTTCTTCTATCGCTCGTCAATATTATTAAAACAATCTTAATTGAGATCCTTTAAACTCATAAGATGTTTTAAAAGAAAGGAAACGTCAGATATTCTACTTTGTTCAATGAACTTTCTAGAATTTAGCTAGACCGTTGGTATGGAAAAGCCAGCTATGTTTTAGTATTACGTAATATCAATGTAAACGTCAGATATAAAATATTATTGAAACTTTCAGATGGCACAGACGATATTTCAACAATCTGAAGCTTTCAATGACTGATTATTTTTAATATTTAGTTAATTTTATAACAGATCTGTTTAACTTAATTTAGATTTGACTTGGGGCCCGTACTCTTATAAAGGTATGTCTACACTAGTGTGTTTTTATGTTTCATAAGTTTTCCAAATTCCCTTTAAGTTTCAAACTACGGTATACTTAATGTCGTATACTTACAAGACGAATTTTAATTTGCAACGGTGTAGACTTACCTGACCCTTCACTGTTCAGTGTTCCAATAAAAAAAACTGTAATGATTCCAAGAGATCAAGTTTTTTGGAACAACTGTACAGTAAAAGGTTAAAATTATGTACCTACCGTGAATATAGTGCCACGAGATAGTACGGGTATTATTACCAGTTTATTTTAAATAGAAACTTATTTTGTGCCATTTTTATACAGAATGGCGTATTTACGTCATGAAATGGATTTTATAAGTTATTTAAGATCGAAATATGAAACCGAAGGTGCACAAACTGGTGAATAAAAACATAAATAAAATAGAGGAGATTGGGACACTTTTCTAATATTACTTAATCAGAAATATTTTCAATATTAGTTCTAAAAGTGAACTTTTCGAGTAACAGCTAACAGTATTGTCAAAATCGATACAAACATAAGTAATATTTGAATCCCTATATTACGTAACGTTAATTAATTATTTGTAACTGTATAATTTTCGGTGACCAAAGTATTTTACATAATTATACCCAGTCTCCTCTTTTTTATTAAAAACTAAGAAACTATTTTCTTAGGAGGACCAATAGATAGAATAGATCTAAATAAAAATTAAATGATATTCGTATCTTATATTAGCATGCAAAAGTATTTTTATACTGTATTAGGTTAAATTTTGACAATCAGTCTTGAAATCCCAGTTAAGTCACTTATTTGTATTAACTACTAATAAATGTTACGAATAAGATATATTTGAATGAACATTACAATAAAGGTTTCTATGTACTATATTAAAACAAAGACATAATGATCTGATCCCGAAACGTATGAACAAAATCTGATAAGAAGTATTACCTATATCTTAATATTTTTAAAATTGCAATGAGAATGGATTTTAAAAACAACAGCTATATTTTTTACAGTTACATACAGTTGCAGATATTGCAATTTGCTAGTGAAATCTGAATTTTAAATTTTTTGACGACCATAATGGTTATAAGGTTAAATATTTATTGTCACTCTATCTTCGCAATTTGTAAAAAATATACCTCTAGTTAAAATTACAAATTAATTGATTGTTGAACTGTTACAACATTTTTGAAATCCATAAAAAGTTTAAATACTTCTGGTCAGCCAAGTGTATGTATTAATCAAAAAGATCAAAATGTAAGGTCACAAATCTCGAATAGTATGCTCTTTATTATTATTATAAATTTAATTTAAGATTTAACAAATATGTTTTATTGTATGTGTTTAACTAAACGAAATACAATAAATTTTCATACAAAATATGCTGTCGTTTTTTTATTACCTATCCAGATTATTTGACTTTGTTGATAACCTAACCTAAAACATATGTTTATACTTTATATCGGGTGTGTAAAGAAGTATTATTTATACGTATTTAAATTGCTTACAAACTTATTTATTTATTAGTCTGCGATTTCGTTCGCTTTGTAGTCATAAATATTAGTACAGTGAAACCTGGTTAATTGGCACCTGGATAAATGGAAAACCTCAATAATTGCAACCAAAAGTCCGGTCCCGGTCCCTTGAGACCAAAAGTCCTCTATAATTGAAATTTTGGAACCTCTATAATTGCAATTTAGATTTTAGGGCTTTTCGTAATTTTGCCTCTGTAATTGACCACGTCGCAACTAAGACCTCTATAATTGACACTGTGCTAAAAAAATCCGTTATTTTTGTTCTCCTTTTTACATCTATTATTGAAACGAGTCTTACTTATTACCTCTGTAATTGAAATAATGTAGTTGTAGACAGCAGAAACAATATTTTAATAGCAATGATCATTTTATTTATATCTTCATCCAGAATTCAATTTATTTATTGGGTATCTATCACATAGTGAATAGAATCAGGCGTTACTTTGCGGAAATCCATATTAATTAAAAATAAATTTTACTTTGCTAATCCGCGAAAAGATAACGTGTTAGTCAATCAGTGCTAACCCGTTATACTTACTTACACACTATCTATCACAGCCTGTAGTAGGTGAAATATTTTTTATGAAATCAAAAACAAAGTATGCTTTTTACATTCCAATAAAACTTTCTTCTACAATTCAAGGGAATTTTTTAGACCCAAATGATTAATAAGAAAATAAAGTAGTAATTAATGTAGTGTAAAAGTGCAAGTATAGAAGCTATATATAGACCAGAAACCCAGAACGTAAGCGTGTAAATCTACTTTCAATGGTTATTTGCACCTCCATAAAAGAAATTTGTCAGAACGCAACCTCTATTAATGAAAACCTCTATAATTGACACAACGATTTTTTGAACCTCGTTAATTGACACGACCTGCTTAAATGAAAAACCTGGTTAATTGACAAAAAATGGCCGGTCCCTTGAGATTGCAATTATCCAGGTTCCACTGTATATTTCCTTTATTCAATTAGGGTCTTAGGTTAGGATTTTACAATGTGAGTATAAAAGTATAATAATTATTATGTCAAAGATTTATACATATTTAAGCGTTTCTTAGTATCAATACATTTTTGCAGAACTAAACCTAATTAGTATTTTCTCATTAGTCACTGTTTATTTTACATTTGACTCTAAGTAAGTAGGTACCTAGTACCTACTGTAAGTATTTCATATCTTAATCAGTCATCATTTTGGAGGTAAGTTATAAAAATAGAAACTATCAACTTTTACTTTTCAAACCTGTTCAAATTAATTAAAGCTTATACGAAAAATCACTTGTCTTCAAAGGAATCACCAAAACATATAAATATTTGGATTTCATTGAAATATGTAGGTACAATGTTTGGTGCGGCCTGTAAAACTGTTAAATTCTGGTTTGTTTTATGATAAGGATCCTAGGACCGAATTTTTAGTCATGTTTGTTATGACCACACATTGATATGAAAGGTTAAAAAGATTTAGTCGTCCGATTGTTTAAAAAAACCGGGCAAGTGCGAGTCGGACTCGCGCACGAAGGGTTCCGTACCATAATGAAAAAAAAAACGAAAAAAAAATGCAAAAAAAAAAACGGTCACCCATCCAAGTACTGACCACGCCCGACGTTGCTTAACTTTGGTCAAAAATCACGTTTATTGTATGGGAGCCCCATTTAAATCTTTATTTTATTCTGTTTTTAGTATTTGTTGTTATAGCGGCAACAGAAATACATCATCTGTGAATCTATCACGGTTCGTGAGATACAGCCTGGTGACAGACAGACGGACGGACGGACGGACAGACGGACGGACAGACGGACGGACGGACGGACGGACGGACGGACAGCGAAGTCTTAGTAATAGGGTCCCGTTTTACCTTTTGGGTACGGAACCCTAAAAAATAGTGAAACTAAGCAAATACCGTGAAATTTAATTTGAGAAGCCGGCGTAACATTCAATTTGAAACACTAATAATGAATTAGGTGTGTTAATTAATTTCTAATCGGCATCGGCATATAAAAACAAAATCTACTCTCGAACACCATGGTGTTTAAAAACCATCATGGTGGGAGCACTTGTTTTGATGTGTGTTTGTGGGTTGGCTTCCATAGCCTCTGGTTGTGAAGACAGAGCAGACACCAAACCACAACAGCTAAAAAAATTGAGATTACATCCTGAACTTGTTGAAGATGCTAATTTGAGAGTGGTAAATAATGCAATATTTTTGTTTTAGTGCTAAATCAGAAAAGTTGCTAACAATAACAAATAAAACCTTTGAAGTTAGACTTCATGCTTTCAAGTAAATAGGCTTACATTGATTCAAAAGCGCCCATGATTTTAGCATCTGGTATGAGTAGGTATACTTAAGTAACATTTTTATATTATGGCATATGAATATGTCTAGGTATATCTAAGATTGGTTCAATAGCGCCCAAGATTTTAGCGTACGAGTATAAGTAACATTTTTAAATGCTACTTAACTTTGCTTTGCTTTGCTTGGCTTTGGATTAAGGTAAACGTACAGGCCGCGTAGCCAAGATGCCAATCGCTTACGCTCTGTAGCGATCGAAACGCAACTGTCACTGTCACACTAATAAGGAAGAGTGTCGTGTTTTCGTTGTCGAAGCGATAGCGATTGTAACCTTGGCTAGGCCGGCTGGTGCTCGACGCGGTCCCAGTACATGTCATCTTGAAACTTAATAGAGGTGACAGCAAGGTGTCATCTATTGGGCATTAGCATGTCGAGCACTACTGCGTTTACCTTATAACTACTGAGTACATTTCGTATAAGTATCGTACAGCATACATATGCACAAAGGGAAAATTTTAAAGCCACTTGTATTCCTGGCACATTTTCGCGAGTAAAAAGGGAATTCACGAGTAGTTGCATTTGCCCCATAGTTACAACTGCCCTGGCTGACTTTATTTACTTATTCTGTCAGCCAAGTCTGGTCCGGAAGTATGGCTACCCACTGGAAGAACACCAGGTCACCACCAGCGACCAGTACGTCCTGACCATGCATCGGATTCCCTATGGACGATATAACAACAGGAAAAGAAACAGGTGACATCGGTAACGTTATGCCTACGATTAAATTTACGGTACCCGGACTCTTTGCATAGGCACTAGTTTATTTTTTATGAATGCGACTCCTATCTGACCTTCCAACCCAGAGGGGAAACTAGGCTTTATTGGAATTAGCCCGGTTTCCTCACGATGTTTTTCTTTTCCGAAAAGGGACTGGTAAAATATCAAATGATATATCGCATATAAGTTCCGAAAACTCAGTGATACGAACCGAGGTTTGAAACCACTTCCTCCTGATTGAAAGTCGCACGCTCTTATTATAATTGAATTTTAATTCGTTTGTGGTGAGCGTTCCGACTGAACATCTAGCGACCTTCACCAAGGAGGAGTTTTGGCCGAAGGGTGTCAAGTTTCGGCGGTTCCGCGGCCGGCTCCCTGACACTGCGGGGTTGCGTAATGCATCGCAGCCATAATGTGACATGTAGTGTTTAGTTTTTTAAAGTTTAGTTATAAAATATATTTTTATATAATATGTATGCTAGTTTTAAGGTATTTATGTATGGGCCATTAGTTGCCTGAAATAAAGATTTTCATTTCATTCATTCATTTCATAATACAGTGAAACTTGGTTAAGTGGGACCTGGATAAGTGGGAAACCTCTATAGCTGGGACTCATAGTGCGGTCCCGGCACTTTGGCGCTGAATTACCTCTGTTAGTGAGAAAAAACAGACCTCTATAACTGAGATTAGTTGTTTCGATTTTATAGTCAAATTTACCTCTATTACTGAGACAGAGAGTGTATGTTACCTCTTTTACTGAGACTATATTTAAAAGATTACATTTGCTTCATTGTTTTTTAGAACGTTATAGGAGTCGACCTCTGTTTCTGAGATAACGTCAAACTATGACCTCTCTAACTTGGACTTTATTGAAGATCTTGGACTTTAGTCTAACCGAAAATTCCGCATTCGGTTAATTGTGTCTAAACGACATCAAGTTTTATTTAGTTAGTTTGAGTAAGTAGTTAAAACTATCGAAACGAAAAACCAAAAATTAATTCTCATTTATTTAAGTTCTAAGACAGAATGAAGTCCGTTTTTTAATTTTATTTAATAAAATCCATCCTTTGTAGAAGAAGAATCAATCAAAGTTAATTCGAATAAAAATTTGAACAGACTTAAAAAACTATTTAAGGACAAGAAATATTTGACCTTTATTTATTGTTGATGATTACAATTCATACATAATGTTGACAAAATACCTTATTTACCACCTCTATAACTGAAAGGTTATTCCTTTCTCACCTCTATTAATGGAACACTCTATAAATGAGACATACATTTATTTATACCTGGCTAACTGAGACCCTGTGTAAGTGGAAAACCTCTTTAAGTGAGACAGATTTGCTCGTCCCTTGAGATCCCACTTATCCAGGTTTCACTGTATATGGCATTGATTGCTCGCGTCTCAATATCCTGTTACAGACAATATAATATTTTGTTTACAGGCCGGTCGTTTTCATTATGCACGGATTATTATCTTCTTCCGCAGATTTTGTCGTGACTGGACCTGAGAAAGCATTAGGTAATTAATATTCTTTAAGAAAATTAAACATATCAACACCTAATGGAACATGGTTTTTTGGTCAGAAATTTAAATTTTATAAAACACTGTATAATTAAATTAAATTTGCCGCCTTTTTCTATTGACGGAAATGGCTTGCCAAACTTTAGATAAGAAATCCCATAGCACTTCACCAAACAAAATGTCTCTTTTCATTGATGGTGAGGTACAAGGCTTTATCCTTATTACGTTTATTCCAGCCTACATCCTAGCCGAGGAAGGCTTCGACGTATGGCTAGGCAACGCCCGCGGCAACCGCTACTCACGCCAGCACGCCCACATTAACCCTAGGAACCCTAACTTCTGGAAGTTCTCCTGGGACGAGATCGGGAACCTAGACTTGCCGGCCATGATCGATTATGTTTTGAGAAAGACAAATAAGAGGAAGCTTCATTACATTGGGCATTCACAGGTATTATTCTGGAGTTGTAAAATAATAATATTTACTCGTTTCCTTTCCGTCTATTTTCTTTCTTCCTAGTTATAGCTAGTTTCGAGCCTACGACTGACTTGATAGCTATTGTCAATCTTGCCAGGATAAGCTCTTTCAATGTTTCTTTGTGCCATAATTATTATCAAATGATATTCGAGAAAGTCTTCGGTAAAGGATCCATATTCAATATTAGGATTGTTTGGTTATCATCAAGCCTTATGTACTGTTGATCCATACTGAAACTGTATGTACGGTAAGTATGTATGTATCAACGAAAAACAAAATAAGGATGAAAATAAAAGACCCTAAGAGCTGGTTACCTCGCGGTGGTGGCCTCGCGTATGTTTAGGGAAATATATTGGGTTTGGGAACACTGTTTATCGTTTTGTAAGCAATCTTGCCCTACGTTTTTTTTTCACGTTGACCTTGGTTATTTTCAGGGTACCACAGCGTTCTGGGTCATGTGCTCGCTGAGACCCGAATATTATAATCACAAGATCATCTCCATGCACGCCCTGGCCCCTGTGGCTTACTTGACCCACAATAAGAGTCCTTTCCTGCATGCAATAGCACCATTTTCTAATATCATCGCTGTAAGTTTTTGTTTAGAAATACCAAACCAAAACCAAACTGAATTGGTGAGAAGTAAGTATATAGTTGGGTGGGCCTCTAAACAATGGGAGAAGATTGTTTAATAAATGGCATGTGTAATATCAAACAACTGAAAGAAAGCCTCCATCCTAAGAATCGATGGGCGGATAGAGTACCTATACGGTCAGCAGTGCTGACTCAGCACAAGCTAAGTACCGGTGAAAGTTAGCGAAAAACTGCGCAGGTCAAACCAAAGTGTTCAGGATGACTCACGCCATAACGGTAGGTACGGGGCCGGGCTGAGGCTTCCAACACTTCGTTTTCTATGAAGGGTGATGATCGGTGATCACGTGATGCTTTCTTTCGATAAGTTAAGGTCACGGACTATTCTAGCGTGAGTTATCCTTATTGTACGGGATGCCGGGAGTCCTTTTGGGTCATTGCTTCAGCCGTTAAGTATTTTTGTAGTTAAAAATAAAAATGAAAATTTTTTGAGATTGGCTCTAGTGCCAACTGAAGATTGATTGATGATAATAGTGTCGTGTTAATCTTTACAGAGATTTCTTACTCTGATCGGAAAAGCAGAATTTATGCCTAACAAGCTCCTTTTGAAATGGGCCGGAGCGGCGATCTGCAGAGACGGGGCTATCTTTCAAGAGCTTTGCAGCAACATATACTTCCTCATTGGTGGCTGGAACTCTGTGGAGTTAAACAGGGTATGACTATACAGGGTGATTCAGGAGACGTGAGCAGGACTAACACTGCGCATATCGTTAATTATAAGCAACTGTTTCGTTTCAGTATTAGTGAGGTTAACGTTAATTTTCTAGTAGTGTTGAAAAAAAAAGTTATAATTTTTTTTACGACATGCATGGTCACCCTAAACTTCTGTCACTGTCATCACGGTCTGGTTACTTTTGAAAACTCGTATCTCACTCAAGTTTGACAGTTTATTTTCTTCGTAAGGGGCTATTCATAAATTACGTCATTTCAAATTAGGGGAAGGGGGGGTCTGGACGTCGGATGACGGTAGCATGAAGTAGGAGGAAAAGCATGATTTTTGGATGATTATAGGGGGGGGGGGTCCAAAATCGTCAAAAATCGATGACGTAATTTATGGACAGCCCCTAATCAAAATTCCATTACGGTTAAAGAGGTTTTATGTTTATTAATTAGGTCCTGTAGGGTGACCATGATTATTGAGAATTAAATTTGCCCTCACCAAAAAGTAAAAAAATAGGAAAAAGTGTGATTGTTTCACCTAAATACGACGGTGATCGATCAATTATCAGTTACTGAGTGTGCAGGATTAGTCCTGCTCACGTCTCATGAATCATCCTGTAGAGTTAGACCAAGAAAAATCTGCAGCGATTTTGATAGTCCACGCAGTGCAAGTGTTATTTATACGTCATAATTTCATAGACGTTTGACGTTTAAAATAACACTTGCACTGCGTGGGCTATCAAAATCGCTGCAGACTTTTCTTGGTCTAACTCTTGAGATAAACACATTCAGTAGAACGAAGATAAAGCTCTGTAGAGACAGGGCTGTCACTCAAATCCTACAGCAACATACTCGTAGCATTCCTCTTTGGATGGAACTGCGCGCGTTTATACGTTTTTAAACAAGGTGGGTATATCACTATACTGTCTGCCTACTGTGCCCTAAACAGATCCAAGTGTCTCTCTTGCTCATCTGAACCTCAGCTCCTTCTCAACAGAGCGTCGGAAAAATTATTTTGCATGTTTTTCCCATTGGTGTTCGGATAAATAGGATTTAGCAGACATTTGGCGGATGTGGCGGTATCGAGCATATCGAGAACTAACCTCACAAATCTGGGACCTGAAATTTAGACCTAATCCTTTGCTCTCGAACAAAGCGACAATTTAGAACAACTATTATTTTTTTCTGGTATGTTTTTCAGACGATAATCCCAGTAATCCTAGGCCACACGCCAGCTGGCGCCTCCGTCTACCAACTGGCCCACTACGGGCAAGTCATGGCCGGCAAGGAGTTCCGTCGCTTCAACCACGGGCGTGCCAACATGAGAATCTACGGAAACAGGAGACCGCCACGATACGACCTCCACAAAGTTACAGCACCAGTTTTCTTTCATTATTCCCTATCTGATCCTTGGGCTCATGTTAAAGATGTCGAAAGATTGGGAAGGGAGATCGGTAATCTTAAAGCAAAGCGGATAATACCTATGGCAACTTACAGCCATTTTGATTTTCTTATGGGAATGAACGCGAAAAGGCTTGTTTATGATCAGGTCATTTCTGATATGAGGAGTATGGAAAAGAAATAAATAGTCTGAAATATAATTTAGGTTCTGTGTAAAATTAATGTTACCTATATCGTTGAATGAAATCCCCTTTTTTTTAATAATTACTGCTGCTGCCTGCTGTGGCGCAACGACCCCAAGATCCACTTCGGGTCATAATAATAATTATCAAATAGATCTGAAGTAGGTACTTCGTCGTTGCAAGATGCCTGGCATGGAGGCGCTCTTGATGGCGTTCTCGTATTAAAACGAGCGTAAAGAATTTTGAAGACGCTCGTTTCATTGATCTTGATACGAAACGTCAGATACGAAAGTCCTGGCCGAAACCATCCTATAACTATAGTCCCTGGTGTTCACTTAATTATACGGCAAACGGTGATGATGGAATTTCCTTTTGCAGAGTTGCTCCTTTTGACTCACAGATTGATTTACGAAGGGGAGCCAATCGAATTTTAGATGCAAAAATGTGACTTAAGGGATGCCCCCCGAAATTTGTAAAAAATAAAGTTTTACTATGTGGTCAAGTTTGGTACCATTTTTGTGTAACTCAAGGATGCTAATAAGTTCGTTTCTGATATTTGATTTATACGTTTTCATATAAATAATTTGAAAAAAATTTAAATAAGTATAAAAAATTTCTATGAAACCTTTTTCCGAATAAAAGCCTATATTTTTCTTATTTTAATATGCACACAAAAATAAAAAGCAATAAACATTTCATGAAAAAGCCCTACTATTTCTCGTTATAAAAAGTATACATGTGGCATATTTATTTTACATAAATGTGAACAAAAAAAATTAAATGTAGATCTACTTTCGACTACTCATTGAACAAGATACAACGATTTTCCCGAGGGACTACAAACAATATGGGGTCCTTCAAAAAAGGGTCGGCAACGCGCATGTAACTGCTTACCACCAGGCGGATCGTATGCTTGTTTGTCACCGACATGGGAAAAGGATAAAAATATAGGTACTTAATGAAAACGTACAGGAGCA
The DNA here is from genome assembly GCF_910591565.1 of Cydia splendana. Lineage (NCBI taxonomy): Eukaryota > Metazoa > Arthropoda > Insecta > Lepidoptera > Tortricidae > Cydia > Cydia splendana. The sequence goes on along the minus strand of NC_085960.1, from coordinate 1,133,432 downwards.
TGATTCTGATTTAACCATTTGTTACGTTTTGATATAACCTTGATGATCACTCGCGCTGATTGGTTTGACCGAAATGAAATGAAAATCGTGGGTGAGAAGCGCACCAATCACGAAAACGATCAAGGTCGTGTCAAAACGTTATCAAAACCATAACAAATGCTTAAATCAGGATGGGCCTCGCGGAGTTATGGATAGGCCATCGGCCACACATCTACTCAACGTTTTTTTAGTTTTAGCGGTTCCCTTTAACATTTTCTAAAGACGTACGGATTTGTAAAACTAGTTTCGCCGAGCTTTTTTTTTGATTTATAGTATTTTTTGTCCAATGTCCAAGAAAGTGTCTTGACCCTTAAGTAAACTGTGTCTTAGGAGGGTATATATATAACGTATTTTGTAATGTAGGCATCATAATCTCACCTTCGATGCCGATTGCTATGCCATCAGGATTGTCCAAGGAAGATATAGCATCCCAAATTTCAAGAACTAACCACATAAAACAAACAACCAGTCACTGTGAAAACCAACTGATAGTCATCTCTGTGAAGTAATTTGTCCCATCACTAGTGATGCGACGTGGTTGGTACCAGTCCTTTTATCGACTACTAGCGACCCGCCCCGGTTTCGCACGGGTAACACAAAACCTTAACAAATTTTACACCTAAATGTTCCTCGTGAAAATATAAAAAAAAACTAGGCGCCGCCTGTATCTCGGGAACCGGGAAAATAGATTATACTAAGAGATTTTAACTAAACTGAATATGATGGCCGTTTTTAAATGAGAAATATCAAATATAAAATAAAATTAAGTACAAAAAGTGCTTGCATAAAATAAATAATAACGTATAAATATTCATAATAAAACTGTTATTATACCTAATATATGATCCTACTCGTATAGACAAGCGCCACCGTGCCGCGCTTCAAATGTAGTTGATTTACTTAGATATCACCGGCAGTCATTTAATTGACAAACAGAAGTGCTGGAGTAGAAAAAACCGGCCGAGTGCGAGTCGGACTCGCGCACTAAGGATTCCGTACCATTACACAAAAAACGGCAAAAAAAAAACACGTTTCTTGTATTATATTTTGTTTTTAATATTTGTTGTTATAGCGGCAACAGAAAGACATCATCTGTGAAAATTTCAACTGCCTAGCTACCACGGTTCATGAGATACAGTCTGGTGACAGACAGACAGACAGACAGACGGACAGCGGAGTCTTAGTAATAGGGTTTATATGGTCCCGTTTTTACCCTTTGGGTACGAAACCCTAAAATTTATTTAAAGCCTCATTAAAATCAATGACCGCAATGCATCACGTAGGTAACAATTAGAAATTACTAGCGACCCGCCCCGGCTTCGCACGGGTTAGACAAAACCTTAACAAATTATACACCTAAACCTTCCTCAAGACTTACTATATTGATAGGTGGAAATCCGTTCATTAGTTTTTGAGTTTATCGCGACACACAGACAGACGCGGCGGGGGATTTGTTTTATAAGGTGTAGTGATTATTTCATGATAAGTATTATTACAAGTTGTATGATAATCTAGACCATAATATTATTTATTTATTTATTTATTTAGAAATTTAATTCAAGCAACAAGGCCCATATTACAAATACCTTACAGACTAACATACATATGTATTATGTCTCGCCCGTGCATGGATTTTAAATAAATTTAATGTTTCCGGTATTCGTCAATTTATAGGAAATGAAGAATAAATAATAAGTACACATACACATCACGAGTAAAAAAAATCCGTCCGCGCGCCGCGCAATCGGAAACAGTAACAAATATCAAAGATTTATGTAACTCCGTATAAAATGAATAGAGACTAAGGAAAAAACGTGCCTCGGAAATCAAGAAAAAGTCATTCTCGAATAGATGGCGCCACACCTTTGGCCTATACTCGGCTAGATGGCGTTGACGTAAAGACTCAATTGTATGAAAGCAGTTTTATTTGCGGGGAGTTTTGTGTTAATTTAAGTAAATATTGTATATGGCGGGAACTTGGGGAGATATATTTTCTTTTACTATCTCTTACTCAAAATGATTATATTGCAGTCACATGCAATAATATCTCACACAATCTTATTTTCAGAGTCATAAGAGCGTGCCTTTAGCCCTTTAAAGACATTTTTTTAAACACGTTTCTTCGAGGTTCACAGCGGTAAAGGATGACATCCTTATATTCAGCTACATTTACTTACTTTCAACTTGAAACTATCGACAAAAAACACTGAAACGTCAATCACTACAATGGCGTTTTACATGAAGGTACTTATCTACTTAACAAGGAAATTGATCGGCGTTTTTGGTCAGCGTATATAAATAAAATCAATGTGAAGACCGTGACATTGAAATTGCCACCATGCTGGGAGCTATTGTTCTGTTGTGTCTGTGCGTTTGTGTGGCCTCTGGGCCGTTTGGACGATCTGATGGGGTCAGTCTGGACCCGAAGGTTCCGGACGAGATTCTGGAGGATGCTAGCCTTAAAGTGGTAAGTTTTTTAGTGAAATACTAAAAGGAAGCAAAATACTATCAAAATTTTACGATGCTGCGGTAATCTTGTTGACCGAGCAAACGCGAAGAGCGAGCGAAACGTCCTTTTTCAGCGTGCTTTTTTATGTCCGACTGTTCTCTCTACAGATCGCATTTCTGTATCGATTTTCGTGAATTTTTGTGAGGAGGTTCGATATCAAAACTTACAAGATTTTCTACATATATTATATGTATGTAGAAAATCTTGCATAAGGATCATATAAGCAAAAGCATTGACTGGCTAAAATAGTTACAAATTATAATATAGTACATAAATTATTCTTATCCTTGGTACTATGCCTCAAGGGCCTACTTTAGATTTAAGCTAGTTATTAATTTATTTTAGTAATACCACTGTATATATCTTGTTTGTAAATAGATGATGTTTCCTTCTTATTCTATTATTAAACATATTTAAATTTAGTAGGTATCAGGTTAAGATGAAATTTCCTTTTCCAGAAAAGTCCATCTTTTTCAAATTAGTTCAATTCTAGTACATTGTAGGAGAGGACGGAAAACCGCTAAAAGGTGGACGAGTGAGTTTGAGGGCCGACACGTTAGTGGAGGCCCTCAAATAATTCGAGTCCATGCATCTTTTGCGTTTCCGGCCGAGGCATTACATAGTGCTTTTCACGACTACTGCGAGGAAATAAGAAAACATTTGCATAACTATAAGTACTAGCCCGCGATTTCTCTGGTAGTAACTGCCTGTGCTGTCTCTTGAATTTCGGTAGGCGTCAGCGTAAGAATATCATTTTCTTCACTAGAAGAACTCATTTTATAGCGAGCGTAGATACTTACGTGTTTCTTGTATTTTTTAGTCATACACAATTTACACTATCCAATTCAGTGAGTATTTTCCGATCCCGCCTTTTTAACTTTTTTTATCACTTTTAAGAGACGTTTTTCTGTTGTTTGCTTTAAACCGACTCTAAAACTTAGAAGCGTTTTTGCTAAAAAACCACAAACAGCAACAAAAGTAAAAAACGCCTTAAGCGTGAATCGAATGAACTGACTGAATGAATGAATGGTTTTGACACATCTTTTTTTTTTTTAAAGAAATTGGTCCTATAGATAACCTAATTTTATTTTTGAAGTAAAATGTTGCGCCGAAAAAGACCTTTCATTGATTTTTATGTTTTAAATGATACTCATTGCTGTAGCGTACCGCCACCAATAACAGATGATAATAACAATGAAACATTGTAGTAGTGGTGGTTCAAGTGCTACAGCTATTGCCTACTTTCCATCTTGGTTTTAGACCATCTATTGCCACATTTCCGAACAGTGGCGTGAAAAATATTTTATTTCAGGCAGGCAAGCCCATATCATGTTAGTTGTTACAATGTTCTTATGAAACTAAGACATTTTTAACTGTGAAAGTTTTTTTATTTGGTAATTAAGTTATTACAAAAAAACCGCATTAAATTAAACCCGTTTCCTGGATACGGGTACCTACATAATTATAAGATTTAAAAGCCTTGAAATGAAATGGCATATTTCATACACCATTAATTTGCTGGCCAAAATTAAAAGGCCTCTATTATATGAATCACAGCAAAACTATTTTACCTAAAAATTAATAAGATAAACGTACCTACTGGTGCTCGACGCGGTACCAGTACATGTCATCTTGAAACTTAAGTCATTGTCAATAGAGGTGACAGCAGGGTCTCATCTATTGGGCATTAGCATGTCGAGCACTAGTACGTTTACCTTACTGTCATCATTGCATACAAAATACCTAGAGTCGGGCCAAGCTATTTGCAATGACAAAGTGTGATAATGTCATATTTCTAAGTAAATATGGCGTTTATAATGACACTTCCTCACTTTGTTCAAGTCGGTGCAAAGTTAGCTTAGCCGGTCTCTACTACATGGCATTTCTAACATTTAGTTAGACAATCAGTTTTGCTCCCTCATTTAGTGCAGGCGTCGTAAATTTGGTTTATTAGAGGTGAATTTTCCATTTTTCCTTTAATATAAAAGTTATTAAAAATATTGTTCCAGCCCGCACTCGTCCGAAAGTACGGCTATCCCCTGGAAGAACACCGGGTCACCACCGCCGATGGCTACATCTTGACCGTGCATCGAATTCCCCATGGGCGTGATGCTGATGATGTGAATACAACAACAGAGAGGTAACCGTTTTGCCGAAAAACCTATTATCTGCTCACGTAATTATACCGCAATATAGTTTGTCATGTAGTTTGCTATATTTTATTCATCGAAAAATTTTATTGTACGAACAAACCAGTTACCATAAATGAATTCGGCATCTCCGATTTATACGAAAACGATACCAAACTTGGCCTAGTAGCTTTACCTCTCACTTACGCTCGGACCAATAAATTAACTCGGATAAAATGGGTTAATTTATGCCCTTGTTGCATAATCTCCTATTATTGCAGGCCCCTCGTCTTCATTATGCACGGTTTGATGTCATCTTCGGCAGATTGGGTCTTGATGGGATCCAACAAAGGGTTAGGTGAGCGCTACATTTCTTATTACCTTAATAAAGTAATAATTTAAACTAATAAGCTTTGTAAAATCATGGTTAAATAAATAACAGCTAAAAACTTAATAATGGCTGGTATTTTGCTCTTGATCACGAATATTTACAAACCACAGCAATGTTGAACGGTTTCATGGTAGGTATGGTACCTAAACCTAGTGTTCGATATACTAATGTCCAATAGATGATAGACCCTGCGATGGTGTGAGGTGCGGTTGACAATGACTTAAAGATCAATGTGGAGAAGATCAGCATACCTATACAATTTTTGGGATTGAATAGGTATACAGGTTGGGAAGAACTGTCGTATTTATATACCAACGTACAATTTGTTTAAAGATTACATGTACTAGAACAGTGACGAGCACTCGGAAGTCTACCTTACATGATTGTGTAGCTTATTAAGAACTATATTTTTTGAGAGAAACTAGTATATTATGTTTCAGCCTACATCCTAGCCGAGGAAGGCTTCGACGTGTGGCTGGGCAACGCCCGTGGCAACCGCTACTCACGCCAGCACGTCAAACTGAACCCTGATTCAGGGGCAGAGTTCTGGAACTTCTCCTGGGACGAGATCGGGAACATAGATCTGCCGACCATGATCGACTACGTTTTGGACAAGGCGAATAAGAAGAGGCTTCATTACATTGGGCATTCACAGGTACAATGATTGTCTCCATCTTTCTATTTTGTATTCAGATGTAGTCGTAATAACGGCCATTGGAAAAGACATTCGATTCTGTTTAATAAATTTTGCACTTAAGTATTAGAAGTGGGAGTTAAAGATCCAATACGAAATCTCAAAAATGTAATGCCTAATTTTCTTACTGAGAAAGCAATTACGAGCTCGTAAGCCTTACTAATTGTTATTGAATCGCAACTTGACCATTATGTATACAACTACTTACATGTGAAGGCAAAGGGTCAGTTGTAGGTACCAACAACAATAAACGGACTGATCAAAATCACTCAGTGGTGAACTATGAAACATCCCATATAGTAAAATTTTGCGAAGGATTTAACGATGGCAGGCGGCTTGGTGCGACCGACCATAATTTTGTTTTAAATATTGCTGTGTAATTTCCAGGGTACCACTTCGTTCTGGGTAATGTGTTCACTTCGGCCGGACTACAACCAGAAGATCATCTCGATGAACGCCCTGGCACCCGTGGCTTACTTGACGCACAATACCTGTCCTCTTATCAAGGAGTTCGCGCCTTTTTCCACCGTACTTGAGGTAAGTTATTATTAAATTTAAATTACACATAGTCAGGTTATACAACAAATATCATTTGGTTATCTTCGTAGGTTCGTACCGGAAGTTATTGATTTCATTACCTCTCTGGTCTTACGATCAGGTGAATCGTCTGCTCGTTTGCCTCCTATATCATAAAAAACCAGCTTTTTTTATTATGAGTGTCTACGAAATCTGTACCTTTTTTACAGAAACTTAGTAAAGTGATCGGCGTGGGTGAGATCCTTCCGATCACCAACTCTAAAATCATGCGGTGGGCCGGCGAGAAGCTTTGCAGTGATACTGCTATATTTCAGGAAATGTGCACCAATATTATTTTCCTCCTCGGGGGATGGAACTCGTTGGAGTTTAACAGGGTACGTACCTATTCTTTAGCGTTCCGAACGTCGGGCATCACCCGAAAAATACCATGAAACCATCTTTTATCAAAAAGACGCCGCATAAAGGATGACTTAGAGCGGGCCGTGGCCGGACCGCAACTTCTTATCACGAACTTATTAGCACAAAGGGCGCGGGCGCCACAAGCGCTTCGAACATCGCGCATTGCCTGACAATGTAGCTCATCATAAATGGGAATCAAATCGGTACCTCTCACGGTCCTCATCATTGCAATGATGGCCATAGCCTTTGTATGATCTGTCCTGAACGCAACAGCCTTTATTATTTGTGTGATGGCAAAAATAGTTATTAAAAGTTCGGTCGGCAAAAAGACGTCTAAAAATTCAGATCTTTATATATGAGGTGAAACTAAGATATATTTTCAGACCATGCTCCCAGTGATCCTAGCCCACACCCCCGCGGGCGCTTCCATCCGTCAGTTCGCTCACTACGGCCAAGTCACGCACAGCGGCTCCTTCCGTCGCTTCAACCACCTCGGCTTCTGGAACTACAAAGTCTACGGCACCTGGGACCCACCTCTATACGACCTGTCCCAAGTCAAAGCTCCCGTCTTCCTCCGGTACTCCTTATCTGACCCTTTAGCGCATGTCAACGATGTGGAGAGATTAGCGAAGGAGCTTGGGAACCTCAAAGCGAAAACTAGCATACCGATGAGCAGTTTCAGCCATTTGGATTTCATGTGGGGGATTGACGCGAAGAAGCTGGTGTACGATCAGGTGATCGCTGATATGAGAAGGATGGAAGAATCGTTATTCATCTTCCATCCTTATTAGACATTTCTAATAGAAGCAGTTCGTGTTAATCTCATATTGTAATCCAAGCCAAAGATGAAAGATACCTCATTTATATTTTAAAAGTATATAATAAACACAGGTCAAAAATTTTGTTAAACCCTCTTGTGTGTTTGAAACTTTCCATATTAAATTTTTAATGTATCGTAAGGCTTACATAGATAGTCATTATTTACTTAGTTAAGAAAACTGATTAATCTTGTCCACTTATAAGTCTTATAACTTGATTTAAATTGAGATTAGACAGAAATAATTGTCAATGTCAAGTACAGTTAGCATCAAATAGATAGTGACGACCGAAGTGGGTACGTACCTACACATGTATGTACAGATCCTTATTTCTGTGGTAACAAAGGTGTGTTACGATATATTTGGCCACTTTTACCGTCACTGTCTATTTGATGCTGACTGCTGTACGGTTACCATCAGTTTGTCACTGACATAAACGCCGTCGAGAACGTAATTTACTTTCTATACATCCCGTTTGCACTAATATGCGAGTGCGAGCGAGATGTATAGAAAGTAAATTACGTTCTCGACGGCGTTTATGTCAGTGACAAACTGATGGTAACCGTACACTACATGCAGGGAAGGGGGAGATACGTTCTTTGCCTTTAAGTAATAAAACTTTAGGTACTTACCTACTAGTGAATGCATTTTTAAAGTCTTTGATATCTTTAGTCTCCTCCTATATCTCTATTCATCGACATAACAATAGCTAAGGACTCTTGTTGTATTATAACTTTTGTTTTCGTTTAATACCAAATACGCATACCAAATAAAAATATAGGTATCTGCCTAAGAATATATACATATATGTAGGTTGGTACACATATTTTTTTTACACTCACATTAAATTAAATATAATCATCAATGTGCATTGTATGACTTGTTTTCTTATTACCGAAAAAATAAAAAAAAATAATAATTATTGAAAAACTTTTTTTTTGGAACATGGAACAAATAAAAACATTTATGTAATACTTAACCCAATCTCGCCAGGGTTTACCACCAACCGTCTACGACCTATACAAAACATGGAACACCAGGAGAACAAAAGGTCACTTTATTTTCTTAACCTTAAAAATATTATTAACATATAATATACATATATATATGTGTTTATTTTATATACAAGTTTGATCTTAGATGTTTTTTGTACAATTCATACAAGATGAAATCGGTGGGATTTTTCTGATAATAAATGGCTTCACAGTTTGTCAGAAAAGGTGATTAATTCTACGCAATAAAAAACTGGTTTATTGGTGTAAATAATCTTTGTCAGAATGCACGAAGGTTGATATTGGCCTGTAGCCGCGCGCAGTTGAAGTCTTTGGCGGTCAATGAACACAATGATTTTCCGAATGGTCCTAATAGACCAAAGGCGCCAATTGTACCTAGAGCGCAATACACCTTATTAAATCTTATAGAACTCCACCGTCTACTAGTTCTCTAACTAAATCCGTCATTTTCTTCCTGCATGCCGCATTTGATGTCGATACTGGGGTCGATTCATGAGGAGGCACTACTTCACTATCCTGGAAAGTAAACTTATATTGGATACTTGTCACTATGTTGTAGCAAATGAGTGATATAGGAGCAAATTCTACAGCATCTATTTTTACCTATAGATGTTGCAAGCTTTGCTTCTATGTGACACAAATGTTAAACGTGAATAATTTATTGGTAAAGACATGCAGAAGTGATATTACTTTGACATTTCGCATGTTGCTCGCCTTTCGCAAATCGTTCACGCACTGCACGCGCGTTTCCCATACATCTATACAATGTAATACTAGTCATATAAGTAATTCCATGTATTACTTTACATAGTGTATGAAAATTGTACATATTGCAGAGATTAATAAACTAAACTAATCATAGCGAGTAGTTAGAAGGCTTATCATATTGTCAACGCGTTCTCCAGATCTGGGCGTACCAAAATTAGGTTTGCTCGCTACGTGCGTCGAAGACAACACGAAATTTACTCGTGTCAAATCATTGTGTTACTAGCCTATGATGAGTCATATAATAAGAGCACATTTTATATTAATTCACCTTAGCCTGGTATAGATTTGGCGCCTCGTTGCTGTCACAGGTCATAATCGGGTACATGTCTAGTGCTACTCCGAGGCCAAATTTCCCGCTACGGTGGAACTCGTCTTGGAACCTTTGAGAAAAGGAAACAATCATTTAATAAATAAATAAAAATAATACTTCCAATAACACTTGGTTCACTCCGATTTTCGTGCTTTTGATTTATGACAGGCAATCTTGTACATTCTAGAACTGTGGTTGTTGATGTCTTATATGAAAGAAAAAGTGACATGCTTGAGAAAATTCGACGCATGTCGTCGTAGCCCGGCTAGCCGAATATGCAGAAGACGCTTGTGCGTACCCAGCATTGGGAATTGGGGGTCTTGGTAATTTTTTCTTTCATATATATATGAGATCTATTTTTGATTTATAATTTAAATAGTAGTATTTCTACTTGATATAACACAAATAATTAGTTTTGTTTCCTGTGATACTTACATTTCATTAAGCGTATCTTTATTCATCCCACTAAACACCGAGCCATCGTCGCTTAATTCCACCAATCTCTTATACAGCTCGTCGGAATAATATTCTAGAAGAGACGGTAGATTCTCTGTCCTTTGCTCTCTAGTCAGGCATAGGTATAGAAGGTACGCCAGGTCCAAGGCCGGAGACGCGTAACGGACTAGTTGGAAGTCTACTATGACCATCTAGAAATAGATCACATCATAATAATACTCTAGAAGAGATCAGATGCTCTGTCCTCTGTTCTTGTGTCAGGTATAGAAGATAGGCTAAGTCCACGGCCGGAGAGGCGTAACTGACTAGTTGGAAGTCTACTGACCATCTAGAAGCAGATCACATCAAATTTTACATGTGTGTACCTACATCTGTATGTGCCTATCCCAATATTGTCACTTGGACAATGACACAAAAAAAGACAAAACAACTCAATAAAATGTCGATCTACGATTACTAAATGTACACAGCTAACACGTACCTCAGCGATGTCCCCATCCACATATCGGAATAAAAAGTTGTTGGTCCAACAATCCCCATGGTTAATGACGGCCAAAGGTTCCCGCGGGGTCACCAGAGAGACCATCATTTGAAAGAAGGTTTCTTCGCTGCAGAATTCACGGAATTTTGACAGATATTTTTCCTGGGAACAGATAGAACAATTAAAGTAAAATTAAATACATAAAGTAATCACAGTATGAAACATTTAAAGTAAATCATAGAACATTCATAACAAAACAAATAAGTTTGAATACTTTTGAACAAAAATACTCTTTGTTGATCATCTCTATGAAATACAGTAACTCAAGTAGAGATAAACAACAGGTAGTCTTCTCGCTAAAAAACGATCTCTTCCAGGCAACCTTCATGTAGCGGCAAGGCAATTATATATGAAACTATTTAGACATTGTACACTGGAATGTCTTTTTTTTACCAAGCAGATACGTCTGCGAGGGATACTACATTTGTATATTAAATGAAAAATTGAAAAATTCACTACCTCGGGCAAGATCGAGCTTCCGACCTTACGGAACAGAGTTCCAGTCTTGTGCGAAGCGGAGAATATTTAAATTTTTCCTTTATTATATTTTTTTGCACTAAAATGTGTGGTACCTTATCTTCACAGTCTGCCAGCTCTTCCTCAACCATGTCCACAGCGTTACGTGTCGCTTCTCGGTAGTAGGACTTGTAATAGTCTTCATTATCACCTGTAAACAACACTGAACACAACACAATATTAGGGATAAGTAGAGATACTTATCCCTAATATTCTTTCCTGAAATAGGAAGTTTAATGTGAAACAAATATTCAGAAAAAAACAGTTTTAAAGATAAGTAAAAAAATAAGCTTATGGCACAAAAAAGATACGAGTACAGAGAGCACAAATAAAAATTTCTTTAACCTCAATCTTTAGTTAAGTAAGAACCGAGGTTCCAAGGGGTTAACTTCCCTTTAATTTAACAATAATGTGTGAAAATCGTGAAACTTTAAATAGTATTAAGTTCCATACCATGTCAGCCTGTCCCATAACAATATCACCCCCATCACTTGCAAGAAAACACGGAAATTTCACTTTGTCTTACCTTCTGAGATGCCATCCTGCACGTTCAGAAGTTCGTAAAACTCTTCTGGGTTATAGTGCTTCATAGCCAGCGATAGAGCGTGGAACTGAGACAAGTTCTTGAGAACAAAGTAGCATTGCTCGATAGTTAGCCCTAGAAACAATACAAAGTTCATGACGCATAGGATTGCCATACATCAGAATTTCCCCTAACATGTCAGGATTTTTGGTCCTCTGTCAGGATTGCGGGGGGGGGGGGGGGACTTGGCGACCGCTAGAAGCTAACCAAAAGTTTGGAGTTAAGCAGAGAAAAAGGAAGGGTTATGCTGTAGCTATAGCATACCGTAAGGGGCTAGTGACTTGTGACAACTACTAGTCGGACTCAATTTTATTAGCTTTGAAAATATACATAGGAGTTTTCTTGGTACAATTAATAAAGTACTTCAAGAAACAGAGCCCTAATGTCATGTTTTTAGGGAGAAGTTTTTAGAATGAAGTCCAGTCTTTTATCAGGATATTCCATTTTTATCAACCCTAATGGCATAATCAGAGGGTAGTTAATTATAAGGATGGCGAGCACAACTGACATAGCCTGCTGCTAAAGTTGAACAATACGATATTGATGTAATTTGCATTAACGTACTTACCTTGTCTTCTGTCCGGCATCACAAACCCCTGCTGCTTCAAGTCCTTCAAGATAACTAGATCATCCTGCGCCAGATAACACTTCGGTATCGCCTTGAACGAGCTCTTGACCTCCCGCTGTTGCTGGAAATCATTCAAAGCGGGCCAGATCTTGTTGTAAAACGCCACTTCATTGCAGAATAACTCTTCACTCTTGAAGGTTTTCCTTCGCTCTATGCTGTCTGGAAGGCATTTGTAGATGATGGAGCCAGTCCAAGGCTTGGTGGTCTCGCCGGAGGCCTCTGGGTCTCGCGTCTGGATGCCTTTCAATTGGATGCGGAAAACCATGGAGGTGTAATTGTCACCTCGTTTGGTGCCTGGGGCGCCCTAAACCAAAAGAAAAACAGTGTTTAGAAATAACTATTATCCTGGGTACCTATATAGAAAGAGTTTGTTAATCTAGAAATTATCTGGGGACAATAGACATTAAAATTAAATTTCAAGATATATGTCTGAAGATTATTTTCCTTGAAGTATAAATTGACCCTTATACTTACTTACATATATGCAGCATGTAGTTAAGGCTATCCGGTGGGTCTTACTTAAATAGATATAATAATAATTTGATTGATTGATAAATAAGGGTCAATTTATAACTGTCCAGAATCAATTCTAACACGACTATTATAGTTTCGTAACCATGCACACTATAAAACAAATACTAATTAGGTCAAAATACCTCAAAATCCTGTATAGTGACATCAGGATAGTCGTCCTTAAGTAGGTTCTGAAGGAATTCCAATGTAATGTCACTCATATCGGCTACGCTGGTTTACTGAACACGGATTGAAGGTTGCGCCTGCAGCCGTCGTGTGGTGACCATGGTTTGGGATAGTTTCAGGATTTTCATTTTCCAATCACCTCGTTTTGCTGACGATAAATGGCTTTATTCCAATCTTTACTAATAATACCTACCCAAAAATATTGTCTGTAGGTAGATAGATAGATTTGGGGACAATGGAAAGTACTTTCTTAGAGTAGGTAGTTTCTTTTTTTTTCTAAGAGACTGGAAACTGACGCATTTTCTTTAAGATTTATACCTTATTCATATTTGCATAGCCGTATACAGGATGTTGTGCAGATACGGGTCATTTGCCATCTCAGCTTATCGAAAACAACCTTGTGCCCACATATTAAGTGGTGAGATAACTTTTACGGTCCAATCGTTTTTATATTAACTATTGTCCTGTCTAGTACCGTTATCATACGCCCCCTACAGGAGGGTTATGTAAATCTGTGCTGCCTGGGGTCCAAATTGAATAATGTCCCAATCTCCATTTATTACGTAGGTATATGCACCACGTTTCCGCACACAGAGGTCCCGGCCCAAATCGACTATGAGAACATTGTTCTGATATATCCATGTTGCGTCATTGGGCGCTTTTATATACTTTAATATCTGGGAGACCGAGCTTTGCTCGGAAAACATATAAAAACTCAAAAATGCGCGTTTTCCCAGAGATAAGACTCGCTCGCTACGCTCGTGAATCTATTATTGAATCTTTCGCTTGCACGAGACTCAAAATAAGCACTCGAAGAAATATCAAACTTTGATCTCTTGTTGTACAAATAACTATTATTTTTGCAAGACGAGTCTGCAACGATTTTGATAGCACACGCAGTGTAAGTGTTGTGAAATTATGACGTATAAATAACACTTGCACTGCGTGTGCTATCAGAATCGTTGCAGACTTGTCTTGGTCTGACTCTAGAAGTTTGACGTTTAAAATAACACTTACACTGCGTGTGCTATCATAATCGTTGCAGACTTTTCTTGGTTTAACTAACTCTACCCCTGTGTAGGGTTGCCATACGTCCCGTATATACGGGACTGTCACCGTATTTAAGTATCACGTCCCTTATCAGTTCCGACTAATTATGGCAACCCTACCCCTGTGTCCCATTCAAAAATGTAACATGGGCAGATCAACAATTTCATGTCACTCACGATTACGTTCTCATTTTAAATTATACCTACCTACACTAAAAAAATATGATCTATCGAGCACACATGAAAATGATTTCATTAGATTAAAACTGCTATTACAGTATCAGTATCACTTACTTACGTTCGTTCGTACGTAACGTACAAACAGTAAACTTTACTGCTTGGTTCGATAGGCTCATATGAAACTGTTTAAAGCATTAAAACGTTAACGCAATTTCAATGGTTTTAAACGATTTTTCTTCTCAGTGTAGCGCTTTTCGCTGGCGCATTGTAGCCATTAATTATTATTTTTCCGAAAATGATGTTCCATACTATCGCTCGTGCGTAAGAAGAATGTAGGCATAAAGGGAAAAATTATGATACATTGAATTTCGCGCCTTCTTGGGACGCGAAATTCAGAGTATTTGCGCGCCTTCAGGATTCTTTGTCATACGGTTTCTTTGCATAGTTCCTTCCTTCAGTTAGGAATAGGAACCATCCATCTCTTTGCGAAGATTCAATCATGATCTACGATTGACTTTCACCAGCCTTTCCCCTTCAAGCATTTAATTAGCTGTCAGCTGTTCCCAAATTTAATGATACTCAGATATTCTAACCTTTTAAAATTCACACGTCTTTAAATTTCGTGAAATGGAGCACAAAATGTATGTCAAAGTCACTTTGACATTCCATCCCTCCATAATAGTAGGTCGCTCTGAAACTGTTTACTACAAGAACACTATTTTTAATTCCAAAAATCTTAACATTGGAAGTTTTTTTAAAACAAATAATAATTTTACTATACCTTTCCTAATAAAACTTACAATGTTGATACTTACTATTAGATTACCAAAAATACGCTAGTTGTAATGATTGATGACTTACTACAATGACTACAATGACTGTGTGTTCTGAACGTTTCTCATTGACATTAGTGACAGTTGCCGGTCGCAGTGGTCGCACTAAAAAAGTTGAATGTGATAAACGAACGCTTCTAAGCGAGTCAGCTGAAAAAAAGCTTGCATTTAATACATCGAAACATTTTAATCCTGAAAAGATAATTACTTTCTTGAAGTTGTGACCAAAATGCCCGTGGACCAGATTCAATACTCCGAAAGATATAATGATGACGTATATGAATATAGGTGAGCAATATTTTCAATGTTTTAGTTAATACCTATCTGATTATATTTAGTCGTGATTTTTTTCTGATATCCAATCTTAGCTATTGCGCCATGTCTGCCTATGAAATTTGCATTATAAAATGTCGTAATTGTATGAATAACGATAGTTCCGTGCAGACATATTGTCCACGTAATCTGAGTGAAACCATCACTTTTACTTTACGTAGGTGTCCAGTAGAGGACGATTTTAGATGCATCGGTAGCCTAGTCTGTCTATTCTAACGTATACTGAATGCCACATGGTGAATTTGCGCTTTTATTGTACCAGAATTGTATTGTTATTGTGTTGTACTGAACACTGAATTCTGCCTGCCTTTTCCACCGAAGTTTTTTGGGAATCTGCTGAAAAAAAATTATCAACAAAATATAAAAATCGGTGCAAATGTACACAATGCAATAATTCTCCATTACAGACATGTCATCTTACCACCGGACATCGCTCGGCTAGTGCCCAAGTCCCATCTAATGACGGAGACAGAATGGCGGAACCTTGGAGTGCAGCAGTCCCCTGGCTGGCTCCATTTCATGGTCCACAACCCGGAGCCCCATGTCCTGCTGTTCCGGAGACCACGGATGGACATTCAGCCGCCGGTCAACGGGTTAGATAGTAATACAAGCTCGACTGT
Organism: Cydia splendana; assembly: GCF_910591565.1. Taxonomy (NCBI): domain Eukaryota; kingdom Metazoa; phylum Arthropoda; class Insecta; order Lepidoptera; family Tortricidae; genus Cydia; species Cydia splendana. Next base: position 1,117,387 of record NC_085960.1, on the reverse strand, counting down.
CAAAGTATAGATGTAGAAGGTGGGTATTTTGTTTAGACTTTGAAATTGGTTTGAGATATTAATATAGATGAGAAGAGAGGAGACATGAGGGAATGTTGTTGGTTAATTCCTGCATGTCTCCTCTCATCTACCCCCCAGAGGAAAGGCAGGCAGTCCGCATCAAATAGATTGTGGCAGCCAAAGTGGGCAAAGATATTGTTACCTTTGTTACCATAGGAATGATGGAATGATGGAAGGAATGACCCACATATTTGACCACTTTGGCAACCACAATTTATTTGATACTGCCTGTACATGGTCAATTTTATGTTAAACTTATTATTTGAAAGTCTAAACAAAGCATTACACCAATTAATTTTATCATCCTTGGAATTAGTAATATCATTAGTATAGCAAACATTTTAAATCAACTAGGTAATCATTGAGGTCGAATGTATTTAGAGTTTTATCAATTGATAATAACTTTGGCTATGTGCAAAAATACTGAGAATATGTATAATCTAAGCCACGGTTCTCCAAATTACGGCCCGCAGGCGGAAACGTGCATGCAAGTCTGCACTTAACCCTTTGAACGCCACGCCTATTGTTCGCGGTATTGTGTGCCTAGCGTGCGTCATCGTAAACCTCGCCGGAATGCATGAAGGTTGATATTGGGGCTGTAGCCATGCGTGTCAGTTGACGTCTTTGGCAGTCGGTCGTCAGATTGGCTTGGTTTATCCCAAGGCCATCTTAAAGAAAGTGGAGTGGAGGCTGGTGAAAGTGGTGGTGGCTGGAAAGTGGTCCCTTGTCAGAAAATTTGGAAACCTAGGCCTTCCTTCCTTGTGTACAAAATATTGTACATATTTCAATTTTTATATTTTAATTGGATATACAGTTAGAACTTGAGAATTTCTTATTGATTTATAAATAATATTCTAATTCCAAGGATTATTTGTTATGATTCATTTCCTAATACTTATTGTATGAAATATTTAAACATGTTAAACGACTGAATATTGTAGCTACGTGGAGTTTATGTAATAGTTGATAGATAATTCGTGTTTTTATCTAAAATATTATTGATTCAGTCTTATGGATGGTTGTATATTAAGATTTTAAAAATATAATACTAATTTGATTTTTAATGTCCCCGACTTGTATATGAGGGACTTGTATAGCCATTGGAATTTAAATGAAACTGGTATTATACTTTAAATATCTTAATATGTTTTATTTATGTAGCATTTATAACATTGAATTCTATTGATAATATTGATATTCTAAAATATATGTATTTATTACTAATAGTTTGGATTATAGGCTTTCTATATATTATGCATCAATGCATGGTTGGCTATGTGCGTGATTGTGCGCCCGCGTGACGCCTACGGACCACATTAGTACCTAATTTTACAGTGGACGTATGAGTATATTCTGAAAAGTTCAGAATGTCGGGTAATTACAAAAATGGACTCTATGCGATAGAATTATGGGTGATTTTCGGAATTAGCCGAATACACCTTACTTCAAATAGTATAGAAAGTTCCCTATTTTGCCACTAAGTGCGCTGTTGTAGCTTTTACTTCCCCAATTGCACAATAAACTTAATTCGTCTTACATCCAACGTGAACGCTAAAATAGCAACCTAATTGCATCTACATAAGGTTTGTTTTAGCATAACTGTGTTTACGTTTTAGTTTACATAGAAAACTTGCATTTAAATGCAAGTTTAAGTATAGCAAACTTTCTTCCATTTTTTTTATTGTAATATTTGTGGAATGCGTGCCTTATGAATTGTTTTTGATTCTTGTGATGTGACAGAAATAACTAATTTAGGTTATCCATGTTGTTCCTTAATGCCTTAATAGATGTACTATGTACCTATTTTATTGTTAATAAATACGATTAAATTACTTTAAATCTTATATTTCTTCTTTATATTCTCTACTAGCGACCCGCCCCGGCTTCGCACGAGTTACACACAACCTTAACAAATAATACACCTTACCTTACTCAAGAACCACTCTATTGATAGGTGAAAAATGCATGAGAATCCGTTCAGTAGTTTCTGAGTCTATGGCGAAGATACATACATACAAACAGACAGACGCCGCGGGGAACATTGTTTTATAAGGGTAGTGAAGTAGTCTAATATGTCAAATGTTATGAAAAGTTCTAGTTTGCCATCGTATGCGCTGTCGTAGCTACTGATGTGTTGTAGGAATCTTTCTAATTTTCATTCTAACTCATAAAAGTTTATTCAACCAGCTAACATGAGAAAACAACTCAAAATGAACATCAAATTATACTTTGCCACTATTATAGTGGATAAAATGGAACTTTCTTATCAGTTTTTGAAAAATAAAGCTGACGCTTTATTACGAGCTGATGTGGTGATAAGATTATCCTCGAACAGTTATAACGATTCATCTAGGTTCCTTTTAAGGGGATTACGTAGGTTCCGAAATATAATAAAAGAAACAACACATTTATACTATGCCGAATGTTTATTTGGATTTATTTAACTCCTAAAACATTATAAACACAAATAAATGCGGAAGAAGAATATTTTATATAATTGCCAAAAGTTAAAATATAATTAGTTTCGAAACAAAACCTCCATTCTACATAAATCAATACAAATATAATAAAATTATTAACAATATATTAGTGTAAATTTACTTTCATTTCGTTAAAATAATATTTAATTGTGCTTTTCCTTAGATACTATATTAGCCAAATTATTTTTAATAAATTTAAACGTAACGTTCGCGCGAAGTGGAATCCCGCAATGTTGCCAGCGGCAAAAACGCTGGAACGCAAAACTGACATTCAGAATTCCAATTCACGCTAAAAAATGAATAAACCGTGATATGGTTAAATCGGAAGTCCTTATTGTAAAAATTAGCGTCAACAGATATACTTAACATTCGTATAAAAGTCATCTCTCCAATATATTCTTATCTAAAAGGTAGGCATCTTACTAGACACGTTACAAATCCGAATATCGGAATGGGACATAAAAAACGGTCTCATACAATAGGTAAAAATGTGGCCTACCGTCGAGGTTAGGTATAGTGAAAAAGTTGGATACATATTTTAGTAGTTATAGTCGCTAAGAAGAGTTAGACAGTCCGAGGTACAGTTATGTAGAGAAGTGAACCGTCGTACGATTAAATTGCGTGAAGCTGCGCAATTAGTTTTCATCTAATAATATTATATTCATTCGTTAACGCGTTTATATAACATACATGCATATATAGTGGCGTGCACTAGAGGCCATGGCGATTTTACATAACTTGCCAGTGATATTTAAGTTATTTTAGGAGGCACTACACCACCATGGCCTATCGTACAGAGACCATAATAATGCTGATATTGTTTGGCTACAACTACACCTACTAGCGAACTGTAACGAATCCATATAACTACGGCCACTTGGCATATATTGTACGCTCAAGAACAGAGATTTCTATCTAATATAACAATACATTTTCCACTAATCGGCTCCAATGGGCTCGTTTTCGGCCAGGTTTCTGATATAAATCGTCTCAAAACAGGGTAGTTTAAAGCTAAATTGTGATTCTATTAAAGCTTTCAGCCCCTTCCAAGCTGTTCATCGTGACGTCACAACGAAACGATGGACTTTAAGTTTTCGTGATACGTGCCAGTTTTTTTATACACAGCAAATGATATGGAAATTTACAAGAAGTGATATGATAATGGAGATTGTACTAACAAGATATGTACTTAAACAATTAATAAATGTATAGATAAGTTTATCAAGTATCCACAAATTTGGTACAACATTACAGTATAAATGCTCGTTACTTGTCTTTTTCGTTGCGCTTCGCTCTGGCAACACTGTTGGTATTGCCGCATGAGAATGAAAAAAAGTAGAAAAACTGTGTTGCTATATAAAAATAGTAGATAAAGAATAGAATGACTCAACACGATTTGTACTGCAACAATGGCATGCCCTTATCTGTACAATAAGCGTTGCATACGAAAATCGTCTCAATCGAACTCTGAGCTGCTATAAACTAAACTTGAGATTGCTAACAAGATTTTTCGATAACATCATGCGTCCTTCTCCAATTCTAATGATTAGAAAAGGATGATAACATTGTCCTGACTCGCAAACCTCTGATGATAATAATTAGTTCTATAGCTCATAGACCTACCTGAACTAACTTATACCGTAGTACAAGAATTCGATGAAGTCCCGTTCGATCGCTATTAGTAGATGACAATGGAATGTTAGACACTTACATAAAGTACATTATAACAGCATGTGCAGGTTAGTGATGAGTCGAAAATTAGTAATACCTTCCACCTCTCCATACCAAGCAAGAGCGCGTCAATTTCACGTTCAAAATAAATCGCGCGTCCATGCCAAAAATTTGGTGAACATACAGAATTACAAGCATTACCATTGCAGCAAGTATTTTGACAACAGTGTTACCAGAACGAATTAAAGCGGTGAACCTGGCCACCAGTATATTTTTTAACGCTGGCAACTCGGAGCGCGGTCCGTGTCCCTTATTTGCGCGGGTCGTGTCCCTTATTTTTCTTTGGGAGGTTTGCCGTTGGAGTATTGGGGAGGTGCAGTGCTCTCTGTCTGCTCCTCTGACATGACAGATACTAGTTCTTCGACGGCGCGCCCAAGGTCATCTGTAAGAAAATACATTAGGTAAGTTAATGTTTACAAAAAATATTAAACAAGTTTACAGGAAAATATTTTGTATGAAATACACCGTAGCGAAGTTGCCGGCGAAAATCTACATTGTCAAGACCATTACATTTTCCATCCCGACCACACCTCGGACACTGGCGATCAAATGTATGAAACAAACTCGTTCCTACGCACACAGTCTAAGCTCGTGTAGGTGAACGCGTACCATGCTTGTGTGTGTGAGATAAGACGTGCTAGGGTTCCCGCCATTTTGTTGTCAAGTTCGATGACCTCAATGACTCAAAACTCATTGCGCGTATTAGGAAGAAATAAGAATAGTATTAAGGTGGGTAAGGTGGGTATCTAAGCTCGGTCTATACAACAGTTTCCTATTTTGAATCAGTATAAACGAAGTAACAAAACTTTTGTAAGGAAATTCAGGCCACCAAAATATTACGTACCTACCCTACCTAAGTTGAAAACATGATTTTTTGTTCATATAGATATTGTGTTGTTTTCAGTGTGATCTGATAGGTTTGGTAAATATTTGTTTAATATTTGAATATTTTACGTGGCCTCCGCTCTGCGCACCGCGTCGTCGCGTTCTTGCCAGCCGGTAACTGTGAGGTAACCGAGAGCGGGTGGGCGGCACTTTCAACGGGAGGCAGGGAGTGTCCATAATGTACGTTAGTACTCTTTATTATACTGTGTTCCGACTGTGATCAAAATAAATATGTACAACAATTTTACTTTACCTCACGGTATGCGTCCTGCATGGTTCGCATGAACAAATAAGAAAAATGTCAGAAAAAAATCCAAGAACACGTGGGAAAACCATGCAACACTGACAACACCAAAAACCAAAACAAACCTGTGCTGATTAATAATCTATAACGAAAAGATGTAAAATTGTTACGGCCATGGGCCACACCCGTTAACATCACAGGTACTCCGAATAAAGTTCCAAAAAAACTGAAAACTAAAAAAAAAAACAATCAAAAAGCCATCGACAGCATTATTCCCAGCTGATTTAAAAGTTGCTACGGCTGACAGCAAAAAAAAAAACATAAAAACGGAAAGAACAGCCAATGTGAACACTCAACAACAGTCACCTGCGCAGTGCATGAGCGAGTGCACGTTGTGCGGCGGCGGCGGCGGCCGCTCCAGCGCCTCGCGGCCCTCGCCCGCGCTCGCGCCCGCCCAGCGGCCATCTTGGGGAACATGGCATGTCAAAATGGCGGACAACGGAACGCAACTAAAATGGTACTTAGAACAACTCTTAGAAGTGCTTCAGATTCGTTGGATACTTATTGTTTTATAATTAACTGGATGTGTCTGCAGCTCTGTGATTCGATCTGTTATATTTCCCGAAAAAAATGTAGATTTCAAAAATTACTAATTATATGATCGGCCCCAGAATTTCAGTTTATGTATTTAGATGCTCACGGTTTGTAATCCGGTTTCAAATCTGTCGCATCTGGACCCAACTGCATAATTCGTTGAATACCAAGGTACTTACTCAATTGCTGAATTTTACAGACCATCACATTAAACCCCACTTTAACTTATCGTGTATCAAGTTACCTACATATAAACGCATACTCACTGGTCTGCGAGTCGTGGTAGAGGCCGTTGTGCATCTTGGCGGGCGAGTCCGTGGCGAGCTGCGAGGCCGTCACCGAGCGCGTCTGCAGCGTGCCCGTGCGCGCCGGCGGGGACCCCGACGACGGCTGGAATGAACAAACCAACTGTCTAAATGATATTCCTTATACTGGCACAGCTTGAAGTAACTACTGTAAATTTTTCGAAATTCTGTAAATTGTGTTCCCCGAGGATCTGCATGCGTGCCTCCGGTTACGTTGACAGTAGACCATTAATGTTTGAGGTTATATCATACCTCATCAAGCAGACGTCGTAAGCGCTGCAACTGCGCTTCTAGCTGCCGGTTGTGTTCCTCGAGGATCTGCATGCGAGCTTCCAAACGGCCCTTGTGTTGGCGGAGCAGGCGGGCTTCTGCCATCATATCCTGGAAGAAAACGATAAACATAGGTAAGCTAAGCTAGTTGAGGAGAGAAACAGCAAATCAGACCGTAGAGAGAGAGTATGGAAACTTCAACATAAACATCAAATCCCTCTGAAAATATGAGTGCATTCTTTGTCGCTGCCAAGTACAACAATCTCCACGCATTTTTTTTAAATTTTGGTACATTTGGATGTCTTTGATCTTCTTAGTACCTGATCCACCGGAGCATTCCTGTTGTCGCTAACACCGTGCTGTTCTTCTGGCGTAGACCCTGGGGTCTGCTTGGCCTTCAGCCGCTCGTACTCTGCCTGCAGGCTCGCGTTTTCTTCTTCCAGCTCCCTGGAAAAAGCAAAGTAATCCTTTGAAAAACTTATAAGTAATAAAAACACTGATAAAACCACTGATATACTTCATCCCGACATAATTCATTCCATATACTTAGGCACAAGCATGTTAGCATGCACCCGATATGGAAAGCCAACGTTATTGTCCCCGCTGTCACAGATGAGAATAATAATTCCCACGGCGGACACATTTAGGATGGAATCATTCCTGTACCCGCCCAAAGAGGCAGAGGCAAATACACCATTGTTTGAAAGGTTACCTGATCATGGCCTCTAGTTCATGTCGCTGCTCACGATGTATGATAGAGACGACCTGCACGGGTGATCGTGGAGCGTCTTCTGTCTCCCCACCGCCATTCAGCGAGTGGCAGTATTGGGCGATCAGCTGGTGTTCTTCATCGCTGGGGATAAAATAAAGTTATAACTCAGAACTTGTTGAGGTAAGCGATAAATTCAACGTCTATTTTGAGTGTTTTAATCGTTTCCTCTGCTGTTTCGAAATCCAACATTCACTTTCCGACCTTCGCTTAGTATGGACTTTGGCATCCTCTTTTGTGAGATCATTATTGACTTGGCAGTCAAAAAACGACTTTACATCGTAATGTTTATAGACCTCGATTTTGTCAATCTGTCGTTTTTGCTAGTCAAAGTTCTAGGACTAGTAATGATGATAATGGTAAGAATAAGTCGGCGTCGGAGAATATGATTAGAAGACTAGATCAGCTGTCCAATCCAATAACCCGAAAAGCCTTCGAGCCTTGGACGAATCGTAGAGATTCCAGATTTCTCTTGAACTATTTCGGGAAAGTTTTGGGTTAACTAGGTAAATTCTAATAGTTATAGTTACCTGTCAGGAGTATCAGCAGGTCTCGAGCCCAGCTCGACCTGAGCCAGCCGTGTGGCGTATAGTTCGAGTCTCGAGTGCATGTCGTCTCCGCCGAGGTTGGCTCCGGCGCCGTGCTGCGGAGACGGTGCGGGGGATTCCAACGCGTCGCCTGCAATAAGAAAAGATTAGTAAGAATTACCATCACATCGACCTATCCTAGAGTTCATCTAAGCTAACTTTGCACCAGCTTGGCGATTGCACGAGAGCCAAAAGCCTTTCAAAGGCCTGGTCATGGCTCTCGGTAAAAAAAAATAGAGATCCCTGGTCCACAAACACTCAAAGTATTTTTATAAAGATTTCAATGATGAGACAATAAACTTACCTTCAAGCACAGTCTGGACTGGCAAGTATCCAACCCGCGGGTGCTTCTTGAAGTAGCGAGCAGACTTGAACTTGTTCCGGAGCGCGCGCGTGAAATCTCGCACGTCCTCGCCTGATGTCGTCTGTAAACACAAAATTCAAGTAATTTTATAGTTTTTTTATTGAAATTGTACACGTTTTAATCAAGAGCAAATGCCATGAAATAAAAAAAACACGCCACTTACCGCCGTGCAGTATTCCTGCATGGGATGCGTGAGCTTGTGGTTCTTGGCCTTGCGCCCGCTGAAGAAGCACTTCTGGCACATGTCGAAGTTGAAGCATTTCAGGCAGCGATATCTGAGGACGATACAAATTTATATTTAGAATAATGGTACGTATTCTGAAAATTGATTACCCCATGATAAGCTACATAGCATTTCACAAATTGTCTACCGTTGCCACACAATTTGACTTACAATCCACATTTACATTTACATTACTCCCTTGGCAAATCTCGCCAACCCTCCACGAACAAAAGCGCGAATGTCGGGTTTCGCGCGCTCTTGCATACACAAGGCGCCTCGGGCGCACCTCCCCCGAAAAGGCCGGGCGAAGCCCGACAATCACGGCGTGCTCTCGCATATCGGGTGTCTGCGGCGCCCTTCATACTTATAAATCGAGCGTCGTGCGGCGCATCTTGAATTCGCCCGACAAAATGGCCACCAAATGGTGTAGTACCCACTATTACTGAGCGTATAAGTTTGCGCACTTTTGATGTCGCTTCGCTCGACCTCAATAGTAAGTAATATCACATCAATAGTAATAGCCAAAGATCTCACCTAAAGCCTTGTATCGGGTACTCCTTGCAGATGTTACACTTGGCCTGATGCTTGGCGTTCTCGGCGGCCGCCAGCCGATGCAGCACCGGCAGCCACACCATGGACTGCGGTTCCTTCTGCAGCCACTGCAGGAAGTGGAACGCCTCGATGAACTGCAGCTGCCCGTCGGCGTCGCGTTCTAGGGTCTTTTCTTTGACGTCTTCTTTTTCTTTGTCTTTTTCTGTTACTGGAATAAAACACGTAATAAATTACTTACTTACTTAAAAGTAATGTTATGTCCTGAGCAACATACACAATGAATATTGACTCAACATGGGGAGTCCAAACCCTCCTGTATTAATGATAGGCTGTGCCCATCCGAGGGACATATACTAATAGGCTGCGGATAATTGTCAGGTCCAGAAAAAATCCAATTCCCTGAATATAGAAGCTATCTATATTTCCAGAAGAATTTGAATTACAAGAATATAAATATAATCTACCTATGGACGCCTCGGTCGGGTCGGGTCGGTCGGGTCGGGGTACACTAAGGATCACGATGGGTTGAAGTGTATCCCGCAAGGGTTTCCGAAACATCAATAAAATAAGATGATCGTTTCGTTAATGATGGTAGGTTCTTACCTCCCTTCCTATCTAGGGTGCCACCTTTGTTTCCTTCCTTAGCCGCTGCCGAGGCCTGTTCGAAGCAGCTACGTACGGAAGGCTCGATGTTTGAGCCTCCGAAGGCAGCCACTTCTCCCAGTTGCCTTGGTACCTGAAGAAAATAAATTGATTTAAAGTAGTTACTTCATTTTCAAACTTTCTAAAATATCGACCAAAGAGCGTAATGCCAAGTTCGGAAAGTCAGAATCAGGATAAAAAGTACGAAAACGTCCCCTTTTAGCTTAAAAAATGAATACAATATCGTTCTCGAAGAATATTGCAAATATTTCAATGGGAATTTATAAATTGATCTACCAATATCTTTTTATGAACAATTTATCAACTTCAAGGGGTAAAATGAACATTGAATATAGAACCTATAATATTTGATTTACTAGATCAATTCAGGTGAAGATTTTGTGAAAAAATCCCTGTGGTTCTTGTAGTAAATCAAATCAAACACTGTATTTAAATGTTTTACCTGTATGCAGTCGTGCAGTAATAATCCAAGCTTCCTCTGGTCTGCTCTGCATGATGGGTCAGCTATCAGCCGGAAGAGATACCTGTAAGACGAGAAGCAAATAATTTATGGTTGTTGCTGGCGATGAAAGATGTCAACACCAAAATTAAGCGGTAACTCACCTATATTTCTCCTCAAGATGCCCTTTGCACAGCAACACGAGGCCAACCTTGAAGCTAAGCACTCTGATCTGTCCGGTCCGCTGGCTGTCATACACGTTGAGCAACCAGTTGATAGACAGGTCTAGGCAGAGGGGTACGTTTACTAGGCTGGGGTTTTCGGCGGCTATCACCTGAAAGAGATAAATTAATATTAATATTATAGGACATTGGTTCTTACACAGAGTGTGGGACACCACAGCAAGCTAAAGAAGGCTTGTGTTGTGGGTACTGTGAGGAGCAGTATACTCATAGGAACGATCAACATACCTCGTACAGAGATGTGAGCACAGTGATCATGTCCGGTATATCGATGAGGCGGTCGTTTTGCGCGCGCAGTCCGTGAGAGTCAAAAGCTTCTAGTGCCGCTGGCAGTTGTAACATGTGCACTGAAAATAATACATCAATTTAGTGGCTAATTTTGGATGCCCATAATTATTGTGCAAAATTTTCGTCATATACATTAGTCCAATGAATTGATTTTCGACTTTTCCGACTCCGACTCAGCAGGGGTAAAGTTAATTTAGGTGCTAAGGGGCTCAAGCCAAAGCATTCGGAGTCCCTCCCTACCCAAAGCTACCCTCATTAGGTTCAAGACTCTTCCAGATCAAAAGTATGAGTCAGCCTCTCCCAAAACTAAGAAAGCAAAATCTTATATTCGCCACTGTGGCACCGTTCACCCCACCTACTCCTTGAACTTGAGATTGAACATCTATTCTACGGACGATAGAAAACAGCTTGAAAGTCCGAATGTCAAAGGCGATCTTACTGCACAAAGCTTTCTGCACGGTCCTCAGCTTGAGCGCGGTCCGGTACGCGGAGAACCGGACCTCGTTGAGGTCCGCGAGGGAGTTCATCAGGTCGATCATCTTCGGGTGGTCCCAGTGGGTCGTCTCGAGTTCGTGACTGTGGAGAGATAAAGATTGTTACATACAACGTGTCCCAAAATTCAACGATAAGCTGGCACCAGAAGATGGACCTGATCATGACTACTCGAGGAAAAAAAAGAAAAAAAATATATCTCAATTTATTATGGAATTACAAAAAAAAAGAAAATCGACACCCCTAATGGTATTTTTAACGACCATGTCTACAATTTTTTAAATATTTCTGTTTTTATTTTTGTATCGGCAACCTAAGTAGCCCTGCTATCCACCACAATCCTTAAAAATATCAGAATACATGTAGTTTTTACACAAAAATTAATCAAAGTTAGTTTATCCTTAAAATTTTAACTTTCAGCCCACTTTCACTCATTGTGGTGGACAAAAAAAGTACTGACACTGACTCTACGGCAAATATTTTAGAAAGTTGACGCAATTAACCAAGATTCCAAAATGGTATAATACTCTTTTTATTTTATTTTGTGACTAGTTTTCCTAGAGTATTATACCATTTTGGAATCTTGGTTAATTGTCAGTACTTTTTTTGTACACCACGATGAGTGAAAGACTGAAAGTGGACTGAAAGTTAAAATTATAAGGATAAACTAACTTTGATTAATTTTTGTGTAAAAACTACATGTATTCTGGTATTTTTAAGGATTGTGGTGGATAACAGGGCTACTTAGCTGCCCTCCGGGTCATTCTCGCATTTCGTGCAAATCGGTATTATTTGCAATTTACCAAAAATGTGATGGTGTTTTCGAATATCTGTTAATGCAAGGTTGTAACATAGGACCTAAAGTATATTGGCCCGCCATGAACAATTCTAAAAAGGTGGTTATTTTCTTTATATTTACAATTAACCCCCACTATTTTCATTCCTCTCTGCATGTAACGCGTGAAGTTAAACTTTGACCTCCATTTGAACCTTAAGATACTAAAAATTGAAAACTTGTTGTTGGTTCAGTAAACAAGTAATTTAGTTATGTTTTATATCCTATAATATTATACGCTAAGAAATTAACAATAAAACTATACAGCTTTATAAGTGATGGTCCAAGCAATTTCTTCATTACCGACGCGAGAAATGGATTAGCTATATTTTGCTATATAGCAAGGGTATATAGCACTTCCCGCGGATACAACACATTGTTCGTCAATCAGTTGGCCGCGTGCTACCACAGCGGTCGTCCGTATGTTGCTTTTGACGAAAATACCTACGTTCTCTCGTGTCGGGAAGGAGTGTGGTTCAGATAAATCTTCATCGCCATCTAGTGATTTATACAGTAAGTATAAGTACCAATTGTACATTATTAAAATTATACCTAATTGATGTGTTTTAGGGTTGCCTTTCGTGTGGCTTATTCTGCGAAATCAAGGTCTGATATCAACCGACCTAGGCGACGAAAACTTCCAAAACTTCATTCATATCTGTTTCATTCATTTCTTTTCCTTCCAATTTTGCCAGGGAAGGTAATGAACGAATTTAGAAGGTAATGATAATGTATATCAGGCAGTGCATTTAATGGAAAGAGGGTTAAGTTATTATAAATAGAATGTTGGTATTATATTGTTGGTTGGTTGGTTGGTTGTTGGTATTATGCTTATGCATTTAAAACTATGTAATAATATATAGGGGAGCCCAACTGGTGATTTTTTGGATTTAACTAGAGCGCAGTAGATTAACATAATCTGCCGCTCTATGGCCGCTCTATATATAATACCAGACCGCACTCAAGGACTGTGCTGAGAAATTTGACACGTTACTAAGAGACTAAGTGAGTTGGAATCATCTGATACCTGTCGACGATAAGGTAGAGAACGGGGCAAATGTTTGGAATAAAGGGCAGAAACTACAGAAACATAAACACAGGCCGATAAGCAATAATAGTGCCTCCGCCGTCAAAAGCGACAATTCCCAATCCGTGCGTGATAAATCTCAGAAAACTGATACCAGCAGTAAAAAGCGGTGTAAAATCCCTCTCAGGGCGGTGGACCATCGCAAGTTCATCCATCTGTGGAATATAGCTTGAGGATCGGAGGACATACGGGCATATCTGCTGTTATTCATGGTGCACTGTCGATGAACTTAAGCTCAAAGGGGACTCCAAGACTTTCAAAATAGGAGTACCCTCGACAATGTATGAATCCTGTTTATTTCCAACTATGTAGCCCGATAATCGTGGTCATTTCGTAAATCCAACGTCAATGGGAGTCAGACAAAAACCAACCAGTAATACTTAGTTCGGAATCCTGATTTGAAACCTTCACTGGATCTAATTTACCAAAATGTAAGGGGTCTTAACACCAAAGTAAGTTTTTCGGGCTTCTATGCTGTTGGTCCAGACTACTTAGGTACCTGCATAAGGGGTCTTAACACCAAAGTAAGTTTTTTGGGCTTCTATACTGTTGGTCCAGACTACTTAGGTACCTGCATATATCTTAAAGGGGTGTTTAGAGCATTTGAATGGTCCAATACACTCCATGCTTAATCTGGTACCTACTCTCCACAAGTACATATCATCACCATTGGAAGATTTCACGGGTAAGACCGACCCAAAGTCAAGGTATTCTTTTCTTTCAGCTTTAGCAAAGCTGTTTGAGTCCATACTCCATGGCACGTTGTCGAAACAAGTGAAACCATTATTCCTGTGCAACACTCAGCATGGTTTCAGAGTGAAACGGTCTGTGAAAACTAACCTGACCTTGGTTGACAGTGACATCATCTCAGAGCATCTGGATATGGGTATCCTGATAGACGTCCTGTATTATGATTTCCGAAAAGCCTTCAATCGTGTGGGTAACTATGTATTCCTACACAAACTAGACGCTATTGGGTTCAATCCACATTTGCTTAACATTTTTGCCAGTTATCTGCGTGATAAACCGCAGCACGCAACGACCAGCATGGCCACTTCGTACCAGATCCGTACCATACTCGTTCTGGTGACAGCCAAGATTCAATCTTGGGGCCTTTCCTATTTGGAATAATGGTCAATGACCTGCCCTCGGTTATCCATAACGCTCGTTGTCTACTCTACGCCGACGATCTTAAATTGGTATATTGAGTTGAGAAGGAGGAGGATTGTAAGTTGCTGCAGGAGGATGTTTCATCATCTCTGTTCCAATGGAGTCGGGGTAACAAACTGACTTTCAATGCGGCTAAGTGTCAAGTGTGTAGTTTTAATCAAGCCCTATTTCCTACACATGCTCAAGAGTCGTCTCAGTAAAGGATCTTGCGGTCATATTCGATACGCGGCTAACATTTCACGACCATATCAAAGCACTTGGTACTGTAGCTTCAGTAGATTAGGCTTTGTCACTCGCATTGTCAGAGAATTCCATGACCCTTGCCCCATAAAAGTTTTTTACAATGTTCTGGTCAGAAGCAAGTTGGAGGCGTCAGCATTAGCCTGGATCCCTTACGAGTCAACGTACATTCTACTATTGGAAAAGGTCCAAAAGAATTTCCTTAGGATGTATTACCTAAAAATATTTATTTTAGGACCCTGGGCTTCATTTCTTTGGAGGTGAGGCACAACTTAAGCCTACTACTTTTAGCTTGTTGGGCTTTTCGTGGAGACTCTGGCTGCCTTGAACTAGTAGAGAGGCTTGTAAGACTTTTTGTACCGGACATTAGAAATATAACCCTTAGGCTTCTCCTGGTGCATCTCCTGTTAACTCATGAGTGCTTGAGATTTTGCGAGTTTATGGAGCTACGGTGGATGGATTGGCAGTCGAGTGTATTTGGATGTTAATTTTAAATTAAAGTATGTAGTTTCTCAGTGTGTTGGTGACAAGACTGATGTAGTGCTGTGTAATCATTAAATAAATAAACAATACGAAATACGTCTTCAATCACGTAAATTGTGCTTGACAATCGCTACAAGCTAGGTGGTAAATCATAAGTCGCGATTGTCAAGCCGGAGTATTTGTTAAGTCGGCTTGATCGTCTGCACAGCGCTTAAGACACGTGATTTTAATGTTGTTCATTTTATTAATGGTGTTAATTTTCATTAACTAAAGTTTTTTTATTGCGATTTCATAAGTTTGTTTCATTACCCTCCACTGATAAAATTACCATCCATGCTCATTTCATTACCAGCGCGTAGTTCATTACCACCAGTCTTATTAAATGAAAAGGAATAAGGTTACGAAGGTGCCTTTAGCATAAAAGTGTCAATAAATTAATCCACAATGCATGAAAACCCAAAAATTTACCATTTAAAAGAAAATTTACAAATCGAGAGAACATCACCGATTTGCACGAAATGAGAGAACGACCCCCTAACGAAAAGTGCAATAACTAGAGTCAAGCTACTTTCGAGAAAAACGCGGTAAAAGATTTTAAATTTGTTTAGTTGATATCTCCAATATTACACATCCTATTGACTTGAAACTTTGACCAAAAAAAATAGATAATATTTTTGAGTTTATTTGTACGTACCTAATAATTATTTATTTATTTATTTATACTAAAAAAAATGAGCAAACGCACTTATGCTTAGCATGGTCCAATACAGACATGATATAATTACAAGCCATAACTGCAATAAGTAGTCTACTTATTGCACTTATCGTTAGTAATTCAAGATATTACGATTATTTTAAGCAATTATAGTATGCTGCTGCATGCTGCTGTATGCTTGAATCTTAAGTACAATAAGTAGTTTACTTATTGCAGTTTTAATTAGTAAGACGATGTGTTTAATTTTTTTTTCTATTATGGTTGTTGCAAAAGTGTATTTTTAACCGACTTCCAAATCTAAAAGGAGGAGGTTATCAATTCGGTTGTATGTTTTTTTATTTTTATTTTTTATGTTTTTTACTCCATACCTCCGTTATTACAGGACCGATTTTGAAAATTCTTTTTTTAATTGGATGTATATGCGTACAGATTGGTCCCGTGTTTATCAAACCCCAGTTCTGATGATGGGATCCATGAGGAATTGAGGGAACTCCTCAAATCAAGCATATACATTAAGAAAAGTGACATTTGATGAAGTGGAACTGCTGATGATGATCAGAAGGGAACTTGATCTGTATGTAGTTCTGTGATCTACCTACAAGTCAGTAATAAATCAGTCGTCAATGCAAACGGTCGTTTTACTTGCTATCGCTCCCGGTTCCATATGTATCATCTGGCGACGAGGATGGGATAGATGGTATATTGATAGAAAAGAAAGTTGGATAAAACACAAAACTACATACAGATCAGAACTCCTCAACGACGCATAGTTCACGTTTGACGATTGGTCCTCTTCGTTATGTTTGTTAAGCAAGTTAAGTTTTTAAGCCATATTTTTGTCAGGCTCGAGTTCTGATGATGGGTTCCACGAGGAATCGAGGGAACTCCTCAAATCTTAAAGGCATGCGTATAGAGATTTTTTGTATTTTCATCAGAAAATCAAGTATTTTCATTTGAAAACTGTCGCATTTGATGAAGTGGAACTGCTGATGATGATCAGAACAGAACTGTTCAACGACGCATACTCGTAGTTCACGTGTGGTGATTTATCCTCTTCGTTATGTTTATTAAGCAAGTTAAGTTTTTAAGCCACATTTATGTCAAGCTCGAGTTCTGAACATGGGATCCATGAGGTCGAGGGAACTCCCCAAATCTTAAAGGCATACGTATAGAGATTTTTGTATTTTCAACAGAAAATCAAGCGTTTACATTAAAAACTGTCGCATTTGATGAAGTGGAACTGCTGATGATGATTAGAACAGAACTCTTCAACGATGCATAGTTTGGCGATTTCGATTTTGTGGGTTAGGTTAAGATAGAACTGCGACCCTTACAGAAACGAAACATGCTACGAGAAAAAGGTGACGAAGTGGATTACTATATCAGTTAAATACCAGCCAATAATGTATATATGGCATTTCAAACTATTTTGAGAAGTCGGTTCTTTTCTATTAAAGATTATATGACATAACATTACAATAACACAAGTAATAAAAAAAATAAACATTTATTTTTTCTATTACTTCTGGTAAATAATACTAGTTTTTCATGTCTCACTATTGCAATTATATTATTCGGTAAAAAAATCTAACAAAAATAGGCGACTGATGGATGCTCATGGCACAAAATGGAAACTTATTATTGTATATATGAAACGCCCGCAGTGAACATTTTACTACTCATAAATGCGACAACTTGCCATCATATTGCACCTTTATTGGTAAAACTATACTGTCTGTGCCCCATCGTCCTAAACATAAATGCAATAACTTAGTTGTATTGCCTTGTTATTAAATAAACTTATCTTTAAAATTTCGACAATCCTAAACATAAGTGTAACAACTTCACTTATTGCGTTTATGATTATTGATTAGTTATTGGACTAACATTTGTTATCACAATTTTACTAAGCATAAGAGCGATAACTACAGTTATGTCGTTCTTTATAAGTAAATCACAAGTCATTGCCTCAGATATTGCAGTTTTGATTAATAAAAATCATGTTTACGTTACAGATACCTTAAAACTGTCTAAGAAGAAAATATAGAACTCGTTATGCTCAACGCGAATATGTATATAACTCAACTTGACCCAAAACTCGAGTTATTGCACTTTTCGTTAGGAGGGCAGTTAGGTTGCTGATACACAAATAAAACAGAAATATTAAAAAAATTGTAGACATGGTCGTTAAAAATACTATTAGGGGTGTCGATTTTAATTTTTTTTTTGTAATTGCATAAGAAATTGAGATATTTTTTTTTTCTTTTTTTCCCTCGAGTAGTCATGATCAGGTCCATCTTCTGGTGCCAGCTTATCGTTGAATTTTGGGACACGTTGTATACTTATACGCAGAATATGCGCTACAAAGAATTTGGTAGTTTTTAAGATAGAGTGGCAATATACCGCAAGCCAGGCGCGGGTAACTCGTAAAGTAATTCAGGGCGACGTGTAATGAACCCTTGTGGTTTGTGGACGTCAACTGCCGCTCCGTTGGTGGGTTGAGGAACGGCAGCCACCCAAACAGTAACTAGTAACACTAGTAGGTATACTTGTTATACACCCTTGGCCTTGGCCATACCTAATATTCTTAGTGGGAATGGGAGAAGAGCATTAGACAATATTCCAGCACCTATCGGCACGGCATCGATCTTCTCAATCAGTCTTCTGGTTAAGTCCTTTTGTGTTATATATATTGTTTTTAAACGGTTTTCATTGTTTTGAATGATGCTTACTTGATATAATAAGGAACGTTGTTAGGAGTAACGGCACGCTCCCAGGGCTGCTCCACCGAGCCGGCGAGGAAGCCCTGCGCCGCACCCGCTCCTCCATCCCTTGCCACACCAGCTAGCTGTCTCGCTCGCTCTTCGCCGCCGGCGCAAAGAGCGCCGACCCTGGAAAGAGGAAACACAAACTTCAGCACATAAAAAAAAAAGAGATTTGAATTGAACAGTTACTTTTATAAACGGAAACTTTAGATATTTGTGGTTTTCCATCAGAGAAGAATCCATTTGCTTCATGTGCACATGGATCATTTGTGGTCCTTATGCATATTCAGCATAAGGGCTCTTCTCTGATGGAAAACAACATTTTTCCATGACAAGACTTCAATATCATGGTAATTTTTAAAATAAATTCGCAATTTTACCGGGGATATTTCCGAAACCTACTGAGAATGTTACACTAAACATAAGCTAATTTATTTATAAAATTCAGAGCTCCATGTTTCAAAATCCATACCTATTGTTGCCCTATTCAAAGCAGTATTTTTCACAGACGCACAGGTGACGGAATTTTCATGGTTTTTGCAACTTTGCTCATGCTCAGTGCTCACCGCTCAATCGATAAATAAATGCATTGTGTTCATGATTGAGAAAAACTTGGTAAAAATCGTCTAAGTAACTTATTAACGAGAGAAGCCTGACCCGAATGTTAAGCTAAGGTACCTATCCAAATTCTTATTTACCTGGTATTTAAATCGTCGAGCCTAGCGACCAGCTGCTCCGGTATTTGTATCTTGTCCCTCGCCAGCGCCTGAAGCTGCCCTTGCAGCTCGTCCGCCAACCTCCGCAGCGGCGGGAGCTGCGCGCGCGCGCGCGACACGGCGTCGAGCTGTGCGCGTGCGTCGCGCGCGTCGCCGGGCCCGCGCCATGATGAGCGCGCGGTTTCGGCCGCTTGCACGCGCCCGGTTAGCTCGTCGAGGGATGATGTGAATGTGCGGACGCGCTGGAATAAAAAAATAAGGGTTAAGTGGACAGTACATAGAGTCGGTACAAGCTGCAACAAAAATGCAAAGTGTGGTAATGTCATCATTTATGTCAGATTTCCATGAAAGAGAAACACAGAAATTAAAAGATAAATGTAAATAAGTACGTACTTTAGGGTTTCGTATTTAACAAATTGTAAAACATAACAATAAAGACGTCGGTAAAATTTGGCGCACAGTCAAGGAATTTGATTAATGTAGATACTTACCTTTTTGTACCTTGTATTAGGTATTGTCTCCGTGACAAGGTAAGGAATGGTAAGTACATAAATCAAATTCTTAGACTGCACCTACCTAGGTCCGTTAAAATACAGACATAACTGGTTTTAGTCGAGGGTGGAAGCCCTAAACGATGGCGTTGCATGAACAAAAGATTTCTTTTGGCAGGATTGGTCCTTAAGACCCAAGGATGGATTTGGAGCCACCGAGATTTTTGATGTAAATTTTTAGGGAGGGGGGCTCTCAACTTTATCTTGATATCTATATCATTTTAGTTACTAGGCCAAGTATGGTATCGTTTTCGTTTTAATCGGGGATGCCGAATTCATTTATGATATCATTCCGGCACCATTCCGAAGTAAAAACACATAAAATATGAAAAAAATACTTTTTATTTTATACCCCTTCACGCTTAAACTGCTGAACCAATTTAGTTGAAATTTGGTATAGAGATGGTTTGAGTCCCAGGGAAGAACACAGGATACTTTTAATGTCAAAAATAATCCCTAAAGGGTGTAAAAAGGGAGGTGGAAATTTGCATGGGGATTCAAGAACCGCTGAACCGATTTAGATAAAATTTGGTATAGAGATAGTTTGAGTCCCGGGGAAGAACATAGGATAGTTTTTATTCCAAAAAAATCCCTTAAAAATGAAAGGTAAGGTGTAGGATTGTATGGGAAATCAATAAACGCTGAACAGATTTGGACGAAATCTATGTCTACATCCTTTCTACATCTTTGATTTAGTTGAAAATGATACTAAACTTGACTTAGAACCTAAACTTAAAGAATTATTAACCTCAGACGCCGCAGACGCTTAAAAACCCCCCCGTATGCATAAAAAATCTGGAAATCTCTTGTTCATGCAACGCCGTGGTTGACCTTTTTATGCTCTGAGCACACTCAACTATTTAAGATACGTGTGAAAGAAATAAATGATCGGTGCAGCCCTCTGCTCGTCCTTTAAAATACATACTAAATTCCTAAGATCCCAGACTAAATGAAATTAGCCCATAGCCCCATAAAAGACGTCCCACTGGCATTCCTAAGGCCAAGTTCAGCAACTCGTTTGGTGACCTTGCAGCGGCCTTCGCGGCTCGCGTTACTGACATGCGTTTGCGGCGATGCGTTTGCGACAGTTACATGGGCATGTGTCATTCTCTTTCATTTTAGCATTTATCCTAGTGTTGGTAGGAATTAAGGGCTCAGGACCGCTTCGGCCTCAGTTTCATTTCGTCATCTCCATAAATCGTCCACAGTGCCATGTCGTCAGCCTACAATTCCTAAATCGTCACCTTCCTAACTTGCCTACTTTCTGATATCGTCAATACCCCATTTTGTCTAAATTCCTATTTTGACCATAGTGCCAACTCGTCCAATATCTGATATCGTCAATATACCATTTTTGTCTACGTTCCTATTTCGACCAAAGTGCCAACTCGTCCGCGTTCTTTTATTTGAATTGAGAATGTAGAATTAATACTGATTGTCACTTAAACTGTCAGAAGCAGCACACATTTAGTAATATATAAATTCGACATTTTACTGTTGGAAGTTTTTGATTCAGCGACTGACTGAATTGACTTATGTGTGTCATTGAATCATAGATAAAATTAATGTCAATGTGCACTTCATATCTTCTTAAGTGCTATTTTCCAGCTAGTATGCGGCAGTTACAATTAGTATTTGCTGTTGTCACACTTGTCCTTAACCATAAAGATAACTTTGATGATAATGATGATGTACTATTAGGGCTGCTATGTAGTTGACGAGTTGGCACTGTGGTCTAAATAGGAATGTTGACGAGTAAGCACTATGGACGAATTAGGAGTGTTGACGAATCGGCACTGTAGTCTAATTAGGAATATAACCAAGTTACTACAGTGGCCCACGTAAGAAAGCGGGCGAGATAAGAAAGTGACGATATAGGAATGCTGGCGAATCGGAACAGTAGACCAAATGCGAATGAGAACTACTTAAGAAGTTGCCGAAATGAAACTGAGGCCGAAGCGGTCCTGAGCCGAATTAAGAGTATTCTGAGTCTAATAAAAAAACGATTCGTTTTCACGAGACTGAGCTAAAAAACTTCCGAGTCTTTCCCGTCCCGAATCGAGTCCTTTATTGAGTTTGTTTTAAAGCGCAACTAAAAAAAAAGGACTCGAGTCTCCGAATAAAGACTTCGGTTACTACTGGGAACTGGGGAGAACAAAATTCTCAGTTGTTACCACTGGTAACAAGTTGATGGTAACTAGTGGGAATAAGTTTAAGTAGCTCATTCTGTTCTTACATATCTAATGGGCATCATGTATTAGGTAAGCGCAGTAATTTGTACTAAATGTGTTACATTACAAGTCTCTTATTGTGTTTTTTTTGTCGTAAAATAAAGTGTATTTTTAATACTAGGTACATCATTTAGGTACCTACTTACTTACATGTATTTCAAATCGCCAAATTGCAACAAAGAAATATTACAACCCTGGTAAACAAATTTGCAGCAAACAGCAGCAATAACAGACATCTGTGGTGTTGTTATTAGATACGAAACTACATATTCGGGGGCTTTAGCATGTGTTACAGTCTTGAATAATGTAATAAAATAACTGTTGGGAAAACCTGTAGACATCTACCTACTGTGCCATACTTGGTAAGACATTTACGAGAAGTATTTAGAGGTCCTGTAGCCTTACCACGAGTTTGAAATATGTATGTCAGTAGCGAATACGCTAACTTGCGCTTAACATTCCGTCCATCCGCATCCGCATGCGCGGATGTAATATCCGCATCCGATCCGTATCCGCGCATGTCAAAAAATCTGTATCAGCAACATCCCTGCTCCAGAAAACGCCCTCATTTCCGAACCTATACTCTGTATCTTTAGGTATTTAAATAAGAGTAAACAAAATCTACCCTCAAATAGCTTAAGCCAGTTGAGGGTAGATGAAAACATTACACGATCAAATAATGTAGGTTAAAAGTCAGGCCGTTCAGTGACTGATCCAGGCGGTTTTGTATTTAGTCGGTTAACCAATAAATGTTATAACTACCCGAAATTGTACAAATTGTTTGTTTACTTTTATTTAAATACCTAATGATACAGACTATCCGTAAGGACCGACAACACCAAACACGAACGCATCATACAGGTAGGCAGTGACGTATTCGTTGCGTTTTAGTTTGTAGGTACGTTAAATGCATCGTGTTTTGATCAGCACAGTGGTGCCAATAAAAACAAGAATACGAAATTTTAAGCAAGTATAAGGTATTATCACAATATACTTGAACCACAATCACAATTACCGAATGAATCCTACGGACTAGCCCTGGCTTTAAAGCTAGCATTATGCTTATTGGGTCCATTTCTGCATACCTATATCAATGATTTGTGATCGTCACGAATAAATGTCTTTTATCTTATAAGAACCTATCTACACTCTCAATTTCACGACACCGGCTTATCATAAAGTAATAGACGTTTTCACGAAACAATTTTCCGCCGCGCGCCTCAGTATCGGATCGCTGGTAACAGTCCCTAGAGAGTGACGGGCTGAGAGTGGATTTACGAATATTGAGTTATAGCAACCTTTCTTTATAGTGCGGAGAATAGTATAGTTATGTAAAAGTGTATCTATGATCGCTGTCGTCTAAAAAGAAAGCGAAAAAAATTACTTGCCGTTATATTGCTGAAATGAATCACTTGCATGCTTGATATTTTTCATTAATCCAGGTCAAAATTGAATTTTTCGAGGTTAAAAGCTCTCTTTTACTATTTTTAATGAGTAAAAGCGAGTTTTTTCCGGTTCCAGCCAAAAACGACCCACTGGGCATAAATGAGTAAAACAATATCTTAATATGGCCGCTATTGATGTAGGTAGACGCAGTTTGAAGGTTGAAATCATATTATGAATTACGATATCAATTCACTGCAATCGGATTTCAATTGAAACATGACAAGTACCTATCATAAAATTCATACCGTCTAAAACTTCAATACTGTAGGTACGAGTAGGTATAATAAGATTAATAAGTATAATTTAACTAGGTAAACGTATTTGTACCTACTTTTAGAATTCGGCCAAAATTACATTAACGTTTTCAGTGTTTTCATTAAACACTATATAATAAGCGTCACAGAAGGACTACCCTCAGAGTAACACGAATATTGCTCTACTGACAAGTAGGTACTTTTCAGTAAATGAATGGTTTCAAATAACAAAATCAAATAGGTCCTATACCTTCAAAACTTGTATGCACCGTAAATACTTAAGGTCCTAGGGCTCCCCTGACATCTGATAGGTATCATAAATAATTACATTACTATTACTAGGAAACCTAACACCCTAATTAACTTCAGAAATCGCATCATGTTTGGATTGGATATTATCCGCTCGAAAACTGCTCCTTTGTACTTCAAAACTGCCACAGTGACGGATTGAGTTTCACTGCTGTATCGCACACAAATTAGCTTTTGTGATGTTGCGTTTCGTGACGGCTTGTGACGTTAGCGTGTGTGTAAGGTCCCTAAATTATTGCAGGTTTTTTAAATTTGTTTGCCCAGAGAGTAGGTAGGCAAATACTTTAATATTTTTGAAGCGGTCGCGAAGAAAACATAGTTCCTGTTATAAGAGAAAAAGTACAACCCTTAGATTAGCGAAACACATCAAGATTAATTCAAGCCTCAGCAAGACTCAACAGGTCTAAAGATTTGGGTTGAAAAAAAAAACAAAAATAATTACCTACCGAATTTTAAGTTAGCAAATTAAAAAAAAATCGTGCGTTAGCAGCGAAAAAAACAAAAAAAAATAGCAATAAAAAAACTGCTATCCATAAAACAACAAAAACATGGTATAAAGATGAGTGCATTATTAGATACCTAAACTACAAGTTTAGGTTTAACGAACACTACCATTTCATAAGCTGTTCTTTGACTTATTTCTACTAGTGCACAAGTCAACACAGTAATAAACCTAGCCCTAACAAACAATCGGACAGTGTTAACAGCCCTGTATCAATTCCATCAGCCATTAACTGATCAATGGACGATTATTACCAGACGGCTTAATGGAGTAATTGTGTAGGGGTTAGCTCGGTAATTTATAAATTAGGTTATTTTTGACCTTAGTGCGGAAGTAGAGATCTATTTTTGAAACAGTGGGGATATGTATATTTCAAAGATGAGTGATAGAACCATGACTCGAAAAAAATTAAAATTGAAGTTCCATTTCGTAGTTATTTAAGCAAATTCTTGTCAATCATATCAATAATAGCAAAACTCCAATAGGATATATATGTTGCAGTCAAAAGTGTGAACTGGTCAAAAGAACTTTTAACCGACAAAAACAGGCAAAACTGCTTTTGACTGAGCATGTTGGTCAAAAGTCGTTTTACCTGAAAATCATACCTATTTCTGGCAGCAGTTTCGTTTTTAGGGCGTAGCAAAAAAAAAATAACCCTAACCTACCTATCTCTGGGAACAGTTTCGTTTTTTGGGCGTAGCAAAAAAAAAAATAACCCTAACCTACCTATTTCTGGGAGTACTTTTGACTGATAGTAACAGTCACAATTACTATTAACCAATGATTTTCAGGTAAAACTACTTTTGACCAACATGCTCAGTCAAAAGCAGTTTTGCCTGTTTTTGTCGGTTAAAAGTTCTTTTGACCAGTTCACACTTTTGACTGCGACATATATAACATACAATATTTCATGACATGAATGTCTGATTAAAAGAAACGAACTGTTCAGTTTCTTAGATCGTAATCACTGGAAATCGTATTTTAAGATCGTTTTAGCCTAACTTTTAGGTAAAGTAAACTGTATAGACAATTACTGACCCCCCTGCATAGAAACTTGTTCTGGGCCAGTTATCTCTGCAGCTTACTGTACTGTTTGTCTAGAAATACAATCTTGACAATTTAAAATCTCAATCTTTCTAAGTTCCCGAAAGCATACCTAATCTAAAATATTCTCATACACATTCCCTAACCTTATCTCAGTTATTTCCCCCACAGCGGTCACTATAAAACCCCAAAAGAACTATAAACCATAAAGACAAACAAAAGAAGTCACGAACGGTGATATCCGGAAAGTTATCAAACTAGCCATAGACGAGTAATGATATGTGGATGAGAACCGCAGATCGGACGGAAGATATCCGGGTAGGGCCGACATTTTGACAGGGTCTAACTTTTTTTGAGATGGCCAAATTGTAATGAGACTTTGAAGTTATTAAAGTAAAGAAAGTAAGTAAGAGTAGGTAAGACACGAGTTAGGTTACTAGCATTCCGCGTTATTGTAATGAAAGATTTATTCATTTATTGTTTAAATAAATTAAAATCCTTAAAAGAGTAAATAAAAGTTTGTGATGGTACTACTGGTTTCCGTTTCTACAGATAACTAGCCTACTTGTAGGTTGGGGGCTATTCATAAATTACGTCATTTCAAATTAGGGGGGGTCTGGACATCGGATGATGGTAGCATGACGTAGGAGGAAACGGTGTCATTGGAAGCATGATTTTTGGATGATTTTATTGTCAAAAATCGTCAGAAAACGATGACGTAATTTATGGCCAGCCCCTTGTTTCCAATAAATTCAATTATTTTATAGTGGTTTCAATTATTCATAAATACAAAAATACGGAAATACGTACATCGCCGAACGCCAAACGAAAAGAAAAGAAAAAAACAATTGTCGTCATCTTGGCTAGACTCTCTGATTTTACGATACACGGTACGGTTACCTAAAGGTGTAGTACACTCTATTGCATCTAGACTTGTGACAGTTTATATTTATTATTATGAACACGAGCGAACACAGCACGACGTGTATGAAGCAAGTTACATAGTTATTATACTAGCCCATAGCGGAGGATATTTGACCGCAGATCGGACAGAAGATACCCGGTTAGGGTCGCCGCCATCTTGACCGGATATTTTAGCTCGCTTGGCGAATGACAGTTTATTTTGTGAATAGGTCTGCAACCGGGTTTTGCGTTGAAGCTACGGATATGAGAGAACGTTTTTATCTAAAATAAGTTTCAATATCATGTATCGCGACTCGCGTTTTAGGCGTAACATATTCTATGTTTTTGGGTCCAGATATAGCAAAAAATTTAAATAGAGCCTAGAGAGAATGTACTTAATTGTTCGTCAGGCCTCATCAGACCTGACGAACTTTTGAACAAACGTTTACTTACCTATTTAAAATAATCGGCTTTGTTTTTAATATTAATTGTAATTTTAATATTGATCTTAATTTTATATTTTCAATCTTTATTCTTGATCTCAATTTAATTTTAAACTTTTTCTAATTGTAATTCGACATGTGAGTAAGTTTTGTTTTAATTTTCGATTATAATTGTATGTACATATAATTTTAAGTTTAATTTTAATTTTTGATCTCAATTTTAACTGTATAATTCTAATTTTATTTGACATGTAAATTGGCTTTATAAATAAATGAGTATGAGTATGAGTATGAGTAATACCTAATTACTTAGAGTAGACTTACAAATATATCGTCTGAACTCAAATAAAGCTTGGCATCCTGCGATTCCTGAGCCATAGGCTGCCGTACCTAATGACTTTAATACAAAAAAAAAGCCAATAACCAACAACTTGTCTAACAATCATTCAGTATTCTTACCATAGACAAATTACAAGATGCACCATAATAATAGTTAGGTATGTATATTATTTTATACCCGGTTAACCGGCACTACTCGCCCAGATTGGCCGATAACTGCCCGCATCGTGAACTATGGAATGTCTACTCTTGATATAATATAATATGACACAGTTTTCCTTTGAATGGTGAAGCTTTGGTCGCTATCTTTTAACCACATGATACTTACCTATAGGTATCTACTTTATGTGAGCTAATAAATATAATAAGTTACTAAAAAAACGAGCATTCCAAGTAGGGAATGCAAATCGGTTATTTTCGGTTATTTTTTGTATGGAAATAACCGATTTGCATTCCCTAATTCCAAGGGCTGTCCCGTACAGACGCATTTTATTTCCTATATTGCGAGTGCGACTTTTTTTCAGCATTTATAGAAGGCGATTATTTGTCTGTGATTAATTTTGACAATTTGTCATAGAAAAGGAAACTCTTATACCTGCAAATCTTCAGAAAATTCGCGTTCGTATGGTACAACGGTAGACAATTTCATGGAATGCTCAAAAAATAAGAATTAAAACAGTTTATTGCATTCAAGTTGTGTGACTTTGACGAATACGGGACCAATCTGTAAGTAAATACCTACATTAGGTAATTTCAAACAAAAAATATTTTTCGAAAACGGTTTAATTAAACACGACGGAGTTCTGAGGAAACAAACATAAAAAAAACACAAGCGAATTGAGAACCTCCTCCTTTTGGAATTTTGAGTGAAAAAAATTCTCAACAACTGACAAGATATTGCCCTAAATTGGGAGCACAGGAAGTCTAAGAAGAGGGCTTTGCCTTTAAAAAAAATCTATACAACATTCCTCAATTCTAATCCCACAACATCTATCTCCCGATCACACCTAAATCTCCCAATTGACACACCATTAGACCCCGCAATTGATCACCCTGTCAATACGTTTAGTTAACACTTAACAGCCCTAACCATAACTAAACCTTATTCCTAAAGACACACGGTCTATAATAAGTCGGAGTCGTGTCGCAACCGTGTCGTGTCGATGTCGTGATCTGATAACGCAACGGCCACGTGCGTCGTGACGAAATGGTCGGGACTGGGTTTAATCATGGCTTGGAACTGCTCTAGAATCAGAGGTAAGGGAAATAATAGCAACAACACCCTAAAGTGATAGTCATAGGTTAAATACTTTTTAACTGACTTCATAAAGGAGGTTGCCAATAGGTGTTGGCTGGACAATCCTACGAATAGTGTCAAATTCTTGTTTTTTTTAGTTTTTTATGGCTTGTATGTTAACCCATTTTAGACTTTTTTATATGTTTACGTCGCTACCAATTTGGGGTTTTTAAGTCTCTGGTCTTCAGATATCGAACAATTTCTCCATATTTAGGGTACCTATATTTTTATAGTATTTGCTCTTGGCAATCGACATTTGATGAAGTGGATCTGCTGACGAGGATCAAAGCACGAATAAAAGGACTCTATTAACCAAGCTTTACATTCAAAACTTCTACTCGCTCTATTTTCTTTGGGTAACAACAGGTTTTAGCAACAAAAACTAGTACCAGACATAGATATATATGTAATTTAAGCATGTAGTTATAAATGAGAGAATATCATCGATAGTAAGGCGGCGGGTAGGCTCGTGCTACTTTAAGTTTTCAGAGAGACGCGCCGAAATGAAACTACTGAAAGTAATACCAAACCAATATCAAATCAACGACAGATTGGCAATTTACGAATGCCCCCGTGTGAAAGGCAATATTATTAGCAAAACAAACGAAGGTTACCGCACACGTTGCATTTCCCGTTCGTTATCAGAGGTCATTGCCCCGGCCGTGAAGGCGCCTATTTGATAAACGCAACGTATTACACACACTACACATATATATACACGACTTTGAATAAAATTCGTATCACACACTGCTACTCAAAGTTGAAAGGCAGTAACTCTGTATGCATCCCATACATACATAGATACCACATTTCATTTGATTGACAGAACAAGATGCGAGTTTTTTTTTTTTCAAAGTAATGCCGATGCCATAGTATCCCGGGACGTCCTATTTTCGTTCATAGCGGTCACTACTCACTACTATCGACTAGGTTCGGAGGCCGGCCGTCAACTTTACTTACTAAGACACAATGTCGACGTATTAAACTATAACAGGCAGGTCTAAGAAGTGGTCTAGTCTAACTTATCAACTAGCTCTTCCCGTTAACAGCTAACAGCCATAATATAAGGATCAAATAAGGCTATCGGGAAGTAATTATCGTTACACGCCGCCATTACATTGTGTGTTTATAACATAGGATGTAAACAGAGTACACTCATGAGTAGGGTTTGCAATCCGGATCCAAAATGTATGAAATTATCCGGATCTGGATCCGGATCCGCGGATCTTTCCATACATTTCTGATCCGTCGTGCAAACCCTACTCATGAGTCATTGGGCCCGTGTTTCATTCTATGTAGTGATGTAGGTATGCTTATGGTTATAAAGCCTGATTGTAAATTTGTGATAAAAAATATTTACAATACTTAGGTACATACGGTGGTACTTTACCGCCCTAGGGCGGGATTAAGGACAATAAAAAATTTAAAGGGTCATATTGTACTGTAAAACGTTGTACAATACACGTGCGAAACTCTCGACACTCGTTCCGAATTTCCTATTTTTCGCAATTCTATCGTAATGTACTATTACTGTATTAAGTTATGACAGTTTTGTGATGCAAAATAAAAGGGTTTCCAAAAAATATGTGAAAATACATATACTGTTCTTATTTTTATGGTAAGGGGCTGTAAAGCACGATAAACCACTGTTTAGATATTATGTATTACTTCACAAGGTAAAATTATGTATAAATAAATATTTTACTAAATTTAAACCCTTAAAAATAATAAATTAATTCCCGTGTTTCTCTAACTATGCTAATTCTAACTGAAAAACCAGAATATATAAAAACAGGCTATCAAATACGATCAATTTATACTATTCCCAATTAGGACTTCATGAAATATACTTTAATGGGCAATGCATTCTTCAAAAAAAACTAGAATCAACCAACACACCAGGATATGCAGGTTTCCTTACGGTATTTTTTTTCGTCTGCTTAGCATACAACTGTACATAGCGAACGCAAAAACTTGTCCTACACTGGACTGGATACCACCCATATATGCACTAACCAGGTGTATCAGGTGTATGTTAATGTATCTCATGGTATCTCAGAGATTGGGAAGGATATATCTCTATAAAGGTACCTATTACAAATGCGAAAATAAATTTGTTTTTTAACTATTCACCGTTAAACCGCTAAACTGATTTAAATTATATTTATTACTAGTTAGTAACCTACCCCGACTTCGCACGGGTTACACAAAACCTTAACAAATAAGTACATGTGAACCTTCCTCAAGAATCACTCTATTGGTAGGTGTAAACCGCATGAAAATCCGTTCAGTAGTTTTCGAGTTTATCGCGAACATACATACACACAAACAGACAGACGCGGCGGGGGACTTTCTGTTATAGCGTGTAGTGATAACACTCTCTGTTTAAGTCAGTACAAAATTAGCTTAGACTTTAGTCGACTTTGAAAAAAAAAAACAGAATTTAATATAAATAAATTTAAATTATAAAATCGATTCTGGTTTTATTTTACTAAGGTGTTGGATTGTGCATACCTAGTGCATGTTTGCACAAAAGGCTCAAGTGGTCTAATAATAGCCGCGCTCTTGGTCTGACTCACTAATTGGCCCGCGGCCAGTTTCTGCGCAAGCGCACACGGGAGCAAGGAACGAGCAGAGAATTTAACACAACAAAGAAATCTTATGGCGGCTTGGCAGAAACATCTTTGTCCTACCACTTTGGCTGTATATACAGCTTATACTACATACAGCAGCAGATAGCCTACCGAAGTTCGCATATTGCCGGTTTCTTTCTCTTTTACACTAATTAAGGCGTAATTAGAATGACAGAGAAAGATGCCGCAATTTGTGAACTTCGGTATTCGCAGTAGGTCCCCAGAACTGAAATTGTATGGCGAATCCCGTAATTCTCGGTTCCGGCGCTATTTTTTTAAAGAAAACCAGTACCTACCTGTCACACGCCGTCTACGGACTTTAGTCGCTTGACAAATATGCGCCGATCACTCATGAGTTCATGACTCAGGTACAGATATTCGTGCTCATCACACACATAGATTAGATTAGGTTTATTTATTTCACAACATATTATTACAGTACAAATGACATTAATGTCAATTTATAAGAATCTATATTGTGATCGTCAGAAATAAATTTAAATAATAGCAATATAATCCAAATAAATTCATCAATACATAAATATGAAAAATTTCACATACCTTTAACAGGATTAGAATCCAGGACCATCGATTTCATGAGCAGGTTCACTACCGACTAGGTCAGACAGATAAATAAATAGTATTTGTTTTGTTTATTAAATACGTATCTCAACCTCAACGCCAAGAACCTACAACACTTTTATCAAAGACTGGTTCAGTTTCAGTGTCATCTCCGCATCTCTCCATACCTCGTGACCGATATGTTCGGATCGCGTGGGAACTTGGGACATAATATATCGATTTGTCCCACTGCATCGTTAATGCATTCGGCCTGCATACGAGATTCACTACTTGTGGTGGTCATACACTGCAATTAGTACCCGTACCATGAGACACTGACAGTGTCAAAATTGACATATACGCTAACGTCTACGTAATTTACTTTCTATACATCTCGCTCGCACTAATATGCGAGTACGAGCGAGATGCATAGAAAGTACCTAAGTTACGTTATCGATAGCGTTTTATGTCAGTGCCAAACTGGTGGTAGCTACATAGGTAGGTTTATGTTTGACCTGTTCATACCCAAAGATAAGTTTATTTCTGCTGATTTATCAGCAAAAGTAACAAAAAATATTCAGAATCAAATTCGAAGAAAGCTAAACATGTGACAACCCTATCTGCAGCTGTTGTAACCGGATATTACCGGATCCGGCCGGTCCGTGTCGGTCCGGGCCGGTTCTAAACGATTGCAATCTTAGGTATTGTGTTTGTGAAATGTCTGTTATTGCGATTTATTGTATCTAGCATTTCTACTTCCCTTCCTTATTTATACCACTTTTCTAGGATTAAAATATATTATCAGTCGAATCTGATAATCTAGAACTAGACCAGAAATTAAGGTGCACAACCTAAAATACCATGAAGATACCTATTATTATTTATTTCGTTCTCTGTGCACTATTATCTAAATTTAACATCAACAAAAAACTCCACAAAAATCTCAGAACAGTCAGAACACTATCTGTTTCAAGAAGGTCAAAACATTCACAAATAAAGCCTATAAAAATGCCCCAAAGGTCCCGTCACTGAGTCATCGATAACATATGGCAGCCATGAATGAACCTACTAAACATAACAAAACACAACATATATCAATTCATTTTGTACCCCAACATTTAACACATAAGGTTCAGACTCGAAAAACTAAAAACGGAATTGTTATTGAAATATCACGGCCGAGAAAGGACCTAACAAATATAACAGTTAAAGGAAATTGGACGTTAAACGTTTGAAATAAAGTCATAATTTGATTGTAGCGTGTGTTTGTTGAAAGGCAGAGGTTGTAAACTATGGTCTGACTAAGAGTAGTTTTTTAAGAATGTTTTTTGTTTCGTTAGGTCATTGTGCCAGTGAATGTGGGGTCGCAAATCTTTGGTCACAGTTTTAGTAGAGTGGATGAGATAAAAAAAGGAAAGTAGTTTAGTTTTGTACTATGAACGGTTACTTTTTAGAATGTTTTTTTTTGTTCGTATATTTTCCTTGTTTATTTGCCAAAGTTATCAAAATGAAATACTTAAGTAGATTATTAATTAAAATTTATTAGGCCAGGTTTTGTATACCGTTAGGCCTTTTATCGATATAGAGACAAAAGAAAAGGAAATATGTATACTTAAGTGCGTTAGTGGAAATTAAAACAATAACTATGAAATGTAAACTTAACATGTGATGTCAAAAGGTATAAAACCGAACCTAAAGTTATTTTTATTTTTATTTCAATTGACATATATAATATTTATCTAAGCTTGTATGGTAATTATAGAAATTAAACATTTGCAAAACGCGAAGATTACAAATTTACAATAATTTATTTCGATTGTCAATGTCACACATTTGATTTTGAGACACAAACACATTTATACATTTTAACGCCTAGACATCCATCAAGATCAAAACCGTTTTTGACATTTGAATTGATGTAAGTATACTTTATACTTTAAAGAATGCACTTGCGTGACCTTTTTTGACATTTATGCAAATGTCACCCGCACAATAGTGAGAGATGTACCGAATAGATAGTGATTAGTTACGATCGGTTGAATGACAGTAGACAGGTAGGGAATTAACTGAAAGGGAAATCTTACGTATAATGTCAGATTGTATGTCAGTGTAGACAAATGACAGGGTAGTCCATCTTTGAATAGCTTAAGCTTTAGAATTTACTTGTGACTTGAGTTTTTACGCAAAAAGAAAGTTCACTCTAGAAACACATAACTATAGGTACCAGTAGCGGCGCTTGGGTATTTTTGCTAGGCAACCCGGACAAAAAATACACCTACTTATTCTAACGAACCTAACATTAGGTACCTACTTCTTTGTAGGGTTCCGTACCTCAAAAGGAAAAAAACGGAACCCTTATAGGATCACTCGTGCGTCTGTCTGTCTGTCCGTCTGTCACAGCCCATTTTCTCCAAAATTACTGGACCAATTAAGTTTAAATTTGGCACACATGTGTAAGTTTGTGACCCAAAGACGGACATGTAACGTAAACAAATTAATTTTAAACATGGGGGCCACTTTTGAAGGGTAAATGAGAAAATTGATAAATAAAGTTTTCAAACTACATAATTATATCGTGTTACATATCAAATGAAAGAGCTCATTTTGTGAATCTGAAATAAATTTTTTTCGTAATGTTTAAATAAATAGTGTAGATGTAATTTAAGAAAATAGCCAAAAAATTACCACCCCCCCCCCCCCCGTTTATCTCCGAAAGTACTGGGTCTAAAATTTTGAAAAAAAAATAAACAATATAGGTCTTTATCTATAGATGACAGGAAAACCTATTAGAAATATGCAGTCAAGCATGAGTCGGACTAATTACTTATTTTATGATCCGACCCTTACGGGTTTTTTAAAGGCAGTTCACTCGCGTTTAACGTATAAAAAATACATTGTTAAAAATTGGGTAATGTACGGAACCCTTGAAAGGCGAGTCCGACTCGAACTTGGCCGGTTTTTTTTCTATATAGGTACCAACAAATTTTAGGCAAGCCGGTGGGAATCGAGTTGTACGGAGTCGCCGCCGCTGCTAGGTACATACAATACTCATAATATAATAAAATATGAGCGAGATACGCACTCCGTAGGTACTTCCCTTTCTTTATTTATTTAGGTAGGTACATATTAAACTACAGATAGGTACACTAAACTAACTAACTTGACTTACTGTACTTAACTTTATCACACAAAAAGAGGTAAAAGTACAAAACCTGGATTTATTTAATGCCTTAAGGAATTTGCTGAGATGACTGATGAAGAAAAACTTGCAAATATTTAAATTGTTTCTTTAGTAAAATATTTATTTTATAATTACCCTGTCGAATTTAACTATTATCTTTGATATCTGTCATAATTGGCAATAGTAAGTTTTTCAGTAGGTACTTTAACTCATTTGTATTTAGATATATATATAAAATAAATAACCAAGATAGCCAATACAGTTAATAGTAAATATTAGCCAATACATAGGCAACTAACAAATAGACCACTAAGGAAGTTTCCAATAAACTACACAAAGTAACCGTGGTAAAATCACTAAGTACATTTCTCATACATCCAACTTTATACCCGCGCTACATTCCCCACAATGTATCATTTAGAGCTCAATAAATTCCTATGCAAGGGAATTGCAATTTTGATATCACCCTGTACCACATCTACAATCCAAAAACAACCATAACATTATTTTAATAAGGTTGATATTCAAATAGCGTTGCTACAAGATGTGCCTACGTAGAATTTTGCAAGGATATCTCTTTTCCTGTCAAAAGAGAAGATGGTTTATTAGCTGGTGATAGGGTGCGTTTTTGTTTGCGGTTACAGGGTTTATTATAATGTCGTATCTGGATAGTCGATCGCGGGTGATTGCCGCCCCCGCGGGCGGGGCCGGTTGTACTGCACTAGTTAAACATGGGTATAATCATAGATAAATCGATATCTAAATGAGGATCAAGAGTCAAGACATCCTGTCTTACTGTTATCTAGTAATTGAAGCTATTAACTCGTATGAACAAAGGATTGACATATTTATTTAACCCTTTTAACGGATCAGATTTAAAAAATCCACATTTCAGCCTTAATCATTATAGTCCTAAAAATTCTAAATAAGAC
The DNA here is from genome assembly GCF_910591565.1 of Cydia splendana. Taxonomy (NCBI): domain Eukaryota; kingdom Metazoa; phylum Arthropoda; class Insecta; order Lepidoptera; family Tortricidae; genus Cydia; species Cydia splendana. Next base: position 1,081,562 of record NC_085960.1, on the reverse strand, counting down.
AAAAAAAGCAAAAAGGTACCTAACGATAACGTTATAAAAGGTAATTTTTGCCTTACAATATCAGGGTGTCCTATAAATGTTTCTACTAAATCTAATATAAAACTCAGTTTAAGATCACTAGTCAAAGAACAGCATACCGCTTTTTGTTTCAAGCTGACAACTTAAAGCGCATGCTATACGGCAAACACCTGTCCTTCTTTTCCGATTTACAAGTATAGACGATCTATGTTATTAAGGCTTTTTTATCTGCAGTTCAACAGATTATTCTATTAACCTTGGTTAAGTATTGCTAATTGCTATACAATCACCATTATAGGTAATTCAGTAATACTACATAATTATTAGCTTCGCACCCCTGCATACATCTTTATATGCAGGAGGGCTAAGCTAATAGTTTAACTGACTGTAACTTTATCTATATTTTCATCAAGTTTCACTACCCAAGGATGCGTGGTCTATAATTAGGTATAATTCCTGTCATGATCGCAGTTTGCCCTAACCGTCGTTTCGCTCTAACTCATGGACCCGCCGTACTACCACTGGCACAAAATGTATTAGTTTCACATCTTATGCGAGTTGAAGACCGTCACTAGGCTCGGATGGTTACCTTTCTCTAACCATCGTTTAGATAGACTTAACTATAAGCTGCACTACCGGCCCAGGATGCGTAGTAATGGGTACAATCTGGAAACCTGTAGGATAGGTTGTAATCTTTCCTATCTTGCGCCTGAGTGGGTGTAGGTTCGAAGCTCGGCCGGGGGACATTTTGATTACAAAATGGCTTTGAATTCGCGAGGAGTTATGGGTTTCTGTATAATGTATTTGATTCCTACAAATTCTGAAGAAATCATTTTACTAAATATATTATTTGTGTTTACAATGAGAACATAAATACATAAGTATATAAATTTAAAACTTTAATAGAGCTTATGTACTTACTAAAGAAAAAGTAAAATACCTGTATTGACATCGACTTCTTACAGTTCTTTCTTACTTCTTATCTTACTACAAAGCCTTAAAATGAGGGTGCAACATTCGGGATCTTACCTGAAAAGAAACAATTTGTTAATATTATTAATACTAAATACCTTCGCATAATATACTTACATCATTCTTATTTACACAACATGTAAAACATTAAGTACCTACAAAACCCCAAAGATCCTCAAAACAAGTGTGCAAAGTTTACCTTGGATACAAAGAATATCTACTACCATAGTAGTGCACAAATCAGGAAGGATATACGAAGGATGTATGACGTATAAGTAATGAAAAAACTTATCACACCTTATAGGAAATTAACGGCCCGATTCGGATTTTGAAATGGACATCTATTAGATATCTTTTAGACATCACCAAGATACGATAACGATAAGTTTAAGATCTAACCTGTCAAATTTGACATTTGCCGCGATTCTGCAGATAGGTACTCTTGAACGATTTCCACAGGATATGACTTAGAGATCCAATTCACATCTAATAGATATCTTATTCTATCTGACGTAAAAGTGACATTGGTTGCCCGAATTGCGCTGCAAAAGAGAACTAGTTGATATCTAAACTATAACGTATCTAGAATGGATCTAGTACGTGTCGTCTCTTGTGAATATCTTGAAGTTCGAATACGGCAGTAAAGCATCCTCAGGAAAGAAGCCCTACCTAGACTTGAATTCGGTAATTTTTTACTAAATGTGAGTCCTACGTAACTCGTACTAATTTGCAAGTTTCTATTGGCTATAAGTACCATGTACAAACAGCAACACTCCTAACTGTACATCGGTGGACCTTATTACAAAAGGCATAACGTCCACCGATGTACAGTTAACAGTGTGGTCGATGGTACGTCATCTTAACCTGTACCTACTTAAGTTGCTGTACACTTGTTTACAACAACTTCTTATAAAAATCGATCTTTATACCTACACTTAAGTAACAAACCGTCAATTTCATAATGTCTTTGTCGACTAATTTTAAGTCTTCATCCCAATTCTCGGAACGTTTTCGTCGAATAATTTCAACTCATTCCCAGTTCTCAAACCCATTCATCACGCGTCATTAACTTTCGGAAAGTGACACTCCATGACACTTTGACATCACGTGTCATCGTTCCTTTTTCAAATCTAACGGTCACAAACATGGCGGGCTGCGTTTATTCCCATTTCTTACAGAGTGATGGTACCTATCATACTGATTTATTAAATGTGGCTCTTTACTAGAGGAGTTGTATGAAAATTTGTAGGTGAGGGTGAAAATAATTCCCACAAAGACGGGGTTTGATTTTTTTAGTTCTTTGTTTGTATCTTTTTGACATACTAAAAATATATCAAAATATATGCATGCAAAACGCATTTATTGAAATTTGAAATTTGAAAAATCAAAAAAAAATATTAAAAATCGTGTGTGGTATCAAATGACAGGTAATTACACTCTAAAAAAACTGTGAGGTTGATTTTATAAAATAAAAAGAAAGAACATAGTGGTGGCTGAAAAACTGAATTTTTTTTCAATGTAGAAAATTATTTCCTACATTGAAAACTAAACTTAACTAATTTTGCTATGCGCCACCGTTTAAGAGTTATTTACGACATACTAAAAAAGGGACCTTTTATATCAAATATCTCACTTCCGGTCAAGAATTCGATCGAGCAAATTCGGATTCAGCGGGGTACAATTAGGGTAAAAAACCCGGTTGCCAAAAAGTAATATAATTTGCCAGTCGAAATCGATTTTTACAAAAATATGACCAGTCTACAATAGTTTTTTGTTTTTTATTTTCTGCCAAGCACCTCCTTTGATCTGCGTTCAGTTTATTGATAAAACTTTTTAAATTAATATAGAGCCTATATTTTTCATATTATATTAATATAATTAAAAGTAGATATTCATGAATTAAATATTCTTTTCTTTTACACAATGTATTTTGATGTGTAAAAATATAATAGTTTAGTTAAGTTTTCAATGTAGGAAATAATTTTCAACATTGAAAAAAAAAATCAGTTTTTCAGCCACCACTTTGTTTTTTATTTTTATTTTGTAAAATCAATCTCACAACCTTTTTTAGCGTGTAATTTCATGTCATTAGATACCACACACGATTTTTTATATTTTTTTATTTTTAAATTTCAAATGTCAATAAATGCGTTTTGCATACATATATTTTGACATATTTTTGGTATGTCAAAAAGATACAAACAAAGAACTAAAAAAATCAAACCCCGTCTTTGTGGGAATTATTTTGACCCTCACCTCCAAATTTTCATACAACTCCTCTAGTATAGGGAGATAAAATATAGGGCATAAACTTGCCAATTGGCAACTTTTTTTCATACCTTTCCGCACGCAAAAAATAGTCTCTACACATTTTAGCAACTTTTAATAGTCTAGCAAATTTCAATAAATCGGTATACTTGATAGTATACCGTGGTTGGCGGACCAAGCCAACTCTGCATAGCATTTGCGATGACAAAATGTGGCAATGTCATCATTAATGTCCAATCTCTATGAAAATATGATGAAGTCAGTGCAAAGTTTAGGGTGGTATTTCATCTGTCCAATTTCTTGGTTCAATGTGCATTTTGTCTCACTCTCACTTAGCAAAATGTGAGACGCAAATACACATTGGACAAATAATTTGGACAGGTGAAATACCACCCTTGGACGGAATACGACAGCTTGTTTAGTGATTGGAACAGTTCGCGTACGATTTGTCAATGTCATCGTGATTAGGTACATTCCACTTGGTACGTTTTTTATTTTGGGTTAAGCTGTTAAATATGAAGATTAAGAAGTTGGAAATTATTTGGAATGTTTATAGATCAGAGATTTGGACTGGGTGTTTTTAAATGACGATTTAAGCGGATTAGGGGGAACAGACCGATTCGTCTAATGTTAGAGAAATAAATAAAAACGTATACATTATAATTATAAAAGTTATATATGTTTGAACGAATATTTAAACATCTTGCTTGATCTTGCTTAAGCAGGCCTATTGTATTTACGGCCATATAAAAAAAAAAAAACATTAAGTTACGTATAATACATGTAGCTTTTTATATTTTTCCAATTGCGGATTTAAAAAAAAATTAGATATAGTGAATGGAACGAATGATAAATTAAATTTCATAGCCACCAGGCTACCAAAAAACAGCATGGAATTAGACTGTCATAATAAAAGTGGCGCTTTATGCCTATACACGGCACGACGCATTGTACATTGACTTTCCTTACGATGCGATGACTACTTGCCTATTTAACCCTTGCTATGTTTAATCACTGATCAGTGCATCTGTATGTATAATTCAACTTTTACATCAATATAACAGTCCTTTTTTCAACGACCAAAGTTTGTCAGTAGCATGTAGCATACGCAGGGTTACAGTGCATTTTTAATACTTCGTTGCTTTTTATTATCGTTCAATATGTAAATACAGGTTAAAACAAACCCATTGCATTAAAAAGCCTCTCAAACTGTCTCTTTGCGTAAACCCGTAATTTCCAATGAAACCGTACTTGTTTCACAATAACTGTATTTTAAGGTATACCTAATGTTAAAGAGGAAACATACAAGTCAGTACTTCAACGCGAAATTTTTAACTACCTATATTTATAAATTGAGGTAAGTAATAGGTTTAGTTTCATTCCGGGGTTACAAAAACTATTGCATACATTACTTACCTGCACAAAACTACAAGGAGTCCGTTTTTACCTTTTAAAGGACCCTAATAAAACGTTGCCTTTTCTAGTAGGCTCTCTTTTTTAAGCAATAATCATTTACCGTACAAGAAATGAGTTCTGTTCAAGCATCTGTTCTTTTGTTTAAAATAGTACTGTACAATATTGTCTAGGAATAACATCTGTCTCCCAAACTTTTGCTGTTGAATGTCATAATACTCAAGAAACTTTTGTACCTGCGATCGTCAGTCAAAAATAGGCGTTTGAGGTGCAAACATGTCTAAAAACAAAACCAAACTATCAAGAAGAAGTTTTAGTTTAAATGAAAAACTTTGTGTAATTCGTGCTATTAGAAAGCGGAAAGCAGATCATTGATGTATGTAAGCTTTACGGAATGCATCCATCAGGTGTGACAGGAATTTGGAATAACAAAGAAAATTTTCTGCAGTTACAAATTGATACAGAAATCATAAACCGACGAATTCTAAAGTGGTACACCAAAAAACAAAAACAGAACAAGAAGCATGTGTCTGAGAATCATATAGTGCTTAAAGCTGAATATTTTGCCAAAATACTTGGTGCTAAGCATTTTAGAGCTTCTAATGAGTGGCTTGAGGAATTGAAGCAGCATCACAACATTGAATACAGGAAAAACAAAGAAAAAACACAAGGTGTTGAGAAACACAAGAGTTTAGTTGCCGTGTCTACATCGAGGGAAGAAATAAGAAAAACAAAAGTAGATAAGAGAGAAAACAATGTTAATATGGGTTTAGTTGGAGATATAAACTCACCACCAAGTCTTCAGCAAGCTCTGGACGCGATAAAAGTGTTAGATGAGTTTTTGTTATTCTACGAAAATGGCCCCGCCGCGGCCGAGGACAGGAGAAATTTTATAAAATGTACGACTACAGCGTGTGTTGGATTAGCAAAAATTTGATTTATAATACCTAAATAATAAACATGAGTGACTTTAATATAAACATAATTAGTGGCACTAGTGAGAGTTCATAAGGAAAAAAACGGTCTTGTAATTTCAAAGTAACTTTTTTTTTAATTTACTTCTATCTGTATATTTTGGGTTAAATATAAAATGCCAATGTATGATTGATGTACTTCTATCATATTTTGAAAGTATTCAAAATTGTTGTGTGTGTGAAATGTTTAAGTAACACTTAACAGGTAAGTTCTTATATATTATTTACCGTTTAACAATGTTTATCGTTTTTATATGTGATTGTGTACAACGAAATACTGTCTGTAATGTAGACACTGTGGCATAATAATGTTAAAAATAAGTGCGCGACAAATTTTAAAAATCTCGTCTCACGCAATTTCACGTAATGAGAAATAAATGACACAAACTTCCGGTGCTAATTGGATTAAACCAGTTTTAATATTATTTTAATTTGTACCGATACCGATAATTATGTTTATGGCAGGAGTTACATACTTATTTTTAATATGAACTTTGAATACCTCAGTTATAAAGATAACGTTTAAAGTAATATGCTCATGTGATTAAATTATGAAAAATAAAAGCAGTTCTTTATAAAATTAAAATTTGTTTTCATTATAAAACTATGTACGCAGGTACATTTAATATTGTAAAAAAATTGACTAGTTTTTATTTCAAATAGCATTTTTTTGTATGGTGAGCCTTAGAATAGGTACATAATTATGTAAATAGCGTACGATATTTGCAATACATAGTACCTACATGTGAACAAAATCCGCAAGTCAATCTATCTTGCCAGCAATAATAATACGTCAACATGACAAGAACTTGGAAATACGTTGACACATTATACATTCAGTACAAGGCCTATTCACTAGATACAAGTAGATCGAAACACTTGGTGTAGATTCGGCCGAATATCTAAAAGCGTTGTTATTGTAAATTGAGTTTTTAGCTATAGAAATAAAGCCGCTATTTGACCGGACTTTTCAGTTTACATGAGTCACGCTCGTTTTATATCTTTAGGGCGCCCGCTGGCTAGCGCGGTTGCACGGTGCGGGTGAGCGGCTTGTGTTGTGTTGTAAATAGGTATAACGTTTATAATGACACTACCAATACTAAAGTGTTATTCTGTTCAAGTCGGTGCAAAGCTAGATTAGACGGACTCTAGATAGATAAATATTTTGGCTAAATGAATGTCAAAGATGAACTATTAATTAAAATAAAATTCCTCTGATTTCTTGCGCGTGTAAACAAGGCAGCAAGCAACTAACCATTAAAACTTCCGTTGTTATTAACCAATCATCTATATTTTTTACAGCAAAGATCATCAGGATAATGTAAGTAGGGACCACAAAATGTATCAATTTCGGAGAAGTTGATAGAATCCTTGTACTTATCTGATATTGCAGTAACGCCGAGCGTCGAGCTGTGCTGTACCTAATACCGTGGATGCATTTCACAAAATTATATTAAATTGCTCTCACTCAGCTATTGAATGTGGTACAAGTCATAAGACAAATAGGACCCTATAAAATTCTGTAAATTTGTGATAAAAAATAATGCGAACGAAAACTGGTATGGAAATTTCTATTATCCTGTAAAGTAAAATAAATACCTACAAATAAAACTACAAGACTACGCAGTTTTCCATCATACCTATTTTAAAATGAAAGCTTAGAATTAGTTTTAGAATAATGACGGTTGTTTACTAAGTACTTACGATTACGATATTTTAAGTTAGATTTGTCAGCGAAATAAGATATGGATGTTAAATAACAATCAGGTTTCTTAGGAATTATAAAACCCTAGAGTTTTAGACTGGAATATTTTATTTCCTACCACTGCAGTGACGAAATAACTTAGAAAAAGGAATGCTCAAGAATTAGGTTTGAAAATTTGTAGTATCGTTTGCAAACGAATGCTTGATAAAAATAGTTTAATAAAAAAAAGATCCTTAAAAACACAATAAAAGCTACTGCTCTTAACTTGCACCAATCATAGCGCTCGTTGCAACAGGATAAAATTAAAAGAAAAAAAATATCATAAAAAATGTAATTACGACTCCAGTCTCGCGTGTTCAACTCGCATTTTACGTAAACCAGCCCACATTTAAAAGGGCTTAAGTCATATTAAAATCGTACGAAACTACGACATTTAGATCCTACCAAGTAGTACGAATTCAGCCAAGTTAAAAAGGTCTAAAGCGACTATGAAATTTGTATGGAGTTAAGACATTTAGTTTTGGCAGGGTAAAATAAATCACTCGATGGATCGAACTCAGCAAGACCTCGAATTTATGGCTTTTACAGACGATTCAATTGAAAACGCTTTTACAATGTCTGCGATTATATTTGGCAGTTTGTATTTCAGTTCCCATATTATGAATCGTACCTACTTACATATCATCTATATGAACCAGATTTTTCCTCTCAAGAACCTACTAGCCCACAGGAAAAAAGTATGGAACGCTCATTTGTTAAATACTTGCATAAAAAGTGTATGGTAATGCTTTGTAGTTAAAAAACAGATTATAAGTAAATAAATTTAGTCTAAAACCTTGTTAATACATTTTCCTTTATGTATTTTATATTTTTTTTTATGCCTTGTAAAATGAAGTTACCAGTTACGTTATAATGTTGTGTGACATCAAAACTCTTATCACCAAATTAAACGTCTCAACAAAGCTGAGCTCAAAACTCGAGCTTTAAGCTCACAACGCTTACCCCCCAAGCTCTAACTAAAGTATTCCCAATGCTTGAATAGGTAGTCAAATGCTGAGCAATAGTATTGAGGAGTAAATAAATAAATGTACATAGTTGTGGACAATCTTACTAAAATCGATCTAGCCCCAAATTGTAAATTTCAAGCAACTATCTCTGTCACTTTAATAACGCCTTAATTGTAGTAAAAGAGATAGATGTCTGAAATATGCGAACTTCGCTGTTCGCGGACTTCGCGGTAGATCCTCCGAGTCGACCGTGCTCGTAAAGCAATTATAATAATATCGCAGAGTTGCGCCTTTTAAGTTTTTATATCGACGCTTCGCATATCAAATTCCTTGTGTTCCCACGATGCGTGTTAAAGTTTTTTTTGTCCTAATTGAGAAATTAAGTAAATAAACCGGTTATTGGCATGTTTCGTGTATTGCTAGAAAAAACACGTGTGTTAATTGATTACGTTTATAATTATGTGTTTGTAAAATTCCAAATGTGTTGGAAACATCATTTACAGAGTCTTCTCAGAATTTAAGAAGTCTTCAATTCTAAGCAATTCTAATGGGTTGACATTTCATAAAACTTGTGTTCAATTTTGACTCTTTCTATCAAATACAAATTTCAAAATGGTGGATGGTATTTATTAACAATAGATGGTGTTAGATTTAACAAACGCTTAGAATGACGAAGTCAAACTGTAACAATGATTTTTGCAAACTTGGAACTGCAGAAGTGCTGACACGCATACCTCGCCGGTTGACCCGCAAAGATTTATCTTAACTGAAATCTTAATTAAATGGTACCGATGACTATTGAGAAACATTCCAGCACACAGTTAGTTATATACGAGTATCTGTTAAAATGGAACATTACTAGGTAAAATAGAACAAAAAAATGTAGTAAAATGGAACAAAAACGAAACTTGATCGCTAATAAAATAAGCTTGAAAGTTATCTCCGACGTTCGAAGAACACGGTTTCTTTGCAGTCCAGGTATTTTACAGATGGCGCCAGTAAAGGTACCTACCAATAGTGTCAAATCTTCTTCTTCCTCGCGTTATCCCGGCATTTTTGCAACGGCTCTTGGATCCGCTTGACAACTAATCCCAAGAATTGACGTAGGCACTAGTTATTAAGAAAGCGACTGCCATCTGACCTTCCAACCCAAAGGGGAATCTACTTAGATATTATTGGGATTAGTCCGGTTTCCTCACGATGTTTTCCTTCACCGAAAAGCAACTGGTAAATATCAAATGATATTTCGTACATAAATTCCGAACAAATCATTGGTACGAGCCGGGGTTTGAACCCGCGACCTCCGAATTGAAAGTCGCACGCTCTTACCGCTAGGTCACCAGCGCTATTGACTTACCAATAGTGTCAAAAAGTTTATTTTTTCAACTTTATTGTTATTAAAGTAAGATAATTAGCCACCATAGGTAACAGAAATGCTTTTAGTTTTGTTATTTCTATTTACATATTATAGTCGCTTCTCGGATCCTACTTATGTGACTTATCAGTGATGTCACGCGGCTTTAAAGTTCTGACGAGTCAAATAGATCCCCAGTTATATAATAGTACAGTGCTTCATATAGGTAGAGATAACCTGTACTATATCAAGCTCAGGCTTTCTCCGTGACTGGAATATGTAGCTTCATTCCCGGTATGTGGCGAGATTTCTTTGAAGTCCACAAAGTTAAACATTACCGCACTCCTAATTTAACCTGATATAACTGGCTCGGTAAAAGGTCACGAATTCAAAGGAAAGGAGAGGTCTTTATAGGAAATTTATTAGACAAAATGAAATAACATTAGGTATATGACACGTTACCGCTATTCGTAGAAAAAAATAACTGGTAAAATTTAATATTAAATAGGTAGGTATATGAAAACTGTCTTTCGGACATCGCTTTCTTTTGAAAAATCGATTAAAAGACATGATAATAAAAAAAAGTAACGTATTTCAAGCACAAGATATAGTTCACAAAATAGGTACTAAATAAGTTCAAACAAGTGCACAGAAACATTAATATCTTATTAAGAAACGAATATATAAATTTATCAAACATTTTAATTTTTTTTATGTTTTCCACATTCGTTTTGTGTACTGTTGTTACATCTGTGCCAAGTTAATACACACTTTCACCGTATTTGCCACAAAATTCATCCTGTCTTCAGCAGCGGATGGGCCATTTTCATAAAACAGCAAAAACTCGTCCAACACATGTATTGCATCTAGAGCTTGTTGGAGACTTGGTGGTGATCTAGATTTGCTATCTGGTTCTATATTAATATGTTCTACTCTAGTTTGTACCATTTTCTGAAGTTCAGCTTCAATCTTCACGGTGTCTTCTTTTTTCTTTATTCTATCTTGTTTATTCCTATCACCATCTTCAGGATTCTTCTTCTTCTTCTTGTTGACTTCTTTTTGTCGTAGTTCGTCTTTCTTTTTATAGTTGATATATCTATTAGATTCGCTACTATTACTATAATTACCCAGTTTAGAAATTGTATCTTCCATATTTTTAAGCGGCGAAGTAAAATAATATTTATTTTCTCTTCCTTCGTTGCACCACATCATTGCTGTTCTGTTTGCGTTTTCTAACTCTTGCTTTTCTTTTTCAAAAATCTTATCTCTGTTTTTCCAAATTTTACGGACTTGTTTACGGTCAAATCCTAAGCGCCGTCTGGCAGCACTTTTCCTCTCACCACTCTGTATAGCACGAATTAAAGAAAGTTTTTGGTCGATATTAAAACGCTTTCTGCTGCTCATGTTTACCCTTTAAACGTATATTTGGAACTGAAGACCTAAAAGTGGTACGAAAGTTTGGAATTTTAAGTGATACTTGAGGTTATCCTGGTCTAATAACAAAAAAATCTCTTAAACAGCGACTATATTACCAAAGCAAGAAGGTTCAATTTACAACAATAGCTTTTCCACGCATCTATATCTATACTAACCGACCTGACGACCGGGGTCGTAAAACTTCTCATTCACACTTGCATAGTCGCAGCAGGAGTGAAAGAGATAGTAATTATGATCTCTGTCGTCATTTCAGTTGGGGGATAGAATAGTTCACAAATTTCAACAACCGACAGCGATCAGAATCAGAATATCATTTATTTGCCTACTTTGTGTTTAACATTAATGTCCCTATGACCGGTGGAGTCGTGTAGGGGTGGGTCAGCTAACTTATGTCCTAATGGATCTGTGTTTGCTGTGCCGACAGCGATCTACACTGTGTAATTCCCGAAAAAGAATAAGGACTAGAACACAGATGTTTTTCTCTAAACGTAAATGACGCCATAAAAACACGCGGGCCCTATTCGACTCGTCAGAGTAGCAGGTTGTGACGAGGCTATAAAACGTCCACTTTTCGCATAAAACTCTAAATTAGACACATCCCAACCTCCCTTTTGATAAGTCAAGCATACCCACAGATGTTTAAATAACACTTAACAGGCTAGGTTTTTTATAGTGTCAAACGAATAACGAACATGTTTCGTGGGGATCAAAAATGAGTAAAAGGACACTGCGTTAAAATTAACAAAAATAACATTAACGTACAAAAGCAACACTCTTAAACTGTCCATTGGTGGACCTTATGCCTTTTGTAATAAGGTTTACAAACTGGGCGATGGTACTTGCGCTTCAAAAAAAGTAAATTATCATATTCTGAGGCGCACATCGTTTCGAGATTTTTTTCGAGAATTACTTCTCCGAGTATTAAATTGATAAGAAACTGGTTCATACTTTTAGCAAGTTCCGGAGGTCGATTGTAATTCAACAATCTGTTATCGTTTTGATAACATGAGTTTCGGGATTGTATGAGCTAATCCCATCTCCGTTCTGCCACAGTGAGACTAAGCGTGGACTTGCGTTCCATTGTTACTTTGTTACTCTGCCACTGATTCGCATTAAACGTTTTGCTTCCAGGCTAACAAGTGGAACTTACTTCATGCAAATTTATTCGTAGCCCACTGTAACTTGAATTATTTCAACTCGACAGTGAACAGATACCTATGCCTATGGTAAGAATTCCATCTTAGATCGCACCGGCACTTACTATCAGGTGAGATGCATATTCAAAGAAAAAAAGTGCTTGGTGCGCATCTTACGCACGACTTTCACTACACTTCGCAGACACCAATCGGCGAGCGCGATCTTCAAGGTCGTATCAAATAACATCAAAACCGTAACAAGGTATTAAACCTGAATCGGGCCCGGGTCGGTGACTTTGAGGTTTTGCATACATTACAAGTCTAACTGTTTATTCTTGAACTTGGCTCGTGTTTTGCCAAGTTTCGCACAACTTTTGCTCTGTTATTGTTTTTGTAAATGGAGATTAGTTTAAGAAGTTTCGTATTTGGAAAGTTTTGGGCGGTTTCGTTTATTTATATATTTAATAAAAGCCACGAGAGACAACGCGGAAAACGGTGGACGAAAAATATATTTTTGGTTAGGTCCCATATTGTAAATAGCAGTGTAATAATCTGATTGTCTATTGCAAACACCGTAATTCGAAAATCGTTTATCTCTGTCTGTCTCTCGCACAAGTGCGATAGAGATGGACATAGACGATGACGATCTTAAAATTTCAATATGTGTGGTTTCCGTCCAGTAGCCCTATCATTTCTTACATTGAGCTTCGCTTTCATGTTGTACACTCTCGATGTTCCATCTAAGTATAATCGACCTTACTTAATCCTTATTACATCGACATAGAGTCTACATATGGTCATATAAGCGTTTCTGTTAGTAACATCCTCGACACAATTAACTAACCATTTCTAGCCCTTATTGTAACGACATAAAGTCTTCTAAAGGTCAGTTATATGTTGATGGGTCGGATGGCAGTTTGCGGGCGGCCAATGCCCATTGCGGTCAGCTCGGTTGCCTGCGAAACCTTATAGTGCCATCTGAACCTGCGTTATGGGATGCCTTGGAATGTTACATTTCTTATCGAAGATGTAGCCAGCTGGTGAGACATATGCAGATGGGCATTTTCACTAAACTATGTACCATTAACGGCCGGTTAGAAATCGTCACAAAACTGACGGTCAATGTCAAATCCCATACATTTTGTCGGGAATGTGACAGTTAGACATTACTGAAACACGACTTTAGTCGCGCTTTAAATTAAACTTTAAATGAAATTGCCCAGAGAGGGATCACTTTTTTGGTATTCACCTAAATGTAAATAGGGTTAAAATAATAAAAATCCTGATATTTCGGTATATTTTTGAAGCTAATTGGCCCGAGTGGCAGTTATCATGTTGGCCATTAGGCCCTTAACAGCTATAGCATAACCTTCTCTTATACCTATCTGCTCAACTCTAAACTTTTAGCTAGTTCTAGGGTTTAGTGGTTAGTTAAGGTTTCTAGAAAACCCTGACACTAGCCGAATCCCCCCCGTAATCCTGACGATGGACCCATTGGCCGAAGCCAAACCTACATTTGGCCTGTTCTGTAAGATACATTTGTTAGAGGGTATCATAAAACACGTTAAATGAAATCAACTAACAAATAACAAACACGTCCAAAAACGAAATCAAAAAGTCATCTGAATGTGTGACTCGAAATGGATAATTCTATGTATGTACTTCTTTGTTATGTTTTATTGACATCTGACATTTAGATTTTATTCTAGAAACATTCTAGACTAGTATTTTTTATAAAATTTTTATGTTTGACGATCTTTTTGTGAAATTCTTAGGATTAAATTTGATCTGTATAATAATCCAATATTACTATGGAATAATATTAACATCAATAAATAAAATAGCTCTGATAATTAGCTTAAGATTATTATGTAAAACGTTCATAAGTGCTTGTTACTAGGCCTACATGAATAAAGTATATTTGACTTTGACTGACTTTGACTTTATGTCCTGTCGCCAAAAGACCACATGTTAGTGAGTCAGTGATCCATATATAAGTGTTCAGCAATGCCCAACGGCTTGATGACTCGAATGAGAACTTATCTCTTGCTGACATTAAGTTGTCAACCATGTGGGTTAATTACCATTCAATCCGACTCGTATTTTTGTTGATAACGATGAAATAAAATAATTCTTTATTTAAAAACCTTTGACAAAATTATATCTCCATCTAGTGGGTTAACGCTTCCCTTAATGAATATGCGTCTGCGCAATAAATATGATTGATTGCTATATCATTTTTATGTGGCCATAATTAGTAATGATAAATGCATCAATAAGAGTAAATGACTGAGTTTACTGATCCTTATTTTATGAATATGACATAAAAATATTACTTCTTTTCTGTTTTATTACCAAAATTCACGTTTAAAATTAGTTTTCGATAGTTTTACTGGTTGGTTCCACTCCAGTCTTAATTTTCCTTTGGTTAACGAAAATACGTTTGTAATTGTGTGGCAAAAAGTACATCTGTCACTTTTTAAGTTATTAAACTCAAATCTACTAAAAGCAACTCTTGACTGATCATCGGTTCGGATTATAATAAGTATCTATTTGACGCTAATTGTACCAACAGTAGCTCTAACATTTTCTGATAAACTTTACATGAATGCAAGAAAGTTATTCTATTCCCAAATACTTATATTTCAGCTAATATTCTATAAAATCTTTAAGGTCTATATTTCTACAATCTTACCATTTCCTCTTCCTCCAGAGCCCTAATCAGCTCATAGTACATCATCTCCGCCTCCTCCGAGATCTGCACCTTCTCCTCACATTTGTACGTGACGTCACACGCCATCTCCGTCGGCAGGTGCATCTTCATCTTCATTCTCACTTCACTTCACATCACTCTTTGGCACTTTTTGGTTAACTGCCGCGGGCGATCACTGACTAAAGTTCTTTGGCACTTTTTGGAAGACTTCACTATGAATTTTTGAGAACTTAATGTTGAATTAGCTTTATTACTCTAGGTTAAGTAAAGGGTACTATAAACAGAATCGTTATGTGAAAATAGAATAGTTTAACAGAGGTAGGTAGGTATATCTTATATTCGTAGTATAAGTCAACAAAAGCGATCATGGAAATCATTAAAAAAATGGCGAAGAATAATCTTTACCATATCTGGAGTATCTGGATAAAAATAAGAAACGTGGTCACGCTACCGGCAAAACAGATACCTACAGATACAGCTAAAACTTGTGCTAAAGTTCCGAACTATATACGTTGTTGAGAGCGAGAAGATTATGCGGAAGGGAGAGAACATGATCTGTGCTGTCAATCATTGCATCACTTTTGTTATACAACGAGAACGCTATACGCAAGCCTATCGTCTATATAGTTCTATACGAATAAGCAATTAATTTTGTCCTTTAAATGTTCGGCTGCTAAAATCTGAAATCTCGTCGCTGCGCCCACAACAGTGCATTACTAGCACAGAGCATTGAATCATTAATTGCGATGATGGGTGGAATTAAATTAAGCCAGCAACTAATTAATTCCAGTGCACAGTAATTGTCTGTTATGTGCGTTTTTGAATGCATTATGTTCATTTCAAGTAATTTCGATTTATTCGACATGTAAGTACCTATGTTTTTAAGTTTTATGCCTACGGATAATGGACGTGATACGGAGACGTGATACAGAAAACGTCACTTCTTAAAACAGAAACTGTAATTGCAAGTAATTATGTCGATAACCGCCACCATTATGAATCCTTTGAAGGGGTAAACAGATTGGGTTCAGCTAAATAAGTATTTTCAAACTAAGAAAAAACTCACTTTCAACTAAATAAAGGTTTTTTATCGAATTGTTATGTTCAAAAGTTTGCGACATCGTGGTCACTAAGAGTAGTTTGCAGATAATGAGCAATTAGAAAAAAAAAAGATTTATTAAACGTTACTATTAAATTCACATCATATTCGTGCTTATACTTGCTTAAGAATTGTGTCAGTGAGAAGTTTAAAACGTGTCTCAATTTTTCTCGGAGAACGTATCAATTTAAAAAGTAGTAAAGTCATTTTAATTGATCCTTAAATCGACTCAAGATCTTTATCGTGTGAAATAAAACGGGTACGTTTATCTCCACCATTTATCAAAAAATAACTCGTTTCTGTCACGCAATATACAAGAAATTTCAAAATAACCATATGCTTACAAGGGACTATTAATAACTTTAGTTACGGTTTTCGTGGCAATGTCTCTTTTTAACTTATGGTTGGTAAAAGAGACGAAACATGGTCTGATAATGGCGCTTCCATAAATATAATGATTAGTCATGAAGGGGACGAATTAATTAAGTTTGTTTGATGACTGGCAATCAAGGTTTGTTTAAAGATGCAGATAATTTGAATGCGCACTGAAAAGATGGAATCTTTCAATTAAGTTTGATAATGATAACGAATCAAATTTATTTCACATGGTCAAGTGGGTAAAAAAACGAAACATTTTAATAATAGTGCCTATAAATTAAGCGATTAAGATCTTTTCACCAAAGTTTCTTGGATAAAAGCTAGTCATAGAGGAATTTAAAAAACAAGCCAATTATTTGACAGAAACATCTTTTATACTCGGCGTATAAATTTCCACTTTTTAATCATAAAATAAAAATATCGCTTAAAAACATATTTAGTGATTAGAGAGATATGACAGTTCAACAGTAATAAATGATCATGGTTCCACATAAATTCGATGAATTATTGTAATTTTAGTGTTCATTTTGTAATATTTATTCCAAGAATTAAATTTCGCCATAACGTGTTGTTTGTAATTTTGCATGCGGCCTCCTGACCTTGTGACTTTTAACCTGGATATCATTTAGAGGTAGAAAGTAACATTGATGAAACGACAACCCACGATTTAAACTCTAGATTTGTTTTAGTTTAATATTAGTGGAAAAATAACGAACGCTACAAAATTCTTCAAATAAGTGCTCTTATAAGATCAGCAAGGCTAATATGGTCGCCTTTTTATCGTCTGTCACCTTGCATGTGACGTTCTAACAAGTATGAAAGTGCGAAAGTGGCGCATGAGATGACAAGTGATAAAAAAACGACCATGATAGGTATCTAGGAAGATATAGCTCTTTAGCGTCAAGTTATGTGCGTGAACCATAATAATTCTAATTAAATCAAGTTTCCGTTTTCGCTCATGTACTTTTTATCACTCGTGCGACATGTGTCAGAGTTCCTACGTCTCCATTTTCCATCAATAAGGGTTCTCATGGCAACACCACTCGTTGTGTAGTGTACCACTACCTTACCTATATTGTTGTATATTGTATCGTGTGTATTAAACATGTGATATTTAATGAACATGCCATTGCGGCGAGAAAACCTGTGCAAACACACATTCACACATGTTTCTAAACGCTTTATGGTTAACAAGATGTACAGTATATCTAAATTTACACCAAGTCTCGGTCCTTTTGCGAGCTGAAACTGATTTAGCCAGGAATGTGGCGGCGGCTGAAAATTTCACGTGTCAACTAATTTCAGTGACTTTACACTGTTTTGTACTTATTGTCACACGTAAATAGAAATATCATCATTCATCAATTTCATCATTAAAATATTTAAAAGCGCGCGGGTTTGAGTTTATTGGTCTTTTGTATTATTTGTTCAATTTCAGCGATGAAAGAAAAAAGTAGGTATCACAACTTTATTCAAAAATATAAAAAAAAGAATCAAAGTTTTTTATATCTTATTACATTTAAATAAATTCAAAATGACTGTAAAACTGTGTGTGTGTTGTAAAATCTCCAATCTTAAATTACATGATATTTGAATATTTTTCAATAATAAGTTATGCCAACTTTGCCTTCGAAAGCTATAATTTTAATTTACTCATATTTTACAAGATAATACAGATACTTAAAATGTATGACATAGTAATTCAAGTAATTGATCGATTACTAAAATTGCCGCTCGTTAAAAAATGCAAAACAATTTCCAAGTAAGTACGTAAACTCGTAACCTAATAGCTCGTGTAGCGAGCTAATTACAATCATTATGTACTTACCTAAAGATTTAAAAACGTACATTTTAGTACAGAACGCAACATAATTAGTCATACGAGAGAAGACTAATTTAACTTTTATTGATTAAATAAATTATTGCAAACCCGGTTTACTTGCTTATGAAAAAAGTAATTCATATATTTTAATTTTGTATTAGTAGGATAGTACCTAAGTAGGATTATTACAAAATAAAATATGAAACGTAAACTTATCCACCGCCATACAAATAAATTTCTTCCAGTTGTCCTAACCTAATCCGTCTCAAACAAAATATAATAAATTCCTTTTCGTTTTATTAACCCTCATTTGAAACGCGATTACCACATCAATTAATCCTACCGCAACAATTTTATTATTAACCATTTTAAAATCCCATCCGTCATAATTGTGCATGGCAACACCCATACAATAATTACTTTATAAAAAACATTCTTTAAATATCTCATGTTAACCATACCTATCAATCTAATTTCAACTTTATCGATGACACTTTAAGGTTGAACGTACATCGTTTTCGTTTTGAAAATAATACTATTTTAATAGGTAATAAAAACATTCCCTGAATATCTCAAGTGAGTCATCAATATAAATGCAATTTGAACCTTACATTATACCATTAAAGGTTGAAAGTGCGTTGTTATTATTTTCAACATAATTCCTTTTAGTTTCTACTGCAGTACCAAGATGATAGAGTGTAAAAGACGTAACTCCGATAGTGCCTATATGAAATATGTGACTTTTTAAAAGTATGTAAAATGAAGAACCCTTGATAGTACGCAATAGCGGTAGACAGTTTTTTTTTGCGAGTGCGATGAACTTTTGAAGTTTAGGGGTGTGTTAAAACAGGATGTGTATGTCGGTATTTGGTATAAATTTACTTTTAAATTATTAGTCTCTACTTTTTTTAGAAATATTTTTTTTCGGTTAATAATGAAATAAAATAGGTATAAATTGCAGTACTTACAGCATAGATGTAAGTAAGTTGAGGTAGATATACTAGATATGGTACCAGGCGCACAATCGTGAGCCATTAAATATAGGTTCCGGAACCTATATTTAGTTATTCGTATGGGTGACGCCAACCTGTCAAGTTGTTAAAATCGTTGGATCAAATTTTAGTTTTGTCAACTATGAACGTCACACGTCTACATAAACAAAAGGTCATTGACTTACAGTCAACATATTCTAAGCCTTGACTAATTATTCTAAAGGCGGGATATCAAACTTAGACCAAAAGTACAAAAAATAAATTAAGTACACATATAATAAAATCTGAACAAAAAATTAAAAAAATAAGGTTTATTTTATAGTCCTTAGAGCGTTTTTGGTTCTGAATGATCGCCCACACTTCCTGGAATATCCTAGACACGCCTATATTTCCACAGGCAACCAGAAAGGCGTCAACTAACACGTAAGCGTAACCTGACTGATTCATGCGTTCTCGCCGACTTCCTCAACCGACTTTAAACAAACTATTTCAGTCTGCAAGTAAGATGTCTGCGCGTTTTGTTTTACAAACTGAAATAGCACCTGAACTAAGCTGACCATTACGCGGTACATCCAGTAGAAGCCGCATTTTAAGCGAGTACGATGACGTGCACGCGCAGGCCCGCTGGGGCATTTCAGGGCGCGTAGCCAACGTGCCAATCGTTAACGCTCCGTAGCGTATCGTAGTGATCTCTCTCTATCACTCTTCCCCACTAGTGCGACAGTAACAGTTGCGTTTCGTTCGCTACGAACGGCGTTAACGATTGCACCCAGAAGTGTCAGGTACGTGACGCTATTTTTTAAATACTTTTGATAAAGCTACAAATCCGATATTTTGCATGATAACGTTTGATAGCTTAGCTTTAAATTACATACTGCAACGGGTACATTGTAGTTGAATCCCTCTTATAGTTTATTATTAAAATTAAATTGTTGGTGGTGTTTTAACAATGGACGCGAAAACTATGCCTTTTATGCCGACTTGATCAATATGCGAGCGCCTATAGGCACAGGTGCATCGACAAAGCAGTTAACTTTTGTGGGGCAACACTGTACAACACGGTACAGATGTAGTGCATAATTGTTTTCCATCGTATATTCTCGGAAACGTTCGTATTTGTTATGCTACTTCAGTCAACCTCAATACTTTTTGTACCGAGACTGACTAAAATAGCAAGAGACGTTCGTACGTTTCCGTGAAAATGCGATGGAAAATAATGATGCATACATCTGTAACATTAGGTAACTTATACAGATACTTATTGTTCCTTGCTCGCTGTTGCGGGCATGAATGCACCTTTATGCGCGAGTTCTCTTAGGTATTTGCACCGTCTAGTGAGAAGTGCACGATCTAAAGCTACGTTAGTGTTATGATCAAAAGGACGTAACTGACGTACTGTGATAAGATGATTATGATCTTTTGTACGTAATGCGTTTACTCTCATCGTTTCATCCGTTAAACGTTGCATTAGCCAGACTGCACTTGCATTTGTTGCATTTCATGCGATTTTATGACGTCGGTGTTTAATATCAAGTGAATTCATGGATACATTTAAGCCCATTAGTAGGTTCGTATTGTAACAATAAAAAAATCGGTTTTAATTATTTTATGAGATGAAAATTATCCATTAGGCCCACCTAATGGATAATTCCCCAGAAAGTAACCTATATCGAACCGGCGGCGCTTAAATTGGACCACTTCTGTATTTCTATCAAATTACACAATATACACACTACACATTACACTGGCAACAAAAAATGAAGCGAAGAAAGTGCCACAAACAGTCCTCCATTTGCATCAACGCTGTACAGTGGTTACGTCTGTTATCGAAAAAAAAAAAAACGTTTTTTGGCTGTTTCATTTCAAGAAGTGGTCCAATTTAAGCACCTGTTCAAGGTATGTTACTTTAAGTGAAAAGAGTTTTTTTAACACAGCCTATCTAACACAGAATATTGAAACCATAAAAGCATAAAATGGCATTGGCAAAATTAACACTGCTTCCTTTTTAAGTTTAACTTGTTAACATTCTATAATTTTATGAATCGTGCCAAAGAGTCTTAAGCGCTTAGTACTATAATGAAACCTAGGTCCTTTTTAACATGAGATCATTGTTACGAGTTGTTTAAAGGGCTTTAAAGTAATTGAGTTATTTTCGTATTTCTCATTAAGGTCAATGTTGGCTGTAATTACATGATTCATGAACTGTTTGACCATGTAAGCTGGTTATATAATAAAATGACTTTTAACTGTAACCTATCATCAATGATTAACAAAATAAATTATTCATACGTAACATAACACAGGTATGAACGAGATCAATCGGTATCAGAGAAACGATTTCGCAAACTATAACGTTACCTTTTATCGTACCTACCACTCTTTATCTCAATCGTTCTTTATGTAACTCTAATGCCAACTGTCACGTTCCTTTATAGACTTTCCTGTATATCAGCAGCGTCTACTAATTTGTTGAGATAGGTGATAGGTTGAGTTCTTCTATCAGCAGAAACGTGTCGATTGGCAATTTAATAGTCTAGATTAATTTAGTTTTTGATTAGGTACTTCGATGTCCACGATTTATATCAGCTTATGCACCACAAACAGGCCTGTCCGCAACAGAAAAACAAGTATTTTGGGACGATTTATATGACCTGATACAGTCCATACCACCCACCGAAACCAAGTATATTGGAGCGGATCTCAATGGGCATGTAGGAGCCACAACCACTGCATACGACCTGGTTCATGGTAACCGTGGCTTCGGTACCATTAATGCACAGGGTGAAGAAGTACTAAAGTTCGCTTCGGCATTCAACCTTGCAATTGTCAACACATTTTTCTCAAAACAGCAAGAACACCTGATAACTTATAAGAGCGGCCGCAATAGCACACAAATAGACTACATCCTCAGTGACCGTCGCTTGCTCAGGTCCTTCAAAGACTGCAAAGTGATACCCGGTGAACCTCTCACCTCGCAACACCGTCTGTTGGTGGCAGATTTTCAAACACCTAAATCCATCACAGTTAAAACTGAAAAAACCACAAAAATTTGTTGGTATAAACTAGACCAAACCACAGGCGGAAAACTCTATTCTGAGTTGGTTGACCACTTAAATAGGGACCATTCTAAGCTAACAGCAAACGATATGTGGGAAGACTTCCAAGAGCTATGTATTGCAAAGGCTAAAGAATGCCTAGGAATCTCGTCGGGTATTGCCAGGAAAAACAAAGATCCAAAGTGGTGGAGAGGTGACATACAAGAAAAACTGACTTTAAAAAAATATCATTTTAAAGCATGGCAAGAGACAAATAGTGACGAAAACAGGGAGTCTTATAAACTTGCAAAGAAGGCGGCAAAACAAGCTGTAGCCCAAGCGAGAGCTAAGGATAGAGATCACTTCTATGAAAGCTTAGAATCGGCCACCAACGACAAACAGCTTTTCAAAATAGCAAAACAGAGGCACCGCGACACGCAAGACATTAAGAATAATAAGTACATAAAAAACGCACAAGGTACACTTTTAACATCTAATGAAGATATTAAGAAAAGGTGGAGGGAATACTATGCTGAACTGCTCAACGAAACCAACCCAAGATTGCCGCTTACAGAACTGCAACCGGTTCATGGGCCATGGCCAGAAGTCACGCCAGAAGAGGTTAGCAAAGCTATACGTAGAATGGCTAATAACAAGGCTACGGGACCCGATGATATACCAGCAGAACTTTGGAAAATACTAGGAGAAGCAGGCCAAAGATTCCTAACCATCTTGTTCAACAAAATATCTAGCGAAGGCATACCATCGGCATGGAGGAAAAGCTATCTAATCCCTTTTTATAAAAACAAGGGTGACGTAAGATCCTGCGGAAATTACAGAGCCATTAAGTTGATTAGTCATACATTTAAAATCTGGGAGCGAATAGTTAACGAGAGGCTACTTTCCATAACCAGCATCACAGAAAACCAATGTGGTTTTGTTGGAGGCAAATCGACAACAGATGCCATTCACACCATCCGCATCCTTATGGAAAAGTACAGGGTTCTCAAAAAAGATTTGCATATGGTATTCATAGACCTGGAAAAGGCCTTTGATCGGATACCAAGGTCACTCATATGGCACTCACTAAGATCTCAGTATGTACCAGAATCATATATTAACAAGATAGCAGATATGTACGCAAATGTAACAACCAAAGTGCGCTGCCCCGCGGGAACCAGCGAAGAATTTGAGGTGAAGGTTGGGGTACACCAGGGCTCTGCCCTCAGTCCGCTGTTATTCAATATAGTATTGAACTGCCTAACTGAACAACTGCAACAACCCGCACCCGCGAACATCCTATACGCCGATGATGTCGTTCTTATAAATGAAGACCCAGTTGCCCTACAACATACTTTAGAGCTGTGGAGACTCGCACTGGAAAACGCTGGCCTACGTATAAGTAAGCAAAAAACTGAGCACATGCCTTGTAATTTCTCCTGTAGTAACACCCAACACAAAATATCCCTCCAAGATGTGGAGCTTCAACGTGTTAGCAGTTTTAAATACCTAGGCAGTGTACTCTCTACCAACGGCAACATCGACGCAGACATCACTCACCGTGTTAATGCGGGGTGGCAAACGTGGCGAAGTTTAACCGGTGTGCTATGCGACAACAGAATGCCCGTCCGCGTCAAGGGAAAGGTTTACAAGACCGCTGTACGACCAGCAATGATATATGGTGCCGAATGCTGGCCACTCAGAAAGGACCAGGTGCAGCAACTACACGTAGCCGAAATGAGGATGTTACGCTGGTCAGCAGGTGTAACCCTCATGGATAAAGTGGCCAATAAGTATATACGTGGAAGCTTGAAAGTAACGCCGATATCTGATAAACTATCCGAAACGAGACTACGCTGGTACGGACACGTTATGAGAAGGCCCCAAGACCATATGGCCCGTAAAGTGTTAGATATCGCCACTGGTCCAAGAGGTCCTGGAAGGCCCCGACTCACATGGCTATCAGTAGTAAATAGTGACCTCGAAGCTCTAGAATTACACCCAATGACGACCCAGAACAGAAATGGCTGGCGAAAAGCGATTAGGAGAGTCGACCCCAATTGAACATGGGATAAGGCCGGAGAAAGAAGATGTCCACGATTATTTTTTGCTCAGTATACATAAAGACGTCATGTCTACCGCATGCATCTGGATAGGTAAACTAGGATAACCTCCAGTTGGATGCAATAAGCGCGGACGTGGCAGACACAGACGGAGATGGCGCTGGCGGGACTAACTGGCCGAAACAAGCACAAAAATGGAAGTTGTGGAGATCAAGGAAGGAAGGAGGTATTTGCCCAGCAGTGGGACATTATAACATGCTAAGAAAAATATAAAGACTTTTCTTCAATTTTAAAATACGACATAGCCAGTGGTTTATTTTCAACCGTATAGGATAAGACCCGATTGTATCACATCAAGCAAGCCGGTGGAAATCGAGTTTCAATGATGCCCCGGCACTGGTATTTACAGTAAGCAGTAAGCACCCACATAAAGGTGATTTCCGTGCAAAGTTAAAAAACAAACTGATTTTATAAAAGCGTGTCAGTAATTTCGAAATAGATTTTCGTTTCAAAAATGCAATTCTAAAATGGAGTATTTTCTGTAAATCTACCGCTTTGTCTAGCTCCATGAAATCGTAACTCAGTCTACCTAAAAATAGGTTTAGCTCAGCAACGGATGCAGTTATTTCCTGAACAAGTCGAAACCTTACACCGTAGAATGCAATTCGCTCTAATTTCCCCAAAATCCGTTGACAATGCACGTAATTGGTGTCAGTATTTTGAAACGCATTTAAATTCATGGAACTATCTACTTTAAACTAAATAGTAATACGGTTTATTTTCAAGTGTTTTGACGATTTAGAATTATGCATCCTGTTATTTTTGTTTCGGTCCAATGTTGGTGCATTCAAAATGTTCCTTTTAACAATTGCATTTAAGTGTTTAAGCCATGTGGAAAATTCTGTCTAACCTTTGTGTAAACACAATATTACTAACCAGAACATGGGGACACTGGACAATCAAACAAACAAGTACCTACTTATGGAAATTTCTGAACTAAAGCATTCAAGAGGGAGCTAACGCAAAGGGGCAAATGCCATTAAACTATTCACTTGGAAAAAAGACTATATTTGCAAGGGCAGACCAGTCAAAACCTTAAAAGGTTAAAGTTGGCTTGATAGTGAGTAATCACGAAAACACGTTTAATTTTCATTTATTTATTTTCAGTTGTATATCATTACCCAGCATTCCAAAGCTGTATAATTTTAGTACAAAATAGCTTGTGATATTGCAGAGAGATCTGGAGCAAATTCAGAGTAATTGAGATAAAAGGTACACGTTTCGCGCGGCGCGCCATATCTGTTGTTTCCTTCTAATTTTCTGGCTTAATACCTTGTTAAGCATTAATACTTATCAAAACAAATAGAGTATCAGACGTCAAAAGTCTGTCCTACATAATTCCAACTATCCTAAGTGAATTACAGGTACCAACATTTTCCCAGTATCAGCAACATACGACATTTTCAAACCGCCTCACCCAATCGCGGGACCGTGAAATGGGCCAGAAAGTGAATTTCTCTAAAAGTAAGAAATCGTTTGACATTGGACGACACGACGCTGGAATACAAAATGGCCGCATTTGTATGCGGAGGATGGAAACGCGGCGTCAGCGGAACAAGAATGAATATATGAGGGTTTTAAGCTAATTTTGTGTGTCATTGATTTTGATGGACGGTGGGAAAGGAATGATGTTTAAAAGTTCACTAAGCAATTTCATTTCTTAGTACTTAAATTAGGCACACATTAAGTACTTCATTTGCCACCCCTATAATACATCACTCAGGTCATCTAAAACGGTTCTAATTAAAAATAATATATTTTTCATACTAAGAACGTCTATAGGCCTATCTATAGCACAAGAATCTATCACTTATCTTAAGACTGTTTGTCACGCTCTGTTTTTATGGGCAGCTTAGTCTATTAGCTATTTTTTATTCAGTGTGGCATAAACTGCCCTTAGTTTCTTTTAATTTTGCATTAGGTTCATCGCCCTAAACGTAGCCCTCTTGTTTTTAAGTTATTATACGCCACTGCTGATTATAACAAAGTAAAATAATACCTCCTGACCCGACAACACACCCACGGGTTATTGAAATAGCCAAGGGTTATGTTGACATTGCAAAAAAGTAGCAACACATAATTATGCATCTAATATCTGATTCTAATTCCTCCGCAGTGTATAAAAATACTAGTAAAGGTTTAATTCTACTGCAAATTTACTGCGAGATTTGACTTATATTTTTATGATTCGCGGCAGTAGGTACTTGACTTGCGCAACACGGCAGAGGTAAAGCTGGTGGCTGTAGTGTGTGGCTTTGTAGATATAGGATATAGTATAGGTTAAGCCAGTGGCTGTGGCAACAGCAACACTGAACAATGGAGGAATTATGCAGCCGCATGCCGCCGGGTGATATAGCTGTTTGTTGCGTTTACGACTCCATCCGAGATAGGCGGGAGTACCTAATGTTTATACTTGATAGATTGTATAGAAGGGTCTGTTATAATTTGAAACATTGATCTTATTTTGACATTACATTCGTGCATGATGAACTACAAGCTATGTCAGAATAAGATCAAAATGATATCACCTTATTCCATAACTAAGCTATAAATATGCCTTAAATCGATTGGTGCTTATGTTTATAGGTAATCAGACATAAATACAGTTTTAACTGCACATATATGACAGTGTCGCGTTCAGATTATTAGCCATACTTATGATTTTAATCAATCGGTACCTATATCTCTACTGATGTTACTGTATATTTTATTGCTCCTCATTTTTCTATTGTAACGTTCCTGTATTCTTATAATAGGATTATTAAATCTATTAATATAAATTTTAACTCGATAACGAGCGAAGAGCGAAGCTGCTCGAATGCGAAATGCACAATGATTTATTATTAAAAAAATCGTATTATAAACCTATCAATCGTGAAATATTACGATAAATCTGCTACCTATCTAACAGTCAATCAATAAAATCAAACGGTATCCAAATGACTATATTCCAATACCTATCACACGAAAGCTTATAATGAATATATTATAAAGTCAGGTCACGGTAGGCAGTCAAAAACAAAGCAGGTCATTGACCTTTCACAAAGGCTGTTTAAGTATGTATGGTCTTATGAGATGACGGCATTCTTATTAAGTGACAGCTTATTAATGAATATTCAATCATTATTCATCATAATTTTTCAATTCATCTTACGCATGCAAAAATCTTAAACAGAAGTAAGTGCATCGTTATTGTAATTTTTTAAATTGGTAAAAGCACGCGGCTTTAATTGTTATTGTTAACTACACAATGCACAATTTTCGCCTTTTTATTATTTAAATGCAATACGATTACTATCATCATATATATAAAATTGAAAAACCAGAACGGGATAAAAAACGAGGGAAGAAGCGAGATGGCGCCTTACAAATTTCTAAAAAAGTTTTTGACACGTTTCTCGAATACGACGCACGTATGACAAGAAAAACCTGTTCAAGTTAATTATCTTTAAATGGGAATAGAACTATACCATGAAAACTATCGCTTCCGATGCGTATTTAATTTACAATAAGGAAAAGAAATTTTCATAACAATCTTCATCGGCCATTTCTCGGCAACTCTCGGTTGCTTTCGTTTGGCGGTGCTACAGATTAGACCAAATAATCCGTAAGTTAAAGTAAACTAAATTATGTTTGCCATGTTGGTATACAGGTATTTCTCAGTTTTTTTACACGAAGTAAAATAAAAAGTGCTGCCAACCTCAACCTTAGTCTATAGAGCCCATACGAGTGATTTATGTCATATATGACTTATCATTCTTATCAATCAAAGTAATTACTATATTATTATTATCAATTTGTATTTTGTTGTTTTAAATTTATTTTTGAGTTATATTATTCAGATTGACTTTCACGGCTTCGGCAAACATTGCCATTCGTCCGGGGAACGGGCTAAGAATGCTGAGATGGGCCAAAAATACAAAGTTGATAGTAAGTTATGTAGGTAGATTAAAGTGCATGTTCAGATGTTATTGAGCGACCTGATAAAAATAAGCAAATGTACAGTCAGCAGTCGGTCAAATATCGTAATATAATTTTGTTGCCATAGAAATAAGGATGTGGTCCGATATAGTGGCGAAATATTGAGAGACAAAAGCGGCTAAATTCAGTGGTGGCTCGGACACTTAGAGAGAATGGGAGAGGATCGTGCCGTGAAGAGAGCGCAGGTACTTGGGACAACAAAATGGGAGACGCTCGAGTGGACGTCCTAGGTACCGCTGAAACGACGTAGTTGCTCAAGACCCTCGGCCATGGCGACTGGCGAGAGCTATCGCAAGACCGAGAGGACTACTATCTATGTTTGTATGAAAAGGCGATTTAAGGGCGGTGGTCGTCCATATTCGTCTTAAGGCGAAAATTAATCTAATGAACGTTTTTGCAACTAGGCTTATAAGAACAAATAATAATTTTATCTTGAAACAAGTTTTAAATAAATACGTGTAGATGAAAAAATACAATCTTGCCTTTTATCAAATCACATCATTTTTTGTCAAATTTGCGAATTGAGTTATCCAAATAACGGCTACAAATAAGAAATCCCTATCACAGTTTTAAACCATGGCAGGGTTGAATACATAATAATGTCGGTATTTAACTAAACATAAGACGAACTCTTTATTTCATTTACGCGAGCGGAGCTGCGGGCCCGTCTAGTTATATATGTTAGTTCAATTTATAGAATGTAGTGATATAAATATAGATACTTACAGTACTTAATACGTAATTGTAAAAATCTATAAACCAAAAACGTTGACTTACTTAGCTAAGAATTGTCAATATCACTAGTATTTAAAACAAGAATAAAGAACAAATACGAGTATGTCGTGCCTAGTGCTTCATTAAAGTTACAATCACTATGTGTTTATTTATATAGTCCTCCTCATCGTTTTCGATGACGGCGACCCCAAACAAACATTATGGAGTTGGGAACATGTATGTGTTCATTTAAGAAGAAAACGATTGAATAGATTATTTTAACCACGTCATCCGTGTAGTACTTCTGACACTAACACCTTCATTGTTTCCTACATGATTTATGTTGTATGTTTATGTGTCCGTAAACGCTAATGAATAGGAATTACAATTAGCCGCTTCACCGGACAAAAGCCGACATTTCAATAATTAATTAGTACATCTAATTAACTTTGGATCGCACTAATTCACTAATTTGCAACACGTGCTTCCAGCCCTTGCGTTGTAATAAGTTATTTGATTATAGTTATTTCTGTTCGAAAGATATAGTAATATACAAATATTTTTATTCACCTCAATAAAAAAATACACACAGAAATATTAGTAAAGTCAAAAAGCGATCACTTCCGTAATCTTTAAAAGAGATTCATAATAAATGTTAAATATAGGGATGGACAAATTTAGAAAAAAAAAAGGTTTAATTACTTGATTAGTAATAATTACTTAAACTTTTTTGCGCTACTCTACATTTGTCCATGAGTGTATAAAACTTCCATGAGACTCAGACAAAAATTAAATTAAATTACACTTGTCTACAAAGGTTACTCAATTTTAAATCGTAACGCGTGTTGTACTAAGCTCTTTATAGCGCCACTTGCACCAGTTCCACTAACCCGGGGTTGACCGGTTTAATCTGGAGTTGCCATGGTTACCAGTACAATTTGGCACGAGTTAACGGTTTAACCGCTTAACCCCGGGTTAGTGGGGTGGTGTAAATGGCCCTTAGTGTTATATAAATAGGTTATAAGTTTTTATGGGAAATGGTTATTTCACTGTTGATTGTTATTGACCGGGCCATTATTAATGTTAATCGGTGCGTTACATTTCATTGACGCTCACATTTTCTATTTTCTCAAGCGTCAGTTAGATTGAATGTCGCGTAAAGTTACGTATTGTCTGGGACATTACATAAAGAAAATATAACTTTTCAATTTATTACATATTATGCTATTTATAACTTAAACCGAGGATGTCCGAGACTTATTGGAGCAGCCAAGGTTCCAAAAATATTTGAATATGAACTATATGCACTTTGTATTGTATTGTAGACTGTAGATACTCCGAGAGCCGACTGCAAATTATCGTCCAATAGCCGTAAGCGTAAGTCACACAAGGAGATACGACCTTTTCCCCTAGCATGATAGAATACCGAGCGGGCACGTAGGGACATGATGTTATGTCAAACACGCTTATCGACGTTTACGACATAATGTTATCAATGAGCAGAGCGTTGGACTTTCACACCGTCTGCATTTTAAACGATTTATAATGTTAAGTGATTTCTTTCCTTACTTTGATTCCTTACAACACAATTTACAAATAGTTCACAGCAATAGTACCTATTGATTTAAAACGGGATTTTTTATGAACAGAAAGTCATATTTAAAGGATGTTGACCCACCATAGGACGTTGTGATGTCATAATGTGAGTCATTCTACAACTTCAGAGAGCATTACAAAACAGCACGAGGATGCAAATTAGACGAGTTAAACAAATCAAACATGATGAGCGACATAAACCTATACCTCGTTTTGATTTCTTAAAAAATAGGTACCTACTTTTTTATCAACTTCACATATTTCACAATATAATAAAATATTATCAAAAACATGCATTTTTATACTTAGGTAGGTGCCGAAGCAGGCATGTACTAACAATGTTGCGAATAAGATGTTATATCAAATAAAATAGGCTCAATTTTCCAAATGCATTGTGAAACCAGCAACGAAAAGTGTTAAATAGTTTATAAGTACCTTCAAATTATTAAAAAAAAAATGTTATATAGATTTAAGAACATGTAAGGTGTGACCTGATGGTAATCATAAAAAAAAAAGTCAAAGATGTCCAGTTTAGTTAATTAAATAATGCAACAAATTGATAAATTAACCCTTTCCATTCAAGAGGAATAGACACGATGAACAATCGTTCGTAATTACCCAAAAACGTGTCATCGTAAATTAATTGTAGCTCAAATTTATGTCATAACTTATCAACTACGATCCTCGGCACGACGGTCGTATGACTATTATATTTATGCACTCAAAATTGGACTTTATCTTGTTGCATTAAGATTTATATTCATTTAGGTACATTATATACATTTTCGGTGACACGGAGACACGTCTTTTAGCTGTAGCGCGGTAAATTTGTTCGGCGTTAGTTTTATTAGTAAATATTAATTATGAATGGATTTGTGACTAAATAAGAATGGTACCTCATTATACGGTCTGAAGTAATGTTCTGTAAAATTTCGAGTTTTTTATATCGAAAATACACGAGATGCCATGTTTTCTGCGAGTTAACAGCAAATGAATTCGAATAAAAGCTCTTCTTTATTTATCCCGTTAAAAGATTACAAAAACCGGTCATCAAGTCACGTGCCTACAGATATTCTAAACGATTGTTTCACGTATTTACATAAGTATTTCCGCACTTATCCCCAGACAAGGAACCGGCTCAAAACGAGCAAATTGCACGAAAGTTACTTTCAATGATAATGCACCGACTCCCACGCACCGGGATCGAAACGGAAGGGACTTTGGAGTGTAAAAACTTTCCATTTTCTATTATTATTTCTATTTAGACATGTAGCAACGCCAAATAATACTTAATCTGCAAAAATATAAAACAAATAAATAAAATAATAAATATATGTAATATAAATGATATTTAATTTAATTTAATTAATTTAAAAATATAAAAATCATTCATGGGCACATGAAAATGCGTAAGTGACATAAATCGTTCATTAACACTAAGTCATAGGTACGTAAACATTGCTACAAAGTATCGCAACATTTAAAAACAAACAAATAGAACAATTAACTAATAAGACAGCTATGCAGTAACATGATCCAATCATAACAAGATATTGTAAACAAACACCGGCATATGAAACGCATCGGTCACGTTAGACATAACGACGTAACATCATATATTTTAATGTCACTTACGGCTTTTGTCGTTGTCGTAATGCGATATAGGACATTAATCCGTATACGGTCGGCTTTATTAAAAGTTAATATCGATTGGATGCTAGGTCAGTAACTTGATAGAAAGATTGTAATCATACCGTTTGGTATTTGATCAGGAGTCGATGTAAGATATTAATCTCATGATTAATTATTATATTTAGGAGGACAATTCAAACTAACTTATCATTCATAATATGTTATAATCTACGTAATATCAAACCGCTTTATTTGTAATGGTCGCCATAAAAACTTCGGAAAAAAGCCTGTAATAAGTAAGAAATAACAGGCGGATGTTATTAAGGCAGAATAACTTAATGTTAATTACAAATATTAACAAACAGTTTTTTGTTACTATGTATTCCTAAAGTTTAAAAAGGTTCGTTAACCTATTAGGGATAATGCAAAAAAAATATACTTACCTAATCGATTCTTTGTCTCTATTATAATAAATATTTAATTATGAGGCGATATTAAAATCCTGGTTATTTAGGCCCACGATGTCTGGTGTTTTTAAATAAATGTTGAATTAAAATTCCAACAAGAGTCTTATAGGACATTTTCAAGAAGTAACTCATTACAATGTTAACTTCTATTTACATATTACCATACCTCTGTTAAGTTACCATTAACACTCTAAAAATAGCTATTCAACGCATCCCAATAAAAAATCACTACAAAAAAATGCATGGACCACATAATCACTTCACTACACACCTTGGATTCGCACAACACTGTCCTTTAAAAAAAAAGAACGAACTAGTCTCGCGAGCTTTTAAAAAAATGTAAAGTGTCGATGTTTTTTTTTAATCCGCGCGGCAGCGCGCGTGCGCCCTCCAGCCAGACGCCATGTTACTGGCGCGCGCGCATGGTTTCTGCATACACATAATTATACGCGCTAAAAGGACTAAGCTGGGTTTAGCTCCCTAATTAGGAAGAATAGTTACTAATTAGGATGCAGGAAGAGGACGTTTAGATTTTTTTGCGGAATAAATTAAGTTTTTGCATTGAGAGATGTTGGTATTCAGTAATTAGTGATCATAAATGGATGTATGAATCTTTTATTTATGTACGAATCGAATATAACGTATGTATTTTTATTATGTTAACTATTAATAGTAGTAGCTACAAACCAAGCGATCATCAAACGTTCCGCCATTAAAAAAAAAACTAAAACCGGATAAGCGAGTAAAATCTCATCCATTTTTTTTATTTTTATAAGCCATAAAATAAAATAGCATTATTTTCATAATTTATGACCATTTATTATTGACGTTCACAAACAAACCTTAACTTTTTATTTTTGAATAAAACCTTTATTTTAACCTTTTATTCAAATAATGATAGGCAAGAAAAGAATGAAACTGTTTACTTTCCTTTGTATAACTTAGTTAAAAACTTCCAAAGAAAGAAAAATCCTAATGAGCATACTTATTATAAATTGTTGAACAGTTGAAGGCTTACGCGTGAAAAATAATGTTAGCTTTAGACTCGAGACGAACTTTTACTCGGCAAGGATAAGAGTTAAACCGGATTACGTATTATGAAGAGGCTGGGATAGGGTTGGCATACATTTAATTTATTACACATGGGTTTTTAAACTAGATAGGTAGCATAAACTTTAATTCAAGTTAGAGATGCAGCATAAACTGTTATATCGCTAAACTTCCAGAAAAAAATGTTGCCGTCAATTTCCTTAAGATTGCCTACCATGCCTAAAAAAACATAACTCTAATCGACATGTACCTACATATATACTTATTCTGATATTGTATGTTAAACTTATTTACGTCAATGCTTAAAAATAAGCTGATACCTATTGAATTACATTCAATCAATTGTGTGAATTAATTCATGAATTCATAAATGGAATGAAATAAAACCAATGCAACTCTGTTGTAATTCAAAATGATTATAATTCCAGTGAAATGAAGGCGTTTTAATAAGCTTAATTAATTGGGGTAATTAGGGAGGCAAAAGATCAAAGGAACGGCGCCTATAAGATAATTACTCTATTATAAAACTGTGCAAATTGAATACTAATTTTACGCAAGTGCGATAAGTACTTAATCATTGCTGTAATTACAATGTAATGTAAGTACTTTTATTTTTATTTTTTATACTTTCAAAATACACAGCCCTGCGTGTAACCCGATTATAGTCCGGGGTCTGTCTGTGAAACTTGGGATTACATCGAGACAAATGAAAACTATACAACAGGGCATGACGCCGCACTAGATTAAATTGAAAGTGGAGATTATTGTCTGTTATAGTGATTAAAAAAATTCAAACGCGGCGGGATAGAAACGATTTGTTTATTTTTTTGACAACTTGCCCTGTAAATATATTCACTTCCATCTAAAAACTATGAAATACATTAATAAGTCTGTTCATTAATTTATATGACAGTAGACGGGTTTGTAATAATTTAACACTGTGGCTTGAATAACATCGAATAATATAACATGTAAATAACTATGTACCTATCTCTGTTTGGCCTCGTTTAGTTGACTGGTAGAGAAGGCATTATGTCAGCCATTTGTAAGTTTTGCACTTTGGGCAATAAAGTTCAAATAACTAAATATAATCATCAGCTAGTTATCTATTTGCGTATACAAAACCCGATTTCGTAAATTGAACTTCATATTTCTATGAAAATTGTATCATTGTTAACGAAGTAATGAGTTTGACTAATTACTAAGTTAACTAACAATAACTGCGAAACTGTCTCTGTATATACTAAATTGTAACACGTTTGCAATGTATTACAAATTTAACTCAAAATATTAAGGTTCATTACAAATAACAGAATTTAATTAAGATTGCCAGCAAAGCGAAATGTCGCCAGCTCCCAGGCGCCGGAATTAATCACAGGTGAAAACCGCATCATAATCGATGCAGCATTTCAGATCACATTTGCATACTCGTGCGGGATTATACGCTGAGTTCAACAACCTTGGTGCTAAGCGTAAAAGGCGAATATCCATACTAATAAGTGTAACTTACGACTTTTTAGTTTTTGATGGTCATCTCTCGCGCTACGCTTAAAAGCAGTATAGGCATGGCGTAAACAGTGGCTTAAGACTTTTTGTATCGGGATTACAGCCTAGGCGTGTACAGGATGTTGCTAAATAGCACAATGCGTCCCTAGGGGCCCGGGTTCGGTTCCCGGCCATGACGCTAATAGAGCACTGAATGGTGCATTGTGATCTGATTGAGTTATTAATGAGCATTTAAAATGGAGCGTTTGTAAGACGTTTGTTAGTTACGAAACGCGTACGCGCATGTGTTAATTTTATGTGTTTTTTGAGTAGTGCGTGCACAGCAGTCAAAAATTTACACTATTTACTTTGCCAACAGGTAAGTCTTGGTAGCTCAATTGGTAGAGTGTCGAGCTCGTATCCCAGAATTGAGAGTTAAAGTTTGAATTTTCAGTAAATATTTTTTATTCTATATAACATTGCACCCTAGCAAGCTTCCCTTCAAGACATTACCTGCTTAAATTGCAAACTTATGCACTCACGAATTTGCACCAATAAAAATATGTAGCAACACAGTCAATTTATTCCAATCTTCGCAATGGCGATTCACTAAAACTACCCAGTGGTTTATCAAACGCATTGTCCGGTTTAAAAATAAACCGCCTATGCCCAAACATTCCCAAATTCGATATGAAACCAATAAATAAACGCAATACCAATGGCCGCCAACCATCCACTACTACTCCATTATTGGGTTTTTTTTCTATTTTTTTTACAATTTAGCGAACGAATTTTGAGTATTTTTAAAAACTCTATTCCTCTCTAGTTTGTTACCACAAAATGTGACCTTGTGTCCTTTAACATAAAGTTCTTTTTGAAACTGAACTTTAGAGTGAGATACGAAATTGGGAAAGTGACAGAATTTGTTTTCGGTGCGGTAACATTGATGAATGGTTTATGCTTCAATTACGGTTCAACATAGGGTTGAAAAAAAAAACTATTTTTTAGTGTTTACGTCAAAAAACTAAATGGGCGTTGGGAATTGGCCTTTGTAGGTTTTTGTTGCATTCTTGTAGTAGTAAAAGAAATTTGTTATCGAAGTAAATTCTGTGATGCGCATAAATTGGGTTAGGTACTAGTATGTATACTTATGTGTAATTTTTTGGGCGAAGATCCCACTATGAACATTTTTAGGTACATAAATAATGTTGTTTTGTTCAAACGGATTATTGATTTGAATATGGAAGTATATGTTGTTGATGTTGTCGTCAGATTAGGTTTAACTTAGTTTAAGCTTAAAACCAACAGCATTGCATTGATATTGATGCACAGGAAGGATTTATATAACTTTTTAAGTAAATATTTATATTTATGTATTTAGTTACCTAAACTAGTATCGTGAACTAACACAGTATATTAATTTTTTATAAGTACGAAGGTCAAATAAAATACTTTATTATCATAAAACATTTAGCTTAACTTTATTTTAAATTAAAACATAAACACAGCTCCCTTAAATGTCCTTTCACACCGAAAACGGGAAATAAGTGCTTCGGCAAGCCAATTTCTTGGGCCCATAAACATCTTAGACAATGCCCGGTCGGCTGGCACCGAGCCACCGGGACCTATGAAAATCATAACCGTGAATTAAAACATGCAGTCCTTTGTTCGGAGAATATATCCTTGAGCACCACAGGGCATCGTGTTCTGATGTTTATGAAATTTTAAGATGTATGTCTATGCCAATAAGAAGAATCGCGAGTGCAATGGAGTGCAATATTATTTTGTATGTGATATGTCTGTGCCTTGATTTTAGAGACCTTTTCAATCTTCTAATTTTGTTTTTGATTGTGAAGACTCTATAAAAGTATAAGTCCAACTTGGACAATTAAAAAAAAAATTGTACCAAAAAGGCACATTTAGGCACAATGGGGGTATTTGGATAAGTTTTTGTCCAGAATTTTACAATAATTGCAACAATGAGTGCAAAATATGGCGACAACAAACTGTAACATGATTTACTTCAACTCGCAAGAACCCGATTGTTATCCAAACTTAACTCAACTTTCAGAACGCTTTAACTTAACTTAACTTAATTAACCAGCAGCTTCCTTAGTTTTCGAACAGTTCATTAAAATGGATATTGTTACCGGAGTTTCGAAAATTTAAAGTGCCCAGTAAATTTAAAAACAGAACTTAAAAAGACCATAAGTTGCAAAGGTATTGTAGGAATATACGGCAGTATCGAATATTTAAAGTCGAGTAAATAACTTTTAAAAACAGAACTTAATAAGACCGTAAGTTATAAGGTTATTGTATGGATATACGGCTGTTTAAGTTAGTTTGAATGGAGTTAATTAGCGCTTTTAAATGCTTTGCGTAAGCTCGCGTGCTGGTGTGAAAGTTGTTTTTGTGTTTTCGCACGTGAAGTTAGTGCTTGTTTGTTCATAAATTTGCTCGTGATGGTTTTATTATCTCTCGTTGTTATTAAATTTGTTGTTTGGTAGTTATCTGTCACCATAAAGTTTACGAACAGGCCTAATTAGGGTGACAACTATTTCTATTACATTTTTTACCCCCACCTCCTAAAGCACGGACGCTAACCACGAAGTATTTCTTACATTGACTCGCCATTAGCTATCTTTATAGCACGTGCGTAGAGTTAGACCAAGAAAACTCTGCAGCGATTTTGATAGCCCACGCAATTCAAGTGTTATTTATACGTCATAATTTCATAGAAATTTGACGTTTAAAATAACACTTGCACTACGTTTACTATCAATATCGCTGCAGACTTTTCTTGGTCTAACTCTAATTATATTGCTGTAGGGGCTGTAGCGGAATGGCGTTACAATTTATGCGCGTGCGGTAGGTACAGATAGGAATTGACAGGTCAATGTTCAAAATTATTCGTGCTTAGTGTCCTTATATACATTTAAAAAGGGGTTTATCAAAGGAGTAGTGATGTTTAGTTTTATGCCTAGACTTTTTTCTAAGGAGTTAAAATACAGGATGCAAGATTATAAGTAAGTAAGTAGGTATATAAAATTGTAATCACCAAAACTTTCATGAGACTTATGGCTCGATTCGGGAAATGAATTAGAGAGAGCCCCAACAACTGCACGCTCTGCCAGTGCTTCGGCGGCCGCACCAACTGCTCCGTGCTGCCTGCCTGTTTTACAGGTAACTACGTCCCAGTCTGTGGGCCACAGATGAACAATGTAGCGGAGCGGTGCAAAATTGAGTCCCGATTAGTGCGCACTTTTTGGAAGATTATTTTCTCGCAAACCACTCTGCTTATCTTTGTGGAAATTAACCCTTACACAGCTACCGCTACCACCTATTTGAAGTAAACATTTAATTTATAGGGGAACAAGCGGGGTCCTCTAGAGTTAGAATTAGTGAGCGGCAGCTGAGGATAGCAAGAGGACAAAGCCGGACTGTTGACTGCTCTCCTGAGGGATTCCCTGTGCCGATTACTAGATACGCTAGATACGATATAGTAAAGATATGTGACGTTCCACGGCAAAAGGTACCTTATGGCGGTTGGCGTTTACGTCGCATAGCGCCACAATAATATTGGAGCGGCGTTATTAATAGCGTAAGCGCCAACCGCCATAAGGTACCTTTTGCCGTGGAACGTTATATATTTTTACTATACGTATCTAGTTAATCTCTATTTCATTTCCCGAATCGCGCCGTTACATAATACTAAGTAGGTAGGTAGTACTAGGTAGGTATATTAAAAGGGGTCACTCACGTTTTTAAGTCGAATATCGCTCGACATGTTTTGTATGTGTGGCTAGATGAAGCTCCTCGTTAAGGATCAAAATATGTTGCGCAATTTTCGAAATAGAATAACGTGACACGTTTAATTTCATTCAAGTAAATATATACTTACATTTAATTGCATAAAGGAGTAAAGCTATATCCCCATCCCTACAAAGAAACTGAATTGCATTGAATTGTCTTCAAAAAAGAAGCGTCGGTCTCAAGTGGGCAAATAAAAAATAACTTTTTTAATAAAAGAGTGGCAGTGAATGGGTGGATTAAATAGAATTTGAGCCGTAACGAGTCGAGCCGTAGTTCGCTATTTAATTATGAATTTATGAACAGCGGGCTTAATGCAAACCTGGGTATGGTGAGGGCTTAGGGATAGAGGCAGCGGAGACCGATATTAAAGAGACGCATCTAACTTGGTACCTACTATTAATGTTATAAATACAATACAAAAGATTTATTTTAGACCATGTCCATAGTGTTAGTATACATTCCCTTAATATTATGTTAATTACTTAAACTTAAAACTATATTAAATTATTACAAATTATAATACTAAATGCGAAAGTAACTCTCTCTGTCTATCATCTCTGGAGGCATAAGTAAACCACTGAACCGATTTAGATGAAATTTAGTATAGATTGAAGGCCCCGGAAAGAGCATAGGATACCTAGTTTTCATCAATCGTCATCATTCCACACAAATGAAGTCGCGGACGACTTTTCTTTCAAATGATAATAACGTTCTGTCCTAAAACTTTATAGTTTTTCCTATATAACAATAAGTACTTACTGTACGTGCACATACATATTTGATCTAGTATGTATATATTTCTTTGGTAACAAATTTATAGCATCGAGATACACAACGCTGATTTCGTCCATTAATTACTAGGTACTAAAGTTATAACAAGTTAGAATGTTAGCCATTTTTAAGTTGACCCAAGTAATCCACTGACTCTCACAAACAGATAAGTAGCGTTGAACTTCAACCTCAAAACTCAACTTTCAGCCGCTTATGAACCGAATCGCTTCCGCTTCCTCTCACCACCACGCCCCCTACCGGACCACTGCAGATCCTCGTTTCTGGTTAATTAAGACACTGTTTTGAGTGGCACTTACTCCGCACTAAATATATAGTGGTCACACTGGGTTTTTCACTTTACTACTGAAATATTTAGAAATATTCAGGATATTATTTTTATTTGCTTCTGCTTGAATGGTTTCATTTTATTTCTTAAGGAACGTCTTTCTAGGACAGTTTTTATGCCTGGCCCCTGTTTCACCAACGTGACAGGTGCGACGAATTGTAAAATCACTGTTGCTGACGTCACAGACATCCATGGGCTACGGTTACCGCTTACCATCGGGCGGGCCGTATTCCTGTTTGCCACCATCATTGTATTACTAAAAAAAACTTAATTATATCGGATAAAAACAGATATTTCTCCTGCGAGGTTTCTGACAATTGTCACAAGAAACACTACAATTGTCACGAAATTCCGACATATAACTCATTACCTGTCAAGAATTACCTACAATTCTTCTAAATCTTTGACAATTGTCAGAAACCTCGCAGGAGAAATATCTGTTTTTATCCGATATAATAAAGTTTTTTTAAATAATACAATGATGGTGGCAAACAGGAGTACGGCCCGCCCGATGGTAAGTGGTAATCGTAGCCCATGGATGCCTGTGACGTCAGCAACAGTGATTTTACAATTCGTCGCACCTGTCACCGATGTGAAATTGGGCCCTGGTGGAATGGAACGAAGTTTTATGAAAACTAGAGGGAGGTTAACATCTATAGAGTCGACATTAAATCTAGAAATTCATTGACAATCATTAAAATAACAATAAGAAAAAGTATAAAGTAAGCACTCCCTTACCCAGTGAGTATATGTACAGTCGGCATCAAAAGTAGCGGATCAGGGCTATAACCGCGAAATACGAAATTCGCAAATTGCGGGCATCGTTCTCTGTTACACCTACATTGGAGTAAAAGAGAAAGATCCCCGCAATTTGCGAATTTCGGTTTTCGCGGTAGCCCCTCAGACTACGCGTGTGTTCTTAACATACGTTTTGTCTGTAATAAAAATGGCCAATAGACTTAAACCGCTAAGTCCTTACCCAGACAAGAAACAATTTGAATTGAAGTCTGACTATAAAAGGTCTGATTTACGTGAGTATTGTACTAACCATCCTTTTGGGAAAGGAGAAATCTTGTGAACTAGATTTCCTTTGCTCGCATCCGTGTGGTTTTGTACTTGTTTGTACCTTACCAATTACCATAGACATTTTAATAATAAAGACTACAACCAAATTTTTGTAGGTGTTTAAAATATATTTAACACAATTTTCAATTGTGGCCTTATGCAGAGCCCTTTGCCCA
The DNA here is from genome assembly GCF_910591565.1 of Cydia splendana. Classification (NCBI taxonomy): domain Eukaryota; kingdom Metazoa; phylum Arthropoda; class Insecta; order Lepidoptera; family Tortricidae; genus Cydia; species Cydia splendana. The sequence continues at coordinate 1,040,020 of NC_085960.1, read as the reverse complement.
CTGGGCATTGGATTTCTATTGACTCTCGTTGACAATTTTGGCCATACCTCCCTCATTATTATTTATTTATTTATTGTTACATACAGTATGCTACGACATATATTCGCCCAGTGAGTTGCAAATTGATCACTTTCTGGTGCCTATGACAGAAGCGAGTGCATTGTTTACTATCTATCCACCTCAGTACCACTAGTGTAAATTTCATTCGATAGCGTGTCGTGACGTTTGCGTCAAGTCTCATTTTGTATGGGATTTTGTTTTCCACGACGTCGCGCTTGGCGCGCTGTTCAACATCCCATCATACAAAATGAGACTTAAGACGAAACAGGAGCTGAGTTTTAAATATTTTAGGTAAATATACCCGTCTCACTAACGGAAGCGGCACCTAAAAGTAGTGCGATAAGGACAAGGCGAAAAATCCTGCGTAAAAATCTCAAAAATCGAGGTTTCGTACTCCTCTGTTTCCTCCTCCAAAACTTACCCAATCGTAACCAAATTTGGAAATCTAAATGATTATGAAATTATCTGTGTCTGACCGTTTTGCTTTTTTGGCTAATTGATATCAGTTTTGAATGCCACGCCTCTCATTGCGGCATAGTCAATTAGGCCATTTTGGCCATTTTTGGAGGGCTCTAGTGCCTTAAAAAACAAAAATATCAAAAAAAGTACAACGGTCCTACACAGATATTGACAATATTAATCTGTGTTGAAAAAAATCATTGCTCTAGCTTCAAAAACCACGGAGGAAAACGAGGAGTACGTTTGTATGGAGAAATGACCACTCCCGTTGGCTCTTAAGCGCGTTAAGTCACTTAACGCAAACACGTACGTCCGTCACGCTATCGAATAAAGTTTACACTAGAGGTTCTGTTATTTTGTTGCCAAGATAACAAAAACGACAACGAACCTAAATTTGCTGTGAAAAGTTATTTAAGTAGTTATCATTTGTGCGCGCATTTAGCTCGTAATACTTATACGTTCATGTATTATCGCGAGCGAGACGCACGGGCAAACAAAATTACACCATTTATTTTTGATGTCAAAATGTAGGTTTGAATTAGCCTCGCGGGCGAATGATAACAAAAACTGTATGTCCGAATTGGCCTCAATGTCGTTCCGTATTGCTAACTATCGCCAATCATACATGAGTGGGAAAAAGTGCAATTTCCATTTTGGCCGGTCGCCAGCCTATCGCACCACTGTGCCAGTTAACATATTAATGCGAACGAATTATGACTGATTACTTCGGATTAGCACCACTGTAGAATTTTTTAAATTGATAGGTTTCTAAATTGGGTTTGATTTTAAAAATCTTTTGGATGTCTATATGTTTATGTATATAACTATTCTGCCCTGCTAAGCCGAGTGGCGCTATCTCAAAAAAAAATGCATTGCTAACTTATACTTTAGTTTCTATAACTGAGAAATCCACTTTCAAAATCATTTGTTTTTGAGATAGCGCTGTTCGGCTTAGGAGGGCAGTATTGTATATAGATATTTGTAAAAAGCTAGCATTTGTTACTAGAAAGTAAGGATTTTATTTCTGGCGAAGACGATTTTTTGTTTGGTGGGACTTCCCACTAATCTAGTTTGCACACCTCAGCACATACACATAGTTTACAATAAATGTATAGTAACATAAACAAAGACAATAGAGGATAGTATATTTACTTATCTTAATCCACACTGTTATTAAATTGTAAATTTCTAAAGTATATTGGCGTTAATTAACAGCCTCCTAGCCTAGTCGGTAGTGACCCTGCCTACGAAGCAGGAAGTCTCGGGTTCAAATCCTGGTAAGACAGCACAAGCCTTATTGAGCTTAAAGTGAGCTGTTAGTTTGTAAAATGTGTGTATTTCTATATGAGTGATATGATTTGAAATGTTTATTTAGGGACAAAATTATGTACTACCGAAATATTTATTGTTTAATTATCTAAGAACTCCAAGCACTTTAATTATATTTCTCCAGGTCACTCAACTCTCTCCGATCAATAGCGACATCATATTTTAACGAATCAGCGCCGACGCGAGGCAATTAATTCAATTTGCACTAGTGCATTGATTAGTGGCTAAAATATATGCGCATTCTGCTTTAGCGGGCCTGTAACGGGTACTCGTGTCTGCGTAGCCAACTGTACTTTATCCGTTAAGCTAAGTAGGTACTTAGGTATTCTAAAATTAATTCTTCAAGATAGCTTAATTGTTATTATAGCGATCGATAATTGTAGAAATGTACGGTAAATATTGCGGTTCAAATTAATAACGATATAATAGAATCTCTTTTAATCAAGTAGGATTTTACAATCTCTTTTGAATCGTCAAAAGAACATTATAAATAAATTAAAAAATAAATAATAGCTTACAAAATACATAATACCTACATCCTTATCCTTTAAAAAACTTGTATAGGTAAGACTCTACCTACTGAAATCGGTATTTATCACGTAACGCATTACTTCCGTCGCTTATGGAACTATCGATATGAGCATAAAAAAGTCAATTACTACTCTATGCCAGACTGCACAAGTTTTTTTATGGGAAGGTAGTTTTATGTGAAGTATGTAATCTATGTCAGTACTTACGCTTTACTTAGCACGATTTATTGTTGTGTTGTTGTTATTTTAATCTTACCTGAAACAAAAGTAATAGGCACACTTTAACACAATTTTTTGACATAAATGGAATCTTAGAGTAAATTTAGACGTTTTATACACAAAACATATACTTCCTCTATTTTATTTGTATGTATGTATACCAATTATTAGCAAAATTGTATCAGATATAAAGTACCTCTTCGTAGATACCTATATGTTTCGTTAATATTCATGCCAAGTTTCACGTAATTTAAGCGTTTTAAAATGTGAGCATTACTTCGATTTTATGGGAGCGGCTTTTTTGCGGCAAGTTCCTGTGACTCTTACTTAAATAAGCGACGTGACAAACAGACGCCACCGGGCAACACCAGAGGGGTTGTAAGTGCGTTGCCGTCCTTTGAAATGGAAGTACGTGCAGGCGACAGTTCATGCCACAGTTTAGCTGCGCGAGGCAGAATGTTTCTATACTCTGTATCTTTAGGTATTTAAATAAAAGTAAACAAAATCTACCCTCAAATGGCTCCTTAAGCCAGTAGATGAAAACATTACATGATCAAATAATGTAGGTTAAAGTCAGGTCATTCAGTGCAGTGGTCCAGGCGGTTTTTTATTTGGTTGGTTAAGTAATAGATGATGATGATGATGATGATGATGATGATGATGATGATCCTTCCGGCCGAATTCGACCATGGCGACCACTTCGACTCCTAGTTAGCTCGGCGCTCGTGCGCCCGAATATGGCTTACGTAGCCGATCTTTGTGGTGAACTCCCGCGCACATTGGGGGCACGTGAGGACACCAGTCAAATCGCGCACTTTGTCATGCACCAGCCTGCGCCACTCAGGACGCTGTGCTGCCAAACCTTCCCACTGAGAGGGCTCGATGTTGCATCTTTTCATGTGCCGTTTCTGAACATCTTTGTATCAGAGGGGTTAGCCGCCAAGTTTCCGCTTACCCTCCTTTAGTTCTGAAAAAAAGATGCGCTTAGCCACTCTCTCCTCCGCCATACGCGATACGTGACCGCACCACCGAAGCTGTCGACGCATTAGGTAAGCCTCTATTCCACCGACCTTGGCTCTATAAATGTTATAACTACCCGAAAATGTACAAATTGTTTGTTTACTTTTATTTAAATACCTAAAGATACAGACTATAGAGAAACGGAATGCCAACCATCTAAATGGTGAAGATGGAAATATTGTCCCGTAGTGCGATAGCGGAAAGAAACGGCAGGAATTAATCCTAACAATTCCTCAAAGCACTCCCCGTTATACATGCTCCTTATATGTAGGTACTATATATACTAAACTAACATTTACACGGTTAACTAACATTTCTTAACAAAGCTTCAAATGGATTGTACATAGTTATGTATGGTCGTCGTGTAGGAATGCGCCGGCGCCGTCGCTGTCGTATATCTGTCACTTGCGCGAATATGCGGGGGTGGGGTGGAGTGCATAGTGAGAGAAGCGGTCGCGGAATCTTATGTTCACTGAAAGCAATATTAGCTAAATATTAGTAACATAATATTTTGTTACTACTTACACAAAACTTGGGACTTGCGATCTATATATGTGTTATACCAGCCAACAGGTCGTTTATAACAACAAAATTGGTTTTACATAGGATATTAATCGCAATTAATTAATTAATTAGGCACTTCATTTCAGTTATTTTTTTCAGTGTTATCTTGCGTGAATTACGACATGGCAACTATGTAGTTCAACGAAGTTCGTGAATGTATTTCGATACCTACACTATTATTTTTGTCATAAATCAATTGTTACCACATTGTTCTTGGTCTCAAAACAGTTCTATGTTATATAGCCGTGTTGGTAAATGTGATATTATATTACTTTAAACACGATTAAAATTTAACAAAATTTACCAGCGGAGCTCCACATAATAACTTTTGACAATTTTATATTCTACCTTTCTCCGTCTCCTTTGTTAGGACCATGACCACAATACGAATATGATAGTGTCACGTTCCTCAAAGAGCATCAAATCTGTGGCGGTGATAGCAAATTAACATAAAACCTGACACGCTATTCGCTCCGCTCGCCGCTCCGCCCATCTCCATATCCGCACCACTTTCCTCAAAGAGCGGCAAACGAATGGCGCGGCGTTTGACAATGTCCCCGTCGGAAGGTCAATTTGCTTGCATTGTGCAAGTTAGGCCGCTTGCTCACTACAGATAATAAGGCGGAATTTCACCTGCAGTTTGTGCACTTATACACTATAACTGATATGCTGCGAGTTTTAATAAATTGTGATCTACTCACATACTCACACACCACAAATAGCTCATGATGATCCCTAGAACATATATTTTGAAGATTTTTTTTAATGACGTACCTACAGCATACATTACAACAGCCTGCAACAACAGAGGGATATCAAATGCGTTGCCGGAATTTAAGATGGGATTAAGCTCTTTTCTTGATGTTTTGATTGAAGGTCGCATCAGTCCGAAAATACAGCGAGCGACAGTTTTTATATTCGTTGTATTTGATTTGATTATAACAAATCTTGTATTTGATATACCTACGTAACATCACGCTCAGCGATTATTGCGCCATTTAGGGTCTTAGCTAAATTGTTTTTTCAATACTTTACGCTATAGACCAGTGTTTTTCAAAGTGTGGGTCGCGACCCCCAGGGGAGTCGCGGCACTTGTCCAAGGGGGTCGCGAAGCTCAGCTTTGAAAGAAACTTATGGAAAGCAGATTTCTTTTTTTTACTTAAAAATAATCCAATCCTTTAAAATTTAATGGTCGTTAACGTACATATCAATAAAGCAAATCATTATTAGATAGGTAAATTGTATTTATTAAACAGTTAAATAAGTTAAGATCTGTTAGGCCAGTCAAATTAGATTTATTCCAGGAATTAATTCCCAGCAAGCTGGAAATCGCCTTAATATCTTCATTTGGTTCTAAATTAGTGTAATCCGAGTTTGCTCCATTCCAGGAGTTGTGGAAAAATTGCTGCTCTTTTTCAGTTTTTTACTTGTAGTTCAAAAACGGTACGTCCAACGGAAAATTTGCTCTAATCATGATAAAAATTGATATCCGAGCCCTGAGGATCCGAAAAGTACCTTAATATGAATTAGTACCTAGTCAAACATTGTAAAAAATGGCCGCCACTTTGAATTTGTTTTTTTTTTTGGTAAAATCGTGTTAAAATCTGAATAATTTTTACCAGTGTCTGATCCACAACAACTTTGCCGGTAGTGACATTAATTTTGACGTTGGGTTCCTTCTATTTCGAGTGGTTTTGTCAATCCAAGGTAAAATGTGTCCCAAGGATTGCAAAATTTTTCCACATCTCCTGGGATGGAGCAAACTCAGATTATTCGCATTTAGGACCAAATGAAGGTATTACAATGATTTCAAGCTTGCTGGGAATGAATCCCTCAAAACGCTTTTTTGGATCTCATGAACCGTGATAGAAAGAAAGAAAATACATTTATTTAACGCCACAACATATTACATCTAGAAAACAAAGACATACTGACATAAAAAAACATTTGGACGCTAAAATAGGACCCCACTCAGCATAATGCCGCGGCAATCCGTGGCGCTGGTTTTCAGTGGGGACCTGACTTAAAACTATGAGACAACAACACATACGCCAGCGACACACAAAACAGACATAAAGAAAGAGAGAGAGACACTAAAATTTATACATAGTGAACAACAACAAAAGAAAAAGGAGAAAAAAAAAACATACTACTAACATATAGAAAAAAAACCACACTGAATTATAAAATATAATGATAGACAGTTGAAATTTTCACAGATGATGTATTTCTGTTGAATTTTTTGCCAGTCCGACTCGCACTTGGCCGGTTTTTTTTTTGTTTTGATATCGACCATTGATGGACTGTGCGGAAAGAGAAGAGCCGTAGAATGTATCGTATCCCATACATTTCAAGACTGTTCTCTTTCCGCACAGACTCTATATAGATAGAAAAACGTAGAAACGGGGTTTGGGGGTCGCGAAAAAAATTTAGTGGTCATAAAGGGCCGTGAAACCATAAAGTTAGAAAAACACTGCTATAGACTTTCCAATTTAGCAAGAACCCTAAATTACACAACAATCCCGTGTGGTGACCTTTATCTGGTTTTAGCCTAGGTAGTTCATAGCAGCTCTAGACAGGATGAAAGTCAACTACAAATTTATTTGACTGTGTCTTAGGTTAAACTAGGGGCTCGATTCGGATTTTGAAATAGACATCTATTAGACATCTTTTAGACATCACCAAGATACGATAACGATATGTTTAAGATCTAACCTGTCAAATTTGACAATTGCGCGATTCTGGAGATACTGTTGAACGATTTCCACAGAATATGACTTAGAGATCCAATTCACATCTAATAGATATCTTACTCTATTTAACGTAAAAGTGACATTGGTTGCCCGAATTGCGCTGCAAAAGAGAACTAGTTGATATCTAAACTATAACGTATCTAGAATTGATCTAGTACGTGTGAATATCTTGAAGTTCGAATACGGCTATATATCCTGGCTGTAATGCCAGTCCAAGTACATATATGTATGTATGTACTATGTCCGTCACATTGGCTGGTCCCGAACAAAGCTCCCAGCCATCAATTATGCCTGACAGACCGACGCGGAATTACCACACATTGAAATTCAACCCCTACACCGTAACCTACCCCTTTCAAACTGAGTTTAGTTTTAAGATAAAATAAACTGTAGGTACAACATGATTTGTAATAATTATATTCTATATATTTGTAATATACTAGCAACCCGCCCCGGTTTCGCAAGAGTTACCTACACAAAACCTTAACAAATGATACACCTAAACCTTCCTCAAGAATCACTCTATTGATAGGTGAGGACTGCATGAAAATTTGTTCAGTAGTTTTTGAGTTTATCTCGTACATACATACACACAAACAGACAGACACAGCGGGGGACTTTGTTTTATATTATAGTTATTATATAACTCAAAATAAATATTGAAATAAGTTCCTTATGAATTCACACCAGCTCGCAGTGATGAGGTAAAATAAAATATTATGTTATGCTCGTTAGCAAAGATTGTTTTCCTCTCGTACCTTGGAACTCAAGGGTAAAATTAAAATTTAAACCCTATCAAACACGTCGTAAAGTGACAAATAACAAACACAAGTCATTTCTAAAGACCCATCATTTCGCAATCTCATCCTGTCAAAACATATCGCCTTTGTCCTCTTAATCGCATATCTTCATGCGTATACGCATACCACTTGGTAAACTCGGAACGTCTTATATCCACTTACTTGACTCATATCATGAACTCTATTAAATAGATTTTAGGGTTCAAATTGGAACGTATTTGTCCTTTAAAACAAGATCCTATATCCCTAATTTTGATCCTTATGAAAGGGGTTTTAGAGTTGTAATTGCGATAGATTTTCTTGCATTTATTCGTATTTGATACACAAACATGGACTTAATATTGTCCATTGCAATTTTAGACTTTATATGAGTGTATTAGGGTTGAAATTTGTATGGTGTTAGATACAATGGGGGCTATGCGCGCACGCATAACTGGTGCTCAATAGCAAGGAAATGATTTGTATGTGTATTATAGTTTTGTAATATGAAAGTGGAAGTAGATGGCCTGATTAAAGAGCTTAAGGCTCAGAGGGCATTTAAGTGTTATATCGCACTGCATTTGCTTTGTATGAGTATTTTGTACTTAATGCAATGCAGCGGCAGAACAGACTTTATTTCATCGTACGATGTGAACTTACAAAACATATTTTTTTGTGTTTTGTGTTAAATTAACACTTTATAGGACACACTTAGATATACGGCAAGAATGACCACCATATTATAATATCATCTTTTTGTATTAAAGTGAAACTTTTATTCTGTTGCCTCAAATTTTTTGGTCCGTCTTTAGCATGTCGCATTAGGTATAGAATTACAGTAGGTATTAGTAAAATTCTACTTTATTTCTAGTACTTAGAGTTCAAAGTCTTTCCATATAGGTAATCCAAGTTTCCTCGAGCGCCGAACGCAACTTTGTCAAAAATCTAAAAAACCGCGAAAATTTATACTACATAGTTTTTGATAGTTCAAGACGTTTTTAAAGTAGAAAAAAATTGCTACAACACTAGACTAGAATGGTTACGTTGTTTTATCACATAGTTCCTATAGCCACCTTCTGTGTCCGTCAGACCAGCTCGATTTTACCATAATATTGCATCGTCACCCAAATTACATAATATGTATGTGAAGTGTCAGCTCAATTAAATAATGGGAAGTAGATCTAATTGAGCTTGCAAGATTTGACCCGAACAAACATAGTACAGGGTGGTCAAATAAGAGGTATACACTTTATTTTTGAAATTTTATTCTATAAAACATAAAAAAATATTAAGTATTCCTTGTTAAATATAATATGTAGGGTCAGCAATTACACATGGAAAATAATGTCAGACAAATGTCCACCTCTAGCAGCATGGCAGATGCGAACCCTTTTCATCGCGTTTTTCATCACTTTTTCACACATTTCTGGCGTTATCTCAGCGACAGTGTTTCGAATATTTTGTTTTAATTGCTGAAGGTTCGTTGGCCTATTAGCATAGACACGTCCCTTTAGATAGCCCCACAGAAAAAAGTCAGGAGCTGTTAAATCAGGCGATCTTGGGAGCCAGTCAATGTCACCGTTTCTCGAAATTAATCGACCGGGAAACGTTATTTTTTAGGGTTCCGTACCCAAAGGGTAAAACGGGACCCTATTACTAAGACTTCGCTGTCCGTCCGTCCGTCCGTCCGTCCGTCTGTCACCAGGCTGTATCTCACGAACCGTGATAGCTAGACAGTTGAAATTTTCACAGATGATGTATTTCTGTTGCCGCTATAACAACAAATACTAAAAACAGAATAAAATAAAGATTTAAATGGGGCTCCCATACAACAAACGTGATTTTTGACCAAAGTTAAGCAACGTCGGGAGTGGTCAGTATTTGGATGGGTAACCGTTTTTTTTTTGCTTTTTTATTTGTTTTTTTTTTTTGCATTATAGTACGGAACCCTTCGTGCGCGAGTCCGACTCGCACTTGCCCGGTTTTTTAATGTTTCTATTGTAACTCGTGCCGTGTGACACGTTGTTCCTTCGTAAAACGCTCCATAATAAATTTGCCGTATCTACACAAACCTATTTTCATGCAATAACTGTCATATTTACCGCCAAAATAAAATGGCGGCAAAAAAAGTTGTATACCTCTAAGTTGGCCACCCTGTACAAACACATAAACAAACGAACCAACATTGCAAGTTAAATAAAAGCTTGTAAAAACAGGCATCAGACGACCCTTTATTGATATGGTAATCGTGAGCGTGTGCAGCGTGCATCACGGTTCCAATTAGTGCGTCGTGTATTCAAATTGATACATCCCCTATGTGACTTCCCTCTTGTCCCTATTAAATAGAGAGAGGCGGTTGACACTGGAGGTTATTATAGGTATTGTACCTAAGTTGTAAATTATGTTATTACATATGTATTTATGTACAACAAATGTGCCGTTTTCTAGAAAAAGGTGCTACGTTGTCGCTTGCCATAAAGAAGCTCTGATATTTCGTATTATATAAAGATACAAGCAAATTTCTTCCTCATGGTAAGTGACAATGTGGTACATTTTGCTCCGTAAACGTAAACGTCACAAATGTATACTTACTTAAAAACATTACTACGAGCCCAAGATGATAATTGTAGGTGACAGCAGGTGAAGATGACAACCGAAAAGTAAAAAATGTGACGTGATCATTTCCTATTATGTATTTAAGTTTCATTTGTAGTATGTAGTAGACATTACATATCCAGGTCATTTCGCCACAGTCTGATAAATAAGACAAAGATCTGATTTGGTTTTTAGGGTTCCGTACCCAAAAGGTAAAACGGGACCCTATTACTAAGACTTCGCTGTCCGTCCGTCCGTCCGTCTGTCACCAGGCTGTATCTCACGAACCGTGATAGCTAGACAGTTGAAATTTTCACAGATGATGTATTTCTGTTGCCGCTATAACAACAAATACTAAAAACAGAATAAAATAAAGATTTAAATGGGGCTCCCATACAACAAACGTGATTTTTGACCAAAGTTAAGCAACGTCGGGAGTGGTCAGTACTTGGATGGGTGACCGTTTTTTTTTTTGCTTTTTTTTTTGTTTTTTTTTTATATGGTACGGAACCCTTCGTGCGCGAGTCCGACTCGCACTTGCCCGATTTTTACAGCACATTTATAACTCCCGTAACTATGCCAATCTTACTCTGCGTGGTACAATTACTGTCGGTGGCGACACGAGCACGCTCGATTCAAAATTGCTGGCGGTTAAAAGGTTAAACGATTATTTTTTTTATTTTTTTTTTATTGGAAAAAGGTAAACATTTGACCACAATCTCACCTGATGGTAAGTGCCGATGCAGTCTAGGATGGAACATGCTTACCTAAGAGATGTCTATTCACTCTCGATTTAAAGAGATCCAAGTTATAGTGGACTGGGAATAGATTTGCAGGAAGTGAATTCCACTCCTTAGCCGTTCGCATGATAAAGCTGGATGCATAGCGCTTAGTTCTAATCAGTGGCAGAGTAACGACGTAAGGGTGAAACGCAAGTCCGCGTCTAGTCCCACGGTGGCAGAACGGAGATGGGGGATTAGATTATGTAATCCCATCGCACACTCCCCGAAATGTATCCTGTAGAATACCGTTAAACAAGCTACCTTTCTACGTTGTTCAAGGCTCTGCAGTCTAGCCTCTACCAATCCCGCATCTCCAATAAGCTTCCTAGCGCGTTTGTCTGTGGAATCTAAGGCGGCTAGCTGATACTTGGCGGTTCCATCCCAAAGGTGGCTGCAGTACTCCATACACGACCGGACTTGAGCTACGTAAAGCTGAAGGAGCTGCCCTGGTGTGAAGAACCGCTTGACCTTAGCGAGGACGCCTAATCGTCTAGCTGCAGATTTGGCCAGGGATTCAATATACGCCCCAAAGTTCAGGTTAGACGAGATACTCGTGCCAAGTAGCTGAAGATGGTTGGATATCGGTACGGATACATCCCGGAAAGTCGGAGTCAGGCCGAATGGACTCCGTTTGGCAGAGAACAGACACGCCTGCGTTTTGGTAGCGTTGAATTTGACCAGGTTTGCGTCACCCCAATTGGACACTGCCTTAAGTGCCAAATTCAGACGGTCTACCATAGCTCGTCGACAAGATTGTACCTCCTCTTTTTTGGCCCGAGCATTGGAGAGATATCTGTCCACGACAGTGCTATCGTCGGCATAGCCAAAAGTATCTGGGACTAGCATATCGTTGATATGTAGCAGAAATAAAGTCGCGGACAGAACAGAGCCCTGAGGAACGCCGGCATTAATAGTCCATTGGTCAGATGTGTAGCCATCTAACACCACCCGAATGGAACGTTCGCTCAGGAAATTCTCAATCCAGTTGCACAGACCAACTGGTAACCCATATGCTGGAAGCTTGCTCACCAAACTTGCGTGCCAGACCCGGTCGAATGCCTTAGAGACATCGAGAGATACCGCAAGGGCTTCACCGTGCCTCTCAATTGCCTCGCTCCAAAGGTGAGTAGCATGCACCAGAAGATCTCCAGTCGAACGACCCCCGCGGAAGCCATACTGAGAGTCGCTGAGTAAATCGTTACCCTCTAGGTATGATAGGAGCCGCTTGTTCAGTACACGCTCCATAATCTTGCAGAGTATGGAGGTGACTGAGATTGGACGGTAGTTGGCTGGGTTTGAACGACTACCTTTTTTGGGCACAGGTTGCACGTTTGCAAGCTTCCAACACGAGGGTACTACTCCAGTTTCAAGCGACAGACGGTACAGGCGTGTTAAGATTGGAGACAACTCGGCTGCACAGTTCCGCAAGACAAGTAAAGTAAGTAAGTAAGTAAATACACTTTATTGCACCACAAAGAACAAAAAAATACAAAAACAGATTTACAGTGTAAATAAAGGTAGCAACAGACAATTACAGGGATTCCGTCGGGACCGCTGGCTTTATGCACGTCTAACGTTCGCAGTATTTTAAGGACTTCCTTTTGATGTATACGAACATCTCTCATGGAGCTATTCACTTGAGGAAGCACGGGTGGAAGTTTACCGGTTGAGTCTAAACGTGAATTTTCAGCGAAAAGAGAAGCGAACAGGTCAGCCTTCTCTTTGGCTGTATGTGCCAGCGTTCCGTCAGGTTTGACCAGAGGGGGCAGTGACGGGCGGCAGAAGTTTCCTTCGACCGCTTTCGCTAGGGACCAGAACGCTTTACTTCCCGGAGGATACGAGGCTAGCTTGGTCCCAGTACGACGGACATGATCAAACCTGGCCTTGCGAAACTGCTTCTTGCAGGACTTGGCGGCTTTATTGCGTGCTTTATTGCGTATTATAACGTTAGGCTAGGCCCTCTCATGGGCACCTGGAGGCCTCCGTCATCTATTTCAGTTTGTAGTTGTTCAGCTAACTAATCATTAATCAATAGCTCAAGCTACACACAGTGCATTCAAATATGTCCATGCATTGCGGGCTGACATTGCCAGAGCGGACTCGGTTGGATCGGCGAACTATTTTAATTACACTGGCGAGACTGGGAAATGTTACCGCAGATGAAATGGGTTGACATTCTTACTGGGCCATGGCAGATTTATTGTTTGGTCCGTTTCTGTTTCCGTTCTATTGAATTAATCAGTAATCTAGCTCTGAAGACTTAATTTGAAATATGAAAAAAAATTTAAATGATTTATTCAGTAACAAGTATTTTTTAACAAAAAACAGGTTAATGCCCCTTTTTAAGTTAAGTTTAACTTCTAAGTATTTTTTTATAATATCATTTCGGTGGCAAACAAGCATACGGTGCACCTGATGGTGAGCGGTCACCGTAGCTTATGGGTGCTTGCAACTCCAGGCGTGTTACATTGCCGACCTTTTGAAAACCTGTACCTACACTCATTTTTTGAAGAACTCCTTATAAAACACTAACTTCTATTCGATTGTATGGGAGCGACTTTTTTATTTCTTGGCGGAGGGTTTGTGTGACTCTTCAGAACTATAGTTTTATTTGATGTTCCTATTTAATATCACATATCACATTGACGTCGGCAAAATCCAATGCCCCACCGACCTATTTTAGCAGAAAAGCCTGTAAAAACCAAAACGGATTGCGACTTAACGAGCACCGATCTAACCACTACGAATATTTGATAGGGAAGTGTGTTTATCGATACATTATTACTTATCGATATCAGGGTTACATAAGTCGATATTTCTATCAGAAACGAGTGAGATACTTAAATAATGCGGCGCGTCATTATTCGCGCTGGGAGTGGAAGCTGACAAAGGCAGGGACAACCCGAGCCATGCGTTGCGTTGCGTATGAAAGTAGGTACTTATATTTCTAAGCATACCTACAAATTTTAAGGATCCAGAGTTCATAATGTAGTGCAAACGTTGCGTACGTGGGCTCAGTTCGTCCCTACCTTAAATCTGTTCCCGACTGTAGGTACCAAAACTGGAGCTAATTTGTTCAAGACTTGGGCGATGTGATCATGTTAAAAACTAAGTGCATCTTCGAAATGCAAGGCGCAGAGAAATTGCGTTTATCTTTCACCATATCAGTAAGCTCTGCATAGGTACCTAGGTACGTCACTCGCTCATTGTACAGTCACCTGCAATAATATGTTACACAACGAAGGCCGCAAAAATATCTGACACGATCTTATTTGTAGAGCCATAAGAGCGTGTCACATATTTTTGCGGCCTTCGAAGAGTAACATATGATTACAGGTGACTCTGTACATTTAGGGTTCACTTTACATTGGACATAATATAATATTAATTTTAATTTTTAACAAGCAGAAACGTCTGCGAACGATGCTATTAAGCTTAGAATAAATTTAAAAGTGGAATAATTACTGTCTTGGGTGATACTTGAAGTCACGGCCTCTGGATTGATACTCCAGCGCTCTGCCATCTGAGCCACCAAGACCTCATCCATAGTCAGCAAATCTTTCCACCATATAATATAATATTGCTGTTGTATTTTTCATGTCACTATACATGATGTCACTGTAAATGTTGTATTGACTTGTGTTACTTGTGTAAGAGCCTTCGAGGCCTACTTGCAAAGTAAATTTATTTATTCGGCGGTCTTTACATTGGATGCGAATTCGCACGCCTCTCGATACGTGCATAGATCTGAGGAAAAAAAACAACAATAAAATGAAAATCGGGCCGAATATCGATAATTGTACACGTTAGTCGCATCCCTATCGCACTCGTCGCGAGTGGTCGCATAACGAGCGAGATAACGAACGGCGCATTGTTATCGATGCAATCGGCAGCTGACGAATCTGGCGCCGACTGTACTCTTAATACACTCAGTAGCAATCATCATGTGTTTTTGACAAAAAAAAAACATTTTTAGAGACCATCGCTGGCTGTGCTTATAATGATTTCAATAAAAACCCGTGTAAAGAAGGAAGTAAAATCGGTACTTATAAAAAAAAAGAAAACAGTCGGTGCCTATGAATTAGGCAGTCAAAATAATTGTGTATACAAAGCCTTTCCTAAACTTATTATGACAAAGAGTCCCATTTTTTACAAGCTTTTATTTAGTTTCACCTGACCGTTGTCTGTAATCAAATCTTGCAAGTTAAATTTGATCCACTTCCCGGTTTCCGATTGAGCTTACATTTTGCATACATACGTAAGTCGGGTGACAACGCAATATTATGGTGTCATCGAGCTGATCTGATGATGGAGACCAGAGGTGACCATAGGAACTCTGTGATAAAACAACGAAACCTAATTGTGTTTGGGGTTTTTAGAATTGTCTCGATGAGTATTAATTGTCTGTCGTAAGAAAAGTACAGTCAGCGATAAAAGCTTGTACCAAAAATGAAATTTTTGCCAAAAACTTATTTCATTTATTGATAGCCTTGTATGACAAATAATTTTTTTTATTTTTTTTTGCGTACATATTAATAACTTAAATGTTTGTGTTTAACTTTCAGCATTAGGTACCTTTACGGTCTGAATCTGCAATGCTCACCTTAAATTCCCGTTTCTCATATCTCACATCTCACACACGCTATCACACACATATAACTACCAACATAATTATGCCCGACCCTTCACGATAAGACAGCAAAAAGCGAAAAACGCCAAGTCATATTAATATAGCAAGCAAAGGGCACGTGAGCTCGCATACATTACAAGTATTCCTCGCTCGGAAGCAAAGGTCATAAGCGCCATGCATTATCAAACGTTATATTACGTTTTGATTTGACTGTGACGTTCCTGCTGGGAGTGGAAAGTCGTAAGCGCCGTGAGTTTTCAAAGGTTTTATGACGTTTTTTACGATGTTGTGATATGCCTGTTCGTGTTTGGAAGTAAACGTAGTAAGCGCCGCGTATTTGAAGAGTTTTTAAGACTTTTTGGAAGGATGATGTTGTGATCCTGCTATATGCCGTGCACTGTGTGAATTAAGCGTATGTTAAAATGCATATGCGCGACGTGTGAGAGATGTTGTATGAAAAAGATTCGGTTCAAAAAGTTTCATGTTGAAGTATAGGTTCGATTTGCATTTACAAATTGATGCAAAATTCGATCACACTTTGACATCACATGTTCGTATTATCATAGATATGTATTATACAGGGAGATTTTGTAATTCGACCAATTTCAATGATTTCAGCCAGTGAACTAGTGGTCTAAACGCATTGTTTTTTAAGTTATTCGAGTAGGTAGGTTTTTAAGATATCGGGTAGGGTTTTGAAAAAAATCGCCTTTCGGCCTGATATCAAAAAAATCAATTTACTTATAGCCAATGATAGACTAATTACTTGATCAAAAATGCTGCTATAAAAGTTCTGAAAGAAATAAAATGATTCTATATCACAAAGGCACGTAATAAAATGATTCTAAATCATAAAGGTACGTAATAAAATGATTCTATATCACAAAATGATTCTAAATCATAAAGGTAAGGTAAGGTTTTATTTTAAGTGTTTTTTGTAAAGTGTACGAAGAAATCAGCTCGGTTTAAACAATAACGTTTACAACAACGCACACTGTCTTGAAAACTCAACATTTTAGTACATTGCTGCCATTATTTATTTTAATTAGCAAATTTACGGTTTTCACGCATTAATGGATTCGCAAACAGTGCGGTACACCGTGCATACAAAACACATGTTTTAACACCTCCACTCAATAAACTACCTTACGCTAAATGCCATAAGTTGATTTTACAATGACGTTTCTCCAATGACTTTAAGCTCACAAACAGAAAGGGACTCTATGCTAAATTGAAATAAGGTCTAAATTCTAATGCAGTAGAAAGGTCACGTATTGTAAACATTTATACAGGGAGGTTATTATAATAAATTGTTTTGCGGTCGCGGTCATTTGTCCCCGTTTTGCTGAATTCGGCAGAAGTCACCCTGTATATTTTCGGGGGTGTTAGCACATTTGTTTTGAAGGATTTAAGTTTAAGTAAACGTTGTTATCCTTAGGCCCACTTGTACCATCCCACTAACCCGGGGTTAAGCGGTTAAACCTAATTACCTAATGTCAAATTGTACTGGTAACCATGGTAACTCCAGGTTTAACCGGTTATCCCCGGGTTAATAGAATGGTGCAAGTGGGCCTTGTCATTTATTTTGCTAGATTGTACCTATAGAATACATTATTCGAAACTAAACAATGCTGGCTGGAAATAAAGAAAACCAATCAAAATCTAAACTAGCCAACTTCTTAACAATTAGTGGCGCCCTCTTTGTAACCGCAGCGTCATTCACTTTACTGAACAAGCGAGCGCGCGCTCAAAGCTTTCATCGATCAAGACGAGATAGTTCCTTTCACTCCGCGTAGATGGCGCTTTGCTCAAAATATATGGTCATGCTTCGTTTAGTTGACTTAATAAAAAATAATTTAGGTACCAAAGTAGCGTGTATTGGTAATCAATTTTTATCGGTTAGTCTTACAGTATTTTCTTACGTCTTTAATTATCCATTCTGGATTGTCAGTTTAATGTTTTTTGTTTGATTTCGATTATTTTCACATGCCACGAAAAAATTACTTCTTCAATAACGCTACCGCTATCTGAAAACCGAACAAGAGCCAGTCGGACTCCCGCGCTTAGGATTCCGAATAAGTAGCGTTACTAAAGGCTGCCCGCCATATGTATTTTTTTATGTAAAGTTCCACTTGCTCTCCATCTTGACTACTACTCGTCGGACGTAGCGAACCAAGTCACGCGCTTGCCTAGTATGTTTGTCTCACTCTAATCTATGTACTTACAGCAATGTCCTACTCTAACAACCAGGTTACATGCATTAATTAATTCTTACCTGAACAGCATCATCCAGACACCGTCCCCAGGCATCAGACCGGTCGACGAGCGAGTTCCACTTGCTCTCCAACTTGGCTACTTCTCGTCGGATCGAGCGAGCCAGGTCGCGCGCTTGCTCTTCGGCCGAGCGGTAGTTGCGCGAGTCACCTTCGCTGTCGCGGCTCGCTGTGGACAAAAAAAATAGTATTCAGTATTTATTACATAATGTTGTTATGTACAAGGTGTTATCATTTTTGGTTAAAACATGAACCCTGTTAGGGCATAGAAACAAAGAAACCTTATATATAATCAATGAAGCTAGAAATGTTACAATTAATCAACGTTATAAAATGTCATATGGAACTGGAGGAAGGAGGGATTGTTATGTTTTTGTAAATAATCTTTAAAAATATAAATAGGCTTCACAAAAAAGATTATCATTTTACCGTCTGATGTAAGCTTGAGTAAATTAGTCGCAGCAACCCCCAGCGTTATGCGTCGTGATTATTAAATTATTCTCTCAACTAATTTGACGCGATAATCAAAAGCGAGAAGGGATTCATAACTAATATTGCGCGCCATCTATCGCCACCAGTTAAAAGCTCGAAGTAAATTAGCCACTGCAACCCCCAGCGCGCTGCGTCGTAATTATTAAATTCCTGTGTCGGAATGCTTGCGCCACGTGCCGAGCCGAGGCGATTCCTGTAGCGTAGCATTTGTGGTCTGGTAAACCAATGTATCTGTGACCTAGAGTCTAGACATTCATAATTTACACGGCTGCAACTGCAAGTATACATGGGCGATGGTAATCGCTTACCATCAGACGATTCGCCTGCTCGTTGGCCTCCTATATCATAAAAAAACCGGTGAAGTGCGAGTCGGACTCGCGTTCCAATTAAGGGTTCCGTACATAAGTCCGACTCACGCTTGAGTGCACATTTCTAATAGGTTTTCCGGTCATCTATAGGTAAAGAACTATTTTGTGTATTTTTTTCGAAACTTTTAGACCCAGTAGTTATGGAGATAAAGGGGAGGGGGGGATGGTGGGACAGACAGACACGAGTGATCCTATAAGGGTTCCGTTTTTTCCTGTTGAGGTACGGAACCCTAAAAACATACAACAGGATCAAAGCTAGCTTTTAAAGTTCTCTAAATATCATTGGCGTTGGTTTGTTCCATACTCATACTTAATGTGACATCCTATGATCCCTGTATTTCTTAAAGTACTGGATCGCTTTAAGCGAACGCTTTCCGGCTGTTAGAATATGATCATTGTAAACCAAAATATTTTAAACTACTACGAGATGCCTATGGATAACAATATGACTTTTTGGATTGTGCTGGGGCAAAACGCAATTTTAAAGAGCCTTTTCATGTTTCAAAATTCAATGAAAATTTAGGAACATTGTGCGTTTGAAGGTTTGTCTATACGGCCTCAATTCAAAATTTAAAAATGTCATTGATATTTCACGCCTGTAAGCAGGTGCCTCCTACAGTTCACGTACGCATTTTTGCATGTCAAAGAGCCGGCGACTTTCTGGCCTAAATCGGAAGCTTAAAAATGACGTTGACACTTCGCATAAATAAATTCCTCCTCGTTATATGTACATGGATAGAGTTGGACCAAGCTAACTCTATATGCTATTTGCAACGACAAAGTGTGGCAATGTCATCATGAATATCAAATTTCTATGAAAATATGACGTTTACAATGATACTCGACGGAGTAAAAAAGTGAGGACTTTGTTTTATTCAAGATTGTAAAGTTAACTTATACGCAGCGCAATTCGGGAAATGAATTAGAGATTCACTAGATATGAAATAGTTATGTGACGTTCCACGGCAAAAGGTACCTTATGGCGGTTGGCGCATACGCTATTATTAACGCCGCTCCAATATTATTGCAGCCGCCGAAGGTACCTTTTGCCGTGGAACGTCACATATCTTTACTATTTCATATCTAGTGAATCTCAAATTCATTTCCCGAATCGCACCGACGGACTCTAGTTGTGCTTTCAAGAGGAAGACATATGAGCAAATACATCTAAATCTGTATGTAAATCCCTTTGGTAATTACACGCACGACGTCCGTAATAGCCCGGTGTCGGACTGCCCTCAAGGCGTAAACTTCGTTCCGAGCAATTTGCCGGGATAGGATTATGCCGCGGCAGTATTGATTAATAGAAAAGTGAACGGAAATATGATTAAAAATCGGCCAATCTTGTTGAGCTATGCATATTAAAACCGATTGGTTAATTTTTAAAGTAAAAGCACAAATAACCAATTAAAAAAAACATTATGTAGGTATGTAATCAAGAAGATGAAAATTGCAATGATAATGCTAATAACATATGCAGGTATATATAAATTTAGTAACGTGTGTTACTTGAAATCATCTATTTTAGTTGTTTTATATTTCATTTGAAATCAAATGAATATAAATCTTACCCTTTAAAATATTAAACAGCATAAACATTAATTACGTAGTTGGCGTTGTCCCCGTGGTCTCGGAGAAGACCACGAGACAACGGGGACAACGCCGTCCTCGAAACATCGGAGGTAAATTTAAAACTTAATTTTACGCGATTAAGTAAAAATCGCAAAAGTTTGAATCAGTGTAGTATAAACATTAAGAAAGTAACTCCAAATCTAAATAATCACAGCAAAACAAAAAGAAAAGCAAAACAATCCACAATATCACTAACAAAATACTCAACAAACTATCCGCTATTCGTGCCATTACGACAAATTGCATTGTTACTCTCAACGGTCCTCGAGGAGAGTCGGGCGAGCCACTAGGCGAGTAACTCGCCCGTGCGAAGACAGCACAGATATGTTCCTATTGCGCAGCCGAGTCCAATTTTTTACACGAACCAAAATTTGAAGAGAAAACCGGCAAAGTGCGAGTCGGACTCGCCCACCGAGGGTTCCGTACTTTTTAGTATTTGTTGTTATAGCGGCAACAGAAATACATCATCTGTGAAAATTTTTACTGTCTAGGTATCACGGTCCATGAGCTACAGCCTGGTGACAGACAGACGGACGGACAGCAGACCTTAATAATAGGGTCCCGTTTTAACCCTTTGGGTACGGAACCCTAAAAATGAAATAGATAACTCCCTAGCTTCTAATCTTAACCAATGTATTGATATAAACGTTCGACTCGTCCGCACTCAAAACGTTAGGAATAACATTTCACTGCCGTATTCGAACTTCAAGATATTCACAAGAGACGACACTTACTAGATCCATTCTAGATACGTTTTTAGATATCAACTAGTTCTCTTTTGCAGCGCAATTCGGGCAACCAATGTCACTTTTACGTTAGATAGAGTAAGATATCTATTAGATGTGAATTGGATCTCTAAGTCATATCCTGTGGAAATCGTTCAACAGCATCTCCAGAATCGCGCAAATGTCAAATTTGACAGGTTAGATCTTAAACATATCGTTATGGTATCTTGGTGATGTCTAAAAGATGTCTAATAGATGTCTATTTCAAAATCCGAATCGGGCCCATAGTTAATTTTACGGTGCGCGCGCATATTAAGTACTCTTACATACTGCCCGATTCGAACTTTGAGATACGTCAATTAATAGATCTAGAAACGATATGGATTAGATGTATCAGTGTCAAAAGTGGCGTTTTTGTTTGAAGAAACGTCACATTTGACACCGACATATCTAATCCATATCGTTTTTAGATCTATTAACTGACGTATCTTAAGTTCGAATCCGGCCGATAGTGAATTTAAAAGCAGATGGGATACTTGAGAGTCTGCAAAGTTATTAGCTTAGCATTTTTTTTTTTTTTTTTTTTTTTATGTTATAGTCAGCAAGCGAGCAGCATTTCTGCATACAAACATGTATGCAGAAATGCTAAGCTAATAGTTTTGTTGACTGTACCTACTCGGACATGGTTTTAATTTCACCTCGATACCACGCGTTCCCAAGATAAAGGGAACAGACAGACGACGTACGGACGGACGGACAACAAAGTGATTCATGAGGATTCTGTTTTTTCCTTTTGAGGTACGGAACCCTAAAGAGGAGTGTACAGTTTCAACAATGTGCATTGCGCACCCCGAGTGTCCATAGGCTGCGTTTACCATCAGGCCGTGTATTTAATATGTGGCATACAAATCTTACTACAAGGAAAAGCTTTATACACGTAGCGATCGCGTAGCACCATTTTCCGCTACGATATTTGTTTGCTACGGGCTACGGCGTAGCACTTTGTAGCAAACCTTAAAAAACTGATGTAGAATTCAGATTTCAAATCGTGATTAAATTGGCGAGTTGCCAGTTAAATAAATAAATATAGGACATTGCCAGTAAGTTTTTTTAATTATTTATTTAATTGGACGTTGCCAGTTAAATAAATAATTAAAAAATATAGGACATTTTTAGACAAATTGACTAGGCCCCACGGGTAAGCTCAAGATGGCTTGTGTTGTGGGTACTCAGACAACGATATATATAATATATAAATACTTAAATACATAGAAAACAACCATGACTCAGGAACAAATATCTGTATCATCATACAAATAAATGCCCTTACCAGGATTCGAACCCGGGACCATCGGCTTCATAGGCAGGGTCACTACCCACTAGGCCAGACCGGTCGTCGAAGCCAGTTGAGGCGTGTCAAGGTGGTACCATAATTATATCATATCAAATCAAGTTAAGTCTTTGAAACTTTGACACCGTCGTGGTGTCAAACAAAACCCACACATAATCACATGCAATACTTGTACATAATTAAATGTACAAACAGCAACACTCCTAATTGTACATCGGTGGACCTTATTACAAAAGGCGTACGGTCCATCGATGTAGGTACAGTTCACAGTGTGGGTGATGGTACAGTCAACAACAGAGCTATGAATACAGGCAAAAATATGTATACACGACCTTAATGCACAGGCAATAAAGTACTGTATACATATTTTTGACACTTTGCCTGTATTCATAGCTCTGTTGTTGACTGTACCAAAGACAGGCAAATCCAAGTTTAAAAAAAAATAATCTAAAGATCTAATTAAGCTAAAAAACATCCGGTCTTTAATTAACATTACATGCGGGCCTTTTGTGTGTGAAGGTAGCGGGGCCAGAAGGAGATTACTTTAAACCGCCTTTACTATTTACGAGTACAACTATTTTCATCCCGTCTGTAAGTTCTAACCAGAACCCCTAGTGCAGCGGTCGGCAACCAGCGGCCCGCGAGCCTGCCTGGCTATTTTGTATGTAATATTGACAAATGACAATGTCTGATAAAGTCATAAATATTAACAAAGTGCGGCCCGCGTCCACTTCGTTGACTGCTATGTGGCCCTTGGCTGCTAAAAGGTTGCCGACCGCTGCCCTAGTGTAATTTTCATTCGATAGCGTGACAGACGTACGCGTTTGCGTTAAGTCTCATTTTGTATGGGATTTTGAACAGCGCGCCAAGCGGGACGTTTTGGGAACTCAAAATCTCATACAAAAAGAACCTAACACGAACGTCACGTCACGTCATGCTATCAAATGAAATTTGCACTAGGGGTACGGTAGGTATATTCGAGGCTCTGTGAGCTGTACACCTCGCAATGAGTAAAAAAAAGTAAAAAAAAAACCGGGCAAGTGCGAGTCGGACTCGCGCACGAAGGGTTCCGTACCATAATGCAAAAAAAACGGAAAAAAATGCAAAAAGAAAACGGTCACCCATCCAAGTACTGACCACGCCCGACGTTGCTTAACTTTGGTCAAAAATCACGTTTGCTGTATGGGAGCCCCACTTAAATCTTTATTTTATTCTGTTTTTAGTATTTGTTGTTATAGCGGCAACAGAAATACATCATCTGTGAAAATTTCAACTGTCTTACTATCACGGTTCGTGAGATACAGCCTGGTGACAGACAGACGGACGGACGGACGGACGGACGGACGGACAGCGAAGTCTTAGTAATAGGGTCCCGTTTTACCCTTTGGGTACGGAACCCTAAAAAGTATTACTAGTAAAAATAAAACTATAAAAAATTGATTAACATAAAAATACACAAATCTAAAAAAACCTAGTGTTCATCTTTAAATAAAAAGGCAACTATGGGTCAGGTACGAAGAGATCTGCTTATATTGGCCATTTCATTAAAGTTTTTTGAATAGCCACCCTACACGCAATCTAAGTAAATTAATTGAAAGTGTAAACCAGCCACCGGATTATTCGGGTTACTCTTGGATTTGTGTAAGTAAATTTCCTCCTTTGGCCACGCAAATGAGCACGGTTCAAAGAAAGTTTGTTACGCCCCGTATCCTATCTCCCACGGAAGAGAAATAAACTACTCATTAAAGCTAGTAGGTATTCTAAAATCTTTATATATTTTTACAATATAGTGATAACTGTCACATATACATTATACGACTAAAGCTCGACATAACTAAAGCTCACCGAAAGTTTATTTGAAATTTTTATTTATTATTTTTCAAGGTCATACCTCATTTTCCTTCTTTACGTATTTCTAAAACTATTATTCAGGGTCACTACATCATAAATAACAAGAGCGCAAACCCGTCAACGTTATCGACCAAAATGGCGGGTCCTAACGAACGCTCCTTCCTTTTTCAAACGCCATTGGTCCCCCGAAGTCGTTCCATTTTCAAATTTATAGACCGGCCGGCGTAACGGACGCATTTGGGCGTTTTTTTTCCAAATGAGGATTTCGAAATAGAAAAATCTAATATTGATATATGAATCGCAATGCATATCACGCAAGTTTTTAGTAAAGAGAAAGCTGCATTGAAAGTTAAGTCAAATCAATATCAAGTTTTTGGCAGTTCGAGTGCCTCCAAGGCGTTTATGACGTGGTTTTGGCGAGAGAATGCTTGTTTTTTTATGTTTGGATAAAAAAATGTTGCGTAAGAGTGTAATTTGGGCGCCCGCTCGATGTTGGTTTTTGGACAATGAATGTTGCTTTACGTTTCAGAGTTGTTCGTTTTACGGCTTAGACTGAAGGTTTTTTGAGGGATTTCAAGTAAAGTGTAACAAATACGGTGCCCTTTTTATTTATTTATTCTTTACAAGCACCTTTTCTTCAACTTTTACATGTACCTATACGTCTTACGTAACGTCTAGTCAGTTCTTTATCACATATTTAGTTTTTATGCGTTCTCAGAACTCGTATTTACATTAACCAAATATCAAGGATTTGACATATAATAAATCAATAAACATCGATTACGATGTATAACTATACATTATTATTTTACCCTTAAACATCTACTTAGTGATATTCTACTCACAATGTATGAATCTCTCTTGCACCAACATGAACGTCTCTGTTTGACTGGTATAGAATTGGCATTAAGCCCGCCATTGGTACATTTTTCTTTGTTTGTGCAATGAAGTTTAAATAAATAAATCTATGTACTTATGTAATGTAAAAAGTTGCCCTATTGTTTTCCATACATTAGCCTAAAATTAACCACATCAGTCAGATGTACAGTCGTACATCGTAGTGGTATCTCAGTTCGTTAGCCCATCATGCAAATGTGGAGCGCTGTGTTTAGTTTCCATCTGGTTCACGAATAAAGCCATGTTAGTTGCTGATGGTCTGATTTGTTTTTATTTGCAATTGGTCTAAAATTAAAGGTATCAAATGTATTTCTATTGAAAATTCTGTTGGATGTTTTGAAACAATGTTTTTTAAACGGATTTGTTAAAGAGATTGGTGGCCGCGCTTTCGAATGAAAGAAGCGCCTAACGTCCGTTGGCTCGTTGGGTGGATGACATTCGAAAAATCGCGGGGCACTTTTGGATGAGACTAGCCCAGGACCGGGATAAGTGGCGTACACGAAGAGAGGCCTATGCTCAGCAGTGGGCGACTGAAGGCTAAAATGATGATGATGATGTTATATTGCCGTATTATTAAACAGCTAGCTTCTTCCCGCAAATTCGTCTGCGTGAGATGAGGATGATGATGAATAAAAATTGTCATGTGTTTATTCCCCGGGCCTTAAAGTATCTCCATACCAAATTTTATCCAAATTGGTTCAGCGGTTTAAACATAACAGACAGATAGGCTACTTGTTTATTAGTTATTACACGTGTAATAAAAAAACGTAAACTCAAATAAATGTCATAATTATACTCAAACCAAATCCTTATTCCTCAATCCCCAAATATTAGTTAATCATATATTTTCATTTGACTTTTTTTAATTCTATTCATATCATCTATTGAGTTTAGCACAACTTTCTATCTAAAACGAATTTAGATATTTATTTAAATACCTAAATTCGATGTAGGTATTTACCTACATCGACTTTAATCCTCACTGAGAATCTTATTTACATATATCGTACACGTATGTCTCGAAAGCAGAGATCAAAGCGTAACAGAAGGCTGTATAAAGCCATTAGCTTGCCGGCGACAATCCGCAAATCGCCCTGTGGAACCCTATTGCTTTGCTTGTCAGAAGGAATACATTAGTGCCTAGAACACCGCCCTGAGCGACACCCGTATGTTAATAAGTCGACGATATGTCACTAGATTAAACAGTTCCAATTTGATAACGTCAAAAGTCAACATATACGGATGAGAAATTCTGAGATGTTACTATCTCTGGTGTAATGCCATGTTAATTGCCTATGTTTTTATAATGTACTGTACTATCTTTTGCCTATGTACTGTCAGAAAGATTTTTGTTGTTCTTGTCTATCATGCTTTTACTAAGACTTTCAATTTCAATGTTGCGAGTTTTTTGTTGTTGATTTAAGTAGTGTTATGGACTCATTATACATAAGCAAATTTGAATTCGTAGTGTCGATAGTGGCAGAATTTTTATTCATGTGTTAAAAAAGCATCAAAAGCTTTTGACATGCAAATTTATATCAGAAAGAGCTGAATGCCATTCGGATAAACTGGAGTGTAGTTAGGAGCGCTGCTGAAGACCAAGACACGTATAGTGAGCTCGTGGAGGTCTGTAAAGCTCTGCGTTACCTACCATAGGGAGAACAACAGCAGCATATTTATATACTTTTTACACTGTTTAGGTCAAGGGACTTGCTTTAACAAAACTTCCATAATACTCATTAAATAGGTATGTTTTTTGTACCCTCCAAAGTATCAAATATTAACTTACGTTCAGTATCACTGGTATCAGAGAGAGGAGGCTCGTTGGCGATGTACTGCCGGCCACTAAGCAGGTTGCTCTCAACGACTGGTCGCTTGTCTTCCAGTTGCCTCCGGAACGCGCGGTGGTCGTCCTGCAAAAGGTGTTATAACGGTCACATGTGGTAAGCTTAATTTTAAGGAATATGCTTCCAGTAAAAAACACAGGGAAATTAAATATCCTGATTAAAGGGTAAATAAAGGGTAAATAGTACAAGCTTTGCTTAGTTTGGGGCTAGGTTTGATCTGTGTAAGATGTCCCCTAATATTTATTTATTTTATTATTTTTTAAATATTCACTGAAAATATAAATTCTTATTTATAAAATAAACATAATGAATTAATGACATATAAGGACGCATATCCACTATATCCAGCTTATCAATGAAGATTATATGGGTCCTAGAAGGATATAATATTATATGCTACATAAACTACGAAACACCTCTCTGTATTAGATTATATACACTCTGTCTCAGATTATCTAGTCTACAGTATTTTCTTTCAAGTCTGTTTTACACTTCTATGACGGATCATCTTGGACATTAGGACAACTTCAAAAGGTTGACTACATAAAATAGCATCATGACTATTCAACCAACAAACTACAAAATATGTCAACTACATAACGCATAACACAAAAAAAAAACAGCTCCACAGACGAAATAAGTACTTTAAAGTTAAAAGTATAACTCATTCACAAACCAGGACATGTTATAAATCCCGTAAAAGTTGAAGATTCCTAAGTAGAGATGTTAAAACATGATACACTATCGCGGCGGGCGCCATTATTTTTGATTCGCGCGGATTTATGGGAGGAAGCGGGCGTGAAATATCGCGTATGAATCGGACCCCTCTATAGATGTTGTAAAGTAGGTCTGTTATACGGATAGTCTGAGAGTTAGACAGTCAATCTGAGATATTATACCTACATAACTGAGCAAACTATACACTGATATTGATGCTGATATTTTCAAGATTGACGAGATAATCCATTGGCAACTATGACAAAAAGGTTTTTAAGTAGCAACCATATAAGTAAAGACGCAAAATAGGAAGCTTCATTACTACATATTCTGATTTAAATATACTTACATAAATAGGTGTATTATTTGAATACTGCATAGATCAATAGATTAGTGTTGATATGTTTACGAAAAAGGAATAAAATATGGGCCCGATTCGGATTTTGAAATAGACATCTATTAGACATCTTTTAGACATCTCCAAGATACGATAACGATATGTTTAAGATCTAACCTGTCAAATTTGATATTTGCGCGATTCTGGAGATACTGTTGAACGATTTCCACAGGATATGACTTAGAGATCCAATTCACATCTAATAGATATCTTACTCTAACTAACGTAAAAGTGACATTGGTTGCCCGAATTGCGCTGCAAAAGAGAACTAGTTGATATCTAAACTATACCGTATCTAGTACGTGCCGTCTCTTGTGAATATCTTGAAGTTCGAATACGGCAGTATAAATCTACTTACATATTCGAAGGATTCATTTCATGAAACATTTTACAAAAAATTACTACGGATATCTCATTTCTACACATATAATTTAATAACGTTTTCTTTCCTGACTCTTGGGCTAGACATGATAAAATATCGTTCTCCTATACGTTACGTATCGGTAATAAAGTTTATGGCCCTCAAAACGGGTTTTATACTCGTTATGCGGCCCAATTGTTTTTGATAGGTAAGTATAAAAACAGAAATTGATTGCGTTAGACCCTTTTGTCAAACTAATAAGATACCTATACTATGAGATATGTATGTATGTTTGTGATAAATATAATTACTACTATCAATCCCGGCGAACTTAGTACCGCTAGTTAATGAATGTTATAACTTTCGAAATCTGCACCCCCGAGAACCTAGAAAACGAATTTCATGACTTTTTATTACGAAAAAGTACATGCCCACCATCGCACATGGTAATCATTTTTGAAATCCGCACCTCAATAACTTAGAAAAAGATATCCATGACGATTGTACGAAAAAGTACATGTCAGAAATCTTGGATTCAAAAATCTGGCCATATTTTTTGAAATCCGTACGTAATTAGATTTCTCTATATTTAAATGATTATACAGGGTGTTTGGTACATCGTTTGCTACATTAAAACGGCAGTCATTTGCTATCAGCCCAGGCCTAGAAATTTTTAATTTTGTGCACTTTTTTTTCAGCTCTATGCCAGTTTTTCGTAAATATCAAATTTTTACTTGCGCAGTAGTAAAAAAACCATGGCCAATTTTTTTTTCTAGACATGAGTAGATAGCAAATGACTCAACCTATCTGCCGTTTTAATTTGGCAAACGATGTACCAAACACCCTGTATATTGTGTTAATTACTAGGAAAAGCAATCTAATTTCAAAATGAAAATGTTTTAGCTCAAGTAAAACCGCCTAAAAATCGTACACCAACCAGCTAGCCCGCTAAATAGAGCTAATCCAAGCCGTCAACATGCTTAATCAGTTGCGGGATCACGCGCCATTTTGCTTCGCCATTTTGGTTTCGGCCGGGCCGCAAAATGGCTGACTCGTGTTAACAAATTGATAGCTAGGGCTGCTAAATTTAGTTACGTACGATTTTTTTTTTGTTTTGAATTAGAATGTGATTTGTTTTTATTGTGTTAATATGATTGTTTTATTTTAAAACGGACTGACCATTTGGTCAAAATTACAGGGAGCTGTGTTGGATAAGATGTAAAACTCTAGATATAGACGTCTGTCTTTTGTGGATAATTATTGACTTAGAAACTTTAAGTTTTGTGTAAAGCTCTAATATACAATACTTGGTTTCTCAAACTATGAAAAAATCAAGACTGCAAGACACACCAATAGTACGTGTTATCCTCTAACGGCCCAGTGGTCAGTAAAAAGCCTCCCATTCCATTGTATTTTGATAATATTAACAAATCGTAATTGCATGGCATGCTTTTATTTGTGGGTTAGGTAAATAGGTAAAACTCACATCACATTGTTACTTATTTGTATAAAATATAGCGCTTCGCCATTGGGAAAATACTTATAAATAGACTCACTGAAGTGCCAACCCTATATCAAAGCAAAATACTAGAAACGTTTACAAATTTATTCATTATGGTTTGCAAATTAATTACGCCCGGAATAGTTGTAATAATTCGAGATTTGTCCGATTAGTGGACCGCAATTTACATTATTATTCGTAGCGATATTAAATTTGAAGCAATTATTGTGTAATTAAAGTTAACATAGATTGTAAAATCTGTGCCTGTCTGATTGCAAAATATTTGCACTAGGCAAAAATTATTAAAAAATAAAGTGCGTCTTTATTCTTCGATTTAGGCATTTTACATTAAAATTACAAAATGCCAAATACCATCACCGATTCTAACCTACACTACAGCCTCGTGAAAATATCGGACCCAAGAACTGGTGGGATATATAATATCAAATAATTATATGTACATGAAACTCAAGAGTTTCTTTCATCTAATTTCTTTGAATATGTGGAATATTGACAAGTGTGTGCGGTGTGTGGGGAGGTTCTGGAATGTCACTACCGAACTAGGGATGTTACTAGTAATATCATTGCAAGTGATAGTGTCTGGTCTGCAATAGAAAATGAATCTGATATCGTGTTGAATATCAACGTACGTACATTTACAACGCAAGTACAGTCACCTGCAATAATATGTTACACAACGAGGGCCGCAAAAATATCTGACACTATCTTTTTTGCAGCGCAATAAGAGCGCGTCACATCTTTTTGCGGTCCTCGTTGTGTAACATATTATTGCAGGTGACTGTACATATGTAGCGTGTTTTAGAATATCATCTTTGTGAAGATCATCAAGATCATCTTTTTAGAATATTCTAAAACACGCTACGTGTTTTAGAATATCATCCAATTAAACAGGATTTCTGCAAAAAACCCCCGTTTGTTCAACAGATCTCTGAATAATAATGGGAGCAATAAATCAGTTCCGTGCGGAAGTATTAATTATTACTTAGTTAATCTAAAATTCTGTAAAGTAAGAACTTCCATTAAGGTCGACCGTAATGGGCTTTTTCGAGAAGGTGCGTTTTATGTCGCACTTTTGGGATACGAAACTTTGGCTAAAATAACGTGACACGTCAAGTAATTGTCTTTCACCTGTTAGTGTTTGATCCTTTCGCATTTTCTCAAAGGTTAGCTGGAAGAGATCCCTTTTAGGGATAAGTTCGCCTTGTACATAACATTTTTATTTTTGTTTTCTTTTTGTCCGTTTTATGTAAACCTGTTTATGTGCAATAAAGTGACATACATACATACATACATACAAGTGGCAATAGTAGGTAGGTTTATGAACAGTATGAAATTGTTCTAGAAGAAAAGAGAGAATTTACAATACCTAAATAATGCATAAGAAAAGTCTTAACCGCGTAAATCCCCCCTCGTATTCTTTTACAAGTTTAGTACAAATTAAATTT
The DNA here is from genome assembly GCF_910591565.1 of Cydia splendana. Classification (NCBI taxonomy): domain Eukaryota; kingdom Metazoa; phylum Arthropoda; class Insecta; order Lepidoptera; family Tortricidae; genus Cydia; species Cydia splendana. The sequence continues at coordinate 1,008,422 of NC_085960.1, read as the reverse complement.
TAATTTTAAATTCTTACAAAAACAAGCCTAAAGCTTAGAGAATTTAGTAACTGGAGACGCTATGGCTGTCATTTTCTGTACAAAACACACCGACCGACCTGACCTACCGACCGGTCTGGCCTAGTGGGTAGTGACCCTGCCTATGAAGCCAATGGTCCCGGGTTCGAATCCTGGTAAGGGCATTTATTTGTATGATGATACAGATATTTGTTCCGAGTCATGGTTGTTTTCTATGTATGTATATATTTCGTTGTCTGAGTACCCACAACACAAGCTTTCTTGAGCTTACCGTGGGGCTTAGTCAATTTGTGTAAAAATGTCCTTAATATTTATTTATTTAAAACAGTCTGCCGATTTTTAGGTGGAGGGGAAGTCAATATTGCTATTTCTACATGATATGTACGTAACGTACAAATATCCATGTCAGTCCATACGCAAGTTTGCACAATTGTTCAAGGTTTTCGGCAGAGGGGTAAGCTTTTAAAGGTGACTCCGGTTATTAAATGCTCTAAGGCCTAAAGGTGATTGTTACCTGTTGTTTGAGGACCTGCGCAAGATCCCCGCGCGGCGGCGCCAGCGCACCCAGCTCGGTCTCCTTGCGGATCACCCACTCGGTCAGCTCGCGCAGAGACAGCAGTAACGCGGACCAGTGCTCAGCGTTGCTCTCCAGCCGGTTTCTGTGGACAATATGGCTTAGTTAGCAATTATCTTCATTATTAAGAAGTATACACATGAATAGGTACAGTAATTAGAGAAGAATATGAAATTAATAAAAATATCCCATATATTAATTCATTGTAATATTTTTTTATTCTTACTTATATAATTGTTTTCGTTTCTTGTTGGTACAGTCAACTACAAAGAGATGTTATCCCCTTTTTTACCTTACTGCATTGTGATAAAGTGAAAAAATGGATACAATACATCTCTTTGTCTATACAATAAACTGACTATACAAAGTCACTAGTATAAATGACTATACAAGTAAACTCTCTCCAGCGTTGTTGACCTTCCTCCATCTTAAAAGCGTTGTAAAAAGGCAAAATCCTATAACAGAGCGCGGCGTTTTAAGTGTGCAGAAGTGATGTGTATGTCGACGAAAAAAAATATCTTAAAATATTATTTATGTTTTTCAAAACAATTAATGTCATAATGTGATTAATAGTAAGCCGAGTTGATTAGAAAATAATATAAATCTTATTAAACAAATAAAGAAATTTCAAATGCAAAATCCGACTTGAACACAAATTGTAACCAAATTGTATTCAGCGGAGTGAATAATCACGAGGAATTCTAACTCGCTAAACTCTAAACAAAACAATAGGATGCAATATTAACAACTTGCTCAGACAAAGTTGGCTGGAGCAGTTGCTAGTCCAAATGGCAAACTTGGAAAGTCGGAATTTGGTTATTTTATTTTATTATTAGTGACAAAAAATTTGAAAAGGAAAAGATAGTGTTTTAGAATACGAGCACAAAATGTACGTAAGTATCTATTATTTTTACCACAAAACAAAAAATATTGATCTGGACCTACCTAATTCTAAGATTGAATTAAATTGAATAATAGGGATTTTAACAATCACGAAGATAAAATGTTAACTCCACGCTGAAAGTAAAAGTGCCAAAAGTGTTAGAAGTGTTAATGGCATTTTAAAATTTAATAATATTGGCTCTAGCAACACAAAAAACCGTTAACATGGCTTGTCGCACGACTATGGCATGTAACTATCTTTGTTACTTAAGTATTTTAGTTTAAGACATACGTTAACTGCCAAATTTCGCAACTACCAACATTTACGTTCATAAATCCGAAAGGCTAGTTGAAATCAAACCCGTCTGCATGCCGAACTTCCCAATCGAAGTCTACATGTTTCAGATTTCCATGACCGGACCGGTATGGGGCAAATAGTTCAAAGTCTGGTAACGATGCGCGCTTGATTAAAATATCGATGCTGACTGGGCACTTAATTTATACGATTTTCACATACACTTTATAACATGGTCCATATTGCATTTAGGTACAGATGTGCTTGTGCAAGTTGCGAAAAGTTTCCAAAAAGTTGGAAAAGTTCTCAGAAATTACAGGAAAATAAAAGAAAATGGGCATGTGCTAAAAACCTTTTATAAGTAAAGCAAATTTGACCGAAAATATGAGGTAGGATAAAAGCGAAGTTTGCCTAAATGCCAGACTTTACTCCGGCTGAGTAAGGAGTTCTCTGCAGGCGTTCACTCGCCTTCGTCTAACTGTGATTTCGTAGGGATGGGAAACTTACGTTGAAATGAAATTAGTTCGTAAAAAAAACTTGTATTGTAGTTCGGGCGATTTTCCGCAACTTGACGTCTTGCGCCTATTGTGCGTGATAGGGGGTGGACTAGTCTTGCCATCCCAGCTCCTCGAGGAATCCTATCAAACCTTTGATGTTGAGTAGGACCTCGGGGAGGTCTCTCGGGGATCCGAGATGTTTTGCCCTGTATGGGGCCAATCCGCTGCATTCCAACAACTTATATGAACAACTTTTTTCCCAAAAAGTGTGAAATGATCATTACGATGTTTATTCAGTAACTAAACGTTAAAAATAATATATAACAAATATAAGGAAGGTATTTGTAGCCAATCTATGCGAGGAGCCATGCAAAGATATCGAATTATTTTTTTAATTACGAGTACATATCGCCGTAAATACTATCAGAGCCCGTCAATGGGCCGCGGTCCCGTGGTATGTTAATTAATTATTTGCAAACAGTTTCATTGCGTTGTTGATTGCAGCGAATTAGCGGCATTAATCGAATGCGAAGCCAGCGAGCCATGAATCATTGTGAGTAAAAGTGCTTTATTTAATTTTAAAAGATTAAAAGGTTGTGAAATTTCGTGGTAAATGAATTTTTGATATATCAGAAACACTAAAATATTTGCTATAAATTTTATAAAAAAAATAATATAGTAAAAGGTTAAACTTGTTCTTAAAGTTTTGTTTTTGACAATTGTGCCTGCGGGTAAAATTTTGGTATTGTGTTTAAGTTTCAAAAGTTTTTTTCTAAAAGCGACGAAAATGCCGTGTAATAGTTACCTATTGCTTTGATATTTTTATTAAAATTAATTTCAAGTTTGTTTGCTTGCTTTTATTTGAAAGTATGTTTTTCTTTCGTCTTTCTTTTGACGATCATAATAATGCATTTATGTAAATTGGCATAGATTAACAATAATATAATGTAATGATGTTTATATTTAATTAAATCTAAATATATGTAAGTATACATATGTCTTTCCCATCACGGAAGAATGGTGTTCCGGACCTTTGGGAGGCATGCGCGGAGCCGAAGCCAACACGTAGAGGCCCTTTTGACACTTTAATGAAATGTAAGGGGTACACCGAGCGGATGCTGCCCTTACCCGTGTCATGGGACGCACGCAGAGGCAGCACCCGCCAGGGTGTAAGGGCTATTGAGAGTTGATGGAATCTAAAATGAACTAGGTTATTGGGTGAAAGCGATGGACTAAGTTAAGTATACATATATTATTATAATATACCAATAAATAAATAAATAATTAATAAATTCTTACACAGATCGACTAAGTCCCACAGTAAAAATAAAAATGAAACACACACACAGTAATAATAAATAAAAATACTGAATATAAAATTTACTATTTGAAACTTAGAGGATATAACCAATGTTAATTCCTCTGAGATTTGAAATGTTGTATGTAAAGTCATTGTAAAGCCGACCACTGACTAACAGTCCGCTGGACGATACCGGCCGGTCAGTTGTTCGGAACTGTCAAATTTTTGTTCTAAACTGACAGGCCGATATCGTCCGGCGGCCTGTTAGTCAGTGGTCGGCTTAAAGTATACTAATGCATGAAATGAAATTTTAATTTAATTAAGAAATAAAACTGGGAATTATGTTGGTTTATTAAGGAATAAAGAGGTTATATTATTATTTTGTATATATGTACAAACAACAAGGTATTTATTCAAAGTAATTTTTAATTAATCAAAAACATATCCCATCACTACGTCTCCATATCTCAAATGCTACATTTGGCGGCAATTGCACAGACTTTTACACTCCTTTGCCTTAATTCGAGCCCCACATAACTTTCAGCTTTAATTTGATATGCACAAAGTCTCATTTCGAATGATTACTTCAAACTTTAAGTTTTAACCACGATATTCGCTGCAGTTCACGAGAATCTTAACGTTATTGAAATAAGAGACGTTTTCCAATGGTTTTTAGAATTGTTCGAGGGTAGGTCTGGATGGGTCCCGTAGGTTAAAGTAATGAAGATGAAATGTCATTTCGGTATAAATTAAGCCAAGTTGGAATTGCGGTGAGATTCAAAAGTTTGAGATAAAAATTAGTCTGCTCATGAATTAAATTAAAACGCGGGTAGATGATAATTTGTATTAAGATGGATTACAAGGGGGATTATTCATAAGCTCGTCATTATCGTATGTTAACGACTTTTGCACGACGACAATGTCAGTTGTTTTGTACATATTTAACAGCATTAGTACATTGCATTTTTGAACTTTTAAGTAGGTACAGAAGCGGACCGTAATTCATTTGAGTTCGCGCGAAATGTATTGAAAGTAATGCAAATATTAACATCGAATCAATAACAGATTTTCAAAATTTGAACGCCGCTGCAAAAAAAACATTGTGATGAGTAAAGAAAGTCTAAATTTTTTCGCATTTTCGAAAGCTTGCCGATAATTTATTATGTTATTCGGTTTTCTTTATGCTCTAGGTACCTATATACTTTCAGTTCACGTTGAAGCCTCAAAAATACTCACCAACTCGCCCAATGCATAACGAGCAAGATGCACTATAAGTGACAAAAAAGTGTAAAATTTATATCAATTTCTAAATAAAGCTATGTAAACGGATTATTTCGCGTAAAATGAATTTAAAATACATTCCGACGTTTTGAACCCTTCACAGCGTTCGTGGTCAACGGGAGACTGAGGAAAAATATATATTCACTTCTGTCAAAATTACAATGTCCAAAACTACCCACATGCAAAATGGTAATAACTTTTGACGCATAGTCTGATCCGCTACATTTGATACTGAATGTGCCTCCAATCACAATGTAGTAAAAGCCTCAACTCCCACTAAAGTGATTTAACCGGGACTAGCTAACTCAATATGCTGCGAGAGAGCAATTTACACCGCAGATTCATATTTCTATATAAAATGCACGTTTAAAATTGTACAGTCTTTTAGCCTTTTGAAGCAGGTTTTTAAAAAGTTTCATATGGCTGCGAAACCTATAGGTTTCTGTCGGAGGGAGGAGGGAAAGATAACTGGATTTACACAATTCGAGATTTAGTTATTCGATCTGTTTCCGATATGATACTGCTGATCTGTCAGTGTCAAAAGTGACGTTTTTGGTTGAAGGAAGGTCGTTTTGTAACTGACAAATCAGTTTAATGTCAGTTTTATTGTTACAAACCGACCTGTATTTTTGCCAACTCTTATTTTCAATGTACTGTAACATTGACAACGGGGTTCGCTAATTAAACACATAGTAAATACATTCGTCGACGGTCATCCCAACTTTGTCTCAAACTCTACAAACGAAACCGCACACAAAGGTTCACAACTCACCTGCGCTGCGGTCGCAGTGCAGAGGGCCGTGTGTGCGTGTGTCCTTGTGGTTCGGGATTAAATAAAACTGTTTAACTGTACCCTGATTAGAGATGTACAGGGTGAAATTTTAACCACCGTTCATACTCTACGTAGTGCCTTTATAGATCATACTTAACAACTTTTACTATAGGACCAACGCCGACATTGTGAAAAAAAAAACCGGAGCCGTTTCACATAAGCCGGAATGTATAAAACAGCGAATTTTTTTTCGTGATTGGTGCATTGGTCCCATAATAAAAGTTGTTCAGTATGATCTATAAAGTCACTGCGTAGAGTATGAACGGTGGTTAACATTTCACCCTGTATGTATGAAAAAATAAAATAAAGGCCTGTGCACACCGGCTATAGCGAAAAGTAACTTTACTCATCCTGCCGACCCTAAAGTCTCTAATGTCTCTATATCCCAAACTTGAGATAGAATTTCATAACAAAAATAGCCTTAATATTAAGACGCACATTAAGACGAAAACATGATCAGAACAGAACAGAACGCTAACGCCACATCTGGGTTTAAGTTGATCATAAATTATCAATTAGTCTTCTCTCGCGAATAAACTTAGTTCAAAATCTTAATAGACTAGGCTACTAGCCCGTCTCTGCCCGTAAAAGCACTATAAAACGATTCGTCGCTTGTTTTATTCGCGATGGAATCACTAAGCATTTTACGGGCCCACGCATGCAGATCGCTTTTTATTGGAAAACGAGGCCACAAGAGCAGCGGAGAGTGGGACCAATCAACGTGGTATGTCAAAGCATGCAGTTAGTGAAAAAACAGAATGCTTAACGGAGAGAGAGAGAGAAAGAGAGAGAGACACACAGAGAAATGGGGAGAGAGAGAGAGATGCAAGCTGAACAGAATGCGGACACAGTTCGGTTGTATCGCACATTTTAAGCATCTTTATGGCAAGATATAGTGATTGGTGCGCCGAATAGCAGACTGTCCAACACGTAGTACAGGACTGCCCTTTCAAAGCCTACCCTGGAAGCCCAAGACGTGTTCTCGTGGCTGAAAACCTTGGACATTTTTTATGCCAATTCAGTTTATTCTTTTTACCATTGTGAGCCTAGTTACTCAGATATAGCAACATAGCATTTCATTTTTAAATATATCAGGGTCTTACGGGGTGTTCTTTATTCATTCTAATTGAATAGGATTGATTACTTCATGATTGGATGAACCTATTATTTCATCAAACGATTGCCACATCATGAAATAATCAATTCTAGAATCTGGCTATGACTTTAATAATATATTCCCATTCTCTGTGTTTAGTCTCCTGTTTTATGGCCCAACCCAAACATCTCTATCTTCAATCGGAACGAAATAAAACGCTCTTTATGACCACCGCCTTATCGCCTGCGAACACATCTGCACTACTCTCAAACATTTATTGCGCATCACTTGTAAAGTAGGCAATAAAACGGTTTATACGCGAGAAGAGTCGTTTTTGATGCGCCCTTAAAGGGTTCTCAAACGTCAGATATGTACTTAAAACGTGGTCTTTATCGAATATAAATAAACTAGTGGCTATTAGAACTATAGAACTAAAACTTGCGAGTCCGCCATTTTGAAAAAAAAAATAGGAAATAACAAAATATTTTGTAACAACTCTTATGCAAACATTTCATTCAGTGCATTTGCTTTGTGAATAGCAGCATAGTTCTTTGAACAATAAATGGAGGTTGAAGTAAGTTTTCGAACGGCATGTAAGTATGCAGGAACGGACAAAGGCATAGTGGCACAGGAATGCGGGGTCGCGGGTTTGGTTCCTGGAGGAAGCTTTGATACTTGCGGTTTCTACCTTTGGCAACGTAACATGAATATAGGTAAGTTCATCATAAATATGTTTTACATCAGAGTCTAGTAAAAAGGTCCGTAATACATATGAGGACAAGTCAGAGCGAAATGAATGCGCGAATGAAAGCTAAATGATATGATTCCACTATTATTGAAATATCGGTTTGATGTCAGCCCAAGTAACATTTTAGTCCTATAATTTTAGTTTTTATCGCTAAAAGCTTGTATAGACGTCGTATTAAGGTTTCAGAGATGACCACCTGTCGTATAAAAGCGCTTGGCAACACCTTTTTGCTCTATAGGCTTATACAGCTAATATATTCTATAAGCAATTGATGTAAAGGTTTACATCATCATTTTATAGAGCCGTTACAGGCGTGTACTATAACAGGTTCAAATATAATCACTATAGAGCAATATTACTGTATAATAGTATTTGGAATCACTTTTATGCAACTAATTTGCGCTATTAAGGTTCCCTGCCAAGCCGCTATAGTTTTGTGTTTTAATAGTGACAAAAACCCAACTATACAACGATTTTAGGATATAGTGGCTTTAGAGATGACTGCTATAGTACATAATACTTTAGTAGTTTGCGCTATTAAGGTTCCCTGCAAGCCGCTATAGTTTTGTGTTTTAACAGTGAGAAAAACCCAACTATACAACGATTTTAGGATATAGTGGCTTTAGAGATCACTGCTATAGTACATAATACTTTAGTAGTCATATGAACACTATTATAGAACTGTTTTGCTCTATAGTAGCGTTTTTGGGACATATTTATAGCGTTAAAAAGCGCTTTAGTAGTTTTTAAATCCCTATTATATCTCATCGCTGTAAACGTCACAATGACTCTTTTATATCACAAAACTGTTGTATAGTGGTTTTGTTTTTTCTTTTAAAAGACAACAGCGTTATAGCTGAGTTTTTATGTCTTTTATAAACCGAGTTAGATACATAAAGGTAGAAAACGACTACTTGTAAATGATCAATTTGATCTGTAATGGCTACTTATATCTTGCTTATATAAGTTCAGGCCTAAGCCACATAATGTGGTCCCGTACAAAATATTTTTATATTTTAATGAATTGATAAAAAAGACCCCAGTGATATTAGTGATTGTAGGTGAGATTTATCATCAATGATTTAATACAAGCATAAAATCGTGACGGTTTAGATATTTATCGACATCCATTATTAGCACATTTTTTTTACCAATCTCATTGAAAAAGGAAACAACAGTAATGACTACATCTAAATTAAAAAAAAAATCCTATATCTTTCTAAAGAGTTTGTAGGTGCAACTGGGTCACAGCAAAATTCTTTTGGAACCCTAATTTTAATCATGATGGCGGTGAATATTTCGTCCTAAGTTCTATAGTTAGCCTATAAAAGCGTCGGATTTACTTCTTGGCTGTATAGTAGTAACTATGGTGAATATCATAATATTTTATTAAATTATTTTATTAAAAACATAAATAAATCGAGGGGGCATTTAAAATTCCTCATTAACCTAATACTATTCTAACGGTAAAACTTCCGTCCCATATACTTTTTGCACTAAAGACCGAATTATTCGACATCTAAATGGCGCATATTAATATAACGTCTTTATTTATCACCATTTTACTTAGTACCGTTTTTGTGAAGTAAACACACAACAAGTAGTAAAGGAACTATGAATTCTACAATAGTATAAAAAAGCACTATAATAGAATTTCAAATACTACTATAGTATAAAACAAGCACTATAATGGAATCTCAAATGCTACTATAGTATAAATTAACACTATAATGGCGTTTCTGACAACAAATTAGCACAAGAGTCATGCATTACATCACTTTTATAGACCTAAAACGTCACGGCTGACACTGCTACAGGTCTACTATATCACTGAATGGCACTAAAGATGCGCCATTTCGGCTTTATACAACCTTCTTAGGTCTTTTATAGGACCTTAGGTGGTATTTAGGAAACGTTCTATTGACCACTATAGTACCACAAATTGTTACTTGGGAGGTGCGTATTCGAATTGGCCTGCATGTTTTTTTTAAATTTAGGTATTGTTTTTATTGTCGATCAGATAAATTTAAGTACAATTTTTATATTTTAGAACCTAACACAAATATTACCCATATCCTATTCCATTTCTTTCGATCGTTTTTCAATAACCAATAACAAAGTTGTTTACTACCCAACAAAACAAAAATTGGAGGATTAATTGCTCGAAAAATAAGGGTGACTCGACAGATCGGTTGCCTGTTCAAACAGGGCCCTATGTAGTCGTGATAAGGTTCAATTTGCAGTAGATTAGGGCAAATGATTTATGATATATCGTTAAGTTGGAGTGATTAATTCACTTTTCCGGTTGGTGTAATGCATCAGCTGAAGCGATTTTACGTTTCACAGCGATAAAACGGGTAAGTGCGGCTGGCCTTCACATTGGGGCATGTTTAGGTACACATTTATTAGTGTTTATTGCGAGTTCGTACTTGCTATTTGCGTTTAGTGGCAAATGTATATAAACTCTAATCAATGTGTAAACAAGCACACTTATCTACATTGACCTTACTGAGAATATTTCATTTCATTTCATTTATTCACAAGCAATATGTACAGTCAGCTGCAGAGATATGTGACCCCCCTGAATCGAAAACTTTAACTCGCCGCTCGGCAGGCCGAGACTCAGTATTCCAATCGATTCTTACAAAAATTGTATTTCTCCGATGCTATTCAACGTCCGCTAATGGGAATCGATCCTTGGACCTCAGCGATATGTCTGGCCTTACTATGCCATACTTTAGACCGGCCCTCATTCCACTGGGCTACGGGAGCGCTTGCTTAAGGATGTGAAAATTTGAACCAGTAGCAGGCGGCGCCGTAGACGCAAATGATTCCAACTATTATTACTCGTATATATGCGTCCCTGTTTAGCAAGCTTGTGTTACAATATAGTATTGTCTTGGTTTATCAATATTTTCCTGCCCTCATATTATTTTCGAAGGCGACTAACAACGACTTTAAGTAATTATATTTAAGGTTGAAGATCTGGAGTAATTCAGTTTTGTGATTTCGTGTAGAAAAATACAATTTGAGGGCAAGTAATAATTTACGATCCAAGTGATTCCTACCGTGTGTCAAAGCAATTACATTTAGTGACCTTTGTCTTTGAATTCTTAATCAATTAATTTAATAGCCCACGCCCGATTCTAATTTCGAACAACAATATGGTGCGATTAACAGTTTTTCTTAAAGCCAAAATCGTAAATCTCTGGGAAGATAACAAAAGTATCAAGGAAATAGCACGAAAGTTGAATATTACGGTAAGTAACTATTGTGACTAATGATTTTTTTTCTGTCTGTCAATGTAGCATATTGTATTACCTAATAAGATAAACCAACAGATATATTGTGTGTGGGTATATAATAAAAAGAGTTTTTTGAATTGGGGCTGTTTAGAGATAGCCCAAACAAATAAAACACATCGGGAGTATTTTTTGTGAAAGTAAGTTAGTCGTAGCTAAAAATTCGGTTTACTATTTAATTGTGTTTTAACTTTATTTTAAAGAATTGTTCCATCTTCTGTATCTTATGAACCGCAACATTATAGTTAAAATCTTCGCAGTGTATTTTTCTGTTACATAAGATAATATTAATACCTATAAAATTTAAAAGGGGTCCATGTGATGTTTTATTGCATATTTAGGACGGTTTTACATGCAGTTATTTTAAACATATAAACAACAAACTTGTAAAATTGTATAGTTACAATATATGCAAGATAGACTCAACAAATTTCAATCAAAACGGTATAAAATATATACACTAAATATTTCTCTCATATTTTTTTTATAATGAAACGTTCTCCTCTTACACAGCATTAGAAACATACTATAGATTGTTTTATACGTATTTTTATTTGCAGAGAGACACGGTTCGTAGGTGGGTAAGACGTTACCAAAAACAGGGAGACGTGGAATGCGAGAAACCAGGCCCTCGTCCTTCGGCTTACACTGAACAATCTGAGCGGCATCGTAATATAGTGCAAATTCATACTGATGCTCCGTTTACCAGCACTCGCTCCACTGCGGAAACTTTTGAAGTGTCACTTAGCACGGTTAGAAGACACCTTCATGCTGCTAACATACACCATTTTAAACCAGCCAAAAAGATAAAGTTAACAGAAGCTCACCGAAACGAACGTGTAGGGTTCGCACAAAAATACGAAAATTTCGATTGGGAGAATGAAATCGTAATTTTTACGGGCGAAAAATGTTTTAAGTCCGACAAAGATGGCCGAAAAATATTGTGGCGGAGAAGCGGGGAGAGATTTAACCCCAAAAATGTGCTAGACCTTAGAACAAGCGGAAGGATAACGTTAGGTAAAATATATACTTTTTTATGTTATGGGTATGAGCAGGGGCGTATTTACCCTAGGGCCATCCGGGCCATGGCCCGGGGCGCCAATCCGCCAGGAGCGGTATATCGGGCGTATGGCGCCCCTGGCGAATTGCATTTTGTTTTTCTTCCTTGACTTCTGGGGCGGCGAAACGTATTAGCCCGGGGCGCGAAATTTCAAAATACGCCCCTGGGTATGAGAATAGATAGTAATAGGTATAAGACTCTACAGAAAAAGAAATCGAAAGAAGAATATCCATGGGATGGAAAAGATATTGGTCAAAAAAAGATGTATTTAAAAGTAAAATACCAATACATCTTAAGAAAAAAATAATGGATAATACGATTCTGCCGACAGTAACGTACGGGTGTCAATGTTGGCCTCTAACAGCAAAAACTATACATAAACTGAGAACTTTCCAGCGAGCAGCAGAAAGATCAATGATGGGCGTAAAATTAATAGATCGCATAAGAAGCTCAGAAATAAGAAAAATAACGAAAATTACGGATATAGTTCATACAATATGTAAGCTTAAATGGAGATGGGCAGGCCACATTGCTAGAGCAAACGACGGACGCTGGAGCGAACGCATCATACAATGGTATCCAAAAGATGACAGGAAGAAAAGTACAAGACATAGCGGCAAACAGAAGACACGTTGGAAAGACGACATAGTAAAACTGGCAGGCAAAACATGGCAAAGAATAGCTAGAGACCGACACAAATGGCGTGATATGGAGGAGGCCTTTGCCCAAAACTGGGCGTCCAAACAAACCTAACATAGATTTACCTAACCTTACTCTAATACTTAATATAATTAAATTCTACACTAACTAAAACTAAATACTAAAAATTAAATATACTGTATGTAAATAGTACTAACTACCTAGGAAATAAACTGTACCTACTTAAAATGTTTGGAAATAAAGAGCTTTATTATTATTATTATTATTATTAGGTATAAGTAAATGATATTTATCACAAAAATTATTTTCAGCGTATTACGGATGGATGTCTTCCATGGGCCCTGGTGAGCTTGTAGAAGTAGGAGGACGAATGAACGGTGAGCGATACCTTGAGGTATTGCGTGACGTAATGTTGCCATCAGTTCGCGTCGCCTACCCTGAGGGCCAAATTTATTTAGTGCAAGACAATAGTGCCGTGCATCGTTCGTGTATAGTTCAAGACTGGTTGTCTTCTCAGGCGGACATTACAGTCTTCGATTGGCCTTCTAAAAGTCCTGACCTGAACCCAATTGAGAACTTGTGGGGTCAAATGGTGCTTAACTGGGACCCTACCCAAGTCAGATCCAAAAAAAACCTAGACGACGAAGTTCACAGGACCTGGGAATTGTTGAGGAACTCGAACACTTGTTCAAACATGGTGGCGAGCATGAAAAGCCGACTCAAACAAGTCGAAGAAAGTGATGGATACCCTCTTCGCTATTGATTAATGAAAAAAATATACCTACTGTGTTTCCATTTGTGTTCTGGGTCTTTCTCCACTATTGGCGAAATAATTGTGTTAGGCAAGTTAAAGCAAATTAATAAAACTCCCGTGAGTCTCAGACATGTTGAAATTATATAAGGTCGAAAATAGGTCGACATATTTCGACTTTAATGACGTGGTAACTCTATGTAAGTATTCAAATAAATTAAAATAACTAAACTTATTAGAAAGTAATCACATTTTTTTTAAATACCTACAGTTAACTTTATGGATGAGTCAGATTGTTCAAATATTAACTCATTATTTTTTCCCTAACTAACAGGCCTCGATAATAGTCTTCTAAACAAAAAAAAGAGACCCACGGTTTCAAAAACAGTTCCCTGTAATTTAAAAGCACAATCGTATCGTCACATTTTAGACAGTAAGTAATATAATTTAGCAACTACGGTTGCAAACAGTATTTTTTTTATAAAATGCATATTTTAATTTATCGGCAATTTAAAATTAACTAAACAGGGAACTGTATCGAATCCGGCCCATTTAGTGGAGAAAGCATTTGTATTATAATTGTTTTAAAGTGCCGACGGTTACAGGAGATGAATATTGTTATCTTTGATAACATGTGGTTTCTCGCTGTAACGTCAAAGTTCGTTTAGATTATTTCAATCAGAAAGAAAAGTAACGTTGTGGTATATTGTCATATAATATGGTCCAATCTAAAATTTATTCTAATTTACGTCTACAAGTTTTCCTTTTGTCAACAAGATTGTAACTGAAAGTATTTTATTTATACTGTACTGAAGTTATCGGATTTGTTTATATATAATAATTATTATGCGTTTTTTGCAAGACTCAACACATATTTACATAGGTGTAAGAAAACATGACATTGGTATTTAAGGTGCAACCACACATTGCTTAAATACGGAACCCTAAAAACGGTGACGGTCCGGAAATTCAGATGTATGAAAATCAATATACGCGTGCCGTTCGCGTCATGTCTTTTCCATACTTTTGCATGCGATCAAAAATGTGTGTGGTCGCACCTTTAGAAAGTAAACGACCAACGTGCCAATTGACAATCAATACATTATAAACAAAATTACTTTGGTAAACCACCACGTTACTTATTTAACACACCAAAAAAAATGTTGAGACATACTTTGAAGATTAAAAAGCTGAAGGTATTTACTTCTTAATTTTACATAATTCAAATTGCTTTAAAACCCCTTCAGATGTTGGCTTATCTACATATGTATTGTATAAGATATACAGTATAACAATAACACTTTTACACTGTTATTTCAAGCTTGTTTTTTGTGATGTAATCATCTGCTAGCTGGCCAGATCATATTAATAAAATAAAACTATCTCAAAATTCTAATTCACAGGAAACCAATTTACTATTGTAGATCATGCCATTGACGAAGACATGCGCCTTGGTTCCTATTGTCATGTTATTAACGGTTAAATTTGTCAAATCTGCGCGTCTTCGTGGATGTAGCTATCTATACCCGCGTGATACCCGCACTATTGATTTTGTAAACAATATTTTTATAAATTAATAAAAAATGATCATCATCTATAGATTTTTTATTTACATATAATAAGACATATATTTTTTTAATTATGTTATAATATAACATAATATTATGCATAAAAAAATAAAACATCAAATAAAAAATAAACATCAAAATTCCCCAGGCCAAGGTTCGAACTACTAACCTTACGATTCATAGTCAATGCTGCTAACCGTTAAGCCACACGGCCGTTTGCTTTTCTGACGAAATTATTGTTCTAGGTATGACTGGCAGGAAGGATTTTTTAAATTTCTTTCTAATACTTACCTTTATTGTCATCTTTTTTTTGTATAGTTGTCATACAAAATTTTTAAATGTTTGTTTCAATTATACAATTCAGTTAATAAAAAAAAAGTATGGTCTTTATGAGATTTGAACCAGGAACCGTAGAAATGCCTTATTCTTGGGGGGGTCACATAACTCTGAAGCTGACTGTACATCGCATTGGAAATTATACATAAAAATTGGCTAACACAAAAGAAATACAATAACATACAAGGAAAGGAATACACGTTAATTTACCCAACTATCACAAAAGTAATAAACTAATTAAAAAAAATACAATAAAATATGAACAAGGATTACCTACACGTTAATTAACAAAAGTAATTTACTAATTAAAAAAAAAAAAAAAAAACAATTACATAAAAATATAAAATGTCAGTCTTAACTTATAAATCTAAAAAACTACAAATATGTCAATTAATGGTCAATTACGGAATAATTATATATTATCTATATTGTCATATGAATAATTCTAAGTAGAGTGTATATATTTAATGTCAATTCAATAAATAATTTCAATTAGTAGGCTGACAAAATTCTTCCACTGAGTACAAACACTTGCTTAGCAAAAAAGCCTTGAGCTTGGTTTTAAACATGTTCACATTGACGATCATCTTCAATTCAACCGGTAATCTATTAAAGAGAATAATGTAAATAATAGACCTTCCAATCAACCAAAGATTAGATTAGATTGCATTTATTTTCATAATATAGCATTACATTATAAAATATATATTAACCAGTCGAATGTCCACCATACAACAAATTGGTGCAAAGCAATTTGACCCATATTGAACTGTAGTAACACACGTCTGATACTGAGTCACTACGACCCAAATTGAGTTAACATCACACAAGTGATACTAGGGCGCTCCACGGGTTAATTTAATGCGATGGTAACTCTCTCTATTAACTCTCCACGCCTAAACTGCTCAACCAATTTAGATAAAGTTTGGTATGGCGTTCGCAGGCACAGCTAAAAGTGAAACTATTAGTATTTCCTTTAAACTAAAGGAAAATCGTTAATTTCCGCATTTCGCTTCCTACTTGGACAACAGCATCAAAAACGGTCGCAACATCAAGAACGACGGTTGGACGAAAATTAAATTTTGCCGATTATTTATTGAGCCCTCAATCGGCAACATCTGTCATAGAGTTTACGGTTTGTTGATTAAATATAAGTACTTTATCACATAATTTATAATATAGTACATGTACTACGTATTTGCTCTGAACAACGAACTAGAATAACGATACTGTCTGATTAGAGCTCACAAATGACCTCACGGGAATAGGGTATTTGACAACGAATCAAATCAGTTTCTTTTTTCGAACTGTCAAAACGATTTGCTACTATGTAATTTAGATGAAACACTAGCATGTGGTGTCACGATCAAATTACCTACTCTTTATCGGGTTTTAATATAGATTGTGTGTTTAAAAATAACTGCAGTCTACGTTTCTCTATTATTCTTCCGGTGCTTTATTTATTGCATGGTATAAAATAATTTATTAGAATTACGGTCAAATACCCTATTCTGCCGCGAGTGACTCAACCGTACTGTGCGTATGTTGACTATGTCAAATAATGTAATGCCGAGCCAACGCAAAATATTTCAGTAATTTGTGTCAGGCAAGTGTCAATCTTTTAGACCTGTTTCCAAAGTCAAAAACAAACATTTAAATGCAACCCTTAAAACCTCAGACTCTTTTTCTAAAATTACAACTGTTGTTTCACGAGAAAACCTCAGCATCCCAATACAACAAGAATTTTATTCCTAAGATTAATTTTCGTACCTATGACATCACAAAAAGATGACAGGCATTGACATATCGCAGATGTAAAAGTCATAAAAGAGAAATTATATTTTACAGCTGTTTAACGACTTTTATGGTGGAACTTTGATATGTAATCTCACTGTTCGCTGTATTGTATAATATGGATAAAAAACTATTTTATTCTGAGCTATAAAATTGATAATAGCAGCAATATTTTCAAGTGATACCGCGTAACTCTATTTGTGAAGTATTGAATAGAGATGTATTACCTACATGTGTATGTCATGTGTATGTGTATGTCAGCAATATAAATGTAAGATTGTCAACTCAGATTGTTGTACACGGTTACTCCTTTAGCAATAAAGATGTGTTCAGATAATTTTGACCTATCTACCAGTTTAGCAATTTCTACCTAGTTACTACTTGCAACGATCATGGATGTCGTAAGATCTGTAACTTTTTGTTGAAGATTCTACAATATCAAAAGTAACACTCGTAACTGCATAAAAAAATACAGCCGAGCTATCTCATATTATAATTGTAACCAGTAGATTAACTCCTAGTTAAATCTAATTTTCAATTATACCTGGTACATGTACGTTAAGTCAGTAGCATATATATAATTAAACAGTGTCCAGACAATCAGTGTACCAATCAAGACATCACGCGTGGCTACATACTGGGCAGGCTAAGGAATAGGGATGGTCTAGTTTCGGCGATCCTTTAGCCCAATTCGAGTACACAGAAATAAATGTCTTATACAAATTATATTACAGAAAAAGTGACCAATAATTGCATGGCCACTTTATAAAAAAAATCCATTAATTTCAAGTAGGGAACAAATTATTTTATGTAATATTTTTTTGATTTGTTTATTGTTTTAAGTAATCACACTACTTTACACTCACTATGGATTTGGTCACTTTTTCTTTAATATCTGTTTCAGTTTATAATTCCATTAATTTATTGGTAAAATTATTGTTCTTGAATTTATGACGACCGGTCTGGCCTAGTGGGTAGTGACCCTGCCTGCGAAGCCGATGGTCCTGGGTTCGAATCCCAGTAAGGGCATTTATTTGTGTGATGAACACTAATATTTGTTCCTCAGTCATGGGTGTTTTCTATGTATATAAGTATGTATATCGTCGCCTAGACCCATAGTACAAGCTTTGCTTAGTTTGGGGCTAGGTTGATCTGTGTAAGATGTCTCCAATATTTATTTTATTATTTATTTATTTATATTCTAATATTTAACTTAGGCGAAGTTGAGCACCAATGGTGAAGTTAGGGTCCCCTAGTTTAGCCAACCCTCATTTCTTATTTTCCATAAATTGCAACATTGATAACTATCTTATCACTAGCCCTTAAACTCGCAATGTAAATTAGAATTTTAACGCAACTTTTGACCCTCAGTTTGCAGTTTTTTCCTAACTAGAATCATTAGGACAGTCGAGGTTATGGAGACTTGAACTCACTACTATTAAATATTAGGTCCTTACCTATGAAATTGGCGTTTTTGTTCATAGATATAAGTCTGATCCTAGTTTTTTTTTTTTTACAAAAGTACATACACAATTACAATAAAACTACAATATGATTTCGCCAAACTGCTTGACAGCAATTAATTGTTATTTTTTATTGTTAAGTGTTCAGAATTAAGCCTTGAAAATAGGTCTTTTCATGTGCTGTCGGTTCGAGTATTAAAATTACTTATATTTTTCTAATGGTACCAATTTTCAAGAAATGGAGATATTGAAAACATACCTTAAAGGTGTCAAAAATTACTGGAAAAATTTTGTTTGGTTTGAATTAGCCATCAAAAAAATATCCGCAAAATTAATTGTATGGAAATTCGTGTTTCGTTGAAATTCTCCGAACAAAACGCCAATTTCATAGGTAATGACCTTATAGTAGTGCCATTCTCAACCAAAAGGGTACAATTGTCGGTTGTCAACTAAAGCGCTATTTCAATATAGCTTCGATTTGAAATCAACCTTATCGGCAACCAACAAAGTGGTATCTTTCGGTTGAAAAGTCACATTTAGGCTATTTTTTGCGCTTTAAATGGTTGGCTGGAGATTATGTCAAAAATCAAGTTTCGGCGACCATCAAGTTTCGGCGACCACAGCCCAACACTATCGGCATGCAGCTTGGTATTGCGTTAACGTGGCGTTATCGCTTGATCGAATCACGTATGCTAATGGACACGGAGCAGATTAAAGTCATGTGGAGGACAGATTAATATCGAAGTAGTTGAAGTACTTTTTAGGGTTCTGTACCCAAAGGCTAAAAACGGGAGCCTATTACTAAGACTCCACTTTCCGTCTGTCCGTCTGTCTGTCACCAGGCTGTATCTCATGAACTGTGATAGCTGGACAGTTGACTTTTTCACATATGATGTATTCTATTGCCGCTATAACAAGAAATACTAAAAACAAAATAAAATAAATATTTAAGTGGGGCTCCCATACTACAAACGTGATTTTTTTTGCCGCTTGAAATATTAACTTACCTATATAGATATAAATGGTACGGAATCTTTCGTGCGCGAGTCCGAATCACACTTGGCCAGCTTTTTCTATTAGATTTATTTGCTGCCTATTATTAATGTTACTAGAAGGAGTTTATATAGTAGATAACATAATAAAACATAATTGCGACTTCGTCTGCGTATAATTCTTCGTCAGGGATTTTGAATTAATTTTCGCAGTAGGTAAGTATATTCTGACCCTCTCTCACCTACAGAAGCTTTATTCCTCAGCTATTATCATAGTGTTTAAGACAGCATCCATTATACCTCACAAAAGGGAAGCCAGCGGAGGAATCTCCGACGCTAGAATGCACGCGATTTACACTTTGTATTTATTTAAGCTATTCGAGGGAAACTAATTTTAAGTAATTTTATTATGATATTTTATTGGAGGAATAAAATGTTTTGCTTTTTTTGACAACTAGAGAATAACAGTTACACGTAACTTCATCTGTTATTTTTAATAGTTTGCATACGATGATATTTAAAAAAAAATAACATTTTTTAAGTAATATACTTTACTATATACTTGCCACAAGGCACAGAGCTGGAGACAGATTTTATTATTTATAGCTTTAGTTGTATTGTAGTTTTAATTTTAATCTTTCCCCTTTTATAGTTTTATGTATATTTTTGTTTTAGTTTGTAATTTTTACTTTACGGTTTTATTTATTGTTGTTTGTATTAATTGTTGTTACAATAAACTCACTTTACTAGAAAATAGATACAATCAACGAAGATTTTTCACGAGTTAGAAAATACTGCAGTTAAAGAATACTAGTGTCTGTCCGCGTGTTCATCTGCAAGTGATGATGATGCAAGCTTTCATTCTGGTTTTAATACGGTTTATGCGTTAAGAGGTAACAGGCAGACAGAGTTACTTTCGCATTTATAATATAAGTAGTGAACGAACAGAAAACAATATACTTACCTATTTTGTTAAGAGTAGTAAATTTTGTTATTATTATTCCAACCAATTTTATCTTGGAACAAGATAGGTAATAGTTTCAAGTTTACCTTTACTATATTCATAGGATAGCGAAAGAAATTGCCTACTAATCCACCAATCCCCTTATTTCTAACACGAAACAACATTACCTCTCAAAATTCATAATCATCCTAGTTAGGTACCTACACGCAAATTTCAACCCTCCCCCTCCCATCTCAGACGAGACAATTTGCCCTAGCCCTCGGCTACCAATTACGAGCAAATGCTTTGAAGTTCCCGGTCAATTGGTAATAATTTCTAAAATTACGCTCTAATACGGTTATGACAATTTCTGCAGATCTCGCAGGGAGATGGTTTGCTTTAGAGTTAATGGAGACGGCGAGGTAATTGCAAAAGGTTGTATTTAATTTTCAAAGGTGAAAGTAAAACTGTTAAAGTATAATTATTATAAAATTGATATATATTGGGAAACACAACATTTCGCAGGGTTGAAAATATAAAACTCTAGTTATTGAATTACTAGCAGCACTACTCAGTACCTATTGCATTATTAATTACTGCCGATTATTTAGAAATTTCCGTCTTTAGCTCAAAGTTATTTAGAGATCCAGGGTGTTAGGCGCGTACAAATGTAGTGCATAATTATTTTGCATCGTATTTTCACGAAAACGTACGAACGTGTCTTGCTATTTCAGTCAGTTTCGGTACATAAAGTACTGAGGTTGACTGAAGTAGCATAACAAATAGGAATGTTTCCGAGAAAATACAATGGAATAAAATTATGCTTTACAGCTGTTGACGCTGCGCTGGTTCGAATCCGGCCTCCTCCACTGGAGTGCTTGGTCACTTTTTCTTTTGTACTTAAATATGTCATCTATTTTAGTTTTTAAATTAAGACCGTACAACTTGCAATAACATAATTTAAAATAGAGCCAAGGAAGTATAAAATTGTAAAAGCATTCTTGGCTGCGTTCGATCTTGAACATCAGAATTCCCAATATTGAGTGCCTCGTATTTTGAACCCGTCCAAAGGCAGCCATGTAAAGGTTGCCAGTAAATTTTTCGTGTAATTGCGTCACAGGAAGTGTTGCCAGTCGTAAATAAAATATAATGGCCGTACAGACGCCTTGGTACTAAAGGAGCATATCTTTTCAGCGTATTGAGCGAGAAAATTAAATTTTCGTGGGAAATTTGCTCTTAAACGTTAGGTTTCGGAAAATCTAGCATGTGACGCTTATCTTTATTGCGTAAAAACCATATTGAGGGGTAATTGCGTGTAACATAGAAATAAAGCATTTATTTTTTTACTACAAAATTTGTAAGAAATACATATTGAAATTCTTTTGAAATATGGAATTAATATAAGAGGAAGCTTGAAAGTTGCACCCATATCAGAAAAAGTAAGGGCCAATCGCCTAGCGTGGTACGGGCATCTGATGTGGAGTGATGATAGCCATGTGACGAGAAAGGGATTACGAATGAATGTGGAAGGAAAACCGAGGAAAAGGTGGATGGACTGTGTGAGAGATGATATGAAACGAATGCAAGTGAATGATGAGATGACGGGCGAGAGAGAGGCATGGAGAAGAAAGACATGCTGCGCCGACCCCTGGTAAATGGCACAAGGGCAAGATAATGATGAATTGAATATATGGATAAAACTCGGCTCTGCAGGCTATTAGAAGAACTAAAAGCGCCCTTACAAAACAATACAACCTTACTAAATGCACCGTATTTCGTCTCAAAATACTCCGCCAATTGTAAAGCGCGCGGTTGTCCAAGCTAATAAGGTTTGCGGCGAGGATCCTAATCTGCAGTTTATGCAGAGAATTCCTTCCTAATTGCCACTTTATCATTACCGAAGTAGCTTGCCTTGTGTTTATTGATAATGGTAAAGGCTCTGTGAGGTTTATCTTATTCGGTTTGAGGAAATTTGTGATACCTGTGAGTAGAAATTGTGACCTGTGAGTAAAAATATATATAGACTAAGCCCCACAGTAAGCTCAAGAAGGATTGTGTTGTGGAAAAGATACCATATTAGTTCCGATTGGACTGTGGGAAAAAATTCTATGGGATTTTGCGCCAACCATGTGAGTTTCACTAAACTACAAATCTTAGGCCTGTCAAGGCAAAACGCAACTTGACAGTTGATATCCGGGACTGTCTGCCGTGCGGTGTGGTCACCCTATGATTGATTAATTTGTATACAAATATGTCGATAATCGCAAATACATACATCAACATAAGTCTTTTGTATGACGCACTTGATACCTACCTTCTGTCATTATTTGTATAGTTCCCGGGGCGAGTCCAAAGCGGAATGGGCACTTACACACATACCTCTAAATTTTCTTGCAGATGTATACAGATTTTTATAAACTAATAAGCTAAACTGTGGAATAAACTGTCGCCTGCAGTATTTCCGACCTTCAAGCCTTCAAGAAAAAAGCGTAAGTACTCCCATCTAAAAGGCCTGCAACTTATGATCCCTCTGGTATTGCGGGTGTCCATGGGCAACGGTAATTGCTTACCATCAGGCGATTCGTCTACTCGTTTGCCTTCTATTAAAAAAAACTAACACCATGATATCTTAATAACAAAACTTCCGCGAGACACAGACATATTAAATATATTAAGAACGGGTCACTCACGTATTAAGCAAAATACGTTTAATACCATGATATCTGTTTACACCAAATCCCCACACTCCCAACGCTCGACTTATCAGTCCGTTGCCGCCATTACGGCAATTATTCGTAGCCGGTGGCTAACCGTAATCCACTTATCCGGTTGTAACCGGTTAACCGGACGGGACTGTCTGCTAAGTGGTCACCGTGTGATTTTTATTGATTCTAAATGTGACTGTTTGTGAGATTGCTGTAACATGACTCGCTCCTTGAGAAACACAGTGTCATTAAGCGAAAAACGTGTTTTTTGGGTACAGAGCTTTAAAATTTTCGAAATCTTCAAACGTCTAAAACTGCCGTACTAGTGATCAAAAAAAGAGTTTTTTGCTATATTTTGTTAGATTTTAAAGTAATCTTGTGAGTCATTTGAGTAAACTGTGTTTTTTTTTGTTTAATTTCTAAGATAATTCAATTAAAAGAAAATTGTAATGTCACTATTCCGTTTAGTTTTGCTTAATGTCACATGACGACTTCGCAATATTGATTCAATTTATGGAACAGTGACACTATATCCAGTTATTTGATATAACTTAACGTTTATTTCAAAGAAAAAGCGCAATTAGAATCATTTTACATGGATGTTAATTAATATTTACTAAAGTAAGCGACTTTCAGTCTTAAAAAATTAGCAAATAAGACTAGTTTTTCTTTAAAACTAGAGTATTCTTAGCTTGTTTTGTTTGGCTATATTTTTACGATCAAAAATTACCAAAGTAAATAAACAAAGGGGAGGATAATAATTGGGGGATGCGATGTAAGGGGCCCGAATGTCATGTAACGGACCCCAGACCAGCCTCTCCTGCACGTGGTCACCCTGTGGAATACCAAACAAGCCTCTGGCGATCCACCGACCCGCACTGAACCAGCATGGTGGGCTTATGGCCCAATCTCATTTGACATGTACGACTTCTCGTTACGGCGCTAAGTACCCTGTAAAAGTGGTGCTAAGAATTCCGGGCGTAAGATACCCACGTCATCATCATCCTGCTAGGCCTTGTTCTCATTTACTTGGGGTCGGCCTTCCCTGTTCTTTTCCTCCATTCTGCACGATTGAGTGCAACGTCGGCGTCTATATTGAGGTCTTTCAGGTTTCGGTGAACCGTCGTCAGCCAGGTGGCAGGTGGTCTTCGACGTCCTCGCTTCGTCGTTGAAATATCGAGTGCTACCTTAACCATGTAGTCTACAGGACGCCTCTGTACATGACCGTACCACCTCAGACGTTTTTCCGTTAGCTTTTCTGTTATTGGCGCTACTTTGAAACTACCCGGCGGAAGATACCCACACGCTTTGTCGTCAAAAAGAAGTGGCAGGACAACATTGTCGGATTATCAAATTACTCCGACAAGGTGGCTGTGTTGACGTTAAGCATATCCCAAATCCCAAAGCTATATACCTACCTTAACCGCAATCAAAGCCTACGCATCAACATCTACATATTGCGATGATAAGATTGAAGAGTATTACGAGATTATGACCCTCTAAATAAATCTACTGATGAAAAGCAGGAAACATGGACCATTGTCCTTGGTGAAGTCAGATCAAGCACACATACATAGTTGGACCACATATGGCCTTGGCAGCAGAAACGACGGTAGTTCTAGGTCTATTCCATTTGCCTTTGGTCGAAACATGAACGTAGATAAGTAATTCCTTCTTTCTCAAAAAAACTTCAAAGTCGCTGGACCTGGACTTCGCCTGGCGGAATATCACACACGAAATTGACTACTTATATAATAATATTTTCATCTGACAAAAGTTTAATTAGATATTTATTTATGTAGGTACATATTAGGTACATCAATAGGTTTAAATTTAGTTCCGATCACAGACCCGCGAGAGCAAAAATAAAGTTTAAGACTTAAATCCACCGTAAGCAATTAATTCATAAATAGGCAAAACACTTAAACAGAAACACACTCTTATTTGTAACCACGATCAGTTTAACTTAGAATTACGAAGTAATTTTGACACCTTACAAGAAGACATACTTACCACAAATACACATTCAGAAGTTCAAATTCAAAATAACAACATTATAAATACTTTAGAAACAGCCAGTAGCAAAATTAAACCAACCCGGAAAAACAACAAAAAACTCACAAGCGACACATTACGTTATTAGAACTAGCTCTTCTGAAGGAGGTACGAATTCTTCATCATCATAAGTACTTATTAACTTTATTAACAGTTTCAACTAAAACAGTAGTATTAACTTTATTAAAATAGCTTTAAACTTTTTTGTCATTCAAGACACATTGAGACATTTTCTACTGTAAGAGAACAATAGTTTTATGGGTAATTAATAGGTAAGTACCTACCTAGTGATAATAATAATTAATGTGTGTTTTGTGTCACCTTGTCAGTAATAAAATTGGAACATAACAGACATCACAAAAATAACTTGCTAATTTTGATGAATGAAAAAGTATCACACAACACATAAATAATAATATATTATAATTAATAAATATGGGAATCTTACACATACCAACCTAGTTCCACAGTTAGATCAATTAGCTCGTAATGTCTATCTAATTATAAATAGTCGTCTAGTAGGTACCCATAATACAACTCTATTATGGACCTTATAGAAAAATTACAACACAGTGACATTAAACAACGAGTGACATTCATTAACCACACCGTTATAAGCGTTCTGTACCAGTTGTAGTGACTTTAAGCTTAAAACGACATTTTTCACTTAAGCATGCCAACTGTCGCTATGGTAAATTAAGCTAGCATATTGACACTACACAGATAATGACGATCGACCTGCTAAAACTTCTGTTAGCTTCTTAAAATCACAATGTCACTTAAAGTAAAAGAACAGTACGTTTTTATTTTTAGTCAGCATTATGGCTTTAAGTTTTAAGCAAAACCGTTATTATAGGTATAATGTCACTTTACTTATTTCAAAACCTTATTCTATTCTATTAAATTCAAAAGTACAAGTGTCCTTAAAGGGAAAAGTACGATATTGCTTTAAATTGAGTTTTGATTTTGATACCATATTATAAGTTTAAAGTGACATAGTACGTATAGATACACTATTTCTTATGTAAATTGACGTACTTACCATTGAATCTCATAGAAAACCGTCACTAAGCAAAAAAATACAATTTACTTCCCTTTAATGACATTGTTCCTATGAGACAGGCACCTATTCCCACTATTCGCCATAAAGACATTAGCGCCCTCTGGCGGTTCTAATAGAGCTAGGGCGATAGGTGTCTTCGTATTGCGTGCGTTACGATCATACGAGCTAGATGGCGTTATTAACTCAAAAACCCCATTTTTTGGATAATGACGTTATGTTTCTCAAGGAGCGTGTGTAAAAATAGTACGTTGCCTTTGTGTTTGGGATATTGTAGTTTGTGTTACAAGGGATCAACATGATATATTTCCGTCAAGGGCGTACATTTAATCCTGAGCGTAATGAGGGATTCAAGTGTTAACGCCCAAGACGAAATAATTTTGATACCGTGTGACTCATACTGCTTTTCACATCAACTATGAGGAATATAAAAAAATAAATAAATTAGGAAATTATCATGTATCAAAACACTATTTAAGCTAAAAAAATTGTATGTAAAAATTAAAAAAATGTGTTCTAGAACAGAAAAGTACAACTTTGATCCCTCCTAGCGGGAAAGAAAAACCCTTTTTCGAATAGGTGATGTGAAAAAATAATTGTGTTCATGTTTTGAATGTGGGATTCTCACCTTCTGGTTCTTTGAAAGAGGGGGAGGAGTAAAGCTATACCCACTAAACCCACACCTGCGTTTCCCGCAATCTGCCATTTGGGGGCGTCATGGGATCAGGCACCCGCGCCAGAGGAGGGGAAGGTCAGAAGACGCTTTAGCCCTTCCCCCAGTCGTACCTATAAGACCGTGCAATGTGGGCTCTTTACCCACTGGCTCTACTGCGCACTCGTTCTTCCTCTACGTCTAAGTTCAAAAATTTCAATTCCAGATTTCTTTTTTGTTTTCTTCAGGGGTAAAAAGTACTAACCTGATAGCCATACTCTTGGCCTTGAGATGGTGCCACCGCTGGTTCATCTCATCCAGCCGGCGCTGCAGCATGACGGCATCCTCCTGCGAGGATAGGGAGCCGAGCAGCCGCCGGCCGGTGCCGGTGAGGGACGCGTACACGTCGCGGTGGGTCTCGATCTCTGATTGGAGGTCCTGGGGGCAAAAGAGAATGTTTTGAGTACAACGTCAACTGGTAAAACATATCGTTTCTATTTTTAGGGTTCCGCACCTCAAAAAAAAACTGAACCCTTAGAGCACTTTTGTTGTCCGTGCGTCTGTCCATCCGTCCGTCCGTTTGTCTGTCAAGACCCTTTATCTCGGGAACGCGTAGAGATATCGAGTTGAAATTTAAACCTACTCAGGCCTACAGTTCCTAGAAGCTGTGAAAAAAAACAAATTTCTAAGTTAACGTAAAAAAAGATACGGCCGTGTATGCCGCAAAAAACGAAAGCAAAGACAATGAAAAAATTAAGAATCTAAATGGATCAATTTGATTTGAGGTTACGACTATATCATTTTATGTTTTGGTTAATCGTATTCAAACGAAACAATGACTTGAAAACCAACCGTTACCAAAGTCAAAATCTGCTTACAAACGTAGCCCGCAGAGTATAATAAAAAGATGAAGTAAGTACATAAAACCTTTCAACCGTAATCTCGGAGAGGCATGTCACGATCATGACATTTCCATTCATGAGAAATTTCAATTCATCTGCTCCCGAAACTTGTAAAAGCCGGAATAACTCAGTCCACAATAATAGTTGTCGGCATTTTGTTTGCGCCATAAGTGTGCTATTCGTTTTGGCGGACAGCCGCGGAAGACTGTGAGGGAAAAACGAGCGTTTATGACACGATGGTTATTTTAACGTTAGAGTACCTACCTATATACACTTTATATAGTCGTATCACGCTAACTTTGCATGGCATTTTTCTGGGAAAGCGCGGCAATTCATCATTAATGTAAATATTCCGTGAAAATGTGGCAATTATAATGAATTAATGACACCACTATACTTGGTTCTGTTCAAATCGGTGCAAACTTAGCTTCCGACGGAATCTATTGTCTTAAGAAAAAGTGCTTTGATTGCCGATTACACCATACAGTGTTAATGTGAATATTCCATAAAAATGTGGCGTTTATAATGACACCCCTTCATTTGGTTCTGTTCAAATCGGTGCAAACTTAGCTTCCGACGGAATCTATTTTGTTAAAAAAGGTACTTTTATTGCAGATTATACCATACAGTGTTCCAACCAACGTAAGATGAATATGCTATATATAATTAATTACGTATTGAGCTTGTAGACCTGGACTGGACTATTAGTTGGGTAGTTTTACGGTGCAAGTAACTGCCAGTTTTTGAAGCAAGCGAAACGCCAAATAAAAACGCAGCGTTTTTCCTCAATAGCAGTACAGCATGTAGTGACATAACAAGTAATATAAATCACGGGCCCGGACAAAGGGAAGGTTTAAAACAGCAAATATTTGGGGAATGCCGAATGCCGCGTGGCAGCCCTATTGTGATTGCGTTCTTGCGCAATTTGTCCGTGTGTCTCTGCGTCGTTTATTTAATCTGTGGTAAGATTAACAACATACAAAGGGGAAAGGTTGTATTCAATTGGTGCAAATGTGTATACTGCAGGCCATGGGTGGGATCGAATAAGCTGACCAGGGTGCATTACATTTGTTATAATTACATTTCATATATTATAGTTTGATATATCGTTATTTTGAATAACGTAATAAATGGCATACTACCGTAATACCTAATTAACGGTATACATAATGTTATTATTGGTATAATGGTCATAAGGTATATTTACACTTCGTCTCATATACATTGCCATAATTATTACATACTCTAAAGCATATTATTTGTTATAACAAGTGACATCACATAATTATTCATGTAGCATAATAGTTAATGTGGGTTAGGTTAGGTTGGAACTGCGACTCCGCACAAACGAATAATTACCTAACAAAAGGAGGGTTAGGTTAGGTTAGAACTTTGACCCTCCGTAGAATAAAATTTTCTATCAAAAAAGTGGTTTAGGTTAGGTTTGAACTGCGGCCCTCGCAGAACGAAAACCGTGAAAAATAGGTTAGGTTAGGTTAGAACTGCGACCTCCCTAGAATAAAATAGCTAGCAAAAGCAGTAGGCCTGCGTACTAGTTATAAAAAGTATGTAAAACTTTACGGTATCACTAAATTAAATATTTATGACAAAAAATGTTATACGATATATGTATTTATACTTGATAAAATTGTATGAAGTATTACGTTATACAAAAATATAATATAACAAATGTCGTTATAAAACATGTCTATATACTATTTGAAAATTATATTACATTAGGCATTATATCAATGACAGTTTAGATGAAATCACTATATAATAAAGGAAACGTATAATAAAAATTACATTATAACATAAAATAATATATCAAATGGCGTTATAACAAATGTATGATAGTTTTTTTATAATTATATTAAACATTACACACCCAGCTGACCAACTTTAAATACCTACACACCTATTTTCTGACGGTGATATGACTAGAGTAGTGTCGGACCGAAACCGGATTTTTTGCCGAAACTGAGACAGAAGATTCGGTTTTGCACTATATTCTGTCAAAACCGAACCTTCGGCTGAAAGCATGGTTTTTATGTCGAAGCCTGCCGTAACCAAAACTTCTAGATGACAATATCGAAAATACGGTTTTGGCACGTTTGAAAAGGATTTGCGAATTTTTGACAGTAATATATGATCATTGTAAAGAGGGTGCTGTTATTCTCATGTATAGGGTGCCAGTTCAGTATAGTATGAAAAAAAATAGTTCCATGCAGTGAAATTCCGCAACATGGCGCGTGATCATTATATTCCTGGTCAGGCTTAAGGTGTTTAGGAATGTATTATTGGTCTATCACCTGTCAATTACACCAATGTTGCCAGTTAAAACCTGTAAAAATTACATAAGGCCCAACCTGTACAAGTGTACATAGCTAGTAATTTTATAAAAAAGAACCTAGGATAAACAGCCATCATAACCCCAACTAACGCGCAAATGTATCAAGCGTTTCACCGAACAACCCAACCCTTCCAACAAATAGGTTCATATGTTACCCCCTTATAACGAAGACGGATATGGGGATATATTTCCATGCCGGAGTCCATAGGATCTATCAAACGGATCGGCTGTCGAAATAACGTATGGAGGTATTTGTTTCCATTTTATCGAGTGTTTTTTATAGAATTGGATGGAATTTAAATTGTGAGAATTCAGTTGTGTTTAAGCAAGGATGTACAGATGTAGTGCATAATTATTTTCCATCGTATTTTCACGGAAACGTACGAACGTGTCTTGCTATTTTAGTCAGTCTCGGTACAAAAAGTACTGAGGTTGACTGAAGTTTCCGAGAAAATAACGATGCAGATATAATATTGAATGGACTATTGATAAGGGTTGCCATACCTACGTCAGGTTTTCATCCTTGTCAGGATTGCGGGCGAACTTGGCTTAGTGTCCGGGTTTTTTAGGAATCGCAACTAACAAGTTAGATACAATGCTACAATAATCTCAGTGCGCTTGTTTCTGGACAGAAAAAGCACGAACGGACACCTGCCGCTCGGATTGATTTGAGCATCGAAAACTAACACAGAAGATTTCTCGTAAAACAAATGCTTAATTTTAATTAATTTAAAAGATTTTAAGAACTTCTAGATACAGAGGTAATTAAGAGACGCTGGGAGGTTTGGAGCTATAGCCGTCGGCTTAACGTTTTCTTAAGTTCGTTTATAGGGATGTCAGGATTTTTAAGGTGATGTCCGGAGTTTTGTCAGGATATTAGATCACTACACTTCATAAAACAAAGTCCCCCGCCGCGTCTGTCTGTTAGTATGTTCACAATAAACTCTAAAACCACTGAACGCATTTTCATGCGGTTTTCACCTACCAATAGAGTGATTCTTCTTCTTGAAGTCGGGGCGGTTCGCTAGTATTTTTATATTACAACCCTACCCGCAACTTAGAACGCGTTGAAGTCGTTAAAAACTTTTAACCTCACTTTCACCTCCTTAAGGATTGAATTTCATTTCTTTCTTGGAGGAGTTGGAGGGGCAAAAACAGTTTTATGCATGAACAAAAACTTCGAGAAAATATTTCGCGGCGAGTAGGAAGGATCACCTAATTCTATAAACGGACGCAATGGAAATTAATGTGGGAGTGTCTTATATTCTCCATCTTATAGAAAGCCTCAACTAAAAATATATTAATTACCAGTCTATAGTCTAAGATTAAACTAACAAAGAGTATCCAAAATGGCTTAACGGCAATATTATAAATGGAAGCTTGGAGACGATACTTCATAATTAGCGGCAACCGTCCCAGGAGATTTATAGCCGAGATTCACTTACTTTTATACTGCCATCTTGCAAAGAGCATTATATAATATTGTAGAGAGGGTCCTAGCAAGTTTGCTTTTATACCTAATTTACAAGCTTCTATTTAAGTTGCTATGTTTGTATGTAAGTTAGAGTCAAACCTTGTCTCAAATTAGACCCACTTTCCAATTATTCGATTGAGCTGAAACTTCACATACAAAATGCAAGTTGGGTGACAATGCAATATTATAGTACCATCGAGCGGATCTAATGATGGACACAGGGACTCTGTGATAAAACAACGCAACTTAATTTTGTTTGGGTTTGTTAATTGTCTCGATGAGTAGACTGTTGAAAGAAAAGTACAGTCAGCAATAAACGCTTGTGCCAAAAAAATATTTTTTTATAAAAATACTTATTAATTTGCCATCTACTCTGTCACCTCTATACATTTGAAAGTCTATGCCAGACCCAGGTGTGCGTTAACCTGGCGGGTCGTATCGTTAAATTGATACGCCTTAAGTCCGTGGCTTAAGCGAGACCCTCTACAGTTGCTGTAATGGAGCCAACCTGAAAGCTTCAGGTGTATTTGCGAACTTGTTTGGAACAACGACCGTATGAGCCGTATACAGCTGAGAGTTATATGGAGATACGTAGTAACATGACAGTATAACACGTGGTTCTAGTAATCCGTGGGACGGCGTTTAAATACCTTGTATGGTGATACACAAGCCCCTAAGCCAAGAAACTGTCTTTATGAGACTGGTATGGAAATATAGATTATAGATAGGTACGTGAAGTAAAGGACCAGTTAGCGTCATATGTTTAACACATTCAGGGCCAAGAACCCGACACTCGGGTGCACTGTTCCTAGCGACTACGCGCTCCATGCGGCGAAAACGTGGCTTCGCGCTACGAGCGAGCGTAACCCGCGTAGCACTTAGTGGCAATGAATGTGTTCATCAAATCAAATAACGTTCATGCTTTCAAAGATACATTTGTACAGTAATATTTTGCACTATAGTATATTTCAAACTCGATGAGTAGGTACGCTGACAGGTGTCATCTCAATATAATTTCGCGAGAGTTGGCGTTTTTAGGTTATACATTATATGGAGATGACACCTGTCACCCTACCCATTAGAGTTTGAGAAATACTATAATGATATATGGGTGTAGGTAGCATCATTAGCCACGACAGCGCATAATTATCTACGAAACACCGTATCTAAATCCTAAATAAACAGATTTGTATTATCTAAATAGCCTAATGTTTTATTCAGGGTCGTCAGTCAAAACCAGCTACACCAGCTTAACAAAACACACCACAAATAAATCGAACCCTAATAGTAATTAGGTCGGCTCCTTTATCTCTGTGTGCTCAGGCTCTTCTCCAGCCCACCCGCCATTTTATCAGTTTGCTCTGACCGTAATTCTGGTGTTTCAAGGTCAACCCTTTTGGGATAACATTGAGGGCAGGGTGTACCAACTTCGCACAGTAGACGAACTGATTAACGTTAAATCTGTC
Organism: Cydia splendana; assembly: GCF_910591565.1. Taxonomy (NCBI): domain Eukaryota; kingdom Metazoa; phylum Arthropoda; class Insecta; order Lepidoptera; family Tortricidae; genus Cydia; species Cydia splendana. The sequence goes on along the minus strand of NC_085960.1, from coordinate 975,363 downwards.
GCGTTGACACATTATACAGGGTGATTCAGGAGACGTGAGCAGGACTAATACTGCGCATTTCGTAGATTATAAGCAACACTTTCGTATCAGTATTAGTGAGGTTAATTTTCTAGTCACGTTGAAAAAAAAAGTTATTAATTTATTTACCACATGCGTGGTCACCCTAAAATTAGAATACTAAACTACCGATATTCTGTGTCAAATTGAACGTCACCAATGTCATCGCGGTCTGGTTACTTTTGAAAACTCGTATCTCACTCAAGTTTGACAGTTTATTTTCTTCGTAATCAAAAATTAAAGAGATTTTATGCTTATTAATTAGGTCTTGTAGGGTGACCATGATTGTAGAGGATTAAATTTGCCCTCACCAAAAAGTAAAAAAATAGGAAAAAGTGTGGTTGTTTCCCCTAAATACGACGGTGATCGATCAATTATCAGTTACTGAGTGTGCAGGATTAGTCCTGCTCACGTCTCATGAATCACCCTGTATAATTAATATTTTATTGTTAAGCACAACTAAATCGTTACTGTTACCACAAATAAATCGAACCCTAATATCAATTAGGTCGGCTCCATTATCTGTGCGTGCTCAGGCTCTTATCCAGCCCACCCTCCATTTTGTTTTAGCAGTTTGCTCAGAGCGCCTTGTCTTCAAGTTTCAAGGTCAACCCCTTCTGCCGTGTGGAAATCAAAATGACGTATATGAAACAACCACTTTACATACACTTTTTCGTAAGGCAGTGCGGTCTGAAAGTCTAGATACCCGGTACTCCGGTATATTTTCGTAAATATTTTAGATTACACTGATCTAAACTTTCACTATTTTTGCACTCATATCTTATTTATATTACTCGACGTCAAGTAATAAAGTCGTGAGGGTTGTCTTGAGGGCATGACAGATTTAAACACTAATTCAAAACAGTAAAATATTACAAGTTACGTATTTGGAATTTTAGAAATCAATACACAACAATGGAACTTTAAAAAAATTCACAACCGAAAATCAAATTAATGATCCACGAAAACCTTAAAAACGTTCACGGTCCCAGGCCCACCGTTCCGTTCCACACAGTAATCGTTATTTCATTTGTACTGAATTTTAATTAATGCCGCAAACAAACGATTTTGCCCGTATCAGTGAGATTGGGTTTTTGTGAAATCCGATGATTTATTGGTACTCTAGTATTAATAGTTTCGAAATCATTTACAGGTTAAATATTATTACGTGTATTTTTGTCCATATTTTTTTTTGTTGTTTACAGAAAAGTTATACTAAAGGTTGATTGTGGGGTAAGACCGATTATTAAGACAAGACTAGACAACTGTAGGTCGACGTTATATGTTTGCAACAGTGTAGATTTCGCGAAAGCACGAAAGGTAAACTAGTGGAATTAACAAAATATGGTTTTAATGAAATTGACCTATCTTGAGTTCTATAATTTTATTAATATTTGCGTTTTTAATACTTACTCAACTAACTAGCTACCCGACCAAGTCAAACAAAAAAATTAAATTAAACAAAAAGTTAAAGCATAATACGGACTCCATTATCCTAGTTTTTGATAAAAAAGCTCTTGTTTGCGCAGCCATTTTAATTTTTTTCTACGAGAATATTTTATGAGTTGACTCTAGAACCATAGTAATTTAAGAATGCAGAATAAATTCGTAGAAGTATTAAGACGATACTTATTTTTTGTACATGAAATTCATTCTCAATTTATATTGCCCGTAACAAAAAAATTCACCGGATAAAGTCTACGAGTATCCCCTACTTTTTCGCAGTCTATGTACGATACAAATTATTATTTTAAACAGGTTAACGGTATTCTTAGTGTCACATTTTTGACGTAAACTGCTTAAACATGGCAACAATTTAGTATGGAATTTTTTTTGTTCCATTTTATTTAATTTCTACTATTCTATGTCGCACTATATTAGTTAGCTACATAGCTACCTTATTTTGTATTCATTAATTTCAGATTGATTCTCTTTAATGTTTATATATCCTCCTTGTGTAGGATAATAAAAATTATAAAAAAAATGTGAAGTTAACCGGAATGGTCATAAAACTGCCTCGGTTAAGCTGAAGGTTGTGGATTCAAGCCTCACTATTATTTTGTTATTTCACTTTACTTCAGCACCTTAGTTTAATTCCGCTTAGTATAAATATTATTAAATACCTAGTTTAAAAATTTCTACAGTAACGCGCGAGTTAAGTACAACATCTAAACCGAGTTCAAATACAAAAATCTCATTTAAACACAGGAACACTATTCGACTCGCAGTATATACCGCCGAGTCCGGGCACACAGGAAACACGCTAATGCGGAAAATATTAAAGTGTTGCGGACTGGAATAGCGTGAAACGAGTTTTTAAGACGTGTTTATGTTGTTGAGTTTTTTTGGGTTCTGGAGTCGTTTAGAAAAGTATGCACACCGATCCTGACTTTCAGATTTCGAGGGAAAACACGGCCTTGTTGAAATTACGCTCGAGTACAGTCAAGGAATTTAATTACTGACACATTTCGTACCTTGTCACAGTGACTATCAATATAAAATCATACTATTGTCACGTGACAAAGTACAAAATGGATAGAAAATTAACTTCTTTGACTGTACCAGTAATAGAGACAGAAATATTATTGATACTAGCCCGGATTCGAATTCACCTCCTAAATGTGTGTGGTGGTCAAAAATCGTGAGTTCAAACCTCGGTTGTGCTTGTGTAGTGCAGAAAAAACCGTTCTTGAAAAAAAATTTCAAGAAGATGACTAAGAATTCGGCAGAATCCTTATCATACAAAGACAAAAGTTAATCAATAGCTTCATTTTAACTCCATATAATTAATAATTAATTTTATTACAGTTGATAAAATTGGATATCTGTACATACGTAAACAGGATCTTGTTTAAAAATCACTACCTACAGTTTAAAAAAGTAAATCCCCCGCTGCGTCTGTCTGTTTGTGTGTAAGTATGTGATTCTTCTTGAAGAGTGAGTGATTCTTGAGGAAGGTTAGGTATAACCGTACAAATTTGCTAAGGTTTTGTGTACCCCGTGCGAAGCCGCGGCGGGCCGCTAGTATCCGCATCAGACAGGAATGTAATAATTAAATTTCCAAGCGCTTTTACAGACGATCTGAGTATGAAATACTAAAACAAATTGGTTTAATAACAACACAATATGCAAAATGACGGGAAAAATTAAACGTAAAAAAGTAACTTGCCATAATTAATAAATACCAACAACATAATAATATATTAAGATAATAATATGTAAATTCAGATTCCAAGCTTTGTTAATTTGTTGTAATTAAACCCCTTTGAAGTTCCGACCAAATGTGTTTTAATTAAGAACAAGTATTTTTATTTTGATGAATATCATTTACCTACTACATAAGGTAAGATGGAGTTAGACTAACACTGGGGTAAGACAAACACTACTAGGGAATCCTCATACTGTTTGTCTTGCCCCGAGCAAAATAAACTATGTTTGTCTTACCCCACATTACCTTACACAATTTTTTTTCTTGAATTTTATTATTTATTTACTTAATATTACCTGGTGCCACATTCGAACTTAAAAACCTAACATTTTTTGATGATTTGACATGATTTGACATTATTCGCAAATAAGGTACATTGGGGTGCGGGTGAGGTAACTTCGAAAGCGGTATAATAAAAAGCTGTTTAGTCATTTCATTGTGTTACCAGACAATGAAACTTGTATACTCTATTAATAAAAAAGTGTATTCACGGTGAAATATCAACATTATAATAAAATCAAATTGAGAGTCTCAAATCTTACTAAATTAACACAGGAATTTAAGAAAATGACACTAATTGACGAATTACCCTGTTAAGGAGCCAATTAGCAGCAGAATGAATGCAACACCCGGATGCGATTTGAATGCCTAATGGTCCGGTTAAGCCGGGTAACCGGACAAAATGGACGACAGACTTTGGACAATTTACGGCCTTTGAGATGCTGATAAGGTGATGTGGAACATATTAATAAATTTAAATGTGGTAGTGATAAAATAACGTGAGACAGACGACCTGGGGGCCTAGTCAAGATGACAATCGTACATTGACCAAACAAAAAGTAAATATAAGTATCGAGATGACAAATGCTACACTCATGTGACTTCTTCGATAAATTATTTAAGTTTCGATTGGCGTTTTCTATTATAATAAGAAATGTTTTTATAAGCATGTAATTAACGACTTCTATGCGAACGAAGTCGCGGGTAAAAGACAGTAAATATAACTACGGTAGTATCTCGATCTGTATTTCTTGAAATTGAAATCATTGAACAACTCTTAAATTCAAGAAAATAATATTTTCATATTCCTGTAAAACAAATCCGGATATCTGGATAAAACCCAGACCTAACCCACACTAGCGCAAGTAAATATCATAATTTTTCAGTTTCCCGAGAAACTCCGCTCGAATCCGTTCGTACGTGCGCTGAATGGATACAGAAAACTTTCTCAACAAGGCTAAAGAATAAAAATCATGAAATAATATTTTATTGTAAGACCACATTTTTGTACTAGATTTACGTAAAAGGCCGAGGAGTGGCGAATTTCAATTCAAAAGAGGGTGCGAAAAAGTTATTTGTAGATTATTATACTTTACTAGGTAAATACTGCGTACGTGTAATATCATTCGATTATTCAGAGACCCGGATAGAAAATTTGCAAATTTACAATAAAAACTAAAGTCAAAATCTTATTATATTATAAAGCTCAAAAGGTAAATACGCGTAAGTGCGTCATACAGGCAAGTGTGGCTGGCCTTCACATTGGGGCCCGTTCACTCATTGACCAGAGTCCATTGTGAGTTCATACTTTTGCCAAATGCATTTAGTGGCAAATGTATGAACTCGCAATAAACACTAATCAACGTGTAGGTAATTAAAAATATAAAAATACAAGCAAAGGTATCCAATAGTGTAGATAAATGTTTTGTACAAGCATTCCTACACGCTACAGCTCGTAAGCTAAATCCCATTCCCGCATTTAAAACTCAATTAAACCGAACCAACACAATGCACTACAAAACCAACAAGAAACAAACAATTACAGAGTTTAAAACCGACAAATTTGCGAGTTTGTACAAAATCGCGCAGTAAACGCGGCCATTGAGGCGGCAACGTTATCACAGGTGCCCGCCCGGGTATATCCAGCCAAATCCAGTTACAACCGGTTACCAGCCGAGGGATTACCCGGTTGATCCGGTACTGCAGTACCGACTTGATTTATTCACTTCGGAATCTAGGTGTTTTTTAGCGATGTACTCGGTTGGACTTTTTTGTGGTAAGATTGATTTATGTTTCCTCGTTGCGTTGAATTGAGTTACGGTTTTTATGAGCGCGTTTAACGACTTTTTAATGCTAAATTAAGTGTATCCTTAGGAAATGGATGATCGTTTCAGACTAAATCTACAAATGTATATAATTTGAATAACGAGCTTTGCTTGCATTTCACGCATTAATTTCTATCTTCTTGCAACCTTAGAAAAAAGCGGTTTCCTTATACATACTAATACATACATTTATTTTATACGTTGGTTTACGTTACTCAACATTGTAAGTTTTATCGACTGATTGTTTTTTTTTTCTTATGTCTATAAAATATTTTGTACCATTCAATCATCAATAAATATTTAAACAAGTAGCTAGTAAATACAAATGTTTTAATACTGCATGCACTAACATTATATCCTCTTCTGTTTCAGTGATGAAAACTATAAAGTGTATTGGGGTGACTTAAAACGTGGGGTAATTTTGAAAATGCCTAATATCTACTAAACCAGAAGCACTTCATACTTTAGCAACACTTAAGCTCCTGCAACGCTTATCATGGCATTTGCTTACTGTTGCTATAATAGAAAGTGCATCTACATAGTTAAATAGATATCGACGCTGGAAAGGAGAAATTGGATAAGCGACATTTTCAAAGATATTGAGTTATATACATCGTTGGAATCGCCAGATTTTTCTGCATCGAATGGACTAAGTTTCGTACCAATCTGACTACTTTAGTGTCGCTTATCCAGTCGGTGATTTGGAGAATCACTGGTACATTTAAGTTACTTGGTTTTCAACAAATTTTTGAAAAGTGGAGATTATATGAAAAGTTATTCAATGTAATGAACCTTAGAGTTTTTTACTTATTTGCCAGTTCAGCTTAACCTTAACTTGGATAATTTTGCCTTATGACAACTAACCTTTCACTGTCGGTTAACTATTTTTACTTGGCCGAATAATAGGTTTTAATGTCATATAGATAAATTTACTTGACTGTCAAATGTTAACTATTGGCGTTTATGATCATTTACCTAATATCAGATATAAAACTTTTGTCGTTTATTCCATTTTACCTAAATTTTGTTGGAAGTTACCTATTAAATTTTTTACTTACCTACTTTCTTTTCATACTATCAGAAAATGCCAAGTTACAGAAATAAATAGATAAAATAACATTACATATTTTAATCTAAGCTATACATGAGATAATATTTTTTCCTATTTTGGTGTCAAATACAAATTTCCCATTCCTACTCGTACCTTGTAATTAAGTTGGCACTTGTTATCTTAAGACTTGTTACATAACTTCTTATTTGAAATAAAGCTATACAAATTCCTTAAAGGGTATATTTTATCATGCGTATTTAGGTATGACAACCATTTCCTTGTGGTCGATAACTATAAAACTCATAGAATGTAGATGTATCATAGGTTGAATGTGTCGCATAAGCAGCTTATCGAGTTTGAAATTGCTCCTTAAAAAGTGTTTAGATAATTTATCTTGATTTGTTTCATGTCTAATTTTACGTATATACCTTTTTGCTTGACTATAAAATAAGCATATTTTGCAATAAGATAGTTTTTACTCGATCAATTCTTACGACAAATTAGGCTCGGACTTTTTTACCTGAATAATTTCTTGTGAAACATGTTGGTAAGATAAATTTACCAAAATTTATTTTTACGATCATGTTGCTTAAGCGACACTAAATTCTAAAATAACTCATTTGAAGGTAAAATAATAATAGGATAATGTAGAATACATCAATATAACCATATACAGTTTCTCATTTAAGAAATTCGTCATCATAATGAATTTAAATGTTTTTTTTTAGAAAGGGTTGCAGTTTTTTGGCTCCCCCGTAAAGTTAGCTGCGGGTCGCTTATCCAATTTCTCCTTTCCAGCGTCGATATTATCTTCAAAATTACCCCGCTTTCGATGTTATCCCAATGCACTGAACGGTGTTTTAATTATAAACTGAAAATTCACGCCAATCAGCAGCTTGAACCCATTATCACTCAACATCTTTGTATCCCAACGTCCCCTCGAGATTGAGACCACGAGTTCGGAATTGTTTAATAATTACCACAAACTTAATAACAAACTCGAACTAAGTAATAAAATTACATTATACACTAACCCCTTCGCCTTTGTTGACTAAGAGGGTGCTGAAGTTGCAAAACTAGAAACTGCCATTGACTATAAACGGAAAAGCGTTGTTGAAGTGAAGTAGAGTGTTTGTCTTAAACTTGGCTTTTTACACTTCCTGGTTGAAGAATTTCATATCTGATTTCTTTGTCTTGATTTGCCTTTAGATTGACTAAATAAAAAAAATCGAAAAATCGTGCAGAATGGAGAGCCTTGAGACAACAATGATCTTATATGTGGTCGCGTCCTTACTCATGCGGAAACGAGGAAGAAGAAGAAGACATTCAAAGAGAGAGACAAGAGCACATTGTAACAACTAACAGTCCAACATATAAGGAAAATATTCGATAACGTTTATTTCAGTAATTGCATTATATTTAAGCGGATTTCCTGATATTGTTATTAATACGACAAGTAAATGGTTATAGTGTCAGCAATAAATATCAATTATCGCACGGAACATCGAAGGACTTAATGTAATGAGCAAATAAATAAAAGGCGAATGATATTATGAAGCTTTGAGGGCAATCAAATCACATGCGACCGCAAAGTAATTGTTAATATTATTTTGAAGACGAAGAGTTTTGCTAAGGAAGTAGTAAGATTTTAAGCAAGTAGAATTTTTGTATTAACCAGTCATCAAAGGAGTATAATTCAAACTGATAAAACGTATTTACTCACAAATTGCACTCAAAAATCCAAATGACAATTAAAAATAAGACAAAAAAAATTGATTGCTCTTTTAGGCTTAACAAGCAATTTCAATATTTCCCAATTCCACAACCAAGACGAATTTAATGACGACTTAAGGTGGCCACTGACGAGCCATCCAACAGTCCAAATAGCGTGGCTGCAATCCAAAATCGGTCCGTGAATGTCAAAAACGTACAATGTTTAATATTAGGATGCCGTCCATTTGGATGACCCCCATTGTAACGGCATCCATTTGGAAGGCTCGTCAGTGGCCCATCTTATACATTGTACCTAATTAGGTAGGCTGTGCCAAAAAATTAAACAAACAAATGATTGTGTGATTCATTGATATATGCGCTTGACAAACATAAACCTCCTTATCGGCAGTCAAGTAAAAATAAGCTATACAAAGTTTTACCATCCGCCTTACTCAAATAAAGCCCTCTGCTTCCACGAGTGAAAATAGCGACTTCAAATATCACGACATAAGCGTATTCCATAAACATAATACTCGGCATTTAACTGTGCTCTCATATCCGACATCTTACCGTATTCAAGAGGCGAATGCGGCCCGCCTGCCTAACCGAGCGGGCACGTGACGCCGAGAGCCGGTTATAACCAGATATAGCCGGTTATAGGCGCATACCCTGGTATAAGCCAGGTACATCGACCTGGATATTCTGTATAAAGAGATGTAAGGTGCATATGAAAACGTGCTGGGCCATTTTATTTAAATGTGCATATTTTTTCTCACATTAGGATCAGGAAAGCTCGAGAATATGCACTAACATCATACTTAATTTCTAAATAAAAAAAGCGGTGTGTACAGCTTTAGATAGAATTTCGGATAATATATTGAACTGAATTAATAAAATAAGATAGGTATTAATAATTATGACAGTTATCTTAGAAGTTGATTTATTGAAAGAAACAATACAATTTATTGCATATAACAACAGCTACAAATATACAGAGTCATCTGTATTTAATTTATATTTGTTTCTTGGTACTTACGTTATGACGCGTTATAACCCGGTATAACTTGTTATCATTAACTTTATTATAGCAATAGCTGTATCAAAACAAAACATATTTCTTAACAATACGCTGCATGAGATATAATTTATATTCACGACGTAGAGTTTATCTTGCAGCATAATGCCACGTTTAACCGCACGTGCCTGTCAAGAGCCGGTTATCAACCAACCGGGTTATTATATCCGGTCCTCGTACTTAGTCGTACATATAATTTGAATGATTCATTAGTTTTATCTCAAGTTGTAGCAATCAAAAACTGTCAATTTCATAGTTAATACAGGGTGTTATCGTGTAAACTACATATTAAAACACAAAACGTTATGACCTAAACGAGCTGAAACTATTATTTATATGAAATAAAATAAGAATTAGAGAATTCAATACTAATTTTAATTAACAAGAAATGGTTTCAAGGCTAAATACGACAGATTAAAGGCGTAGTTTTGTTGTAAGTAAGTCATGTAGGTAACTCATGTATTATGTCAGACCAGACTCATATGCTACATGGAACAAATAAATTCCTAATTAGTCCCAATTCATAATTAGGTACCCACTTGACACCAAAAATCCCAAAAGCAATTAAAAGCGTGTGTCAACCCTAGCGCTCACAACGTTCATTGCGAATCATAACTCCGCGCGGGAAGTTAATTCGAAGTTACGTTTTGATGTTAAAATGATGTCATTTTGTTATTGCATGTGCGTCTAACTCGCACCAATACATGTACGCATAAGTACGAGCTAAATGCACGCCCGAATGATAACAAAATTAAATCATTTTGATATTTTAGTTCGAATAGGTTTCCAGAGAGCACGACGCGTAGGGTTGTCACATTAATATTCATGGTCGGAGACGGTGAAATTAATTTCGTTAAGGCGTTACCGTTCCGGGTTATATGTGGGCAGATTTGTAAGGACCTGTGTCCGATCGTATCTACGGAAGTTACATTTATGTTATGCCTCACAATATTCTACTGAAAAATCAATTTTTGCAACAGTATTTGGATTTAAGCTACTGGGAAACCGAACCATAAGCTATAAATAATGAAAACACGACAATTTAAAAATATGTATTTTATATATCGGTGTTTTAAAATCAATAGCTATTGAACTTGATTATTTCTACAAATAGATCATATTTGGGATAGCCAATATTATTTCATAATTTTGGGGTTGATCCCATAGAATTCACATTTTTGATGTGGGCCCTACATTAATGTTGTTTACTATGTACCGTAAAACGGGGTGAGTAGGTTTCGCGGAGAGAGGTGGGTTATGAATGGGGAGAGAAGGTTTGAGAGGGCGGTGAGAAGGGATTTTAAGGCTACTGCTACAAAAATAATGTCTTCCAATTTAAAATGCAGCTATAGTAATACGCATAATAAAAAAAAATCGATCCAACAATCTTCCAAAATCACCTTTGTATGAAAACCCCTCTCACCCCAAATACGAGGCACTACGGGGTGAGGTGGGTTTTCCTCTTTATCGTCAAAGTTATGAAATGGAACTACCCAAAATAAAATAAAAACTAAAATACAAACGTCCGGAACACTTATTATATACACCATTCAGTTTTTATATGTAAAAATAAAATGTTATCGAGGTTTGAATTTCAGTTTTGAACCTGCTCACCCCATTTTACGGTAACTTAGGAGTTTTAGGCTAAGGGTTTTAAAAACATCCTTCCGTTTTATCCTAATGGTTATTTTTAAACACTTTATACCATTTATGAATGCTGGGTATATCGGTACGAACCGCGACCTCCAGATACGCGCCCATATTTTTAAACACTTTACTTATACCATTTATGTATGCTGGGTATATCGGTACGAACCGCGACCTTCAGATACGCGCCCATATTTTTCATCTATAAAAGGGTTGATTTCCATATCTTTCGTAATATTACAAAACTAATCAGATCAACCCTCGTATGAATGACTTATGGTCCGCGATGGGATTTAATATTATTTCTATGAATTTTCGGAAAAGATACATATTTTACCTGAATTATGATCGTTAGAAAGGTTTTTCAGGAAAGTATACTTATGCAATGGCTTAGACAATTTATTGTTTAAACACTTCGCTTCGTTTTTAGGTATAGGTAAGTTTTACTACTCTCACGATTACTTTTGCTATCTTGGCGTTCAAACGGTTAACAGATTATTAATTTAGATAAAGTTTATTTTTATTTAATTACTGATTATGTATTAATTTTCAATCCATGATGCCTATGGCTTACGTTATCATTTTATGGGTCAGATCATTCAGATTTAAATTTTATTTTAAAAAGAGACGAGTTCAAGAGAAGTATGGATTTTCTGTAGGGTAACTTGTTGATCAACGAAACACTAAAAGTTCAAGCCTTTCTATCTCTGGTGTTTTTAAAGTTATGAGTGTTATATTTCGTATGAAGATAAACAATTTCGTTGGCTATCATATGGCATTCTTGGTTTCTACTTATCTGTAACAGTTCCTGTGTTATAAGCCTTTTTTTGAAAAATGAGTTTTGTTTCATTGTGTACTTGTGCATGTTTTCAATGAAACACTCTGATTTTTACAGTGAAACAAATGTAATAATTATAGTCTACCAATATTTCACTCAATTAATGAGAAAGGAAAGGAGAAAATAGTGGTAGGCTGAAATTAGTTATTTAAAAGGTTTCCGACATATGGAATCATTATAAGATTGCTGAAATATCTAAAAGCGAAAGACTTGTTTCATTGTACACACACCTGAGTTTCATTGTGAATCGAAAATCTGGTCGGCGGGTACGGCATGCTGCGAAAAAGGCGCCTTTTATGTCCACGGAGCATGATTGCCAACTAGGTAGACGCGGGAGGGTTTTGAGCATCTCCATGCTTGATTTCATACACTTTCTTGCAACATAGTGTTTATACACGACTGTTTCAATGTAAGACATGTGTCCTTAACCTTGCCATCAATGAAACATTCAACATATAAGCCATCCTATCTCAGCCATTCCTAAAGTTAAGTATCTTATATTTTGTCATATGATAGACAAATTATTACCAATTTTCATGGTATTTTAGTTTCACAAATTTAGCACATAGGTTTTAATTATTTAAAAAAATAATGAGTTTGTTTCATTGTGTGCTGGTACTGGTGTTCAGTGAACATCATGTTTCATTGTATACTACATAAAAATGTTTCATTGTGAGACTAGGGGGTGTTTTTTTAATCAATTAATAAAAACTGCACCAAAGAGTGAAAGAAATTTAAAAATATTTAGCTCCAAATAAACTTTAATACACATAGAACATAACAAAAACTTAAAAAACGCCAAACTCGAGTCTATATCTTGGTAAAAAATTGCGAAACTTAAATGAAAAAAATTACTTTTGTTGCACGAATTCACAATAATGCTCGTAGCAGCGTGCTCCTTCTCCGAGGCGCGCTCGTGTTTTGGGGAGGTGCTGGGGGTCCCTGAGCCTGCCCTTGCTTGACAGACGGCACTAGCTGGTAACACCTAGTTTCCGAGATATCGCAAAGTTACACTGTGTCCGATTGTTTCAATGTAGAACAACTGACCCTACACGTTTAAAAAAGTCCTCAATAATAAAATTATGAAATACCTTAGGTTTTACTTAGCCTACAAAAATCTTCCTTATCTAGGTTACACGTGCTAATGATTCGGTCAAATTGTGTTTTTTGAAAAACTAATTATAGCCAGCCTTTTATGAATGCAGTATGATACCTTTGGGTATGGTGCTTTACGCACGCTAGCGTCCCCTTCCCTCCCCCTGCCGCAACCCCCCCTTTTTGCATTAAATATGTCCCGATTAAGATAAGATAAGATAAGATAAATATAGTTTATTCAAGTAGGCATATTACAATGCGCTTATGAACGTCAAATAAAGCTATACCGGCTCCAACCGTACACCTCTACCTCGAGAAGATTTAAATCCCCCCTCAATTGGAGGAGGGTATCCCAATACGGGACCGGCAACAAACTCGGCGGGACACATCTTTTCAAAACATTTGTTGGCGATGCGCTCGTTATATCTGTACCTAGTTATGTTTTACTTATGAAAAACCATAGTCGTGTTAAATTAGCTTTTAATTCCTTAGTCTTAAGGTTGATATTTGTTTGTAGCATGTCTAATGCAACCTGTTACCATGCGCCGCCAGGCAGTCCGCTGCTGGCCGCGAGCCTATGCACATACGATCTCGTGACATTTTTTGTAATTGTGTTTTTTCCGAAATACATCATCGTGTTAGAAGTCGGCCTTTTCTTCAAACGAACCCCATACAGTTAACAAAGTGGTCCTTCGAACCGGATCCATGGACCGTACCCCGACCACGATAGAAACGCGTGGGTCGAAAGCGCGTCGTGCAGAACAATTAAGGAGGCTTCTAGAAGAAGAACAAAGAATGTCCCTAAATGGCGAGCCGAGTGAAGCACGTTATGGTCATAGTTCTACAGCCAGGTTGGAAGAAATTAAGCCAGCTTCAAGTATTCCGAAAGATTTAGCTATCACAAAAACAATAGAGGGTAGCGTAAAATCTGAACCAACCGCGGCAGAATTTCGCAAGAAAATGCTTCATACTTCTGCTTCGTATGCCAGCAAAGCTTCTAGCAGCAAGGGCTCAAGAACTTCATCGGCTTCTAGAACAGCAAAGAAGAAGCAACTTTTGTTAGAAGCCGCAAAACAAAAAGCTGCCATACAGATGGAGATCATCGATAAGACTCTGGATGCTCAGTTAGCAGAGCTTGACGACGAGGAACAAGAGTACGGTTCACAAGTAAGTCGAAGGAGCTATTCTCGAAGTCACGTTGCAAACTGGGTGGAAAATCAGAGCAACTTGGAACCGCAAGACGACCTGCAGCCAGCCCCCGATAATGGCATAAATATGGGTGAGTTGCATCAGCAAGTGTCACGTTTACCGCCCGAACCCGGTCCAGCGCCACGCGCCGCCACGCCCGCGCCAGCCCCGGCGCCCGTGCCGGCCGCCCCGCTGCCGCCGCCCGGCGGCACCGTCATGGCACTCAACAATGCGATACAAGTTATGGCCGATGCTGTGAAGAACATCTCCACTGCCAGTGCACCGAATACCAGCCTGCTCAGTCGACTCAGCACACCCAAAGATCTCCCCGAGTTCTCTGGCGATTATTTAGAATGGTTGCAGTTTAAACAAGCATATTACGAGTCCACTGAGTTATGTAAATTCACCGATAAGGAGAACCTTTGGAGGCTTAGAAAATGTTTGCGCGGAGCCGCTAAGGATGCAGTCAACGCTTTGTTCATAAGTGCCACGTCACCTGAGAAAGTTATGTCGGCGTTGGAACTACGATATGGTAACTCCGAGTGCATCATTTCCCGCGTTTTGTACGACATTAAAAAGCTTCAACCATTGCACCAAGATTACCACAAAGATATTATTACGTTCGCATTAAAAGTTCAAAACTACGTGGAAGCAGTACGAGCAGTCGGTCAAGAGGAGCACCTACAGGGGGTAAACATAGTTTCCATAATCTTATCTAAGCTGCCGACAGTACTAATATCGAAGTGGTCAGATTACAGCTTCAGTTTAATCAAAGATGGTAAAAAACCTAGATTGGTCATCATGTCTGACTTTCTTAACGAAGAGGCAGTCAAGATTTCAACCACTGCAAGTACCTATATGGCCACAAAAAGTGAGAATTATAAACATAAAACCTCAGACACTAATAACGCACGTAACCACACAATATTAGTGCACGGCGAAGGAAGTGATAAGAAATGCCTTTTTTGCCGAACATCTGTTCACAAGATAACTGATTGTAAACAGTTTAAACGAGCGCTGCGCAAAGTGAGGTGGCAATTCGTTAGAAAAAACGGGCTATGTTACAAATGCCTATTATCTAAACACGAACGAGAATCGTGCCTTGCACCTGCTTGCGATAAGGACGATTGTGGCGAAGCACATCATCGACTTCTGCACTACACGGTAACCAAGAGCGAGGTACCGCTTGCGTCATCATCATCATCGGGCCCTTCGAGATCTACAACATCTCCTACTACGAGTGCGTCAACGCAGCAAGATCTCGAATCCAAATCGGTTCCTGAGACTTTGACGCATATTAACGCAAGTGATAAAAGGGTGTTGCTCAAAGTAGTGCGTATCAGCGTTAATGGACCTAACGGTGTGTTTTCGACTACGGCTTTATTGGACGGTGGTTCTTCGGTTAGTTTAATAAGTTCGAAATTAGCGCGGCGCGCGGGATTAAGTGGACGTACTAGCACGTTTTGCACACAAGGTGCATTTGTCGGCAGCGAATTAGTGCGCAAATCTACCATTGTGAATGTGAACATTACGGGTATAGACAATAAGGTGCATAATATAAGAGTGCGTAGTGTCGATGACTTAAGTGTACCGTTGCAAAGTCTATCAGTTTTAAAATGTACTAACTTTGCTCACTTAAAAGATATAAAAGATAAATTATGTACTTCCGATTCAAAACCTGAGATTTTAATAGGTCAAGATAACTATCATTTAATGATGCCTTTACAAGTTAGAGAGGGTAAAAATAACGAGGGTTATGCTAGCCTCACTCCCTTGGGTTGGTGCGCTCATGGGAAGGTGTACGTGCCGCAGGGTGTCCGCCCGCCCACGCAGGTCGAGTCTAACCTTTTTATTTCAGAGTCGGAGCACACGACGGATACCTCAGAGGGTCTCGATCTGTTAAGGCGGATCCACGAGGAGGTCCGCCTGTCATTCAAGTTGGACACGTTGGGCGTGACGTGCGCGCCGCGGCAGAATGCGCAGGACGCGCGCGCGGTGGTGCAGCTGCAGCAGTCCGCTGAGCTGCGCGCCGGCCGCTGGCACGTCGGCCTGCCCTGGAAGGAGGACCACCCATCCATGCCTGACTCGTATCCTAGCGCTCTTAAAAGGATGAAAGGTATCGAAAAGAAAATGACTAAAGACTCTGGTTTTGCTGAAAGGTATCGGGAGCGCGTGGCTCACTTACTTCAAAATGATTACGCATCTGAACTGTCAGATACTCAGGTGAGACCCAAAACATGGTATCTCGCTCATTTTGGAGTAGACAACGTCAACAAAAAGCGTCTGCGCTTGGTCTTCGACTCAGCAAATAAGGTAAATGGCTTATGTTTAAACGATTTCTTATTAACAGGTCCCGATTTGTTGTCATCGCTATTTGGTATTATGTTACGCTTTAGGGAAAACAAGATTGGAGTAACAGGTGACATCAAAGATATGTTTTTAAGGATCAAGATTCGGGCCGAAGATCAACACGCTTTAAGGTTCCTATGGAGGGACGAGCCTACTGACGAATTAAAAACGTATGTAATGACACCACTTCCGTTTGGGGCTAATTGCAGTCCATTTGTTAGTCAGTTTATAAAAAACTTGAACGCGCGACGGTTCGAGTCAACTATGCCAGAAGCTGTCGATGCGATATGTAACTCGCATTACTCATACTCATACTCATACTCATATTTTATTGATAATATAGATTACAGGTCAGGCTTACATGACTAAACTACATAGATGACATTACGTAGATGACTACATAGACAGTTTTGCAGACGAAGCCTCGGCCATCAAAATGGTAAGAAATATAAATTCTATTCACAGTGCCGGCGGTTTCGAGATGAGAAACTGGACTAGCAACAGTGTCTCAGTTTTAAATAGTCTGCCAAATCAAACCTTAGGGACAGCGGCCGTAAGGTTTAAAGTCGATCAGCAGCAACAAGGTGAGCGTACTCTCGGGCTAATATGGTACCCAGCCGATGATAAGTTGACATTCGACTTATCATTAAAACGGATTCCCGAAAGTATTGTCAACGGTGATGAGCGTCCTACAAAGCGTCTTATGCTTAGGGTAATAATGTCTATTTTCGACATTTTAGGATTCTTATCTCCTTTTACCATTCAGGGTCGAATAATGCTACAGGATACCTGGCGGTTAAATATAGACTGGAATGATTACATTCCGGATGCTATTTACAACAAGTGGCGAAAATGGATTGACCTACTTAAGGTAATTAGCGACATACGTATACCAAGGTGCTATCAATCAGCTGTTCGCAATCACAGCCGCGGAGATGCCGAGTCTCCATCTGTGCGAGTAAGCGAGACAGCAGATCACCGGAGCGCAGCATCTGCTGGTACCCCGAGCGCGACGTTGCCGCTATCGACGTACGCGCCTGGCAACGGTGCGCCTACGTCATGCGCTACGAAGGCCTACGAATCCGTAGCAGGAGCTACAAGCGCTACGCGCACGGCAAAGGTAGGTTATAACAACTTACAATTGCATGTTTTTTGTGATAGTAGTACTCGGGCTATGTGTACTGTAGCTTATTGGCGTTGGCAGATAAATGGTAGTATTAAAGTTGCCTTTATTGCCAGTAAATGTAAGGTTATGCCTGTAAAGCCATTGACAATACCTAAGGCCGAGTTACAAGCTGCACTATTAGCCGCAAGGCTGGCTAATACGATAGGTAAGGAGCACAAGATAGTTCCCGAGCGGCGTTACTTTTGGTGCGACAGTTCGACTGTCTTGCACTGGGTGCGTAACAATATGCGCTCATATAAAACGTTCGAAGCGAACCGGTTGGGCGAGATCGATGAGTTATCCCGCGTAGACGAGTGGAATTATATACCTACAAAGCTAAATGTAGCGGATTTAGCTACGCGGGAGAGTTTCGATCACGCTCAACTAGATAAATGGTTCGCGGGTCCGAATTTTTTATATGAAGACGTATCCTTGTGGCCAAAAGATGTGATTTTGTCACAGTCAGACGCCGCGTCGCCTGAATGTGTTGCTGTCGTACATGAGGGTTCAATTGGACTGGCTATACCGGACCCATTGCGGTTTTCTTCTTGGCTACGCTTGAAGCGGGCCACAGCTACGGTACTAGCGTTTATCGACAGATGTAAAGGTATTCATGGTCAAGTCGACTGCGGCACTATTTTAATTTTTTAATTTAATTTAATTATCATTTATTCAAAGACCAACTGAGATCATTTTTGTTAGTACTTACGACTATGACTTATAAAATATTGTTAGTTTTATGATCTATATTCTATACAATGTCAGAGAAAAATAAATTAATTGAAATTAAAAAGAAATGAAATTAAATCAAAATGAAATATAATAATAACGACTTGATTAAATGAAAATAAATATTAGAGCATTAAATTACAAATTAAAGTTAATAATGTTAATTAATAAAAAATGTCAAAATATTGATAAAATGTCACTTCGATTAATTTCAATTACTGCGCTTTCTTATTTGGTTCGCCTCACAAGTTATCAGGTATCAGTGTACGTATTTTACATTTTGGTTTAGGTGTATAGCACAGCCATTGTTGAGATATACACAGTCTACACGTTCCGAGATCATTTTCAGGATACTGTTGGTACTGGCGCGGATCCGGCGCACCAGGGATGTACATCGCTTGCGCATACTCGCGTAGAAACAGTCAACCCGCGCCTCGGCAAACATCCCTGATGCACTACAGTATCGCGGCAGCCCCATCAGTACCCTGAAAGCGTTATTGAACTGTACTCGAAGAG
Source organism: Cydia splendana (assembly GCF_910591565.1). Classification (NCBI taxonomy): domain Eukaryota; kingdom Metazoa; phylum Arthropoda; class Insecta; order Lepidoptera; family Tortricidae; genus Cydia; species Cydia splendana. The sequence continues at coordinate 956,627 of NC_085960.1, read as the reverse complement.
CATTGTACCGTGTTGCTGTGTAGCTCGCCCATAGGCCGCTAGTATATAGAGAAGTACAGTACGCTCTGAAAAGAGTGACCTTGACCTGTTTAGAGCATTTAGCGAACCTACGGGCGATCATATTAGCTCTAATAGACAATGCTCTTCGTTCGCGTTCAATATCTGTATCGTCTTTAAGGTCAGATGTCACAATATGTCCGAGATACTTGAATTGTGATACTACAGTGAGTACCTCCCCGTATAGTGTTATAGGTGGGATATCGCATGGGCATTTGTTTCTAACCTTAAAGACCATACATTCGCTCTTTTTAACATTGTATTTTAAACCATGACTATTCGCGTACCGTTCACAAATACCTATCAGCTTAGTGAGCCCACAGGGAGAGGCACTCAGCAGCACCATATCGTCGGCGTAGCTGATATTGTTTACGCATACTCCATCAATATGGCACCCGATGCGGGTGCTGCTGAGCTCCTTTACCAGTGCGTTTACATACAGGTTGAAGAGCTTAGGCGAGGTCAATCCACCCTGCCTTACTCCACACTTCAACCTGTATGCATCCGAACATGCTCCCGCCCATCTAACTACATTCGATTGGTTTTGATACCAGTACTTCAGGACTTTGTTTAAGTCTGGTGGCATGTTAATGTCCTTTAGTTTTTGCCAGAGAATGTCATAATTAACCATATCGAATGCTTTCGATAGATCAAGGTAGCATGCGTATACATTGGTCTGTCGGTCCGTGTAGTATTTGACAGTATGCTTAAGACCCAAAATTGCACTTTCGGTCGACAAACCCGATCTAAAGCCAAATTGATTGTCATGTAACTTTAGATACTTGTCAATATGAGAATTAAGCACACTGTCAAACACCTTGGCTACTATGGTCGCAAGCGAAATTGGCCTATAGTTGTTTTTGTCGCTAATGTCACCGGTTTTGTTTTTTACTATTGGCACTACCACAGTCCTCATCAGGTCATCTGGCAGGAACGCGTGTCTTATACAAAAAGTGTACAGCATGGCCAGTACTCTTGGTAGATGCGGTCCAGCATGCTGGAGGTGCTCAATACTGAGGCCGTCATGACCCGGAGACTTACCCCTTGTCATACATTTAATGGCTTTCTTAACGTCCTGAGCCGTAAACTTGGTAGTTGTCCCCGGGCCATGAGACCTAGCATCCGCCTCTACCCCTGGAGACTGTGTTGATGTCAACGGTGATACAACTTGAAAAAAGCTTCTAAACATATTGGCTATGCTTTTACTGTCACTGATACCCTCGACGCTCATCGGAAGGCCCGGTTTGGGATTGAGTCTGTTAGTGGACTTCCAGAAACCCTTAAAATCTCGCTTAGAGTGGTGCTTGCATATAATATCCAACTTAATTTGTTCTTCATTCTTTTGACACCACTTCAAACGAGATCTAAAGATTCTTTTACTCTCACGCATTTCCTCAAACACTTTTCCTACTTTCGGTTTAGAATGCAACAACCAAATCTGAAACTTTAAACGGGCCGTCCTATGAGCCTCGCTCACATACCTGTTCCAGCCAGCTATAGGTTTTTTCCTTTTAACAATATTCGGCCTTCCACTTACAATTGCTGATTCAGTTAAAGCGCTTATGATCTTACTGTAATACTCCACGATAACCTTTTTATGACTAGGGTCCGTACAAGTGTGATCACAACACTGACGCAACTCCTCAGGGAAATCAATTATTTTTAATCTTGAGTTACATTCACTGTTATAGATTGCCACTTGCTCAGGTTTTCGTTCACCCCATACTATTTTATTTGGCGGAGTTATATCCTCACGACAAATTTTAGGCCTAATTATTTGCAAGTCGCATTCCACCACCAGCGGAAAATGATCTGACCATACAACGTCGTGACGCACGTACACATTCGTAACTGAATCCATTGCCGACACGCTAGTGAGACAGTGGTCCAGCCAGCTCGTCGACCCATGGGCGTCACTTACAAATGTGTACGTACTAGACTGTAAACCCAACTTTTCAATGTCCGCACAAACCCAGCCCTGGTCTTCACAAAAACAAGATAGTTCGTTATAAAACAAGCCCCCAGGATGTGCATTAAAATCACCGAGAATGTACACCGACTCTGTATTGTTATTGTTTACTATAGCACTTACTGTACTCAGGCAATCCGTGAAATCTGTTACGTTTTCGACCTTATCTGTAGGCATGTACACACTCAACACTAAGAATGACCTTTGACCCGTTGTTATTTTTACGGCACATATCCGCGGGTTACTGCACTTTACAACCGACACGTTACGAAACACACTCTTATTCCACAACAAAGCTACGCCGCCGTACGGTCTCCCTCTGAGCATCCCCGCCGCCGTGTCCACTGCCGAAGTTCCCGTGTAGCCGAAATCCTCGTCGATTGTACCAAGAAAACAAATTTCGTTAGGCAATACCCAAGTTTCTTGAAGGCAAATTAAATCAGACGTTTTACATAACTGGCTAATGTAATCCTTCGAACGCTTAACATTTTTACAGTTAAAACTGACAAATTTATATAGGGTTTTATCCTGCATTCAGTGCATTATTTACGCCGTCTGCAACATTACTGTTGCCGGTTACCCGGTTAATCCGGTCCTTGTAATTTACAAAGCGCCGAAAAATGATGCCTTGCGGCCACAGTGTATCGTTCAAAAACATTTCAACTTTACGCTCTAACACAAAGAACTTATATGCATTGTACCCTTTGTCCTTTTTGATTCGGATTTTCTCTAGACTTACACACTCCTTAGTTTTGGTTCGTATATAATTAGAAATATCCTCGATTGACGCCTTTTTGTCCACATTTGTAATAAATATAGGTACTTGTGGTTCTGCTGCCCTAAATTTGCAGTCGTTTAAATCATTACAGCCAGTTTTACCAGCATAGCGATAGGCGTTCCTAGTTTTATTTCTAGACTTCCGGCTCTGCACTAATTTAAAATCGCCACTATTTACAAGTGCCTCCCTAAAAGATTGTCTGCTGGGATCATGGTCATCACTTATTTCCTTATCCTTTATTGTGCTTGTATTTATTGTAGGCATCGTCAACAGCTGATCCGCCGCCGCAGCTCGACCGTTATCGCTCAGCTGTGGCGGTGACGTCACCGTGGCCGTTGCTACCTGCCCGGCCGTTACGGTACAAACATCGCCACTTGTTTTTGTCGTACTCAGTGGGTACTCCATGACCGATTCTATACTATTCTGCTTAGGAGATGATGATGCACTTATTCTATTATTGCTAGTATTGTAATTTGTAGTCGTATCTAGTTGGGAAAGTCCGTTAGGGCCACTGTCCAAGTAACCGCCTCGCTTTGTGTTTACATTTATAAAACTACGAAAACGACTAGGCACTGATAACGGGTCAGGTGTAGGTGCTGTAGGTGTCAGTTTAAAAATTTCTTCCTTTACTTGATCTTTTGTAGCATAGTTTTCTTTTATGTCCCTTATCTCCGTTTGCATAAGCACCAAGTCCTTAAGCAATTTCGTGACATCCAGGTGATCGAACGTAAGGGGCGGTAATTTTTCCAAGCTACGGGCCACAAATATCGGTACCAAATCCGAGTTTGTACCTTTAAGAAGTGAAATTATGTCAGCAAGGTCTCTGTTTTCTTTTCCTGCATTTTTACGAGTTATCATCCTTTTTTCCCGTTGGGAGCGATTCAAATAACAGTTGTTTTGATCGTTTAATCTCTTCGCTCTTGAAAGCCGAAACACATATTCGCGTCAAACTGTCTTCGTCCATAATAGACAGTTTGTTCTGCACATACGCTAACAATTCGTCTATAACAATATTACACTTATTACACTTCACAAACGACATCGTGTCGCGCTGTCGATATTGCACATCCGGTACGAGCGAATGCGTGCGCGCAACTGACGTACTATGGAACGAGCTGAAAGATTGCTTATACAGCACGCACAGGCGGAGTCCTTCGGCGAAGATATCGTCAATATTAATAATGGTAAGCCATTGCAACGCTCTAGTAGATTGCTCTCTCTGTCGCCGGTGTTTGACGAACATGGTCTGCTGCGAGTGAGCGGCCGCATTGACGCTGTAACAGACGTACCTATTGATGTTAAGAGGCCTGTGATACTCGATGGTCGGCATCAGGTGAGTAAGTTGATCGTCCGAGATTATCACGTGAAGCTGGCGCACGGGAACCAAGAAACCATAGTTAATGAGGTAAAACAACGGTTCTGGATCTTACGTCTAAGACCAACCGTTAAGTTCATAGCATCATCCTGTATGCTGTGCAGAATCCGTAAGTGTCAACCGCGTATTCCGCGAATGGGGGACTTACCAAAGGCACGAATGGCACACCATCAGCGTGCATTCTCATACTGCGGTTTAGACTTGTTCGGACCGATGGAGGTCGTCGTGGGACGACGCCGCGAGAAAAGGTATGGAGTTTTGTATACTTGCCTGACGGTGCGTGCGATCCACATTGAGCTAGTCTCCTCTCTGACTTCGGACTCGCTGATAATGTCGCTGCGTCGGATGGCGGCCAGGCGTGGCTGGCCATCACACCTGTTCTCTGATAACGGGACAAACCTGCGTGGCGCCTGTACTGAGCTGCAGCGATCGATGCAGGAACTGAACGCCGAAGAGCTGAAAAGCTACGGTGCCAACAAAGGTATGGAGTGGACTTTTATCCCTCCCGCTAGCCCCCATTGGGGTGGGGCGTGGGAGAGGTTAATCCGTAGTGTAAAAACGTCTCTCAAAGTAATTTTAAATGAGCGTGCACCACGGGACGAGGTGTTAAGTACGCTTATGGCGGAAGTCGAGAATATAGTGAACAGTCGTCCCTTGATGCACGTCTCTGTAGAAAATGGAGGTGTGGAATCACTCACACCGAACCATTTCCTCCTTGGCACGTCGTCAAATCTGCCTATTATCGGTTCCTTTGACGGCTCTGACCTGTACCTGCGGAAACATTGGCGTACAGCTCAGCGGCTAACCGATATGTTCTGGCAGAGGTGGATGAAGGAGATCCTACCAGACCTCATACCAAGAAGGAAATGGCACGAAGAAAGGAAGCCGCTGCAAGTCGGCGACCTCGTCCTTGTTGTGGACCCGAACTCTCCTCGGAACATGTGGCCAAAAGGTTTGGTCACTCAGGTGTTTGCCGGTAAGGACGGGCGCATAAGGCTGGTGGAGGTGAAGACCAGGACTGGGACTTGGCGCCGGTCTGCGGCACGCATCGCACCTATCTCTTTAGCTGATTAGTGCTGACACAGCACTGGGGTGGGGAGTGTTGGCGATGCGCTCGTTATATCTGTACCTAGTTATGTTTTACTTATGAAAAACCATAGTCGTGTTAAATTAGCTTTTAATTCCTTAGTCTTAAGGTTGATATTTGTTTGTAGCATTTCTAATGCAACCTGTTACCATGCGCCGCCAGGCAGTCCGCTGCTGGCCGCGAGCCTATGCACATACGATCTCGTGACATTTTTTGTAATTGTGTTTTTTCCGAAATACATCATCGTGTTAGAAGTCGGCCTTTTCTTCAAACGAACCCCATACAGTTAACAACATTATTACATCTTATAAGTAACATGCATTACGAGTAAATAAGAAAAATACAAACACACGCACAGTTCACACACGGTTCACAGTTTTTTTAATTTTTTGGGGAAGTATACAATATAGGAAAAAAGTGTCAATGAAAGAAATAATCCCTATTAAATTCTTAACAAAAAAGGTTATATAAATTTTTTTGATATGACGCACCATATTCATGTTATGGCTAGATGAACATCGACAAAATTTAACCGTTGAAAAACTTGTTGAAGTTCAATATAACATAGTACGTAAAAGTACTGAAAGAAATCCTACACGGATCCTACATTATTTCAGTACTATCACGTACTATGTTATATTGAACTTCAACAAGTTAATACATGAATATGGTGAGTCTTACCAAAAAGTTGCATATAACCTTTTTTGTTTAGAATTTATTATGGATTATTTCTTACCTTGACACTTTATTCCTAATTCTAATAATTTTCTCAAAAATTAATAAAAACCGTCAACCGGGACATATTTCACGCAAAAAGGGGGGGTTGCGGCAGGGGGAGAGAAGGGGACGCTAGCTTGGGTAAAGCACCATACCCAAAGGTATCATACTACATTCATAAAAGGCTGGCTATAATTTGTTTGTCTTCCCCATACATTAGAACACAACTTAAACGAATCATAAAGGCAAAGTAGCCGGTATAGCCAAGTCACCCCCTAGTAACGGCCCTAACACTTAACATCTTACGCAAAGTCAGGTGGTGGTCGTGGGCACAGATGATTTACTGGGCTACAAATATAATGACCACCAAAAAATACTTTGGTACCCTTAATAAAAAAATCATGCTTACCAAAAAAAATTACTGAACACCAAAATAATAAGGCCTAAAAATACAAAAGTACCACCATTTTAATTACGACTGCACTTCAAATTGTATTCAAATACCAAATATATTGAATGATCACCAAAAATCATTAATGATCACCAAATCTTGAAGACCAAATTAATGCGATATTTTCACCTAAATAAACCACTATGATTACCAAAAAATTTATACATATTACCAAATAAAGTAAACTGATGCCAAAATTACTAGCCCCTCCCGCTCAACCCCCCGTACCCCGCACCGCATACCTACCTTACCTAATCTACTTTTCTAGTAGCATTTCGTTATTCTACTAGAAAAGTAAGTCAAACTGCTATCAGTTAAGTGGGTTAGGTTAGCACTGCGACCCTTACAGAAACGAAATGGTACTAGAAAAGTAGGTTAGGTTAGGTTTGAACTGCGACCTTTACAGAAACGAAATGCTACTATAAAAGTGGGTTAGGTTAGGTTAGAACTGCGATCCCCACAGAACCGAAATGCTACTAAAAAGTGGGCTAGGTTAAGTTTCAACTGCTACCCATACAGATACGAAATGCTACTACAAAAGTGGGTTAGGTTAGGTTTGAACTGCGACCCATACAGAAAAGAAATGCTATCAGAAAAGTGGGTTAGGTTAGGTTTGAACTGCGACCCTTACAGAAACCAAATGCTACTAGAAAAATTGGTTAAGTTAGGTTTGAACTGCGACCCTTACAGAAAAGAAATGCTACTAGAAAAGTGGGTTAGGTTAGGTTTGAACTGCGACCCTTACAGAAAAGAAATGCTACTAGAAAAGTGGGATAGGTTAGGTTTGAACTGCGACCCTTACAGAAAAGAAATCGACGCTGGAAAGGAGAAATTGGATAAGCGGCACGCAGCTAACTTTACGGGGGAGCCAAAAAACTGCAACCCTTTCTAAAAAAAAATCATTAAAATTCATTATGATGACGAATTTCTTAAATGACAAACTTTATATGGTTATAGTGATGTATTCTACATTATCCTATTATTATTTTACCTTCAAATGAGTTATTTTAGAATTTAGTGTCGCTTAAGCAAAATGATCGTATAAATAAATGTTGGTAAAATTATCTTACCAACATGTTTCACAAGAAATTAGTCAGGTAAAAAAGTCCAAGCTTAATTTGTCGTCAGAATTGATCGAGTAAAAACTATCTTATTGCAAAATATGCTTATTTTATATTCAAGCAAAAAAGTATATAGGTACGTAAAATTTGTCATGAAACAAATCAAGATAAATTATCTAATCACTTTTAAAGAAGCAATTTCAAACATACGATACATTCAACCTATGATATGAGTTTTATAGTTATCGACCACAAGGAAAGGGTTGTCATACCTACGCATAATAAAAAATACCCTTTAAGGAATTTGTATATATAGCTTTATTTCAAATAAGAAGTTATGTAACGAGTCTTAAGATAACAAGTGCCAACTTAATTACAAGGTACCAGTAAGAATGGGAACTTTGTATTTGAAACCAAAATAGGAAAACATATTATCTCGTGTATAGCTTACATTAAAATATGTAATGTTATTTTGTCTATTTATTTCCCTAACTTGGCATTTTCTGATAGTATGAAAAATAATTACAAAAAGAAAGTAAGTTAAAAATTTACTAGGTAACTTCCAACAAAATTTAGGTAAAATGGAATAAACGACAAAAGTTTTATATCTGAAATTAGGTAAATGATCATAAACGCCAATAGTTCACATTTGACAGTCAAGTAAATTTATCTATATGACATTAAAACTTATTATTCGGCCAAGTAAAAATAGTTAACCGACAGTGAAAGGTTAGTTGTCATAAGGCAAAATTATCCAAGTTAAGGTTAAGCTGAACTGGCAAATAAGTAAAAAACTCTAAGGTGCATTACATTGAATAACTTTTCATCTAATCTCCACTTTTCAAAAATTTGTTGAAAACAAAGTCGTTTAGTAACTTAAATGTACCAGTGATTCTCCAAATCACCGACGGGATAAGCGACACTAAATGATGTGTACGAAACCTAGTTCATTCGATGCAGAAAAATCTGGCGATTCTAACGATGTATATAACTCAATATCTCTGAAAATGTCGCTTATCCAATTTCTCCTTTCCAGCGTCGAAATGCTACTAGAAAAGTGGGTTAGGGTTGGTTTGAACTGCGACCCTTTCAGAAAAGAAATGCTACTAGAAAAGTGGGATAGGTTAGGTTTGAACTGCGACCCTTACAGAAAAGAAATGCTACTAGAAAAGTGGGTTAGGTTAGGTTTGAACTGCGACCCTTTCAGAAAAGAAATGCTACTAGAAAAGTGGGTTAGGTTAGGTTTGAACTGCGACCCCTACAAAAAAGAAATGCTACTAGAAAAGTGGGTTATGTTAGGTTTGAACTGCGAACCTTGCAGAAAAGAAATGCTACTAGAAAAGTGGGTTAGGTTAGGTTTGAACTGCGACCCTTGCAGAAAAGAAATGCTACTAGAAAAGTGGGTTAGGTTAGGTTAGGTTTGAACTGCGACCCTTACAGAAACAAAATGCTACTAGAAAAGTGGGTTAGGTTAGGTTTGAACTGCGACCCTTACAGAAACGAAATGCTACTAGAAAAGTGGGTTAGGTTAGGTTAGACCTGCGACTGTTACAGAAATAAAATGCTACTAGAAAAAGGTGACGAAGTGGATTCATTAATTTAATATGATAACGGTAATTATATTAAATATTTGCACATTTTAAATTAAAATGTGGTTACAATTTTGGTGGTCATTTACTATTTTTGGGTTTTCAATGATAATTTGGGAGTCATTTGCTTTAATATGATATCAAGATTTAAAAATTTGGTTATAATTTTACATTAAAATGGAGTTCTAATTTTGGTGGTCATTTACTATTTTTGGGGTTACAATGATTATTTTGGTGTCATTTTCTTTAATAGGATAGCAAGATGTCAAAATTTGGTTATCATTTCACATTAAAATGTAGAATAAATGTAAAATGAAATTTGGTAATCATTTAGTATTTTTGGGTTAATAATGATTAGTTTGGTGTCATTTCCTTTAAAAGGATAGTAAAGTGTAATAAAATTGGTAATCATTTCACATTAAAATGGTGTTATAATTTTGGTGATCATCCATTATTTTAGGGTGGTAAAATAGATTTTTTTGGTATTAAATTTTACTAAATCTGGTGATCAGTTAAATGGCAGCCGATTTACTGGACGAAGCATACAGACGATTCGCGGTCTATCCTCCTGAGTCCCTGAGGCCCTTATAAAGGATTTAATCCAAATCGAATTTTGATTTAAAATGGAATACAAAAAGGTTCCAAATTCAAAACTGCAATAATGACAAGGGGAACTCAGGAGGCTATAGTAATTTTGTTTGAAAAAGTACAGTCACGGATTTTAATTGTTGAGCCTTTTAGGGTTCAAGCTAATTTGGTTGTCAATACTAATGGTATGATATGTCCAATGTAAATTAAACCCTAAATGGCTCAACATTTAAAGTCCGTGACTGTACGAGCTGGGGGCTTAGCCAAGATGACAATTGTTTGCAGAAATCGAAACGAAACGCTATAATTTTCATACATTATATAGGTTTATCTCAGGCCTAATGAAAAATAAATTTCAAAATATCGTGTTTGTGACATTGTGTTATTATTCTCTATTGTAAGCTCCTTGCACTACCTGTTGACTATAATTTGAGTTTTCCATATCCTGCTATACCAACGGTTGTCTGGAAGCGATCGGTTTTCAGCGATAAGACCGCCTGTTGTTGCCTAGTTATATTTTTCTTTTTGAAATCTTTGTAGTTTTACATGTAAAATGTATTATTATTGGTGCATTAATAGTAGTTTATGTGACTGCTACATAATAAGAGGCATTAAAATACGAGTGTGGGTTTAAGAAACGAACGTTAGTGAGTTTCTTAATAGGATCACACGAGTGTTTTAATGCCTAATTATGTACAGTTTCATACACTACTTTATCTAAACACATACTTAAAACTAACTAAAAGATAAACTGTACGTCAAATGGCGGTGAATGTAAACTTTTTTCACGCATGTCACACATCCGTAGTTTTTTTAAATTCCTAGACAAAAGAATGAAGTCCCTATTCTCATGTCACTCGAGGTCAAATATCGTGCGGTTTATATTTAAAAAACATACTAAATTGACGTTTCGTATCGATAACTGTTTTAATATCTATGGATACTAGAATAGGGACCTACTTGAGTTTTGACTGCCGTTCCAAATTTAAACTCATAACCTACAAAAATCTATAACGTTATGTACATTAGTAAAAATTTTCCTACTACCACAGATAAGAAAGTTCTCATAGTAAAATTGGTTGTAATAAATCTTGTCATTTCCTACGGTTTCTGAACGCATTATAGAGCACTAATGACATGTGTGTAGATAAAGAATACTTACAGTTGTAGTGCATAATTATTTTCCATCGTATTTTCACGGAAACGTACGAACGTGACTTGCTATTACAGTCAGCCTCGGTACAAAAAGTACTGAGGTTGACTGAAGTAGCATGACAAATACGAACGTTTCCGAGTAAGTACGATAGAAAACTATTATGCATTACATCTGTACATGGTCCTTACAGCGGAGTCTGTAGGCAGTAGTCTGTGGTAAAGGGTAACCGTTTGCGGTTTCGTATAATCCTTTTAGTCCTGGAGGCTTGGAATATTTCGCTGGCTACCCGCAGCCAATTTATCGACTAACTGGCTTCTTGGCTTGGGGCCCGATTCGGATTTTGAAATAGACATCTATTAGACATCTTTTAGACATCACCAAGATACGATAACGATATGTTTAAGATCTAACCTGTCAAATTTGACATTTGCGCGATTCTGGAGATACTGTTGAACGATTTCCACAGGATATGACTTAGAGATCCAATTCACATCTAATAGATATCTTACTCTATCTAACGTAAAAGTGACATTGGTTGCCCGAATTGCGCTGCAAAAGAGAACTAGTTGATATCTAAACTATAACGTATCTAGAATGGTTCTAGTACGTGTCGTCTCTTGTGAATATCTTGAAGTTCGAATACGGCAGTTGCTTTAATCCTGTTCTGGAGCATTGCGACTAAATGTCGCTTACGAACGCTACGCTTTACATTTTTCTGAGAGTGATGTAAATTTTAACGATTTTAATCTATGTACTTCTAATAGTTGTATTATTTTGAACCTTTGTACTTAGTCTTCGTATTACCTGCTACTTATATTGTCTGTCGTAACCTATCCTTTGTCGTAGGTACAGTCGCCATCAGATATATCGGAGCGGCCAAGGTGTTCACAATATCTGAACACGCGCTCTAACGCCCTGACAATAGAGGCGTGTTCCGATATATGTGAGCACCTTGGCCGCTCCGATATATCTGATGGCGACTGTACAATGATAAAGTGTTTGTTACTTAATGCACTCTAAAACATTGCTCTTTATTGTGCGTTACTTGAGTAATAACGAATTAAAGCGTTTTAAGCGGAATTTAAGTCTGTGCGGAAAGAGAAGAGTCCTGGAATGTATGGGGCCCAATACATTCCACGACTCTTCTCTTTCCGAACAGACTCTAACAGATAATGCAACTTAAGTAGAACGATACAACAGGAATGTACACAACGGTATCGTCTTGGGTCGTCCCATTCGTTTTTCGCCAAGTTCTTAAATTAGTCCTATTCTGCCTTCGTCACGCATTCAACATTGAAAGCCACCGACGATTGTGACGAATATAGAATGGGTGACAAAAGCAGAATAGGACTAATTTAAGAACTTGACGAAAAACTAATGGGACGACCCAAGACGATACCTACACAACTACACATATGTAATCATTACAAAATAGTCACTGGCTACTAATGTTAACAGCATGAAGCATTTGGACTGTAAAATCCCTGCTCTGCCTCTAATATGTAATTGGGTCAAGCGTGAACCAGACCACAGTGCACTGCGTAAAAACAGTAATATAGGTATATTTTCACATGCCTACGAGTATTAGCCCTGTTCGCATTGAGCTAGTGGTTGAAAATGATTCTCTCTGGTTCAACGTTGATTAAAACGAATTTTCCACTTATGCATATTGAGAGAATGAAGTGACGCATGTATCACGAACACATCGAAGCATGTATAGTCAGATCAGACCGTAAATAGTCTGCAGCGATTTTGGTAGCCCACGCAGTGCAAGTGTCATTTTAAACGTCAAACTTCTATGAAATTATGACGTATACATAACACTTACACTGCGTGGGCTATTTAATCCGCTGCAGACTTTGTTTGGTGCGACTTTATTAATCTTTGATCGCTGAATCGCCAGAGAAAAAAAAGGGCTCACTACTGCTTTCTTACGTAAATAGTACCGCAGTTACTTGGCCCTATTCACGTTAGGCTAAGTTAGTAGGTACCTATGTCAACAAAGTTGTTTAGTATTTGCCCCTATCATGCGATATCGTTTACAATAAAGTTTACAATAATTTTACAATAAAGTAAATAAATAGCCGTCGGCCCCAACCCAAACTAGGCGCAGCCAGCGCAACCTGTATCTTGAGAACCGGAAACACTGACTTGACTGAGAGATTTTAATTACTGATATATTTGGATACTGTGTTCATATCGCCTCTAATTGGTACTATTTGCAGCGGCGCTGCATTGACGAGGTAAATGCGACGTTGGGGTGCACAATATTAATTGGATCGCATTGTTGCACCGATGCGTTACTTGCAGAGTTAGGTTTCAGCAAGGTTCAGTGAGTACATAATTACATATCCCTGTAATCTTCCAATAGAATTTTGGAATCAAAAAGAAATGATTTTTTTTTAACGAAATGATCCAATATGCTAAACTAGACTTTAGAATCTTCATTTTAAGACTCGACTTTTCTAGGCAGTAGAGCTTAAATTAAACTTGAGGTCGGTTGAACTCAGATCCGGAATTCTAGACCTAGAGTTTTCACATTTTGAACAAAAAATTCAAGGCACTCTGTTGTACCAACACATTTTTTAATGGCCGAGGCAGGATTCGAAGCTGCTTTAGCTTCACAAGAGATATTAGCGCATTACCAACAAAAAAAAAGTAGTAAAAATCACTATGTTCAAAACTTACCTTCTCAAAATGCTTGACCTCGGCGAGCAGCACAAAATTGATATGAATAAACCTGGCATCCTCACAGGACCTCGCTTTGATCCTGTACCCCGGCTTATTGAAGTAGTACCTATAACCCGTATACTCCGAACTACTAGTGTCCACTTTCAGGGCACCTTTAAAGTCCCAGTCACCTCCACAACCATAACACAATCCTTTGGTAACGATCCGCTCCCAGGTTTGCGAAGGCCAGGATTTCTTGGGACTGTCCCCACCAGGGGAATTCCCCTGGCGAGGACGTCCCGGCCATGTTCCAGAGTTCTGTGGAGGGCTTAGCCCGTGTAGACTTCTTTGCAGTTTCCACTCTTCGGTGCTCCTGTTGTCAGCTGCGGGACGCCAGCGCCATTTTGAAATCACTCGTGATGTTTTGGCGGTGTGGTCAGTTAGTTCGTTCGCTCATGTGTCGTTTGTCGATGGTCCGTTGGAGGCATGGAGCTGGGAGACGTTTGTTTAGTTTTGGTATTGGTTTTGGTGGTAAAGATGTGTCAACGGTGTATGGAAATTATAAATAATTGGGTGCAATATGTTTCTAAAAATAAGGTAAGTATATTTGAAGAATGAACCTGAGAAAATTTCATAAGAGACTCCTATTACTTAATCTCTAAGTGTAAATGTTCTCATATCATTTGATAGTAAATGAGCTGTTTTCAAGCAATAGGTCAATTGTTGTCAACAAAGCGATATTGCTGTACCTAAAGTGCAATTAAAGATACCTTTCTTATCAACAGGAAGACGCTATAAAAAAGTAAAAGTTTCGGAAATAAGGTACTTTTTGTTAATCAACGTAGCATGTAACGAAACGATAATAAATCTTCACGGGCTTTTAGAAATATGATTCCAGAATATTCAGTCACCTAGTCACATCCCTTATAACATTGTTAGAGGTTCATAACGCTTGAAACAAGAAGCAATTAAGCGGGAGTGCGCCCTCGTAATGCAATATAAAAACTCTACAGAAATTCTGCCAACTTCCAACGCGGAAACTTTCAGCAAAACAGTAAAAATAACGCTAACAAAGGACAGCCAGCAACGTCTAATAACTTGATACTCTACTTATTAATTAACGGAAACTTTAGCGAAAAGCCTTTTGAAGAAATTCCTAAATCATCGGCTCGCCCTTCAGCCTGGCAATCGGAGGCCTATTAATCAAATAACAGTGTGATTAATTAGAAAATCAGCAATTAGGCTGGAGCAGGAATTTCGTAAGATGTGGGTAGGATGAAATTTGAATGCAGAAGTTTGATTGATAGTAAGGCAAACGTTAATGATAATTCTCAACAGAAAATTTCTGTAAAAAGTTAATTACATATTGCAGACGTATTACCTATTTAGAAAATATAAGATATCTTCCTGATGTCCTAATTTCCGAAATAAAGAAACAGAGGAAATACATATCATTTATTTTAAAAACAAAACGTCTAAATTGTTTAAACAAATTTTGGAATAAACATAATCATTTCGACATATATCGTGAAATTAATCTATACCTAAACTGAAAATCAAAAAGTCTCACGCAAAAATTTGTCCCCAAAATCGATTCAATGAACAGCATAATTTATAATGTAATGAATTTTCCGTTTAAATGTCCGAAATCCTCGAAAGTAAAACGCTAAGCAGAGTAAATCTTGTAAAAAGTCCAAAACAGTCAACCGAAAACGCAAACCATTAGGCATAATCAGAAGGTAACCATTAAAACATAACGGGCAACTCGAAACAAAATGAAAATTGAAATGATCTACTTAAGATAAATGGATTGCGGAAACCATGTCCGAGGCTGGTAATGCTGAGTAATCCATCTTGGGAGAATCTGATGATGTAATCTGTAAAGCTGTGGATTAATTTCTTATTGTGAGCCTAATGATACAAAGAACTGCTCGCTTTGTTTGGATTATGCTTAGCTCCTTGAAGGATTTCAGAATTTGAAATAGCGGTTTTGTTATTCTGCGGGTGTATGGATTTGAAAATATTTGAAGTGCTTCAGATTCATTAGTAGATTGAATGATATCGTTTGTTGTTTTACAAGAATATAAGGTTTTATCTATTTTTAAAAATAACTTTGGGAAGAATGAAGCTTTTAATGTTATTTTAAAATGATTGAATGTAAAACTATGTAAAGTTTTTTTAAATTACAAAAGTTTTGAAGCAATCCTGAAGCTAAAATAATCTTCTAAACTTTCATAGAACAACAATAACATCTAGTTTCAACTTTAAAGAGTTAAATTTAGTAGCATATGCCAGCCTGACAATTCACGAAATTGGATTAAAGTTTTCGAAAATTTCAACTGTTTAATTTAAAACTTCGCATCCAAAGCAATTAAAGAGGGTAATTTAAATGTCCAACAAACACATCTAGGACAAAGAAACAATTATTTCGGTACAAACCCGGTCTGTACTAATTATGCCGGTTTTGGAAGAACGCCAGAGCATCTCCTTTAGGCTACGGAGTTTAAAAGATTCCATTTTTGGTATTTTCTATAATTGGAAGAACTAATAATTGGCCTGAAAAATTGGACTTCTTAATTTTTTATCTAGTTAGTCTATGGGATTAAGTTCTGAATACTTAAATTGACATCTACATAGAAATCTTGGGAGCTTGGAAGTTACTTTTGATAAGTAATACAAATGATAGAGCTTACAATATATTTATGTACATAGATAAGCCTCTATCTTGGCAAAATTAGTCACTGAAGTCACTGAACTGAATATGTTTAGGAACGCCTGATAAAATTATGTTAGTCCTTACTTCTAAACTTTCTCAGTTTCTGCAATAAGATCCAGCGGTCGAAAAATACACCGTATTTTTATCTGAAATGGGTTCGCAAGGGACTGCGGGCTTCAATGCACAATTTTATCTTTTCGACGCCATTTGAACGAATGTTTAGAGCATGTCTTCGAGTTATCTTGAACTTATCCTAAACAATTTACTAGTGAAAAAATATTTTGAGCGCACTTTAAGTAAGAAAATGTAAATATTGAACTAAAAATATGAGCAACTAAAAAGATACATGATACATTGTTATAGGTAGGTAGTTATTTTCTTAAGAAATGTTTCTTTTTCTGTAAATGCCTTTAAAATACACCAATAATCTACCACACATTTGAAATTGCCATTGATCACAATAAAAACGACTAAGGTGTATTCGGGTATTACCGAATGTCGGATAATTCCGAAATTCAGATGAAAATCACCCTTAATTCCATCATAATAAAAGTCTCTTTCGGAATTATCCGACAGTTTTCGACATTCGGAATTACCCGAGTAAACCTTACCTTTAACAAAATCATCACAAGACATCAATAAGAGCGCGCCAGGCAATTAATTCCTTAAGAATATTTAATGAAACATTCCCGCCCTCCTATGTAAAAGAATTTACCGCGGGAATTATATCCCGGGAATTTCCCGCCGGGAATATCCACGAGATTCCATTAAACGTGACGCGGGACCGGATTTCTTCATTTCCGAGGGGGGCCTAAAAGGCTGAGCGGTACGCATTGTGGGGCCGAGGTTTGAAATGGTTGGGCTAATTTTCAAATGGGTTTGAGCTGTGGGCACGAATACCTGATGCGTGTTGAAAATTATATAAGTAAGTAGGTATTGAAATGAGAACCAAAGAGAAAGTCAAATCCAATAAGAGCATTCTATATAAATTACAGGGTACTTTTGCTATCACTGACCAAACTCTGAGGGGTGAATATGTAGATGATACTGAACAACGTTTATTATGGAGAAAACCCCGAAATAGGAAACAATAAATCTGCTGTTCTATAGAAAACATTGATTCTGATTCATCGAAATGTATGAGATGGCAATTTTTTACCCATACAAGCTTTGCTTAGTTTAGGGTAGGTCGATCTGTGTAAGATTGTTCATAAAAAAATATTTATTAACAATAGAACTAACATAAGTTTTACCTACACAACTATGAGATTTTTTCTCTCCATCAATGTTTCTTCGAGCCTCGATATTCTTGTACTTATATAACTTAATCCAAAATATATAATATTATGTTCTCCCGCCTCTAAAAACCCTATATTATTATGTACTTATATACCTATGCAAACAATCTAAATTTTCTCCTCTCGTCTACCGATAAAAACCCGCTAAAACGCTTTTCAAATCTAAAACCACCATCTCCAGACTTACGAAAGCGATGCCCACTTTTTTCTATTTACTACGTCGTGAATGGAATATTAAAGTTTCCAAATATAAAACCAGATCTGGAGCGGTATTTTGATTATAAACATCCATTATTGATTTGACATGCATACAATACTAGTGCATCATGTTCGCGCTTATTTACTGGTGCGAGCGCTATGCATAGAGAGTATTATCAGACCAATAAATAATAATTATAATATAATAAATAAATAATTCAGCATATATTCATCCCACTGCTACTCTCCTACTCTCATGCGCGAGAGGGTTTTGGCTATATCCTGACGATGGCCCCATGCGGGTTCGGGGATTTCAAGTAACCTTTGAATTAATGAAAATCTAGTGGTAATTGTAATTTAAAATGATATTCCGTCCACCAATTAAAAACAAACTAATTGATATATGAACCAGAATTTGAACCCAATATCATATCATTAACATACCAATATCATTTTTTTTTAATCTGAATGCCACTCCCGCTGTCGACAGGAAATTCGATTGTGGATGAAGGGTGTAACATCCGGGAGTGATCCTTTCGAAGATCGAAGACAACATTTTCGACTCTATCACAATGGAATAGAGTGAAAAATCGCATATTGTTTTTGCCTTAATCTATATTTTATATGTGGAAATATTTTATTTAAACATCACACTGGATTTTGGCTGGAAAGACGTATTTTATGTAAGTTGTATATTTAGACTTTCTATTGATTCTAAATGTTAGACGTTTTCAAACTACGTAGTTATACAGCAAAACGCGTTAGATATTTACTCGCAAGTCTCGCAACTTATTGATATTTGCGGTTTTACTCATTCTAGGAATCAGTTTTTTTTTTCATTTTGCTATCTAACGAATTCCAACGTTAAATATTAATTTTTGTAATACGACTAGATATTTCGTAAGGAAATTTTCTTCTTTAGTGTACTTACTATTTACTACTACATATTTCATCTTTAGAGTTATCAAGTTATCCAGTGAACAGTATTAATATTTTTATTTTTACATTTAACTTACTTAAAGTGCGCTTACAATCAATTCTCAGAAAGTTTGAAGAAGTTTAAGATAACTCAAAGATATGCATTAAACATTCGTTCAAATGGCGTCGAAAAGATACAATTCTAGTATACAATTAACGAAAATCATTAAAACACTTATTGGATCTTTCTAAAGTTAAAAGAAAAACAAATTCAGTTATTAAGTACCAGGTAATTCCGTACGATTGTAGCCAATATTTTCTATTTTCTTCTAAATATTGCCTATGTAATTTTAAGCACGAAATATGTAAAGATTACACAGAATATAAAGTAGGAAGATGAGGCACTCTCAAAATAAACGCCTTAAAATATAGCGATATTTTATAACAGCATGATATAGTGCGGCCGCATAATGAA
The DNA here is from genome assembly GCF_910591565.1 of Cydia splendana. Lineage (NCBI taxonomy): Eukaryota > Metazoa > Arthropoda > Insecta > Lepidoptera > Tortricidae > Cydia > Cydia splendana. The sequence continues at coordinate 937,524 of NC_085960.1, read as the reverse complement.
GTCGACATTATAACGTTGTAAGGAGTTTATTTAGGAGCTAAATTATTACATTGTGGGTTTAATTAAATTTGTCTTTGTCATAGTTAAAGGTGTTGAGAGTTTTGATATTATAGCTGTTTAGTTGTTTATCCGAAATTGGTTTATGATTTAATATAATGCCAAAACTTTCTTTTCTTTAGAGATTCGTTATTGAAGACATATTATCAATAAACATTTTTGATACAACGGAAATACACATATTGAAATAGTAATTAATACCTACGCTAGCTGAAGACATACATCATCATCGCCTTCTTGGCGTTGTCCCGTCTTATTCCATGGCTGATGAAAGCCTGAGGTCCGTTTGGCAAACTAAGCCCTAGAATTGGCGTAGGTACTAGTTTTTACGATAGCGACTGTTATCTGACCTTCAAAGCCAGAGGAGAAACTAGGTCTTATTGAGATAGGTCTGAATATGAATGTAAAGTTTAGTTACAATAGCTAAGTAATTTATATCTATGATTGACAGTTCGATTGACCAATTTACTTATAAAAATCAACCATAACTCAGGAACCATTTGTGATAAACATAAAAAATCAAATAAATTCTCTTACCAGGATTGAAACCCGGTACCTCCGGTTTCGTAGGCAGGGTCACTAACGACTTGGCTAGGAGGTCGTCAATATACAAGTTATAGACGACTTCAAAGTGTTCATAACAGCAAACTAGTATGCATAATACGTTTCCACTGTCTTTGTCTACTAAACTCCAGACTAAACGATACACGACGTTGAGCGATTGTCAATAAAACAGATAAGTTGAATATCTTCCAGGTGTATTAGCTGCAAGCTGGAGGCGGAGTAAACGGGAAGTCGTTCAATAATTCAGTGGAATCAATTGGGTGATACAGGGGAGAGAGCGGCAGAGGGTTCGTTTTATTAAAAACCGCCTGTGGTATGTTGGAATGATGGTAATGTGGTAATGGATGAAAGTGAGAAAATTTCCATAGTAGATTGGTAAGGTGAGTTGGGTAAGGAAAAGCTCAGAAAAGAGAGCTTTGAGAAATATTCTGTTGTTTATATCAAATATTAGAAAAATACTTTTTGTACCTACGTTTTTGTTGTTGTTTGTTTTTCAACGTAATTCAGAGTTTCCTCAGTTATTAGCCCCGTCGTGATTTCTATCCTAATATACTTATTTGCAACGTCGAGGCTATCTAGATCAGCCACATCCCCTCCCCTCCAGGCCCTTACGGTCGATAGCAATAGGGGAAACGGAAAACCCGTCTAGAACGAGTGCACCGCTGTGGAGATTCAGTGTGTTATTTTTCCTAAGTGGCTCCTTTATTGTAAGCTGTGTGCGGGATAAAGTCAAGACTGGTCCGAAAGCCAGGGCAATCAGTTCTTCCCCGGATACATTTATTATTCACCGCTGTTCGGGAGGCGAATGTGATTTCTTCCTATTTCCGGAACATATGGGAGTAGATTTAGAGAAAAAAGTTTATGGGTCGTACACAAAAGGAAATGTTTTTTTTTGCTATGGCGAACTTGGTAAGTATATCAGTTTAGTTGTACACTGCTACCATGAGTTTGACATTCCCTCTCGATCGCACCAATACAACAGTGCAAGTGAGATGGACTGCGATCGACTTCACGCAGTCGCTAGCGTAAACGTCAATTGTCAACTCATGATAGCCGTACTTAACTATACACGAGCGTGAAGATTTCCAACTTTTAACGACTGGTTAGCGTAAATCACAAAAGTGAAAATGAATGTCCATCATTTTCGTCATAAAACGTAAGTGAAAAGATGATGACCCTGTCAAAAACTTCTACAGTTTCACATATACTCTCATAAAAAGACGAGTAAGTACAAAACTTTTGGCAAGACTGTGGCTTCTCAGCAAGCCCACCGCCGTCGCACGGATTAAGCAAACATACTCTTTATATAGAAATGACAATTTCTGTTATACTAATGCCCTCAAAGTACGAAGTTCAAAGGCTTATCGGCTTTAGGATGACGGCAAGAGTCGCGGTGAAGTTATAGAGCAGGTTACTAGGAGTATTTCTAATGGGTATCGTCGTATGGCATGATATTATGGGGTTAAAAATTACAATAGAAGTTTTCTGTTAAAGTAAGTTAAGCTACGTGTAAGTAAAATAAGAAATAAAATGTATTTAAAATATAATTGATACATTAAGAATGTATGTATTATTATTTTAGTACTAGTTTATATTTTCTGTTAAGTTATTCAAAGTACCTACATCAAATTTAAGATACATTTCAGGGTCGAAATATCTAACCTTTTTATTTAAATGTATGTAACTAAAAAACCGAAAATAATAAGTATGCCAGCTAACACAACAAAATACTTGTTACTAAAATACTAGGTATTATCCGACCCTACATTGTTAAGCCAAAGTTTGCCATTGATCAAGACTCTGATTGCAGGAATTCTTATCGGGACGTCGTCGAGTTTCCAACACTCGATACTGTGTTATTTTACAGTAGCAAGTTGGGAGTTTGTGGCAGGATCGTGATTATCTTCTGAACAACTGGGGGTATTAGCTGCTCTAGCTAGTTTGAGATAAGAGAGTTCAGTTGTAGTTAATGAAATGATCGATCTAAGGTCAATGTTGGGAAAACCGTCTATCAGGCAACTCCGTCTACAAGGCCTTGTTGTATTTGGTTTGAATTATGATAATATTACTTGTATTTCGTACAATTTTTCGTACGTTCCTCGTACAAATGGCACTTATGAGCTTATGACCAAGCATTGTGAAAGCAATCAAATTAATTTATTATTTATAGCTTGGCAGTATGCTTTTATGTGTTAAGGGGCCCACTGATTATCAGTTCACCGGACGATATCAGCCTGCCAGTTGTTCGGAACTGTCACCTTTTGCGTTTAACTGACAGGCTGATATCGTCCGGCGAACTGGTAATTTGTAAGCCTCTTTAAAAATATTTATAAGGGCCGATTTTTACTTTACTGACGATTTTTTTCTTTTATTTGGATCCAATTTTGCTGGCTTGGAGAGCTCTTTATTCTGGGCGGAATAAATACCAAATCTCAATTTAGAACAAAAAGAATGTACCAATGTTACCATTAGGTGCCACCGGTTTCTCAGGTAACGTACGTCAGGGTTACTGTAATGCTTAGAATAATTACTGCCTGTTAAAAAATAATTCACGTACTGTTGTTTTGTATAAATCAATCCAGAATGTATTTCCTTAACCAGGTAACTCGGTGTGGCTGTGACGGCGAACGCGTTTAACCGAAGTTTACTTACTTAAGAACATATCTTGGTGATATAAATTGCTGGAAATTACTAATTTCCTTTTTTGACATTTTGTTGTGTGCCAATGGTGACATTTTGTTGTATGCCAAAGAGGATGCCGAAGATCGTGCAAAACGGTACTCCTTTGCAAATATTGAGAAATGCATCGTGTGTTTTAAAGAAGCATCTGGGCCAGTTAAATTAAAGCAATACACTACATTCATTTTCAATTTGAATCACGAGCTCTTTTAGATCCTAATAGGAAAAATGTGGGAAAAATACAATTGGCTATTTCGTACCTTCAGCTAAATGTCGATGTTTTCTTAGAGATAGCTTTTTCTCAATTCTTTTGAGTTGCCATTAAATGTATCTACTCATATTCCGTTGGGATGATGACATAAAAAAAGTTGCTGGAGTAACGTGGCATCAAGTGGCAATGGAACGACAAGAATGGAATAGATTGAAGGAGGCCTTTGTCGAGAGACAAACGGATCTACAGAAAGTGGCCAAGGCCCAAATGATAGAATACATATAATGGAATAAGACATGTTCACTGTAGACTCCGGTCGACGGTTGACGACCGGTCTGGTCTAGTGGATAGTGACCCTGTCTGCTAAGCCGATGGTCCTGGGTTCGAATCCCAGTAAGGGCATTTATTTGTGTGATGAACACTAATATTTGTTCCTGAGTCATGGTTGTTTTCTATGTATATAAGTATGTATTTATCTATACAAGTATGTATATCGTCGCCTAGTACCCATAGTACAAGCTTTGCTTAGTTTGGGGCTAGGTTTGATCTGTGTAAGATGTCCCCTAATATTTATTTATTTATTTATATTTATTTACTCCGAAATAAAGGCTATATGTAATGTAATGTAACTCATATTCCGTACAGCCTTGATTTACGTCGCAGGTGTAATAACTTTACTTCATACGACTTTGAGAAGGCACTTCCAGTATTTCTAGTATCCTTGACAGTAATTAAGTGCGGCGTGTTAATAAATTGGCAGTTTGTGAACGAGATGGATCACCGGCGGGTTATTGGGCCAATAGGGCTAATTGAAATTTCGCCCATCTTGGCAGGTGAAGGGTTAAGAATATGTCTTTAAGGACATTTTATAGACGGCTGAGGAAGGAAGAAAGACATTGGAGTTTATGCTATTTTATGTTTATTTATTGGGCCACATTGTTTATTGGTATAATTGAAATTTTGCCCATCTTGGCAGGTGAAGGGTTAAGAATTTATATGTTAAGAAGGACATTTTACAGACGCCTGAAGAAGGAAGAGTGACATTTACCGGGTTTTCGAAGATGTGTGTCAAGTATTATAAAAATGTTTACTTGGTTCTGCTGTCTAAATTTCGGTTAAAATGCCTGTATTGGTTCACTACACCTTATAAAACAAAGTCCCCCGCCGCGGCTCTCTGTTTGTGTGTTTGTATGTTCGCGATAAAATCAAAAACTGCTGAACGGATTTTCCTGCGGTTTTCATCTGTCGATAGAGTGATTCTTGAGGAAGGTTTTTGTATAATTTGTTTACCCGTGCGAAGCCGGGGCGGGTCGCTACTTTATGTTAAAATAAATCATTGTCGCATTTATCTGGCTTATTGGACATATCTAATAATATCTATGTAATATATCAGTGGGTTTTCTATTTGTTTTAATGAAGTGGAAATAGTAGAAAAAGGCTTTTGTCCAGCATACTCGTAAGGCTACAGGATCATTATAAAGTCGTTTCTAGAAATTTATCGGAGTGAAGATGTTCATAAGTATCTAAACAAGACTGAAGCAATGGAAACGGATTATTTTGTATGGAAACGTTAATACAAACTAATTCCTAATTCTGTAACTCGTATATTTTCAGTACCTACCTACCGTATGAATTAAGGTTTCGGGTAGTTCTAGTTATTGTGGACATCATTAAAAAGATGGAATTTTTATTTTTTTGCGGGACCTTCATTGACATTTACCAACGTTTTACTTTTTAACAACTATTAGTATAGTAAATGAAGCAAGTTGTTGTATGGAGACCCATGCATTAATTTCTCAGTCGATGAAATTTAGCTTGGTTATTGTATAATATGAGCCGAGACTAACATATAAATATCCAAAAAAAAAACACTCCTAAGTTAGGTAAAAACACAAATCTGATTATATATTGAACCGAGTAATTCCTCAGTCCAAAATTATTTTACAAAATAAGTTATTTGTATCAGTATGTGATACTAGAAAAAAATCTAAAAGTTTTGTCAAACATGAGAATATTTTTTTATGATACTTCCTTTTTTTGACGCTCATTTTCATCGGAAAATTGCTCTGTAATTTTTTTCTTCTTATATGATCTTAGAATATAATTTGGCGCAGTGGGTAAAAAAATCCAAAAAAAATGCGTATCGAAATGTATGTATTATAGAACTATTAAAAACTGAGAGTGGAAAATTTTTAGATTTTCATTTTGGAGGTATAAAACGGCAATAAAATGGCATTCCAGTGAAAAAATTAGACTGAGCAATTTTCCGGTCCAAGACACGCCAAAAAATTTTATTTTATTGATACTGGTATTTCTGCTGGGATATTTTTTTGATATTTCATATATTGTTGCAATACGTTACATGAATATGGCTGGTGAAGAAAGTTTGAACGGAGCATTTTTCCGTAAAAAGATATTAACGATTTAAGACTTTAGGTATTTACTTTAATTCTATTATTATTATTCTTTGGAAATTTATACAATACTTTTTATTTATTGATACTTTATCATACTGTAAAGTTTTTTCTGGCTGAGGAATTACTGCGGGGTCCACTACCTTTATTTACTACACTATATATAATTAAAGTCTTAGTTGTACGCTAATGGTAGAGTTTCGTATAGTCGATAGTAAATCGCCAGTTTTCCCTAATGTTTGTGAACCAAATTATTTAGTACGTACTAGAAGTAGTAAGAGTAGTATTATGTTAAGTATAGTTTAAAACCCGCATAGCAGCTTGTCTGTTCGCTAATGCTTGCTAAAAGCTGTTTTAAAAGCTCGCAGAACAAAAGCTGCACCGACACACCTCGGCTTAACATTGCGTGCTACATTACCCCCGGTAAGCAACAGAAAATTATACGTTTTAAACTTTAAGGTACATACTAGCTTTAATTAAAACATTTAAACTTATAACGGGTCAAACAAATTTGTGTAGAAAATGGCGCGAAATTCAAATTTTGTTGTGGGACGATTTTTAAGTTTGCCGCTTTTGTTCTACTGACGGAAATGGCTTGACAGATCATTATTTCGAGTATGCCGAAAAATGAACGTCACAAAGATCTCAGCGTTTCGTGTTTGGGACGATTTTTAATTTGTCGATTTTTTTCGTTAGATATGGATCAAATTTGCTGGTTTGAAGATTCCTAATTCTGGAGCGAATGAATACGAAATCAATACTTGTCACCAAATTTTTATACCTGACTGTCTCCTAACTTTGACTGCTTTTTACTCCGTTTGATGGATATCGATTAAGTACCTGAAACAAAAATAATATGCATTGTAATTAATTATGAAGCCAACTAAACAAGCATAAAATCACATAAATATTTTTATTGCGCTTAAGCATCTTCGTTTCAGTTTGGGCAAAAATTGGGTAAAAACTTTACAATGTTCGGCTGTTCTCATCTACCTACAGGTCGCATTTCTGAATCGAAGCCGAATCACATGTTTATTTTTAGATAAATGGCGGGTTATATTTTATTCAGTTGTATCTAAGGTAAACAATAATAAAACAAAACAACTAGCTAAACTTTACGTGGCATTTGCAATCGGTGCCAAGTTAGTTAAACGGACTCTATTGATTCGTCGACCTGAAAATGACTAGTGATTAAAATGATGAATACATAGCATATTAAAGTCAATATTACAGGCGCTCCTTTACAAGCTATTGGAGCGCCTAATTTCTTTGGCAATATTATTGACTGTGTCTGAAAATTACGGACCTAGATCAGACAACCAAAAAATATCAAAACGTAGAAACATTTACGGCCCGATTCGAACTTTAAGATTCGTCAGTTAATAGATCTAGAAACGATATGGATTAGATATATTATGTCAGTGTTTCTTCAAACAAAAACGCCACTTTTGACACTGACACATCTAATCCATATCATGTCTAGATCTTTTAATTGACGTACTTATCTAAAAGTTCGAATCGGGCAGTTAGTCAAAAAATGTGTCTAAACAAATCAGGGTTTGGCTTAATGCGCCAGGAGCGCGATGATATAAAAAAACAAATCAGGGGACAAGAACTACACAGAAGAATCATTTTTTTTTACAAAACCGATTATTATTGGCCAAGAAATTAATTGGAATCTTTAATAAATTGACTGGCGGTGTAGCCAAGGGAGGGATCTTCCCTAATTGGAAGGACCCTAGGGAGAAAAACGTTCCATTTCTTTATCAACGATACTGATTGATCTGGTTTTGAGGTAGTTGACGATAAAAGGAAAATTGATGATGAAAGATAAAAATTTTTTGTTAATTGTGATGGGTATTAGCTGAAGGGATATGAAAATATTGGTATTTTCTTTAGGGAATACGAAGATATTAGACGTACACCCGTAGCAAGCTTAATAAAGCTTATTTTGTGGGCACTTACTAGACGATACGATATAAATATACATAATCATAACAAAGTTACATAAAAAATATATATACATTTGAAACAATAATCATGCTCATCACACAAATAAATACTTACACTTACCGAGATTCAAAACCAGGACATTTATTGCGACCATTGCGTTTAAATCAATAACCTAAAAATTATCACTAACAAGTATGTATAACATTTCATAATTCGTATATTTGGAATAATATATATAGGCAAATACCCCGAGGCAAGCAATATCGGGCCGGGTACACTGTTTATAAGTCCACAGTTAATCAACAATCGATAAACTAAAGTTTAATATCCGGCCCCAGAGGCACTGTTTATGGAGAGTCTGATATTTATGCTATTCGGTGTTACTGGAAGAGATAAGATTTTAGCAAGAAAATATTCTAGGTTAGCATTTTGCAGGAATGTGGCAAGTTCTGAATATAATATACAGTGGCAGATAAAATCTTTGCATATCTCTATTTGCTATGTGGAAGTTTGGTAGCTGGTATTTTAGCTAAACGTAAGTCTATGAATGTTGGAAGATGTCAGGAAAATATTGTCTAATAATGTATTTATCAGTCTAATTTTTAAACGAGATAAGTTTTAGTGATATGTTGGATTTTTCAATTTTATTTAAGATTTTAAGTTTTTAAAAGTGTACTGTGTAGCGATGTAACGCAAACATCCCATACTTTAGCTAACCGGGAAACTGGCAAAAAATTTACTAAGAACATACTTATGTAACAACTTCTGCCCGCGACTTCGTCTGCGTGGAATGATCATGATAATTGATTAGAACTATCCTATGTCCTTCCGTACGTCTCAAACTATCTCCATACCAAATTTCATCCCAATCGATTCAGTGGTTTAAGTGTGATGTGATGAGACTGATGAGGTAACAGACAGACAGAATTAATTTCACACTGCTTTACATTCTTCAAAGATACTTCGTAAAATTTTCATAATATTAGTTAACTACGTACCTACTTAACCCTTCGAGTGGCATTGTCCTCCTCGAGGTCTCTACGGTAAGTGGCGGTGGCCGCGAGACGGACAGACATAACAAGCCGGTTGAGTGGCGCAGCCATTTTGGAAAAATATACGTTAAGTGGCGGGGCCTCAACGGGTGATCATCGCGAATTTGGCGCGTGTTAGAAATATGACCGTTTCCCAAAAAAAATCTATGAATGATATATACAAACTATATATCACTGAATTCAGCATAAAATGGGTTATTTGATTGTATACCAATGAATTCTATTCTATTTATGTGAATTATGCTACACTTGTTCTAATCTCATATTACCAATTTTATTCTACTTTCATGTAAAAATACGTACAGTTACGAAATAAAACAATTGATTGTAGAAAAAGCAGTCTTTATGACAAAACAATACATTTAACACGATTCACACAGTTTATTTCACTTTTTATCAGTGCGTATTCCGTTTGAATGTTCGCGGCTCGACGACGGTCGGCGCGTAATGGGCGAGGTGGGCAGGAACATCACGTCATTTCTAACAAACTTTGTTTTACGCGGGAATTCGACCGTTAGGGAATACCATCCTTGTTTATTGACGAATGCATCTTGCAAGAGTGAGCAAGCAAGGCATAGTTTTAACGGTTTTATTTTAGGCGCGAAATGCAGCGTCGCACAGAGGCCGCGAGACGGTCTCTGCCAATTACGGGCTTGTTATGACCGAACCTTCTCGCGGCCTCTGCCACGCCGAGGCATATTTAAAAAAATGGCCGCGCCATTTGTCCTACCGTTCAACCGGAGGTGCTGCCACCCGAAGGGTTAATAGATAAGCAACACGTGGATGACTAAATACTATTTCCAATATTCATGTTTATATAGTTATAATCATTAAAATATAGTATCTAGAAAAAACTACACATATTACAATATGAAAGTTTAGACTACTCGTTACCCGATTCATATTTTTATCACTCGTTGCCCATAAAACCACAAATGAAATTTCAAACAGATTCACGTTTGCACGAGAAGATACAGTCGACAAAAATATTAAAATACGGTTGGGTGGGTATATTAATTGCTTTGTGACAATGAAAATGTTAACAAAGCTTGGTAATGGTATGGTATGGTATGGAAAAAGGGTACTTAACAAAAACAGTGAAAATGGTAACAAAGCTTCATTTTTGCATTGCAGATAACATAAACTTGTGACGTCTATCTATTTGTTTGTATTTCTACTACTGATGTGCCGTTGAAAGATTTCGAAATGAGGAAATTTTCGATTAAAAAAAAATTGTTGGGAAGTACTTTTCAATTTTTTTATGGGGATTGACATTTTCCTATTCCAAAATGAAAGTTTCCTTCATTTCCTGTGAACATTTTATGAAATTTCCGAGAACTTTTCCATCTTTTTAGAGCTTTCCGCAACTTGCACCGTTATATCTACTTAGATATTGCATAGGTTTCTACGTAGCTTTCGGTACCATCGCCCACACTGTTTACTGAAAGTTCGTAAATCTTATTACAAAAGGCATAAGGTCCACCGATGGACATTTAAGAGTGTTTATGTTTATACTAAGAATATCAGTCTTATATAGTAATTTATTTGATATTCTAGATTTGTTTACCGCGTTGACTGTACTCGCTCAGTGGTTAAAATATTAACGTCGTTCGGGAGAACCAGTTCACGTTCGATTCCCGACATCAACCGCGGCGTTAAACTTTTACGGCCCTCGTCTTCGTTTAGAGGAGTGCTTACTGCTGTTATGTTAGTACTTGTGGTTTCTGCTATTTGAGAAACGGATTCAGTAGCTAGTTTTGCAGATAGTTTTGACTAAATATTGTTGTTTATATTAAATATTTATATGTGTTTTTAAGTAGTCCGGTTAAGAGCCAATGATTAAAAATGAAGGCTTGAGGACTTGGTCCGTTTTTTTGTATATCTGATTGTCTATTTAAAGAAAACTCTTTTTTATTGTAATTTATCAAGAATAGGTACTTTTTTAACCTTTTTTATAAAGTGATTTAACAATGTACCTATGACTTCTCCTTTGTGAAAGTAGGTTCAAAATCATAATTTTGGATATTTAGTCCTCATATGGCAAGTACATTTCGTATAACAGTTTTCGAGTTGAAACTTGTCCCATTGCAAACAGATAATGTAAACCTGACATAAGCAACTGAGTGCGAAACACTTCTAAAATACATTTTCTCGAAACAAAATTCCTCTATTTGGCGTGTATCACGCAACACTCGCGGGGCTGAATAAAACAAATCTGTCTCCACGGCGTTTAGCTCTCGGCTCCACTTCCCGGCTATTTCCCGCGCGGTGTGCCGCAAGGAGCAACATTTGGCCCGCTACTTTATCTCCCAAATTGTATTACGTATCGCGGTCATGCACAAGCTATTCAAGCGCTTTTCTGTTCTGTGTTGTAAATAGTTTACAGTTTGTTTTGAGGATTGTACGAGTAGTGTTCTTGAAGTTCTTAGAATTCTAGTGTACACTGTAAATTCTCACGTTTATTTATAGAAGTTGCCAACTGAAAACAATGAAAACAGATACTTATTTGTTTTAAACGCTTTTTATTTACTATGACATTATATATTTATATAACTTTGATGCATTTTAAAAATCGTACCTAAGTATCAGAAAAAGCCATAAATATAACAGTCTTTTATGTTGTTATTATATTCAAAAGGTCTAGCATGTATGCAAACTATGATATTTCAAATAAGTTCTTAAAGAGGTATTGATAGAAAAGATACAATTAGAAGTATTTGAACAAATTAAATTATTTTTCAGAAAAATATTTTAATTTGTTTTTATCAAGTAGAAACACTACTATATAAATTATAATTATTTCAGTTTAGAAAAGATACAGGTTGTTAACCAGTAGATACTTTTAAACAATATTGCCTTACTAATAAAGATTCTTAATATTATTTTGTCTTATATTTGTCTTCTGTTTGTTCCAATATAGTACATTATTGTCGAGGCTCGGAAGTAGCTACTTGCAGGCTGAGGATTCGTTTTAAACGGACGACCTTGGGAGTCCGTTTAATTGAATCCGAAGCCAGCAAGTAGCCTTCCAGCCGAGTCATATATAGTGCTTTTCTCAAAAATGGTGGAAGAAATATAAATATCATAGAAATATTTTACAAAAGCAACGTTGTTACGTATATATTTTCACAGAAGAAAGCCCTTGCCGCCTTTTTATTTTTTTAATAAAAAAATAGAAGTGTATTTTTCTGCCGAAAATACGCCAACCTATTTGAGACAACTAAATAGTCGCGGCACTAATCATCTGTTTGGCTGTTCAAAGGGCCTGTGCCTTCAATTGATATGGCCATATCAACTTTTAAAAAGTTTGGAACTCGACAAATAATGGAATTTGTATGCGACATTGCAGTCCCAAAATCGAGACTGCAATGTTTTTAACTTTTTAATTTTTGACTGACCATAAACTAAGCGCTTCGCAACCTATTTTTTAGACGGCAAAGTCGACTTTGCCGTCCATTTTTGAGAAAAAATATTTTATATATTTTTGTCCATATGTTTACAACTTGGACCAAACGTCGCCATTTCCCGGCACGCAGTGTCATCGCCGCAAGTAGGTATTTAGCGTCGCGAGTCGCTTCATGCGATACACATATATACACAAATATACTCGTATATACTGGTAAGAGTACACAATAGAAATATACAAGTAATGAAAATTAGAGAGACGAACATTTATATGGAAAATGCGCAGTGATTATTGTTGCTTGTTTTTCATCATTTACCTACTTATATCATGTTATTTGATGGTTAGAAAAAGAGGAATAATTATTCATAAGTTAAACTGATTATTGCTTAGGAATTATTTCAACATTAGGTAAAAGTCATATTAACAAACAAAAGACAAATAATTTAAAATGTTATCCAATTAATGCTTTATTAGATCAAATGCATCACTTATTACTACATAAATAAATTTGATTATTATTGATTTAAATTTGAGATAAATATTATTATTTTGGGAATTATTTATCATAATATATCGTCTACAGAAGTAATTTTTGGTATCAATAAGCACACTAGAACATGTTATTACAAGAGCAAAGAGGCCTCTTGTACAAAAGAGACAAACATAACCTCCTCCACAAGACGTTATCCGATTGCGAAGTAACTGCTGAAGTTGAGAAGTATCTAGAAACTTAAGTAATTGCGAGAACACATCGAGTAATACGATTTAATGGGATTACAAGTTGTCTTAAGGGCCCTGCTTTTGCCATTAATGTGGGCTGAAATGAAGCTGAACGGCTTTTGGCGTGAAAGGATTCTGGAACTCTAACAAGTCTAAGAATAAAAGCTATTTAACTGCATACATATCATAAACCCTCTATGATGCGTTGAAAAATAAACTGTTTTGTTAGAACAAATTTCTTATGTGACGGCAAACTTCTTGATGGAAATACAGTTCAACAGTGTACTGTATTTCATTATACCTACATGTAAAGACAAGACCACTTGTTCAAGAAGTTTGCCGGGACCTATACATAGGTATAAACCTACTAATAACATCGATATCGATTTAATAATGACATTCAAATTTCGAATATCTCTAAAAAACAAAAATATGATGTGACCTCATTTCAAGTATCAGCCGAGATGACGTTTTATTCGAAATGAAATGTTAATTACAAACAGTATCTTTGATGTGAACAGTCGTTTTCTAAGTTTAAATCATATTTACAACTTATAACACAATTCGGTGCCTTGTAACAAACTGCTACAACCAAAATAAACGGCATAAAAGCGGGTTTTTACAAATGACCGCCTTGATGTCGGCGCTCGGGGACAAATCGGAGGAGAAACGACCAGACGTTTCCGAGATGTGGAACTTTGAAAACGTCGTAGATAAATATAGGTACTTTTCATTATCTTAACACGGTCGCCTCATAATATCGACCGTTGACTTACAACAAGTAATAACTACTAAGGACAAGACAGCGTGGAGAAGATATGAGAAGTAAGTATCTTAATTTTTCATAAGTGTGTGGTAGTCAAAATCATGGGTTCAAACCTAGGTTGTGCTGCATCGAGCAGAATAAGTCGCGAAAAAAAAAAGAAAAAAGATGACTTCAATCAGGATCCTTTAGACAAGAGGTTGTGTTCACCAGCATTACGTTTATACTTAAACTTCAGCACTAGTTTTTGTCAATACTTTATTATCATTCACTAAACTCCAAGCCAAGCAGAACTAGAAAGAATAAGAATCCCCCAAATAACCCCAGATTGAAAACAGCTTCCACCCCCATTGGCCCGAGCCGAGATAGCAATGGAAATGGCGGTGCTAAGCGGTTCACGCGCGATTTGCGCGGCACAACTCAGGCACAAGCTATTTTGTTTGTATTCGTACTAACAAAAGGAACAGAAGAAATTAACTTTGATAAACCTTATCTCGTTGCAATAGAGATGACGAATGGTCAAACTGGTAAGGTTAATACAGAATGTTGCCGAAGTATACCTACACTAGTGTGTACTGAGAACTTTGTGCTTTTCTATTAGCGCTACGAAGAAAAATACGTAACTAGCCCACAAGTCCGACAAATGTCCCGTCCGCTGAAGCATCGTTCAAAGATCAGCAATCTACCATCGAACAACCAAACTGTAAACCTTTGTAAAAACCAGATAAAACTTACTTATAGCCCTCTCCTTTAAAACACAGCCACAGAGCTGTAAACCTTAACACAACCGTACAAAGTCTACTTTTACGTGTCGCTTATGGAACTGATAGAGGTACTACCATAGTCACGCAATAGTAAACTTTAACGTGACCAAATAAAGTCTATTTTTATTTGTCGACTGTATCAACGAATAAAACGCTAACTATGAACCTTACTGCGTTGAGATACGGTCTATAAATGTGTCTTCATTGCTAAATCATGACCATCTTTCAGCGCAAGCCGGTCCTTTTTCATTGGACTATGGAGCCTATTAGTGGAAAGACCAATCGATTTTTGGTAAGAATAACGACCAGTGTAGGACCTCCCTTTTGACTGCTTCCAAATAGACATTAAAATTATTATTTTGGATATTTTAAAGTTTGTATAACTTAACTATAAGAAGAACTAACTAAAAGAAATAGAAATACTAGTTTGTGTTATCGGAGTTCCACTGTATTACATTACTGTCAAATTATTTATGATGACAATGTTATGTTTATGTAATGATACCTCCCTATTCCGTCACGTCAAATTCGGCGCAGAGTTAATTTGGTCTGACTATAAGCACGTGCTAGTCGTAACTAAAGCCATCTAAATTCTAAAGCTCACCACCTGAAACATGCAACTCCGGCTACAACGCCGCAGAAACGATACAACACGTAGTCCGACTACAACGTTTCGAGCACCCTTTGGAGTTATTGCGATCGCTTATTAAGGACAGGCGAATTGAAAAGGGGGCCTAGCCAAGAAAATCGTACATCTACAGACGCTAAACGAAAGGAAAAATATAAGGGATTGACAGGTGTTGTCAAACGTCACGTGACTATTCCCATACAAAATTCAAGATTTGTTTGACATTTCCTATCAAAGATTGACATCTTGGCTAGGCCCCCAAATGCTCTTTAGCTGGTCACTTTATCGACGCAACAGTGTCGCCATTAAAAAAATCTTCTTCACTTTGTTTTTCTCTTCTTCTTCTTCCTTGCCTTATTATTTGGGGTCGGCTCTCCTCGTCCTTAGGCGCCAGGACCACCTGTCCTGGGTTGTCTCTGTGTTCAGCTGTGCCCGTTCCAGATCTTTGGCTACGGTTGTCCACCACGTAGCTAGCGGGCGCCCTCTTCCTCTTCTCTCTTCCGGGATAGCCAAGGCCTTTTTGACTGGGTACTCTTCCTCCCTTCTCATAACATGGCCAAACCAACGCATTCGTCTCTCCACCAGCTTATCCCCTATGGGTGCTACTTTGAAGGAGCCTCTGACGTATTCGTTGCGTATCCTATCGAGCCTTGTTACGCCGGCCGACCATCGCAACATTTTCATTTCGTTCACGTGCAGTTTATTTTCGTGAGTCTTTTTCGCAGCCCAACACTCGGAACCATATAGCATGGCTGGTCTAACCGCTGTTTTATAGACTTTACCCTTAAGTTTGATTGGCATACTGTTGTCGCAGAGTACTCCTGACAGAGTTCTCCATCTTAGCCATGCTGCATTGACTCTATGGGTTACGTCCGAGTCTATTTTGGCGTCTTCCGACAGTATTGATCCCAGATATTTAAATTGATTTACTTTGGGCAAGGGCTGGCCATCTATGAATATGTTGGTATTGGGTGTGGTCTGATTACTGAAACTGCATCTCATGTACTCGGTCTTACTGCGACTGATCCGGAGCCCATTGTTCTCGAGTGCTTGCTTCCATTGTTGGAGCGTGGCCTGTAGTTTGTTTGCACACTTATCTGCCAGAACAACATCATCCGCGTACAGCATGCACCATGGTACTGGGGATTGAATGTCCTTTGTGAGATAGTCCATTGATAGGTTAAACAGGTATACGGGCTGAGGGCCGATCCCTGATGCACTCCAACCCCAACTTGGAACGGTTTACTTAGTCCTGCTGCGCTTTTCACCTGTGCGCTGATACCTTCATACATATCCTGCACTAGTTCGATATAGTGTTCCGGTATTCTTTGTGCTCTCATCGCCTGCCAGACAAGTTTTCGCGGTACTCTATCGAACGCTTTTTCCAGATCGATAAACACAAGATGGAGGTCTTCTCTATTGGTTCGGTGTTTTTCTAAAAGTATTGTTAATGTTTGTATTGCATCTGTTGTGGATTTTCCCGGCGAGAATCCGCATTGATTTTCAGATATGGTTGTCAGTTCGGCCAGACGATTATTGAGTATGCGTTCCCAAATTTTAAGCGTATGGGATGTAAGCTTGACCCCTCTGTAATTTGTGCAACTACTTACATCCCCCTTATTCTTAAAAAAGGGTATCAGGTAGCTGTGGCGCCAAGCACTGGGGATTTTTCCGGACTCAAGTATGGCGTTAAATAGCTTTGTGAGCCACTCTACCGCTATTGGTCCCAGGAGCTTCCACAGATCTGCCGGTATGCTATCAGGTCCCACGGCCTTATGGTTTTTCATTTTCTTGAGTGCAGTTGTTACCTCTTTAATTCCAATGCTCATTAGTGGTCCGGCTACTCTTGCTGTGGCTTGCAAAGGTTGGCTCGGAAATTCTTCGTTCAGCAGGTGTTGGTAGTATTGGTGCCATCGGTTATTGATCTTCTCATTATCGGTTAGTAGGTGTCCTTTATCATCTTTGCATCATCTTCACTTTGTTTTTCTATTTTGAAACTTACCTATATATTACCTTAAACGGGAATAATACCTACATAATTTACATAATAGTTCGTAGTCGCCATCAGATATCAAGGCGCTCACAAATATCGGAACACAGTTTTATTGTCAAGGCGGTAGAGTGCGTGTTCAGATATTTTTGAGCACCTCGGCCGCTCCGATATATCTGACGGCGACTGTACTAGGAATTCAACTCACTCTGACTCGCGTTGCAATAGCAATGCACGGCATGTAGCTAATATCTTAATAGCATAGTGATGTGCAGCGAATCGATGTAATCGATATTTGCTCAGACGCCGAATCGAATCTTAAGCGGTTGCAATAGTAATGCCTTTGTGGACGTTAGGGTTGGGGCTTGTCGATATCGATAAGTGGAAGTTAGTTGAGAGAACTTTATTATAGAACGAATACATCTTTTCACATTACAAGCCCTTTAAGAGGAAGGCAATAATAAAAATATGTACTTAATAATATCATGCTAAAATGGTAGGTACATTACTGACAAGGTAGACCCTATAGTATGAAAAAATAACCACGAAGAATGAACTGGGAATTAACAAAATAATTAAGGTGTATTCGGGTAATTCCGAATGTCGGATAATTCCGAAATTCAGATGAAAATCACCCAAAATTCCATCATAATAAAAGTCTCTTTTCGGAATTATCCGACAGTTTTCGACATTCGGAATTACCCGAATACACATTAGCTGCTAAATTATATGTACCTACAAACTATATTTCAAAATAAATGCAATTTACTACCTACAGGAAAAGGCAAGCACAAAGGCGAGCTTATCCTTTTAACGGATATCGATTAGACCGTGTTAAACTTTTATTAATGTCTGTCTTATATTTAATATCTGTTCTTTAAATTCTAAACCAACTACACAATATCGACATTTCTATCGACACTAATAATGAGACCGCAGTTGTATTGATCAATTAGGTTATAAGTGTTCCCCGAGCACGAACCGCCGCGCCGTCTGTGGCCGCCTTTATAGCCGCGAACGTGTGCAGACAGCTTTAAGGGCCGCTCAAATGTGTTACATAGTGTTAGTTGAAAAATTACATTTGTTGCATTGTTTGATATGCTTATTATTATTGCTAGGAGTATGTTTGTGAAAATATACCTAACTTAACATTTATCTACTAGCGTAAGACCACGTCTTCGTTCGCATGAAAGTCGTAAAAATGCCCGTCCCGATACTGTGCTGAGTTTTACCCCATTCTATTTTCAACGATGAGTTCCGAAAAAACGAATCCTCATTCCTAATCCAGATTATATGCCAAATTATAGCTAAATCTGTTGGGATGATTCTATGACAATCTGCTTGCGCAGCACGGTTCCATTTTTATCGCCTGTCACGTCACTATGCGCGTCACTTTCACACTTACGAGTACATACTTGTTAGAACGTGACAGGCATGCTTCAACGCAGTGTTCACTCTTTTAAAATTTGGCTTGGCACCGACTTCAAACGTTTCAGTTGCTTAGAGGGCAAATAAAACGGGATAATATATTATTATTTTATTCTTTTGAAGTAGGTTTTACTTTTTTTCGAACGAGCGAGCGAAGCGAACGAAGTTCTTACATTCGACTTGGGACACGCGGCTGGCTAGGGGCACGTCCCGGCATTTCGATGTTTTGCTGAACTATCAGAGGATAGTTTGATACTCAAGAACTTAAGTAAATTTGTTCTAATTTAAACAAAATTGGGTAAACGTGTAGTTGAGGGCATTATATTTTAGTCATCAAGGGGTTATTGAGGTAGAAGAGCTTAGAAGGCTAAAAAGCTATTTGTGAGGGGTCATGCTATTCTGGGCATCTTTTTGCAAGAAAGTATGGTCGAGTTTGGTATCAAATGAAAGTGCTCAGCTTGCACTTTTATAATATCGTTTTTAAATTTACCATTTTGAAATAATTAGCAAGATAAAAATAAACATAATATAGGCATTTGACATATGACAGGAAATAATTCGGCTTACCGATACAGATACAGTATCAGTTAAGGGCTCCACAGACCTTGTAATATATCCACGCGATTTTTGATCCATTGCCGCCTATAATAGTGGGACATAAAATAGTAGAAATTAAATAAAATGGAACTCTAAAATTTCCATACTATAGTCGGTCAAACAAGTTTGTCAGTAGAAAAAGGCGCGATATTCAAATTTTCTATGCGATGATAACCCTTCGCGCCTACATTTATTAGCCGCTTTTTTCTACTGACAGAAATGGCTTGACAGACTATAAATTGTTGCCATGTGTAAGCATTTTACGTCTTAAATGTGACAGCTGAGTAGAAAGTGGCGCCCTCATTTATTAACCGACTTCCAAATCTCAAAAGTAGGAGATTCGATTGTGAATTTTTTTATGTTTTTCCTCCATATCTCCGTCATTACTGGACCAATTTTGAAAATGATTTTTTTGATTGTATGTATCATACAGATTGCTCCCGTTTTTGTCAAAACCCAGTTCTGATGATGGGATCTATGAGGAATCGAGGGAACTCCTCAAATCTTAAAGGCATACATATAGTGATTTATGAGTTTTATCAACAAACACATTACATTCAAAACACAGCATATACATTCAAAAAAGTGACATATGATGAAGTGGAACTGCTGATGATGATCAGAACGGAACTCTTCAACGAAGCATAGTTCACGTTTGGCGATTTGTCCTCTGCGTTATGTTTGTTAAGCAAGTTAAGTCTTTAAGCCACATTTTTGTCAAGCTCGAGTTCTGATGATGGGATCCACGAGGAATCAAGGGAACTCCTCAAATCTTAAAGGCATGCGTATAGAGATTTTTGATTTTCATCAGAAAATCAAGCATTTTCATTAAAAACTGTCGCATTTGATGAAGTGGAATTGCTGATGATCCGAACGAACCGAACTGCTGTCAGAGAAGTGGGTTCGTGAGGCTAAAACTGCGACCCTTACAGAAACGAAATGCTACCTACTAGAAAAGTGGGTGGTTTTACCTCCTTTTCTACATAGTGCACCATCAATGTACAATAATCTTTTCCCTCATAGAAGTTGTTTTTTTTTTCTTGTAAATTTTTTTCTACTATTTTATGTCGAACTATACGAGTAAGTAGGTGCAACAAAGTCAATCGCTCTTTATATTTTTTGGCAAACCGCAAGTTCTCAGTTCGGGGCGAACTACTAGTTTAATATTAATTTTATTATATCCTTTTTTTGAAGTCGTTTTTTTCTCTGTTTTCGATTTATCGACATCGATAGTGCAATCGTCGCCCTGTGTCAGGTGCAGTGCGTCGAGATCAATTAGTCGATAAGCTAACGGGCCGTGTGCGGCGCTTGCGGCAGGGAGCGTGTGTGGCCGCGGCTTTAATGTACGGTGTGTGTGGGGGCCTATTTGAATGTGCAACGCTTGCAGTTAGTAGTTTATTGGAAAATTTTAGTACGAGTAACACCTAAAAAAGAGTCTTATAAGGTCTATTAGGATAATACAAATTAGTTCAGAATGTCGGATTAAGTACTTTCCGAAAGTCACTCATAATGTACTCATAGGTGTTAGAGACAATTTTAAATAGGTACCCGACAATCTGAAGCTTTTGAAATTACCTGAGTACACCTTAAAAAAGAATATATTTATAAACTGTTTAGACGACAACGGCAACGGTTTCAAGTGGTACTCGACGCGGTCCCAGTACATGTCATCTTGAAACTTAAGTCATTGTCAATAGAGGTGACAGCAAGGTGTCATATCTATTGCTCATTAGCATGTCGAGCACTAATACGTTTACCTTAACAGTGCAAATCTTGTAAGTCAAGACTTGTACCAATGATGATTCCATGTGATTCCATTTATAGATAATTGTGACAGTCAAAAGATAAATTATAAAATGACTAATTTTAATTTATTTATACGAATTGTATCAAAACCATCCCTAATTGCAAACAGAGACATTAAACCCATTATTTCACCTTTATTCATGGCTCGAAGTGTACACCCCCCTCCCTTCCACTTCCCCTCCAAGTTTTATTTCCGCTTCCTCCTTAGACTTCCTTCCACTTTATTGTGGAACTGCGCCGTTGGAAAATGGAAACTATTGTGATTTGAATAGAGTTGAGTTTGCGCCGTTCGTTATTTCAGCAGTGTTGGGATTTACCGACTTTCTCCTTTTGGAACGTTTGTATCGGGGATTTGGGAAATTCGTTTGAGAATGCGTACTATAATATATATAATATTTATATAATTGCGTATCAAAATGCATGAAATGTAAAGTTATTCATTCAATACAATAAACTTGATTGCACACCTCAACAAAAGAAAAAGGAAAATCACAACTTAAAAGTAGAGGTAGCACGCATGGACCTAGAATATTACGGACGTAGTTTCGCTTAAAACACAACTGTGATTCCATCATCCACCAATTTTATAGTATTTACGCGTGACACACACACATTGACAGCTATCTCTATGGCCTCATCCACCAATTTGCCGTCAGTCGGATCGAAACGTCATTGAAGTAAACATGTCGAAGAAATATATAAAATATGCCGACATTCGTAACTACGACAGGAGTTCTATTCTTGCAGGATTTAACTAAATCCTGCAAGAATTGTACCGATCGAAAGAAAAAAAGTGACGGAATAACTTTTCATACTTAAGTTTATCAATTAGTACGTAAAATCACGATATTTCATTGTTTATAAAGTATCAAATTGCAAAACGGGAGTGTGACCAGTAATTTGAATAGGGTAATTTCCCGAAAGTAGGGTGCTATTGATGCCCTTCTTATTAAATCATTAATATCATTATGTATATCATTTAGGTAAAGTTAAATTATTGATTGTGCATTTCAAACTAAGTCGGTATGGTATATAATAAGGAGATTAAAGACGCTTACATGAATGTTTGATAGTTAACGTTTGTTTGTTATGTATATTAATTTGTTGTTTAAAACCAGATATGTTTCAAGTTAAATGTTTTAATTAAAAAAAATACAAAAAACATGAACTGATTTTATTCCGATGCTAAATATCATTAGGTATAGAAAATAATATTTGCACAAAGTAATTGTGCAACAATTTCAAGACCTATAAACTCAGTTAGGTACACACTGTTTTTATTGTCTAAGGTAAAACTGTCCTATTTTAATATTTGAAAACACGGACGATATTATAACACTTTAAACTCTCGCGTTTTGTACACATATTTAATTACACAAACGGGTCTACCGCGATATAATTTCATTGTTTTTACCTTTAATTCCGACGTTTAAAAAAGACGACACTAAAAGAAGAGAAGGACGATATTGAAAATAATTGTTTCACCATTAGGGGAGAATTTGTGTTACATGGTAGCACTCGTCTACACGCACACTTTCAAAGCGTCCGCCATTGCAGTGTCACAGTTTGTCTTAAGTGACATTCCCTCTGTCAAATATATAACTCTATGGTAGCACGGTATTGTCGCTAATAAAAATAAAATAAGTGTTTACTTAACCGAACATTAGCGAAGGTCTTCGTTTCAGCTTAGGCAAAAATGTTCTCCTCTACATGTCGCAATTCTCAACCGATTCTCCTGAAATTTCGTGAGCAGGTTCAATGATTAAATGTAATTTTTATGTCGATTCAGTTTTTGGAAATTTGGGCAGAACCATGGAGTTCGCGCACTGAGCCACTAGTAAATAATAATATAAAAAAAAATAAGGCTTGTGTTGTGGGTACTTAGACAACGATATATAATATATAATTATGATATAATATATGTCAGAGATCGGCTGAATTGTGCCATAAATCGCCTTTAAGAGGCGTTTTATCACGCAACCTTTGACAAATAAAGCAAACTAGGCTGTTACAGTACACCTGAGTGGCGTTCGGCGCAGTTCCGCCAAGGCGTCATAGAGTGCGCTGTCAAAACAAATGAAATCCAGAACAATTGAAGTTATGCTGTCAATCAATCTACAGAAGGGAACGATGAGAACTAACGGGAGAAGATGACGTCTGTGGCGGTTCCTGGGTCTAATCCACTGGTTTGCTTAAGATGAGAAATGTAACGTGTGCTATGATTTGTGATCAGTCTTGTCCAGTAAAAGCCGTGAGTTGAATATCATATGTCATTGAAAGCCCTCGTCATCCACGATTGAAGGTTCAGATGTGCATCCGATAGTATGATACGCCCACCATTCCCGACATATACATATTTATAAATACTTAAATACATAGAAAACACCCATGACTCAAGAACAAACATCTGTGTTAAAAGACGATAAATAGTGAAATTACTATCTACGTTGTATGATTATAATAGGTACATATACAACTAGTTTTTTCACCCGAACCATAAGCGAACATACCTACATTATGGCTAATGCGCCTATTTATGGCCCCATGCCGCGATTGCGATAATATCGCACATACATTTCATATTATGAAATGTACGCGGATTACAATGATATGCTTCCGGGATTAGGGCCCTCAGGGCGCTTTACCCTACTGCCCGAAATATGGATAGTTTGATGATGAGTATTAAAAGGGAACACTACAAGAGGCAATATTGGAAACGAAAATACCTATTTAAGGCATTTTTTTTTAAATATAATATTAATATGTAGGTATACATAGATAGATACGTAAATGTCGTAAATCCATGAATCTCAAGAACAAATATTTGAATCACCACAAAATAAACACTATCTTGTCCTTGGCCAATTAACAACACCGTAAAGTTGAATTTAAAGGTCCATAAACAATTGTACGCTAATCGGTTTCTTTGTCTAGCGTTAGGGTCTGTTTACACGGACAATGGTGAGATAGCTCTCCCGCGTGTGGTCGCGGCTTAAGCTATGACCGATAAGCGGGTTTATTTTTCCTAACGAAAAAAAAAATAGCATTTCGTCTAAACTTTAACTATCTAATTAATAAAAAACCGGTCAAGTACGAGATGGACTCGCGTTCCAAGGGTTCCGTACATTACTCAATTTTTTGATTTTTACCAATGTATCTTTTATTTATTTTTCATCTTAAGTTAGGTTATTTATAACATGAATATAAAAGTAAAATACAAAAACACTTACCAATGTATTATTTTCATGTGGAACATGAATGAAATGTCTTTAAAAACACGTAGGGGTCGAATCAAAAACTTAAGTAATTAGGTCCGACTCACACTTGACTGCACATTTCTAATAGGTTTTCCTGTCATCTATAGGTAAAGAACTATTTTGTGTATTTTTTTCAAAATTTTAGACCCAGTGAGTTTCGGAGATAAAGGAGGGAAGGGGTAAAGGTCGAACAGACAGACGGACAGACGGACAGACATACTGACTCACGAGTGATCCTATAAGGGTTCCGTTTTTTTCCTGTTGAGGTACGAAACCATAAAAATGCAAAAATAGCATAATTTTTGTTACAGATTATTATTATTATTTAGTCGCAAGCTATTTTAAACCTAAGTTAATATGTACCTAATGAAATTTAGGTAGCAATTCGCCTGAAACTAGGTACCTACACAATTTTAAAAGTTTCTTCTCTTATTTAGCAGAGCCTGAAATTTTTGCGGCAAAACAAAAGACTGTCGCAATCTAGGTAGTGTAAGAAACATCTTTATCGATATCGATAGTTGTGTAACAGAATTAAAAAAAAAACGGTTGTTCGTTAGCAAGCAATCGCTTACGTTTTGTGACAACCCTACCGCTTGAGCGAAAGATTAAGAAGTCGCCAGACGAACACGCTTCCTTACTTCGTTCGCTCGGCTTAGCCCAGGGCTGCCACAAGTTTTGCGCGGGGATTTAAGCGTGTCCCTGAGCGAAACTATTACAGATTCAACAGTGATACTGTTCGCTAAGTGGTTTTACAGTTTGAAACTAAGCAATTATAAGAAAATAAATCGAATTCAAATAGGATTCGATTTATTTTCTTTAGTTCATTTAGAATTAGATAAAACTTTTAATCTATTTTCTTCTATTCGAGACATCTAAGATTATTTATACCGATTTGAGGAATTGAAAATTAACAGAACGAATATGATGAATATTAATTTAGACAAAAATATTACTTAGTGTCGATTCTTAATAGAGCATTACTGATTTAAAAATACTTTTAGATACTTTTCTTCTTGACAAGAACACCATTTGCTTCACGGTAATATTCCCGACATAATGGCATTCACATGTGAAAAATAATACACTCCAAGAATGATTTTAATTAACACTAGCACTCAAGCGACTAGCAAAGATAATGCCATCATACAAAAACCAGGGGGGTGTCATAATGTAAAATATGTACTTATACAAAATAATATTATGTCCAAGTCCAAGTTCAGACTGACAAAAATCAAATAGTGATTAGTGAAAATTATTTAGACAATTAAATCAACCCGAGTCAAAAAATACTCATATAATATGTTGTGTTATTAGTTAGTAAACACTCATTTTGGTATGACTTTTAGTAAAGTGTAGTATAGAAATGATCTCTGACAACCCTGTCAGCTAATCATTTATTCCAATCCAGAAATTACCAATCAAATTATTTATATGATATTACTAACATATCAAACGAACGTGAAAAAAAACCATCAATATAAATCAACAAAAGCACATCACACAACTTTGTTTTTCTCAACTCACTACAAATTAATTTGTCATTTCCCAAAAACCATTTACAATCCCATTTCCCAACAAAACATATATTTATTACAACATGTGTGGATATAATTTATCAAAACGTGACAACCCTAGTGCCCTATCAATCAGCGCTAACGCAATGGCGCGATATAAAAGGGCTTTTGTTGTTAACAGTGTAGCGCTTTCTGTACGAAACTAGCCTAGGAAAATAGAGGAAAATAAAAG
Source organism: Cydia splendana (assembly GCF_910591565.1). NCBI lineage: Eukaryota > Metazoa > Arthropoda > Insecta > Lepidoptera > Tortricidae > Cydia > Cydia splendana. Next base: position 911,489 of record NC_085960.1, on the reverse strand, counting down.
GGGAAACGATTTAGCGGGGATAAGTAAGGGCTGATTTAGACGGCGCGCGAATTCGCATGCTATTTTAGTTACATTGCGGACTGTTGATTACGTCCAATACCCGCAATGGTATGAAACTCGCATCGTCTAAATCAGCCCTAAAGGGAGTCGACGATGAGATTTTATGTTACGGATTAGTGGCAACCCTAATTTCGTGTACCTTCTTTTGTTTTTCTTATATATGATACACATATGTAGAAATAGGTGAATCTAGTTACACAAAGCATATTAGCCGAATCGGAGCTGAAAGTATATTCTGGCCGAAGGCTTGTTGTGTTCGGAGGTTCCGGGGAAAACTGTCGAATCCGACATAAGAGCAGACAATTTCAACGGAGACACGCCGTTCTGTCACCGTAGGCGTAGACACTAGTTTTTACAAAAGCGACTGCCATCTAACCTTCGCACCCAGAGGGTAAACTAGACCCTTACCGGGATTACCTAGTCCGGTTCACGATGTTTTCCTTCACCGAAAAGCGACTGATATTTCGTACATAAGTACCAAAAAACTCATTGGTATGAGCCGGGGTTTGAACCCGCGACATCCGGATTGAAAGTCGCATGCTCTTACCGCTAGGCCACCGTGCAGCGCTTAGGCCACCAGCGCCTAACGTATTTTTGGGCCACCCCTTACTGTCACCATAAAGGTACTCAACAATATAAATCTAAATAAATATTTCTCGTGTAACACAAACTACCAGAAGTTACTCACACTCGCAGACCAAAACATCTTCATCGCTGTATCAACTTTTCCACAGTAATAAATAGTTGAAACAGCATTTTTGCTGCAAAATGTCCGCCCCGAGTCTAGTTCATGCTGACAAATGGTAGTCTGGGTACATTCATAATTTTGCTGTCTGCTCCCCCTCCCCTTTACTCTCTGGGGGTAAAGGGGGGGTAGCGGTGTTTGTTTAAAGTGGCGAATGCAGTGAAATATGATTGGGATGCGTCAAATGGCTGTGTTTAAGTCCACATAGTTTGTTTACTAGACTTGTGGTCAGATTTTAGGAAAGTGATATCTATTTTACATTATTTACATTTTTCACTCTGACTCTGAGACTAGGCTGAGCCTGTTCTGCCGAGTCTCTTACAAATTATTTAGAAAAAGCCAGACGCATGCGATAGAATACTAGCTTTTACCCGCGACGTTGTCTGCGTAGGATGTTGATTTTCGTTATACAAAATATCTCATGTCTGTTCCCAAGGAACAAACAAAAAGGTAACAAACAGACAGAGTTACTATTGCATTTATAATACCTACATATTAGTAGAGATAAACATGATTTTCATTTTTAATTCAAAGCGCTGAATCCTTCTCCATATCACAACACCAGTATGATGATAGACACCGAAAATTGTACATAGTGATATTATTATATATTAGGTACTTTTTGAAATCACGTTATCATCGTAGTAAAAATGCCATTTCCATAACTAACGGGTTGGCTTAAAGTAATGAGAATTTTTGTTTTCGGACATAAAAACAAAAAGACAATGGCCATGGATTTCTGGATGTTATATTGAAGAACTATGTAATATCCAACATTAGAACCAAATTCAAGAATTAAGTAATTGGCCTCCCTTGTGTTAGTTTACGTTTGCTTTTCACTTTGGACAAACTACCAAGTACTCTCTGACTGATCGTTTTGTAATCACACGGTAAAATTTATTTTATTCTATAATATTTTTGCCTACTATCGCAATATACATATCAGAGTATATAATATTTGCCAAAATTCTTCGATTGATTTAAGTCTTGGGGATATTCTAGGGTTGGAAACGTTTAGTCGTTTTTCCGCGAGAGCCTAAAACCAGTTAAAAACGTCATTGCATAAATTTTACCAAAATATGATACATAAACAATTTTCTCTAAATATCAATCAGTTGCAGACTTCATGAAAATTTTTAGTCAATTAGCAAATGTGAATGATGGCATGATATAGATAACAAGCTAATATGCCGAAATAACTAAAATTAACGGCAATAAAACAGTTATGGAATGTGAATAAAACGTTGTCCAAAGCATGACGCAGAGGGTTTGAACACAGTTATGAGAAATCGGATGTGGGAGACGTTATTGTATATATATAATATTTTCTTGTAATTTAAAATATGCTCTTGTTTGTCATTGTAAAATTTCGAAAACCCATAGCTATTGTCTTTTTTTTATATTTCCGAAAACGAAAATTCTCATTACTTTAAGCCAACCCATTATTACCTACAGGATGAAAAATTTAAAAAGAGTTGATTTAAAAAACTGAAACAATCGAAGATAAATTTCTTCTTACTTAAAATAGGAACCCAGAAGCCGATTTTCTAATTGCTAGCACGTTATACTTGTAATCCACATTTGATTAAATTTCATCCACATTCCATGACATTTATTTACTATAAATGTGCACTCTCTCACTTCACTTGAATTCACAGTAAAATCATTAAACAACTAAACCCTTCAGCCACGTCGTTGCTAAAAGCTTGGCAGTATGTACATACGTGACTGCGACGACGCCGCGCCATGGAACACCCGATTATAACAACGTGTTTAGAATTAACATATTGTACGACTAGGGCGTTTAGCTGATATACTTATATTTAGTTCAATTATATAACATAAGGGTTAAATAGACCACGGAGTTATATCAACGTTATGTTGAATTAAAATAACGGTTGTCTTTCCGATTATTCAGTAGATATTACTTTTATCACACACAACTACACCGATTTGTGAGATTTTCATTATTATAGTCATTATTTCTCAAAACGTAATTCTTAATATTTAAGATCATAAAGTATGTCGTTAAAATAATACCTACAAAAACTAAAATTTTCAAGAACTTGTTGTAGTTATTTTATTACCAATATATTTAAGCTAATGCTTATTAACCCTACGTGTTACAGACATCGAATGCCCCACCCACGTCATTCTTGAATGCCCAGGGGTGGCAGAGTACCGGGCACAACACCTCGGCTCATCGGGCTCTCTCCCTGAAGTCGTTGGCAACGTCAAGGGTCTGCTAGGCTTCTTGGTAGAATGGGGTTGGCAAGAATAGCCGACAACCCATCACGCAAAATAGGCGCAATCTTATAACATCGATTTGCGGAAACCAAGCCCGAGAGTACCTATAACTTATAAGCTGATGTAAGCTTATTAATTTTGCTCTAATGTACCACTTTGGCATAATATATTATACCAGCCCAACTAAGTGCAGCTTTCCACAGAAATATGACCTCAAGCAAATCGGGGAGCAAAGCCAGTGAACCCCATATATCAATAGCTAACGACATCAAAAGGTCACTTGGCAATGGCACCGTTATGTTTCACAAAATAAAGGGAAAAAAACCTTATCATACGTTCAATAAGGTTCTTTTTCGCATCTCATTTTTAGCTGAATAAAGGTATTTTTTTCAGAACCTGCGCGTGAGAGGAATTTTTATAAAACCTTATTGTTTTATGGGGGACGTTGAAAGCCTTTAAGTGGGGGGTCGCGTTACAATTGAAAGTGTGATGAATGTGTAATATGAGTTATTTTTTAAGGGTCCATTTGGGTTCTAGGACCCAGAATTGTGTGCGTTATTAGGGCACTTTAGAGATACTTCATTGTAATCCCTATGATGAATAGCGATAAAGATATGTGTAAAAAGAAAAGTAACTAAGAATTTCATTATGAGAGATATAGACCAATTTCATAATAAACGGACGTTTTTGACGAGCGTAGTTAAATTTTAACTGAGTGATGGGACTTAAAAGACTCGATTTTTTAAGAGGTCTTTTAAAAGCGAGTCCAGTTCTTTAATGTAGACTAAAAGAGTCTCTACCAACACTACCTGTTATGTGTGTTTCGCAACCACTATTGACGGCTCTAATTATAAAGGTTATAAAAGCTGACGCTTTCTACAAGATGTTTTCGAGTAAACATTTTTAACTTATATAAGTAAGGTAAGTACACGGCCGTGCCGTATCTCGCCGGGTTATCTTAGTGAATTAACTTTGAGAGACCTAGGTACAGTCGGGTGTATTAAATTCCGGAAATAATCGTACTTTGTTTAAAGAGCGGACGTTGAACATTATTGTTGGCTACACCCTATCGCTTGCTACTAGTAAAATAGCATTTTATAATTATGAGACTAATTACATATTTGCGGCGTTTCGGGTGGTACCCCTGGGGCGGTAGGGGCCTATTAGCGCTCGTCGCCTCTGTGAGGGGCTGTCAAAGCGCCTTATAGAGGCTTCTGGTGACCAGAGGGCTGGCCAATATTTTGCTCAGCGGATCAGCATTGCCATCCAGCGGGGCAATGTGGCCAGCCTTCTGTGCACCCAACCGTGCGACTACGACTTAGGCCAATTTTAATCATTTATATTAAGTTTTTAATTTAAGTGTTTTTATTATATTTTACTTGTTTTTTTTGTTGTGCCAATAAAACATAATTATAATCTATAGATGGATTAGTTTTTATAATAAGTATACTGATCTCATAATTTTACCCGAAAAACTAATGGAATAAAACAAGTGTTACTTACTTTATTTGGCTTATGAAAGTTTCTAACTAGATTGAAACTGAGTATACATTGTACTGCAGATAGTATTTATATGTAGTTTCCAATTTTACCTTCGCATTTTGAGTTTCGGCTTAATTTACCATTTTTCATGTTCTGCGGTTCTTACCTGTAACAAATAATATAAATAATCAAAATAAATTCACAAATCAAGACATTTATGAAATGCGTTTCAACCAATTTTCATTTGTAGTTTCCATATTATCTCGGAAGTATATAAGGTGCAGGATGGCAATTTATACTGATGCGGGGTAATTTAAAATAATCGAATTATCTTCCATATATTTTACATTATTAACTAGAGTCACAAACAACACATCTTTTTCGCTACCTGGACATATATATTATAGCGACTCTAGTTAATAATGTAAAACATGGAAGATAGAAGAGAAGAAGAAGATTTCGATTAGTTTTAATTACCCCGCAGTCTAAATAATTGCACCTCACTTTTAAACATTAAGTAGTAAGTATTGTATAGGCACATACATATGTAGATAACGTGTGGAACACACGTTTCAACACAGGTTTATTAAAAAATAGCCCATTATGTCCACTAGCACCACTTATTCCACTCTCCCCATGTTATTGCATTCCTCGCAACTCAGACATTTATTAACGGACGAGGGGAGGTGGGGGGAAACAAGGACATTAAAAAAATATTTAATAACTAGTCAAGTGATTTTTCTTCAGTTCTGGCATATTTTAGAGCTCGTATTTTCGCCTTTATAATAGAGTAGTTTTCAGAAATATTATTGCAATTTCTCACTTTATGACGAAGATATAAAAAGCACAAGTAACGAACAACACGACAATCTATCTAAGTTGTACCTACTTAAGTTGCATTTGTCAATAAAAATACTATCCATATTTTCCTGTTCACCCACAAATAGGGGGTAGAATAATTAAAACTACGTTACGATGTACACTACTTATATATTTATTACTAATTACTAATAATAATTAACAACTGAGAGGAAATTACATGGCCTATTAAATTGCAGTACAGTTAGTTCGTTTAAACTTACTGCTAATTTTATAGATCTTTCAAAACGTTGTATGTACTTACCTACTTAAAATAAGTTGTATACATTATGTAACGGTTATAAGTGTTATAACGGAACAACCGTCACTTGCTCCACGCGACGCGCATCAAATGAAGTTGATTAAGTTATTCAAAGCACTAGCAGTCATTTAATTGACAGATTGAAATGCTGGAGTAGAAATAGTTATTTAAGATACAAGTGCGGAAAAGAGGAAATTCGAAACGAGTGGCGATAAATTAAATAGACACGAGTTGCGAATTACCTATTCGCACGTATCGTACAACGTTTTACAGTACATATGGCCCTTTAAACTTTTGACATACGCACGAAAAGTGCTATTTTACGCACTAGTGCCGGAAAATAGGACCATATATGTACTGTAAAAATCATTTTAGACAGTGCAGTGCAACCACGCAAAGTGGTGGCACACCAACTGCACAATTTATATATCTCTGGCAGTCCGTTTGTGTCAGTCCAACAACACACTCCACGAGAAATTCCGACCTGTATGAAAACGTGCCTTTATTGTATATACTTTTATATTATTTATATAAAGCGGAAATTAATTGGTTTACAGCTAGCAATTACAAGTTTTATTACCAAGTCCATAAAATGTAATTAAAGGATTGATATTCCACAGATTATTAATAAGTAATTTCTCATGAATGGATCGACACAAATTAATTATTGGATGGAGATAATGGTAATACAAGAACCAATGTAACAGTGTTACATGAATTCGCTTAATTTTATTTTGTTACTAATTGCACGTGTTTCGCTTGTATGAGATATAATATTTATTTATTTTCTCAATTTTTATAAAACTCTCTGTTTCTGACTTATAATTGAAGGCATTGTGTATATTTGCATACGTACATACTGATCGTTTACACATATAATTCCACAGTACCTACATAAAGGATCACACATTACATAATTATACTTAATCTTTTTCTCCGTCGCGCAGTCGTATGAAAAATAATGCTTTTTCTGTTTGTTATGAATTATATACACAAGCATTTAAAACACAACGGTTTCAACAAAAACAAAATATAGTGCAATCAAAAGCTCAAACCGTCATTTTGAGCATGTTAAGAGGCATTAACAACACTCGTCCGGCGAGCCTTGATCCGGCCCGGTTGATCCCGGATCACCGGCCCGCTGTAAACTATCCGGACCCGTGTCCATCGCCGGATTAAATTTATTGACGGATTCGGACCGTAAAAACGTGTTTACGGGTTGAGGTGAAATGATACATTTAATTTATTTTGTTGAGGATATTTTAAGGGCATTGTTTAACGCTACGTTTGGTGTTGCTATTAGTTGTTAATTTGAATTGAGTACCTACTTATTGATGTACTACAACGATCAAATAAAATATCTATGACTTGCGTCATCATAATCAAAGTTATTAATATTTTTTTAATTTACAAAAAAATCTGATAAGAAATAACAATTTAATGAAAACAATTTTTGCCTATTAAGTATCTATACCGTATATCAACCGTAAGAAGTCATGAGATTCCTGGCATTATTTTAAGATTAGCGTTATTTACTTATAGATTTTAAACAAAATAAAATATGTATCTCTACACAGTACATACTACATTATATTTTGATATATCATTTTAATAATTATTAAATATAGTACTACACAGGTAAGAATCATGAAGTAGAAAGTTGATCATAAAAGGTTTAAAGACCTTAATTTCCCACCCAGCATAACTATAGATAGAAAAGAGCCAGAGATCGCCACCGAGCCGAGCGATCATTGATTAGAGCATGATCGGCCATCTCGTTTGATTGCCACGCCAAAGTGATTTTAATCACGCCATTATGGCGAACATGGTTATTAAGGTCTACTTCTATCAAGGTTCACAGAAACATGAACGGGCAAAGAGCGTGTTGGGTTCCAGTAATTTACCCTTTCTCCAAACCTATAATTACGATTAAGAGTTCAAAGAGAATCAGAAGTTTTGTAATGTGAAACTTGTTCTTGATCTAAATTCTTTGTATTGTAAGTTCTAGCAACGAAACCTACCAGACATAGAAATACCTATGTTACGTATGTATATATCAAATATGTTATTTCAGAATGTTGTTTTAAAATGAGACCGTAACTTCGGTTCGAGAGTGACTTAAGCAGTTATAATTTTCAAGGAAAAATTAGGAAATATGATAAAAAATACTAAACTATTCTACAACCATTCATAACTTTGTTATATAAATTATACCACGTTCTCAAATATCCGTTCAAACAATTTCCTCTGAAACTGAATCAAAATCTCACTTAAAATTAAACCAAAACCCGAACATTCCATCACTTACAAAGCAAACTTAAAAGCCAATTAAATAACCGCAACTAAATTCACTCGGGCCGGTGGCACTAATCCCCGGTTAACCGGTTAACACCCAGTTAAACCCGGATAAAGTTACTTTATCCCGGATAAAGTCCGTTGACGCGTTAGGTAAGCACAATGTTTTGATGAGATTTCTGCGTAAACGCCCAAAATTTACATTTTATTGTCGCCATTAAATGTCTTGCTAATTTAAATTTGACCGCCATATAGCGTGGTCATAATAGCGGTCCCGGGGGTGTTAAAAACGTTTATAGACTAACGTAATGACATTCTAAATTGGATAGTAAATAATTTAATTAATTAGACGCATTGTGTAATCAACTTAGATGCGATTCATTTGCTGAAACTTTTATGATTTTCGCATAAAACTTATCCCACGCAGAGATCTAGGTTATACGTTAGTATAGACTTAAAGCGACCTTTCCACCGAGATGGAGATGAGTGGAAATGAGAGGAGATGTGCGGGAATCAAATATCTCTTCTCCACTCCGCTGGATTAGGTACAACGTTATTGTATATTGGTCTGTAAGTATATTATATTCTTCAGTTAACATGTAATTAAAGGTTAGTTAAATGCACATTTGTGTAGTAATACTGACTACTTAATTAAATTATAACAGCGCTGAAGCGTTTAAGCACAAATGTTGTGCTAATTAAGTATTTAGTGCAATAGAGATTAACTCCTCATTAATTTTAGGTTTAGCAAACTACAAGATACCTGGAGCTACTAACTTAGATGTTATAATTGTTTAAGCTTAGAGCGTATTAATTAAGCTTAATGAAAATTAAGTAGATATAAGCTCTAAAACGTAGATAGATAGACAAGGAGGTCTCAGTAGCTTAGTTGGTAAAGCAGTGAGTTGGTATCTCAGTTTACGAGTTCGAGTCTCGCTCAAGACAGTGATTTTTTAAATTAGTGCTTTATTTTTAAAATTGGTAACTAACACATATAGATATAAATCGCATTAAATTAGAGCCATGTCGTTTTTAGGGTTCCGTACCCAAAGGGTAAAACGGGACCCTATTACTAAGACTTCGCTGTCCGTCCGTCCGTCCGTCCGTCCGTCCGTCCGTCCGTCCGTCCGTCCGTCCGTCCATCCGTCCGTCCGTCTGTCACCAGGCTGTATCTCACGAACCGTGATAGCTAGACAGTTGAAATTTTCACAGATGATGTATTTCTGTTGCCGCTATAACAACAAATACTAAAAACAGAATAAAATAAAGATTTAAATGGGGCTCCCATACAACAAACGTGATTTTTGACCAAAGTTAAGCAACGTCGGGAGTGGTCAGTATTTGGATGGGTGACCGTTTTTTTTTTGTTTTTTTTTTTTGCATTATGGTACGGAGTCCGGAACCCTTCGTGCGCGAGTCCGACTCGCACTTGCCCGGTTTTTAAAATGACAGCATAATAACTTCGATTGTATGAGAGACGCTTGTTGGATACGGGTTCGAGCGACTCTTAAAAATGAGGCTTAGTGCCTTGTGCTTATTCACGATTGCAAAATCGGGATAATCTAGAAGGTCAATTTTAAAAATAAACTTTGGCCCACATCTATGATTACAGTTTCGCGAAATTCGCGCGCCATGTCAATAAAAAGCAAATGAACGTTGAAATAAACAATCGAATGGTACAATGAACCGCTGCATGCGGGTAGTTATCGACTGATAACACCACAATACCGGTTGTTTGCTCTGTGTTCTGTTCAATACAATCGTCATTTTATCTTATTCGTTGTAGTGACAAGTGTACTGGGAATTACGCATGGATAATATACTATAATATAAAGAAATGTTATGAATAATAAGCAAAAATGCACGGTCAACCTCAAACTCATAAATGTACACATATTTAATTACACAAACGGGTCTACCGCGATATAATTTCATTGTTTTTACCTTTAATTCCGACGTTTCAGCTGTTTGTGTAATTAAATATGTGTACAAAACGCGAGAGTTTAAAGTCTCATAAATGTAGTTAGCAAATAGTGCGTATCTCAGCCTTCGTCTCCCTAAAGACGTCCGCAACGTTGCGCGGGTGCACCGAGCGATTGTCTTTCCTACTAGCCAAATAAGTTTATTTTTTAGAACTGCTAAAACGATTTACTAATATGGAATTTACATATATGAAAACCAGTAGTGACGTCACAGTCAACTCACCTACTATTTATATTTCAATCCGATTTATTAAATAGAAATTGTTTAAAAATAACTGCTATCTATGTGTTTCTAATAATTAGATATCTGGTGCTTTATTTCGTGCACAGTGTGAAATAATTTATTTTTAGTAGAGGAAACATCCCAATTGTAGGGAAAAAAAAATCCCGCGCTCGCGTCAGACAGCGGCGCTCATAGTACTTTTCGTTAACCCGCTTGCTCGCGCCATGCACACACGCGACGATTAAAATTCCTTCGGGAGGTGTGCTGTGTGTTTGCTGTAATGTTTTTGAACGTTTCTAGCCGTCTTCTGCGTGTTGATTAGGTAGGAAGGGGCGTAAGTACTTACTTTGTTTTTACGATGGAGCCTTCAATACAGTGTAGTATATAATGTCCAAGCTTTGATTACTCAGTTGGTAGAGTGGTGGGCCGGTGTTCTAGAGCCATAAATTCAGATCTTGCCAGAGGTGGTAAATTCTTCCATATTTCTTTTATTTACAATATTATACTCGTACTATAGGAGGAAGTAAGAATAGACAACAGCTTTGCTTCTAATCTTATTCCCATTCTTTAAATTTGCTCGGCGACTGAAGTGTACAATGCATTGCAAAAGTTCCCCGCGTTTTCTCGGCGATGATTCTAAACTCGAACTGGCGTACAGTGAACAACAAAAGCTTCAGCGACAGGCGTACAGTCGCGAGCAGAGATGTCAGGGCAGGGCGGGTGCGCTCCGCTTGGGGCCGACATTTACGGGCCACCGTACACCGGTAGGCGCCAGCCTATTTTGACCAGCCTACTAAGGTAAGTCTGACTGCGGGGTGAATATAACTGGTCTTTATACCGGGGTCTGTTTACACATTGATTAGTATTTATTGCGAGTTCATTTTTTTTTTCACTTGCTACTTGCGTTTAATGGCATTGAATATTGTCATGTGTAGGTGCTTGTGTAAAAACGCAGCTTTGGCACAACTCAAATCTCGTTACCATTTACTTAGAAATTTCCTTAGACATGTTGGTATGAATAATAAATCTACGAGGGGAGGTTCAAAAGTTCGAAGATGTGAGATTCGAAATACAAGTTTTTCTAAGAAAAGTACAAAATCAAATAAAATAATACTTGCTGTTTTAATGAGCCAAAATTGCGTCCATCATGTTGTAAAATTTTTATTCTCGCAAATCCCTCTTCAAAATTGCGAACAAATAAAAATCACTGGTAGCGAGTTCTGGACTGTAGAGGCAGGATCCAACATTTTGAAGCCACATTTATTCAGGGCAGGGCAGCCAACGCAATATGGCTTGTGTGAACTATTTCGTAGAGTACCATGTGGAACCTGCCTCAATACAGATTGCCGTCAGCAGTCCGGTCGGCGGCGCGGAATAACCGCTCGCACTCTCTGCCTAAACTATACCTAGTTGTCCTCGTTACAGACTCGTACGTACATAGAAGATGTACAAGTTAAACTGCAGTGCATATTAGAGCTATAACAATCTTGCATACATAATAAATGGTTACGTAATCTGAGTTATGTAAAAACTGAAAATTAAATAAAACAATTGCAGCGTAGCGTAGGCACCAAATTTTTTGTTTTTAGCCATTTTTGATGCAGTACATCAAAAATCAACGTAAGTGTATTAAATAAGTAAGTACAATCAATTCATACGCTTTAGTTTGCACGACTGATTAGTCTTTTCAATCAATCAATCAATCAATCAAACTTTTATTGATAAAATAGAAGTATTTTACATGTCAACACATTATTTCTATTACAACACACATAGTTTATACATGAAAACATTACTTACACAGAATATAATTATTATTTTTATTCTGAATAGGGTGACTGCTATAGTTATTAGCCACTACATAGTAATTGGCCAATCCTAACAAATCAGAAAGAAACAAGCCAATAGATTGAAACCTTATTGTTAAGAGTGGCCAATTACTATGTTAGTGCCCGATAACTTTAGCAGTCACCCTAAAATATTTCTGCTGTCGATTAAGAAAAAAAATATCAACGATATTAATGAAATAACTATGTATTTGTTGCTGACTGTAGTTTTACACCGAAAAAAATAATTTTCTACAATACTACCAGAACGTATAGTAATTAAAAATATAGTTATACCTACTAAAATCCGGTAGTGATAACAAAAAATGTTGTATCGTGTAAAACTTGTTTTTTAAACATCACTGTTTAATTCTAGTTAAATGCAATTTAGTACTGCTTACAATTTCGTTGTATATGTAAAGATGCAAGTGTTGTAAATATTAAACGTTTGTCTCGTTTAATATATGCATCGTAACACTAACTATTGATATGTAAAAATAAAGATACGAGTGTACACGTTACAAGTTATTATGTTGTGGTTACTATAATGCATTGTAGTCTGAACGAATCAAACAGTTGTGCCAACACCACGGTGTATGCGCGGGTGGCGGGGGGCGGAGAAAGGAATTGCGCAATTCACAGAACGGCAGCCATTACGCCAGCGTCTTACGTTCCGGCCGGTCGATGTTTTATTTACGTAGATCCTGTCCATAATTTTATTGTAAACTAGTACAAGTGTATAGTATAAGTGCGTGTTGTTTGCGTGTTGCTGACACAGTGAAATGTGCGGGCTCCGATTAAGGAAAAGTCCTCCCGCACCGATGTGGATAAGGAGGGATTCAAACTGGTGGAAAGGAAACGCAAGGCGCGCAGTACGGCTACCACCAGTTTTGACATTGACATAACGCTCACGTTTACGTAACTTACTTTCTATGCATCTCGCTCGTACTCGCATATGCGAGCAATAGTGCAAGCGAGATGTACAGAAAGTAAATTACGTAGACGTGAGCGTTATGTCAATGTTAAAACTGATGGTAGAGGCTCAGGGCGCCTCGTAAAACTCTGTGTGGCACTGCGGAGCCGGTTAATTCTGGCCTACGAGTTGCGACACCGAGTAAGGCGCTCTACGTGTCTCGCCTGCATTACTCCGCCGGGGCCGACGAAGTGGTGGAGTACGTCCGTCGGAAGACTGGCTACACGCTGAGGGTGCACCAGCTACAGTCGCGTCACTATGTGCACTTCAGTTCAATTGTAGTGCGCGTGCCGCGGCCTCTGCAGGACACCATCGCAAGCGCGGACTTCTGGCCGAAGGGTGTGGTGTTTCGGCGGTTCCGGGGCAACCTGCCGAATCCTACGCCGAGTCAGACGCTACGGAGCCACGCTGTTACGTCGTCGCCCAAATCCAATGTTTAATTTGTATGTCATTTTTGCGTCTATTGTTTTCTTTGTGGAGACAAAATGTTTTTTTCTTTTGTAGTGTCACAGTGCCTTGGTTTTACTGTAATGCTGTGTTACTTATTTGATCAATAAAATAAAAAAAAATAAGTGTGTAAAACTTGTCTGTATTTACTAGAAGAGCAGTGTACTGGTTATATATTGTTCACGTAACCAGAACCCACTGTGCTGAAGGGACTTCTAAACGGGCCAGATGTTCAGTCGCCATCAGATATATCGGAGCGGCCAAGGTGCTCACAAATATCGGAACACGCCTCTATTGTCAGGGCGTTAGAGCGCGTGTTCAGATATTGTGAACACCTTGGCCGCTCCGATATATCTGATGGCGACTGTTCACTGCAATATGTGGCCGGCAACTATTAGTGTCCCTCTCTAACATGTGAGTAAGAGGACACCAATAGTTGCCGGCCACATATTGCAGTGAACATATGGCTCGTTTAGTCGTAACGTGAACAATATAAAACCAGTACACCGCACAAATCGTTCAGTTACATATACTGAATACCTTGTTATAACAACAGGACAGGAACGTATATGTTACTGTATTATTTAGTAACCATTAACAGACCGGCTAGTTGGGTTTACTAAAAGTCTTATACCCACTACTATACACTTCATAGAATTAACAAATTTAATTTAACAAGAATGGTCTGGTTATGTTTACAAAGTGTCCTGTCGTCACATATACAACAAGACAATATAGTACAGCTAACTAGATTCTGGTTACCAGTACCAGATTTTTTTTTCAGTGTAGGTTTACTTTTACATTAATATCGCACTTTATTCGTCATTAAAGTCATCAAAAACCCCAAATATCCCTCAAACGGTCTCATTATCCATTTCTCCATCATCAGCAAACCCTTTGCCATTTTTCCAAGATATTTACAAAGCCGCAAATCGGCTTACACCATACCCATACTTAAAACGACAAAGTTTAGCACAAAAACCACGTCGCTTACGCCGTTTGTTCGCTAAGGGTAATAGCGAAGAACCAAAGTGACGTAACTACATTTCGTTTTTCATGAGAATCTAGTCTTAACTCTGAAAGGTTTAAAGGTAAGAACGGCGTGAATTTGCGTGGACTTGGGACATTTTAGTTTGCAAAGACAGATGTAATGCCATAACTAACGATTCCTTTGATGTAAAGAACGCGACTAAGACTCATTAAGTGTCTGGGAAATTATGGCTTTTTCGCTGTTTTTGGTACAACAAGACATATGGATATACATATAAAAGAACTAAATTACAGGTCTTTGTTAGGAAGGAACAATAGTTTTACCCATATTTGACAGAAAACGAATGTGTTATTATAATGTCGTAACATACATTATGTGACTATGTGACTAATTTACCAGTTTAGAAAACTGGTAAATTAATAATCCTACTAAGCTAAACGGGTAAAAATAATTAAATAAAATTAACACGATTTTTACACATTATTATTCACGAAAACGGATCACCAAGATCACGGGGACAACGCCATCCTTGAAACGTCGATGGTAATTTTGAAACTTAATTATACGCGATTGATTTCCCGATTAATAAAATGAAATTTAGCTCAGATTGTAGATAGCGTTTAACCTAAATTAATATGTGAGTTATTTTTCCTGGGAATCATCTGTTACAGGGAGGAGTAGGAGGAAAAATAAAAACGGAAATAAATACAAGTCCAGAACAAGTGTAAATTGACAGTTGCGGGCGCGTATTTTATGAGATTACGGAGTTATCGTGCAGATTTCGCCAGGAGAGTTGAGTTCTATAGCAAATCGTCACTACATACTTTGAAAAAATCTGATATTTCACACTGCTACTCAAAGTGGAATGAAACGCAGTAACGCATACATAGTTACCACATTTTTCTTATGATTGACAAGACAAGAATAAGAGTTTTGTTTTCAAAGTAGTGACGATATGCTGATTACTTCTTAATGTCACTGGAAAGCGGCACTGTGCTCTGGAATGCGGGTTACAGCATTATTGCTTTCCAGCGACGAATTATTGTCAGACACAAGGTGCGAAGTTAAAGTGACACTAAACAACATACTCGTAGATATACCTACATGACAAGGACTCAAACTATGCATGTGTGATGCCAGTTATCTCATAGTTTGCCTTTAACGAAGTTATGGCATGTCACCTAAACAGACCCCACATGACAATAGTTCCCTCTGAACAATACCAAACATTTATGTCAAACCCGGAGATACTGTCATACCTGTCACTTTACCTTGCACACAATAAGGTCACAGACATATCTAAATAGACCGTCCACTCGCTAAAGCGAGCGCAAAAGAATTAGCCTAAATTAATTTTATTAAATAATGAAATAAACAAATGTAAACTTGCAGTTGATTTTTTTGTATCCGAATGTTACATAAGTGTTCTTCCTAAAGTTAGACCAAGAAAAGTCTGCAGCAGATTTAATAGCCCACGCAGTGCAAGTGTCCTTTATACGTCATAATTTCATAGAAGTTTGACGTTTAAAATAACACGTGCACTGCGTGGGCTATCAAATCCGCTCCAGACTCTACATGGACTGACTCTAGCTATTTTTTGTTTAGAGTTCACTTTCATTAATGTTTTTTAAGGCTTAATAATTCAAACACAATAAAAACTTTTCTGAGTAGGTACCTATTTAAGAATCTGCTAAATAGTGTAGTAAATAAAGGTAGTGGACCCCGCAGTAATTCCTCAGCCAGAAAAAACTTTACAGTATGATAAAGTATCAATAAATAAAAAGTATTGTATAAATTTCCAAAGAATAATAATAATAGAATTAAAGTAAATACCTAAAGTCTTAAATCGTTAATATCTTTTTACGGAAAAATGCTCCGTTCAAACTTTCTTCACCAGACATATTCATGTAACGTATTGCAACAATATATGAAATATCAAAAAAATATCCCAGCAGAAATACCAGTATTAATAAAATAAAATTTTTTGGCGTGTCTTGGACCGGAAAATTGCTCAGTCTAATTTTTTCACTGGAATGCCGTTGTATTGCCGTTTTATACCTACAAAATGAAAATCTAAAAATTTTCCACTCTCAGTTTTTAATAGTTCTATAATACATACATTTCGATACGCATTTTTTTTGGATTTTTTTACCCACTGCGCCAAATTATATTCTAAGATCATATAAGAAGAAAAAAATTACAGAGCAATTTTCCGATGAAAATGAGCGTCAAAAAAGGAAGTATCATAAAAAAATATTCTGATGTTTGACAAAACTTTTAGATTTTTTTCTAGTATCACATACTGATACAAATAACTTATTTTGTAAAATAATTTTGGACTGAGGAATTACTCGGTTCAATATATAATACGATTTGTGTTTTTACCTAACTTAGGAGTGTTTTTTTTTTGGATATTTATAATGTTAGTCTCGGCTCATACTATACAATAACCAAGCTAAATTTCATCGACTGAGAAATTAAGGCATGGGTCTCCATACAACAACTTGCCTCATTTACTACACTAAAAAGTTTACTAATCCTTTCGTGTACCCAGTCAAGGTACCTACTGTACATAATATGTCCACAAATATAAGGCATTTGATAAGTTGAAACTTTACCCTTCTTACCTCCAATGTATCGAGGACGGTATTGCCCTCGTGGTTTTGGAGAAAAACTGGCTAAAGTTGACTTCAAGATCTTATAGCTATGATGGTTTTTACCAAATTGAACGCTATGCACACTAGATTAACGTTCCTACTCGTCATTCAAACGGTCTTCATAGAAGGTGTAGCACATGCGGCAACCACCCACACATACATGTCTGTAAGCCCCCGATTCTATCACTCAATCTTACGACACACATAACAGGGTACATTTCAGTACGTACAGACAAACAGACAGTCTATCCGTCATTGTCTCAGCGTGATAAGTGTGACGCTCAGAATTTGCTTATGAATTCTAAGGGTTATTGGGGTGTTTTGATTAATATGCGGCGAGCGTGGATTTATTGGGTTTCGGAGCGTTGTGTTTTGCATAAATAACGACTAGGTACCTGGTTGTCAAAAATGTAATCATAGCTTAATAAATGACGAATAAACATTAAGGAATCTTATACAAATCGATCGAGTGCTTCAGTACGGGGTTATAACCGCGTAAATCGAAGTTCGCAAATTACTGTCAGTCTTATTACTCCTTAATTGGAGTAAAAGAGAAAGATCCCCGCATTAGACCCCCAGATGTAGTGCATAATTATTTTCCATCGTATTTTCACGGAAACGTGAACGTGTCTTGCTATTTCAGTCAGTCTCAATACAAAAAGTACTGAGGTTGACTGAAGTAGCATGACCAATACGAACGTTTCCGAGAAAATACGATGGAAAACAATTATGCACTACATCTGTAAATCTGTATAAATACCGTGTGCTTGCTCTACATTGACCTACATGCCAAATATTGTCCAGTTTAGAAAAAAAAGGTTTCTTTGCCAACCCACTGACTATATCTATTTCCAAATTATGGTCACACGACAGACAAACGAAAAACATGTCGAATTTTAAGACTTTTTTTTTGACCGAAACATTGAACCCTTTAACCGGCCAGATAAAAAAAAGATACGAGTCTTAACTTTAAGAGTTCTAAATATAGTTCACAAGAGATAAATACAAAAGATGATATTATAGGGTGGTAGATACTATTCAGTTAGGAGATAGAGGTTTCATGTATTTATTTAAATTACATTTATGCACGATAAAGTCTCAAGACTCTGCTTACTTGTCTGCAAAAATACACACTTTAATTACTGAAATTATACGTGGAGATCTGAACCAATAACACCAAAAATCTCTCAAAGCACGAAAAACAATATCCAAAGTCCAATGTCACTGCGGCCCACAATAAATTCTCTTATCGCAAATTGAATATGAAATCTGCATAAAACGGAACGCCACCGTGTACAGAACCAAGCGACTTTCAACTCTATCCTGTCATAAACTAAGTTCATTTTTATTTGGTAACACCTTGTTTTTTCAGTGCACGTTCAGATATTGATTTTCGTTTTTTTTTTTCGTCCGGTAAATATTTAAAGATTTATTAGGGTTTCGTATGTGGGTTCGTTAGCCGGTAAATAAGGTAGTAAATCATTGTTGGCAAGGGGTTGAAATTTGGTAAGGAATGTCAGCGGTTTCGGGAGGGTAAGAAAGTGCGTTGGAAAATGTGCGTGTGCTCCGATTTTCAGAACATATTCAATGTAAGTACTTACATTAGTTTTATTTGGCCCATAACTATACTAAACATTAAATTTGAGAAATAATTACAATTTTTGAACTAGTGATAGATTATTATCGACACAGGACCTACTTTATGCATTTTTAAGAGTAGGTACTTTAATCTTTTGCTTAGGTTTTCTGTAGGTACCTACAACAACAACGATATTGTACAACGAGATAAGGTCCTTCCTCTGTTAGGTTACTTCATTGCATTAAACCTATGATTTTTTTTGTGCGAATCTCATAATTTTAATTAATCCATCATAAGCCAGCTATTTATATACATGATGAACGATAAAACCAGCTGTTCTTTTATTCCCCGTTTACGATCGCCTCGGATGGCCCGGAATCGCTCAAATTTCAACTTTTTAATAGGCCCCATTTGAAGAACAATAAAGCCCGTTTTGTATTTTTAAACCGAGTAATTAAATTATTTTATTAGAGGAGTGTTAATTATGAATTGCATTAAAAGAATGTGATATTTAATTTTTTTAATTTAAGAACCCGGAAGTTTTTACCAGTACTAAACTCTAAATCATAATTAAATTCCTTTTTATAAATAAATACGCTAAGATAATTTATATATTGGTAATTTTACGACTACGATTTAAAAAAGTACTTTTATTTACTTATTTTTACATAAATACAAGACGCGCTAGTAAAAAGTGGCAACATGGTCTTACTTTTTTTGGAATCTAATTATGATTTAGAGTATAATGTAGATTATTTTGACTTGCTCAACAAGTTTAACACCGACGAATATTATAAATTTTAAAGTATTTAACTATGTTTATCTGTCATTGGTTTAAGTATGGAGGTATTTTGTGTCCCGGGAAAGGAAAAATGACGGGTTTTAATGCAGAAATCACCATTCCACTTAGACAAAAGCGCATGCAGAAGCTAGTAGTAGGTATTATAACAAAAAAGGCTCGCTTTAACTTTAACTTTAACCTACACAGGCAGGTACAATTAATGTAAGTCAGTAGGCCAGCCCGCCTGTCTACCGCGCGTCAGATTACCTGCTGTGTACTCGCTTCGGTACTTTGTTCTAGCTAAAAATGGAGATCTATATTTAGGTGAAGTTCTATTATAAGTATTTTATGAAAGGTAATTTTTGGAGGGAATTTGATATCAATTTTATGTAAGCTTAGTAGTTTTATAGTTATTTCATTATATGTAAGTACGAATATATATTGAGCAAAGGTGCCTGACGCCGTAGGAACCTATAAAGTAGCTTTTTAAAGGGTTGGCAACATACATGTGGCTTTCCAAGAGTTGCAGGCGTCCATAATCTACGGTAAACGCCTACTATAAGGCGTCTCGTATCTCACCGACAAAATTATTACTGTATCCATCATTCCCTATCTCTGATCGTGATCTGGTAACATTTGTTAATTTGTCAAAATATATCTAGAAATTACCATAAAAATCATGGACAAAATTAAGCCCTTGCTACACGGTCGCCGACAAGCCTTCTAACCGTCTGACCTTGGTCTGTCCTTGGTCAGTTTTGGTCAAATTTTGTTGGAAACAACTGTCTACACGCTCCGGGACGGACCAAGGTCACGCGGTCTGAAGGCTTGTCGGCGACCGTGTAGCAAGGGCTTTAGAGAAACGCAAAAATAGGTTTAGTTACTGGATTACAGCACGTAAAGTAATAAAAAAAATAGTAACTTTTTTTGCGGTCCTCTAAATTTGTCCATGAGTGTATATACGATTAAATTACTTTCGATAGAGTTCTTTGGAGTGAAAAATCAAACAAATATTAATTAATCTGGGTTATATCTCGCCTTGAACAGTTCCTCACGCGTTTACATACCTAATCAGTATTATTTATCACACATTAGCAACCGCAATAAATCCGAACACTCCAAACGTACTTAACTTGATTAAATTAATTAACGGGAACGTTTACACGCCGGGTAAGGGTTAAGGTAAATACTGCGGCGCAAGTCATAAGAGATGGAGTTCTGTTGGTTTTGTTTGTTTTGTCCTGGTATTTCTGGACCGATACGATCTTCAATACTTCAAGAAAAGAGCATGCTCCCATCTTAAAGGGCGCAACGCACTTACAACTCTTCGGGTGTCAATAGGCGACGGTAATCGCTTACCACCAGGCGATTTGTCTGCTCGTTTGCCTCCTAAATCATGGAAAAACAAATAGTTTCCCCTTCATTTTCGATCCTATAACAATAGGCGGATGATTACACAATTTAGACACAACATGGCAATTGCCAATATTTGACGCTTTGAGAGTAAAAATACAAAATAGCATAAATTTAAATAAGTACAACTTTTCCCCATTATCGCGACATTACCCCTTCCACTTTCACTCACGTAACTTTGGTCAAAATTCACTTGACTTTCCGTAGAGCTTTCGCGTGCAATCCTCGATCAATATTAATTCAGTGACTAATTTTAAATAATACTAGAGGTAGAATAATCGTGTCTCAGGCGAAATTATAGTTTCTTTGCAAAACCTGCTACTCAACTTGAAAAACTTTCTTAAATTAAGGGCTTTTTATTAACCTACGCATTTCAATTTTTCTTTTAACCGTTTCACCTACACGTTTTCGCTTCAGCTTTTAACTTGTGCCACAGCCTAACCCCAACTAATCCCCATACATTATAAACGTGTACGGGAATTAAGTCAAATATTTGCCAACGCCGAAGTGCGAAGTACCTGTGCTCAGCCATTTCGGAATCTAAAACCTTTTGTACTGAAAACCAGCATAAATTGATCCTCAGATTACTAAGAAGTTTATGCAATCAGAGATCAAAGGAATGGTTTTTACTGGACTAGCATAATTTGGTCCTTATATTAATCAAAATTAAATGAAATCGAAGGTCTAAATATATATGTGAAGTGGTTGTTGTAATCTGAAGTATTTGCTTAAGGATTCCATTTAAATCCTTTTGTTTACAATTTGTCATTAAGGCACATTAAAGTTTGGTTGTGTTTTGTGATCAAATTTGCGTTTTAAATTGTATATTACATACTAACGTAAGTTTATGATGAGTGATGACATTGTTTGATTGACCTAAATATCGTATGATCTAGCACCTACGTAAATATTTGATTTGATTGTTCAAATTTTATAAGGTCGTGTAAGTAATTTACTACGAAGGTCTTTTGTAGTCCAATTCTCAAATTATCTAGTTATTGTAGGATAGGTTTGAAGGGTAGATTATTACAATATCTTTAAGTTAAAAGTAATTGTTGGTTTTGTGACAAAGTGACTGCATTTGACATTGATCAAAATTACCTTAAGCACCTACTTATATTTTTCGGACTAAAATTGTGTGGTTATGTTTGTCATCATTTTACGTACAACATATTTGTTGTACGGTCAGCCAAGAAAGTGGTTTACCACTTTTTGATTCTATCAATCAGATGATAGAGTCGAAAAGTGGTAAACCACTTTCTTGGCTGACTATACCTATTGTCTGTTGACAGTATGGTACAGGTAACTTTAATAAATTACGAACGTACCAAATAACGGATATCGCAAAACTAGCTCTAATCTTACTGGCAGGTATGGCCTAAACAAACAACATGCTTGTTAATGTAAACACAATATCCAAGAACCCGATGCATTGATATACAGTCCACGCATTTTCTCAAAGACAGGTTCTAAAAATATGGAAATATCAATGAATCCGCCTTTAAATCATACATTATCATTCCTTCCATGGGCACAGAAAAACCACGGCCAGTTATCAATACATCCACATCTTGGCCGGCCATGATCTCAATTACTAAACTTAATAGGTCAAATGCCGAGAACCAGTCTTTAACAACACTCATTCACATTTCTTCCACTGACAGACCTACAAGTAACAAAAACCTTAGGCTAGAGTTATCAATAAATCCACATCTCGGCCGGGCATGATCTCAACTACTAAACTTATTAGGTCAAATGCCGAGAACCAGTGTTTAACAAGATTAATTTTATTCACATTTCTTGGACAGTCCTAGCAAAAACCTCCCGCTAGAGTTATCAATACATCCACATCTCCCGGTATGGTTCGGTCCATGTTGGGCAGTTCCGCGAGCAACGGGCACGTGTGAATCCGAGAATAGGCCACTGTGTTACTAATGCTATTGACTACAGAGTTATAGGTATGTACAGCCACCTGCAATAAAAATAATAAAATGTTAATCTTCGAAGACCGAAAAAATATGTGACGCCCTCTTATGGCTCTACAAATAAGATAGTGTCAGATATTTTTGCGGCCTGTTTAGAGTTCGTGTTCAAAAATAGGTATCTGTGGCAGTTTAATTATTCTATATATAGAGAGAGATCTCTGTTTGTTATAATCTATTAGAGAATGTTGGATGCTTTTCAAGAGATTTTCTTTTTCAAATTCAAATAATTTTCGAACGCGAAGAGCGATGGAGTCGCGAGGAGTATTTTAGTTCCGTGAGCGTTGCGGAATGATTAAATGATTAGTGATAATGATAATGGATCGCTGGCTGGCAGACCAGCGTGCATAATATGGTAGGCGTATCGTATCAAAGGCTTTTCATTTAGTACCGCAAGGCGTAAGGTTTGCATTAATTTTGGAATAAGCTAAAAAGATTGGTGGAGTGCGTACACAGCGAAGGTCGATATTAAGAAATAGTCATATTACAAAAAAGAAATCCGCATTCATCATTTTTTCGTAAAAAAGTCTTGGTTTATCCTCTAGCCACCGAAACATATAAAAATGTCTCCCATTCTATTTGATTCTGAATTTTAATTTTGACAAATCACAATTGCATTTGATTTGTCAAGTTTTGACGTGTTAGAGGTTATAGTCTAGACTCTAGAGGATAAATGTTTTTATCAATTTTTAAAATCGGAAATCTGGTCAATTCCTTTGGGGTTATACTAGCCTCGTCTCTTCCAATATTCTCAATAAAGAATAGTTTATTTTACGTTGCCCGTCCAGGAATTCCGAAGCCGGAACAAAAGTGTTCTTAAATATTAACTGAGAACACCGGCAAGAATCTTGAAGTTTTATAAAAATGCTTGGGCAGCAACGAACTAGAATATCTATAGAAATCTGTCTGTAGTTAAAAAATATCGATATAAATAGAAACTCCCTACCAGCGATTAAATTTTTCCCTCTTAAATCCAATGTCTGATCATAATCGGATGCTGTTCAGTAATAATGTGTCAACCCACAATATTTTATCAATAAGACGTCAACTTTAACCGTCATATTTTTGAGCTGAAATCGTATTGCAAAATGAATGGGGGATGACACATTTTTGCTTTTTATCATATACATTAACTAGTTAAAAAAGTCCCAAATAGTAAAATAATGTCCGGATAGAAGTAGTCTTCACAAAAGTCCTTTCATAATCAATGAAATAAATACAATATCCATGTTTTTTTTTACTCAGAAACTAAATATAAACAAATACATGTAAAGAAAACAATAATAGTACAATCTCTCATGTTAACACCTCATAAAGAGAGTCGGCGGAGCGTGCCCTATCATTTCTAGTAACAGCACAATATTTACATTTCAAATATCCGGATTCCTTGCCTGAACATGTTTTATCGCAACTCCGTGTTTGAGTTATATTTATTTACAAAACATTTCCTAGTACATTGTGATCTTCGTCTGTTGTATTATCTGATTCCTAAAATTATAAAACCTTAATATAAACGGAGGCAAGGCCTTTTATAATTATAAGCAATAATTTTGAATAGTAGCAGGTGGCTCTTGTTTAGATGTTGATTTTATATCGATTCTAAGATACAGACCACCCACGGCTGCCACGAATGACCACCAACCAAACTAATATATTTTTTAACAGGTAGTATTGTTGTTGTTTATAAATCAAACCAGCCAAATAATCATTTGATAACCACCAACAACTACAAAAACCTTTCTAACTATGTTTTGTTACATTTTTTGATTAAGTTACAGCGGGACAATTTCGACTGCGGGATCATTTCGAATGCGGAATAATTTCAACTAATCGAAATATCTTCCATGTTTTACATTATTAACTAGAGTCACAAACAACACACATAACACATCTTTTTCGCTATCTGGACATATATGGCACTCTAGTTAATAATGTAAAACATGGAAGATATTTTGATTAGTTGAAATTATCCCGCAGTCGAAATTGTCCCGCTGCACCTTAAGTAGTTCTTAACACATATCTCAGTGTAAATAACCCATTAGAAAACTCGCGGGCACTTTTTCAATTACTTTATCAACATAAGTTCGCAATACATTAAATAGTTTCTCGAAATGGTACATGCAGGATAAAAAGGAATAGTATAAATTGCGGAGTGCACCAAATTGCTCAATAATTTACCAGCTCGGCCGTTTCACATGTTTCCTCTGAACTGACTGGGCGGGACGGGCAGTGGTCTTCCATAGGCGAAGCGTTAGCGGGAGCGGACGCGGGTAAAATGCTAAGAAATTGCTCAATAAACTCATCTTCTCGACCGTTTCACATGTTTCCTCTAAACTGACTGGGCGGGACGGGCTGTGGTCTTCCATAGTTGAAACGGTAGCGTGAGCGAGCGCGGGTAAACTTGTTCAATAAGTTACCAGCTCGGTTGTTTCAGCTAGAGATGACAGATGTGTCTGTCAGATCTATCTGCTAGGTATAATTCTATAGGTACAGTCACCTGCAATAATATGTTACTTTTCGAAGGCCGCATAAATATGTGACACGCTCTTATGGCTCTACATATAAGATAGCGTCAGATATTTTTGCGGCCTTCGTTGTGTAACACATTGCAAGTGACTGTACTGTATATCCGCCCTATCTATTATATCCGACCCTTCGTCTCTGATTGTGGTTATTTGATTTTGCTATTAATGTGCCCGCGTCTTTATGTAACCTGAGTGACTGAGAATGTATCCACGCATAAGGAAATTCCACAAACTGTTACCCCGCTATGTCCAAGTCCAAGGCGCGCCCTTACCTTCTTCCGCCCGAATCCATGGAAGCCCGCAGACAGTTTGACAAATCGCGATCGTTCCCCATAACAGTCACATTCGTCTGGGAAGTACGATATGTAGAATAATCGCATTTTAATGTATTCATTACTATAATGTACAAATTACAAGTTTGTGTTTTTGTAGTATAATCATAGGTAAGTACTATCAATATCCAAGAAGGAAATGAAGGACTAAGTTTTTATCGAGAAGTGGTATAGTCCCAGAGTAAGTAAGTAGGTACATATTTATGGAATGTGTTAAAAATTTAAAGAAAGTTCCTAAAATTATTGCAAATTTGGTGCGCAGTCCACAGTAGAAGTAGCTGAGCGGCCAAGGCAATCAAAAATATCTGCGTACAACTTTTTTTTATGATATAGGAGGCAAACGAGCAGACAAATGGCCTGATGGTAAGCAATTACCGTCGTCCATGGACACCTGCAGCACCAGAAGGGTGCAAGTGCGTTGCCGGCCTTTAAGATTTTATTTTAAGGGTTTAAAGGTCGGAAGGGAACTTTACTGCTAAGGAAAAAAAGAGCGCATGCAAAAAAATTATCGCTTTATTCTATCGTACTATACATATCCAACCTACTTTCTATCCCTTGATCTTATTATACGCTTTCAATAAACCACAAGTTTAACGGCAGAGAGCTATCGATTGTCAGGTAACCAAATACCGGGCCGGGTCAGGACTCGAACCGCCGACCGCTGCGGTCACATAACGGACGGATATGTGCGCCTATTCGACGTGATTAAAATTTACGGTGTGTTGAGAAACCTATAGGACTTTCGGGTTTACTTTGTGAGAGTTCCAATAGTAAGACCAATGCGAACTAATGCTATAGGAACTGAAATAAATGTCATACACTAAGAAAAAGTGACCAAGGCCTCCAGTGCCCCAGGCTGGAATCGAACCAGCGTCCTCTGCTATCGCAGCAGGTGCCTGTGCCATTCGGCCACCGGGCCACAGCGGCATTAAAATATTTTCTTAAAATAGTTTAATTTGTTCTAATACTTCTAATAGTATTGCTATAGGAATTCGTTGGAATCGGATACGACGATTTCAATGATACAAACAAAAAGGACGGTAGCTTAGTTGGTTAAAAACGTCCGGACCGGTCTTCCGAATGTTTGCAAGTTCAAGTCTTGCCCGAAGCGGTAAATTTTTCGATTTTCCTTTAATATATTATAAATTGTCAAGGCATGATGCAATACTGATGGTGATGGTTGAACTTAAAAACGATTTAATTAAATACACCAGCCAGGTTTTAGTATCGGGGGGGTTCAAGAAAATAAAACGACTAAAAGTACATAAAATAACCCTTACACAAGAAAAATATTAGAGACTAGCTGTGCCCGCGGTTCCGCCCGCGTGGAATTCTGTCTGTGTCAGTAAGCGGCTAATTTCTAATCCTAATTTCTCTCCCTCTCCCCTGGAGGCGGAACTTGAAGTAAAGTTGACAGATGGATATGCTAGAGGACAGTAGACCAGATAAAATATTTTAGGTACCACAAAATAAAACTACACTCCAAAATCAATAGTTTTTTTCGCCCTTATTATAATTTTACACGTGATTTTAACGACAGAGTAGGTGTATATCGGACGATACAGTAAGGTATACGCACGCGAGCGAAAGCGAAGCGGCCTGCCTGGCTAGAGCGCCACTCACCGTGGTCTTCTTCAGACTCCAGAGGAAGAGCGCGTGCCGTTTGTAACCTCAATGCGTTGCGAGACTTTCGCGAATGATTCGATTTTTTTCGGGAAGGCATGGAAATGTGTATAAAATGCGAGTCCCAAATCGTTTGACTCCGCAAACGACCAGTGCCGGATTAAGATATTTTGATGCCCTAAGCATTTCTAGACCATGGTGCCCCCTCTCCCTAGGGTCATCAAGATTATATTGATTTTTTTTGGTAAATTGAGTGACGTTCATTGCCGCATTACAGCTGAGAATGGAAATCAGTCATATCATTTTATCAGGAAAATTGACAGTGCCGTAGCAGTAACTTTGCAACAGAGTACCTAATGCTGCTGTAGTCGCCACATCTTAGAATGTAATTGAAAACGCGAGCGGAGCGAGCGCGAAAATTTTTCGATATAAAAACGCAATTTGATAGACAGTTGTACATTTTTACTTTTTAGTATGGAAATCAGTCACATAATTTTATCACGAAAATTGACAGTGCTGCAGCAGTAACGTAGCAACAGAGTAATGCTGCTGCAGTCGCCACCCGAAAGTCACCTTTGTCATATCTTAGAAAGTAATTGAAAACGCGAGCGAAGCGAGCGCGAAAATTTTTCGATATAAAAAACGCAATTTGATAGACAGTTGTACATTTTTACTTTTAGTATGGAAATCAGTCACATCATTTTATCACGAAAATTGACAGTGCTGCAGCAGTAACGTAGCAACAGAGTAATGCTGCTGCAGTCGCCACCCGAATGTCACGTTTGTCATATCTTAAAAAGTAATTGAAAACGCGAGCGAAGCGAGCGCGAAAATTTATCGATATAAAAAACGCAATTTGATAGACAGTTTTACATTTTTACTTTTAGTATGGAAATCAGACACATCATTTTATCACGAAAATTGACAGTGCTGCAGCAGTAACATTGCAACAGAATAATGTTGCTGCAGTCGCCACCCGAATGTCACCTTTATCATATCTTAGAAAGTAATTGATGCGATCCGATAATCGACGATGGCGGAGAAATCCAAAATCCAAACCACCGTATACTATAGGTAATAGTTAGTAATCAATGAATTATGCCGCACGCCTGTTCTTATTTTAATTCTATGAATGTTAATATTCTGAACTTTTCAGGGGGGGGTTGATCCCCCAACCCCCCCCCCCTGGCTACGCCCGTGCGATCTGTATTTAATTACACATTATAATATCATTCACGTCATTGTTAATTCGTTAAAGTACACAAACAACACATTAATGCCAAACTGCATTCTACCAACTATATTACAGTAAGTTACTTATTATCATATCCTGAGATCATGTTAATATACAGTGTGTTTTTTTTAAGTGGGACAGTATGGGGAAATCCTAAAGTATAAGAGATACAGGGAAACTGTCTTAGGAAACATTAGGTACTTTTTTGTGAAAAAAAAATTGGTATAGTCAAAATTTTGGTCAAGTGTGAGTTGTCCCTAAAAATGATTAATTTTGATGAAATTTTTTTTTGACGCACATCTACTCAGTTTCATGAGGGGATCATTTTATTGTATGGGAAGAAAAAAATCGGGACAGCAGAAGTTAGGTAAATTTAATAAAATAATTTTACATTAAAGTAAATGTTCAAAGTGGCCTCCCTCTTGTCGAATGCAGGCACGAGCGCGTTTCAGAACACCTCTGGTAGCTTTAGACAAGGCATTGTGATGTATGTTGTTGAAATGATAATGCACTGCGTCTTTTAACTCTTGTACCGAGTTGTAAGTATCTGCATAAATTCGACCTTTAAGGTACCCCCAAATGAAAAAATCCAACGGTGTTAAATCGGGTGAACGTGGTGGCCATTTAATAGGGCCATTTGTGCCCATCCAGCGATCAAGAAAATGTTCATTTAAAAACTGTTTCGTAGCGATACTATTGTGGGCAGGGGCGCCGTCTTGTTGGTAGATGATATTATTCAAATTATTTAATGGAATTGCCATATCTACTAAATCCACAGCCATGTTTAATATTTCCTGATATTTTTGACTATTCAATGTTCCATGGTAAATTTTAATGGCAAAGATTTTATTATCTAATATTGCACACCAACAATTAAAGGAAAAGCGGACCTGGTTATGGGTTGCCGTAGTTCGGAAGGGGTTTGTACGTGCCCAAAAATGATTATTTTTTCTATTGTACATGCCATTGTTTGAAAAATTGCATTCATCTGTCCAAATAATCCGGCTTGGAAAAGACGGGTTTCTAATCGAGCATGCTACAAACCACTGGCAAAATGCTAATCTCCGGTCAGTGTCTCCTGGAAGCAATGCTTGTACAAGATGACCTTCTATGTAACACTTGTACTTGTAAGCCTTCAATACCTTTCGTACTGTAGATTTATGCACACCGATAGTGTTAGCAGCTTCCCTCAATGAGGCTTTTGGGTAGGCTTCAAAATATCCTAAGATTGCGATAGTTGTAAATTCATTTATTACTGTGGCTCGTCTCTTCCGTTTTAATTTAAAACAGCCTCCCTTTCTTAAATTTTTCACCAGTTTGTCAAAAATTTTGCGGTCCGGTTGATCGCGGTCCGGATAACGTTCCCGATACCACTGTAACGCATTCACAGAGCTACGATAATTTACAAAATACGCTTCAATTAAATCTACTTTATGCGAGTTTGGTAATTCCATGACGAAAACTTAACATAATGTTAACTTTAAACAATGAAATATCAAGTAAAATACTGTTTGTTTCAAGAAGTTCCAAATTTAAAATTTGTTTTTTTTTTTAAATTAGATTTGTAAGGTAAGGCTCGCGTAAGAATATCTTAAAGTATTTTAATCCTTTTTAAACCAAATAAAGTGTTCCAAATTCAAATGTAAAACTGGAATAGGCAATATTTTTTAAATAAAAACCTTGCAGTGGGCAGTGGTTTTCAATTTACACGGGTTGTAAAAATGAAAACGATTTTCTTAAATTTGACTAACTTCTGCTGTCCCGATTTTTTTCTTCCCATACAATAAAATGATCCCCTCATGAAACTGAGTAGATGTGCGTCAAAAAAAAATTTCATCAAAATTAATCATTTTTAGGGACAACTCACACTTGACCAAAATTTTGACTATACCATTTTTTTTTTCACAAAAAAGTACCTAATGTTTCCTAAGACAGTTTCCCTGTACCTCTTATACTTTGGGATTTCCCCATACTGTCCCACTTAAAAAAACACACTGTATACTTCGAGTTTGAACTCTAATCCCTTTACATTAAAACCTTAAAATATACAAGAGTATTCATTCATGCTTTAAGATTAGAATCCTTGCTGTCATTATATTTTGAACTCTACGGCCTTAGTGATAGAGTTGTAAATGTGTAAGCGGTTACGGCTGAAGGCTCGATCAGCTGATAGGTCGTTGACCGTCGCGGGAGTTGAATGAAATTACCCGTGACGCGACTGTCGCACAATACTATTATTTCGATATTAGACTGGTATAGTTAGCCATGAGGGTATTCGGGTGCATCTGACTTCTAAATTAGTGTCGAGAATTAGATAATGATTACCTGACACTTGAAAAATAATGTATTATTGTTGTGACGAGCAATAAGGCAGCATAAATAAAATTGTAGGACAATCTTATGCAAACCGATCTAGTTCCATATGTAGTTGACTCAATAAGGTTTGTGTTAGATACAGTGTGATTTTGTTATCTCTAAACAAACTCTGAGGGGTGAATAAATAGGTCATATTGAACAACTTTTACGATTTATTTATTTATTTAATTAACATTTTAAATCAAGCAACAAGACCCATATACCTTACAGACTAACAATATATGCATTTTTATAAACTTAAAAAACGAAACACTATTTTCAGAATCGGCAGTTTGCCCCGGAAACTCCGAAACACGACACCTCACATATATGCAAACCACTCTTTGTAAAAATAAAAATAAATTACAAGGGGACAAAAGTTCTCTTCTGAAAAAACTTCGTTTGTACAGTCACCTGCAATATGTTACTCTTTGCAGGCCGCAAAAATATGTGACACTGACACGCTCTTATAGCTGTATAAAAAAGATCGTGTCAGATATTTTTGCGGCCTTCGTTGTGTAACACATTTTTGCAGGTGACTGTACTAACACAAAAGAATAAGATAACTTCTTGTGTAAAGGAAATGCAACCATTAACCGTAAACTGTAATGTCACTGTCCGTGACAGTGCAGTAAACGTAATGTCCATATTATGCGTATCTACATCTAATGCATTTGACGAGCCGAGCTGCGTGACATGGCTATGTTGGAATTATGTTAAATAAACATTATCATAGGCTGTATAATTATGTACACTTTAGCTCCGCATACATATTTCTATGCAGGGATACCAAGCTAATTGTTTTCTTGAGTGTAATATCACTACTGTGGTTTGTGGGTATAATCCCCATGCCAGTCATACGCGAATTGTGATCAAAAGTAATAAAAACACATGTACCACCTCTGGAGTTGCAGGCCTCCATAGGCTACGGTGACCGCTTACCATCAGGCGGGCCGTAAGCTTGTTTGCCACCGACGTAATATTTAAAAAAAAGGAATTGTCGTCAAAAGGCAATTTCCTTTTTGTTTTACAGTGAAACATCATTGTTTTTAACCCACATTATTGAAAACAAAACCGTCAAAACCTTAGGTAGGTACACCATTTTCAACCGGCGAGGCAGATTGAGCACGTGTATACTTCCGCGCATGCGTAATGGGCGCGCCGAGCTTTGAACGGCGCCGGCGCCGACTGGGCTCGCGCTTCCATGAATCCCTCGTGCATAAATAGTGCATTATGTTTGGTTGAGCGTGACCGCGATTCTATTGATAGGAAACAATTTTGCACAGTTTATCGCTGCAGGCATAATATTATATCAATATATCATCGTCCCAAAGGATATTTCTACTCGTAATATCTTAGTTCAGATTCATTCGTCAATTAGAAATTGGAATAAATAGCACGCAACTCACATACTTTTACATAAAACTCGTACATTAATTTAGGTATTTAATCTTTAAAAATTTGTTCATCAAAATTTAGGAATTAATTAAGTTCAACTTTTAAAAAATGGGTACGTACATTAAAAATGCCATTCACAGAAATTTATAAGGATTTTATATGTTAATATACCTAGTGTTAATTAGACGCAAACAGAAAACAAAGTCACCCACAAACATGGATCGATAGGTGTGAATGTCACACCTCGAGACCACACTCACTCATTTCCTGTTAAAAGTATCACGTGTCCCTAATTCCCATGTTCTCGAGACGTTCGAGTAGTGTTGGGAAGAACTCGAGTTTTATGAGTCTAATTTTAATCTCGACTTAGTTTTTATAAGACTAGGCGTTCAAATCAAAACACTTGAGATGTTAAGAGTCACGAGTCATGAGTACCTATTTGTGACTGTAATTCAAATGTACACAAATTCTATTGTAAAAGTAGGTACCTAACATCAATCTAAAGCAGCGGTCGGCAACCTTTTTTTGCGTAGTTTTAGTAGCGTAGTTAACGATGAGTAAGTTGACGCGGGCCGCACTTCGTTAATATTTATGACTTTATCAGACATTGTCGTTTCTCAATATTACATAGCCAGAGAGGCTCGCAGGCCGCAAGTGACAGTTTCACGAGCCGCATGCGGCCCGCGGGCCGCAGGTTGCCGACCGCCGATCTAAAGGATTATTACATTAATATAAGTAATATATATTTAAATACAGATTTTTTCTAAACTATATAGTAACTAAGTGTTTTATGTGTATGTGTAGAAGGCATTCCAAAAGTTGCAAAAAAAATTAATTTACTCGAGAAAGCATTAGAAAAACTCAAGTCTCTAACAAGTTACCTAGAACTCATCAGGTTCCATATACCTAATTAGTGTCTAAAACAACCGGATGGAGTCTTAAAAATATACGGTCGCTATAGGCATGGCTAAAATCGGTATGCTGATTAAAAAAGGATTGGAAAAATACATGTCATCGTCCTCGCGTTTGTCACGGCATTTTGCCACGGCTTATGGAAGCCTGGGGTACGCTTGGCAACTAATCCCAAGAATTGGCGTAGGTATTAGATTTTACGAAAGCGACTGCCATCTGACCTTCAACCCAGGGGGGGAAGGTAATTGGAAAAATACATGTGGCAACTTATTTTGGAATGCTTAAAATTTAACTTAAGTACCTTAGATATCTAAAGCTAATATAAGACTCGAAAGACTCGAGTCTAACAACACTACACTCAACACATGTCTACAAGCAAACATTCGGCAGCTGTATTTGTCCGGCTGCAATATTGCTTCCGATGTTGGTGAAGAAAGTACACGGGAGTGTTGTCAAATGTCCGATAGTGTTGGTTTTGTGTTGATACTGTATAGATCTTCAACACTCATGATTTTTTTTTCTAGAAACTTAGGTACTACAGTGAACCCGTAATACCAGTGTACATAGATGCTTAAGTTTTAAATCTTCGGGATAAGGAGATACCCAATTCTTGTTACATTTGCATCCCACCCTCTCGGCTTAAAATGAAAATTTTCCTGAATCATCATAGTCATTGTGACTGAAAAACTAACGTAGCGCCCAGTGCCTTTAATTATATCCCTAGATCCCTACTAATATTAGAAATGCGAGTAATTTTGTCTGTCTGTAAGTCTATTAGCTCTTCACTCTTAAACCGTTGACCGAACTTAATAGATGGATTTTGGTAAAGGGATATTGTGTGGGCCTAGAAATCCTAGAATAGCATTTATCCATCATTATCATCATCCCACTCAAGCGAAGTCACGAGCAGAATCTAGTTAAAAGTGAATTAATCCATCAAAGGTATAATGAACACTTGTCTTTACTCATCTAAAGAAGCATTGAACCAAACTTTCAAGTATCTGAGATCACTTGCCTCTCAACTCAAGGCTCTTACCTACCCAGTTGCAACCTTATCCGTCTCAGCCATCGTCCATTAACCCACTCAGTGTTTGACCGTCAGCCAACTCAAATATTGTGACAAGGGTCCAACTCGGCGCGAGATGTAATTATGACTGTGTGCGCTAAAGTTACTCGCAACTTACAGGCGTATTCGGATTTCGAGATAATCACAAGATCTTGAGACGATTTAGAGATCAACTAGATCTACATTAGATATCGACTAGATGTGACTTGGATATCTAAGTCATAACTTGTCGAAATCGTTCAAGAGGACCTCCAGAATCGCGGAAACGTCAAATTTGAATCTATCTTACAAATATCTTTAAATTATCCGTATCGTAACTTGTTGAAGTCTAGTAGAAATCTAATTCATTTTCCGAATCGAGCCGTTAGACTCATTTGTATGTTTTGTTGGGTAAAATAGCAATATAGTATAGTAGTAGTAAAATTTTGATAGATTTAGTTACTTACTCGCGTCTAAAAATATTGTAAGATGTCATTATACGGCGCAAAACGTTTCGTATAAATTAGCAGTGAAGTACCAACGTTTAGCTTAATATTTAAATATCGAAAAGGGACGTAAAGCCTGAAACATAGGTACCTAGATATTAAAATATAAACAAAAATAAATAGGAAAATAAGAATTGTTTATCAGCGACTTTTATTTAGATATAAACTTCAAAATTTACGACATTTTGCGAGACACCCTTTTGACTTTTGAATCACGCTTCATAAAAAAAAAGATTCAGAAAATAAAGACCCAATTCGACTTGACAATTGTGACTTATGACTCAAAAGATTCTAGAGCCTTGTCTCTAATAGTCTTCTAAAACTATGTCACTTTCTTCAAATTAAGACTCACTAGACCTAAATTATTACCACTCGTAATAACCCAAAATCATATTAAATGTGATAGATCATAGTAAATTAGCCAACAGTCTCCATGTAACAAAGCGGTCCGGTGTAATCCGGTTACCGCCAGTTCGCCGCTCCGGCAAAGAATCGTCAGAAGCTCATTATTAATGCAGTGTTTGCTGTCAAATTGCTTTGATGATGAAATTTAATAAATCGAAACTACGCTTAAATGCTCAGTAATGAAGACGATAAGATAAGATACGGACTCTTTAACCCAATTAATATACAAGATACGACTGTCCGTAAATAAAAATGCGTTTAGATTTTGCGTAGTGACCGCGGGTCGTTTTTATGCTAGATCTAATGACTATGAAGGGGCCCACTGATTAACAGTCCGCCGGACGGTATCGGCCTGACAGTTAGAACAAAATTTTGACAGTTCCGAACAACTGACAGGCCGATACTGTCCGGCGGACTGTTAATCAGAGGGGCCCTTTAGATCTCCTGATCTCCTGATCGCCTGATCTGAGTACATTTTGAATAGGGAATTTAAGTAGACATAAAGCACTATATTATTATAAATGTTTTAAACAATAGTTACACGAATGTATGTACTATCGTCCGTTGTTAGCTGGCAATTCGTATGGTTATTGAAAAGATATAAAGTTCACTAATGGCCACAGAATTGCTATTAGTTTAAACCTACTAATGACATGCGCTATCATTAGAAATCCTTTACAAGGAGCCGGCAAGACCGTCCATTAGGAAGGCATTATATGCAAATTAAAGTGTTCTTTGTGGGGGACAATTACATTTGTTCCGGGCCCGTTTTGTAAACGGGGCGATTTGGGATGCCCGTCGGAATGCACCGAGTGTGGAGTTAATTAGATTTACATTTGCTTTGTATTTATTGACCGAAGCGAAGCGAAGGTCTACGTTTTGACTCGGGCATTTTGCTTTCGTATGTCCGGATGTTCTCCTCTACAGGTCGCAATTCTTAACCGATTCTCGTGAAATTTTGTGACCGAATTTTATGACTAAATAAAATTTTTTTGTCAATCCGGTTTTTGGAAATTTTTAAAAATGGCGGAGTCGTGATACCTGGCGCCTAAACAAATAGTCGTATCGATATCATAAGACTTTTTTCTTTTTGAGACATGTTTACAGAGTTAATAGCAAAAAATGCAGAAAAAAATTATCGCTGGTTTAGGCGGTATTTAGATATTTAATTTTAACTAATTTTAATTTGAGAAGGAGTAGCTAAATTTCGTCAACCCATCTAAGAACTATTTGGCTCAGTTTGTAAACGTTCGCTTTTTCTGTTTGCACAGAGGGTCTGGGTTCGATCCCCAGTAATTGTATGCTGGGATATTATAACTTTTTGTATTTTTTTACACATAAATTTCGTATTGTTTTTCTTTAATTTACTATACACCGTGTTTTTATTGAATTCCGTTATCTTCGGGGTATAGTTAAGTACGTTTATAAGAACTAAATGGCATAGTTAATTTTCAAAAAAAATTTTTTTTTTTGTTTTCTTTTTTGTTTTTTTTTTTGTTTAAAAAGTAATTAAATGTAGCATATAGCGTTGTTGTAACACGGGCATTACATTTAACTCAACCAAACAATTGAAATCTGTGACATATCAATGACATTTCGTACATCAATCGACCGAGATTGTACTGAAGTTTAGTAGCAAATGTATGAACTCATTCTAAACACTAATCAATATGTAAGCCGGCCCTAAGGCAAGTGTACACGCTTGTAGAGGCCTTATAGTAAAAAAATAAATTATGGATTATCTCCGAAATGGACTTAATTAGAACATC
Source organism: Cydia splendana (assembly GCF_910591565.1). Lineage (NCBI taxonomy): Eukaryota > Metazoa > Arthropoda > Insecta > Lepidoptera > Tortricidae > Cydia > Cydia splendana. The sequence continues at coordinate 874,582 of NC_085960.1, read as the reverse complement.
GGTGTCTTTGAGAAAGTTACTTGATTTAAGCTCAGGAATGCACCCTTGAAATTAACGGAAATAAAAAAAACACGGTGTATTTAAAGCTCTTAGCACCATGTTATTTCAAGCTCTGCTCGCGAGGTCTACAGCTCACAGAGCCACTAGTATAAAACATGAGATATTAATAGAAGTCAATAAAATGTGGGAAATGTAATGTACCGGTAGCAAGTTAGGAATCCAGGATAAATCCTTGACAGTTGAGTTTACGATATGAAGAGGTAACTAAATTTTTGCATCAAAATGTCACCTGGCACATAATTACTGTAGAGCGAAGGTGTTTAAAATAGTGAATATTACTAATACTACCATACCATACGAATTTAACTAATAATTTAAGGTGACCTGAGTAGGAACGTTCAGTCTCCCAAAATTCAGTCTCAAATTAACGGTTTTTAAATTAATTAACCTATTTAGTTACTATACCAGTTATGAAATTGTAGGCTATAGAAATCCATCTGACGCACCTGTAACAAAAACACACATTTTGTTAGAAAAATTATGATCTATAATATCTATATGTGTAAAAGTGGAAATAATACAGTTTACTTTCGTCGACATATTTTCTTTATTTACATTATGTGTGGCCAGTCCCCCCAAACTAATATGACAATATAAAACTTCAAACGCTAAACTAGTGATATATCTATATTTCGAACAGTAGGTATTTATTGTGTCCATTCGGTCAGTTAATGGATGCCATAATATCACAACTTCGCATGTTCAATTCAAATATTCTACAAATTACTTCGCATACCATATACAATTTGTAAATTTGTAACTTTAATAACAATGCATAATTTACCACAACAAAAACTACATTGTATGTCGTGACAATATATCAAGCAGCCCATCAGTTTTATGGCTGACATACTATTCATATTTGATGTTGACGAGTGTAACGAAAAGGTTATGAATGGATTATTTTTTATTGTGGCAATAAAAATAAACATCGAGGATTTTGAGCAATAAAATGATGGTTTTTCATTTCTTTATTCAATACGTTTTTATGAATGACTTCAACATAAATATTTATTAGGATAATAGCGCATACGAAACAGCATTTTTATATTTATTTTTATTGATTCTTTGGCACATGAGACTTCGCTTTAGTGTCACAACTTATAGGATTAGAAACAAAGCTTAGAGGATTAAATATTGATCTTTCTCTTATTTGCATAAATCTAATAAAAAAAGTCATGAATATAAACTATTTCAAGCTTCGTTTTAAGCCAACAATCGGTTTTCAATAATTTAAGTTTTAGGCATGTGGTGAATAGAATCAGGCGTTACTTTGCGGAAATCCATACTAATTAAAACCAAAATATTACTTTGCTAATCCGCGAAAAGATAACGTGCTAGTCAATCAGTGCTAACCCGTTATACTTACTTGCGTATTTTTACATGCAATTAATATTCCCACCCTCCCACCGCAAAAATAAATACGCAAATAAATATAACAAACCACCACCAAAAGAATAAACCTCGACACGTGTTTCGCCTCTCTACGAGGCATCCTCAGGAGTTGTTGACGGTCTGACGCCCGGCAACGGAATAACCTGTCTAGAATGGTCGGCCATATTTATACCTTGACCACTCCCCCTACCGTGCAAGTGTGAGTGAGATGGAAAAATTCGTAATAACGGCGATGACGCAACATTCAATTGTTCGTTAAGAATCATGCCCCTATTGTTGTACCTAATTATTTCCAGTTGTTCCAGAACACCCAAACGCAATCCCTTTTCGCAAACATGTAAAATATCAAAAGAATGATTCTCAGATAAAGTGTGACCTGTATCTAATAAGTGCTTTGCAAAATTGGACTTCTCTGGATGGTTATGTCTATATGACGCAACATGCTCTTTATACCTAGTAGTGAAACTACGGCCCGTTTGCCCCACATACACTTTATTGCAATCGTCACAGGTAAGCTTATAAACTCCAGACTTTTTCCCATTCTCGATCTTATCTTTGCCATTGCAAAGCTTCGAGTGCAAAGTATTATTTGTCTTAAAGGCCACAGGAATGTCGTTGGACTTCAAAATTTTGTAAATTGCATCAGACAACTTGCCAACATAAGTTATGCTCGCTTTAAATTTCTTAATCGGTTCAGAGGATCGTGCCGCATACAACATAGTGTTGACCATACTATTTCGCTTTTTCCTGATGATACCATCCACAACAGACTTATCGTAACCATTCGAAACTGCTAAGTGATAAATATTATTTAATTCAATCTGATAGTGTTCATCAGAAAGAGGCACAGTCAACATTCTATGCACATAAGTTGGCTGCTTTTCATTGTTATGTGCATAGAATGTTGACTGTGCCTCTTTCTGATGAACACTATCAGATTGAATTAAATAATATTTATCACTTAGCAGTTTCGAATGGTTACGATAAGTCTGTTGTGGATGGTATCATCAGGAAAAAGCGAAATAGTATGGTCAACACTATGTTGTATGCGGCACGATCCTCTGAACCGATTAAGAAATTTAAAGCGAGCATAACTTATGTTGGCAAGTTGTCTGATGCAATTTACAAAATTTTGAAGTCCAACGACATTCCTGTGGCCTTTAAGACAAATAATACTTTGCACTCGAAGCTTTGCAATGGCAAAGATAAGATCGAGAATGGGAAAAAGTCTGGAGTTTATAAGCTTACCTGTGACGATTGCAATAAAGTGTATGTGGGGCAAACGGGCCGTAGTTTCACTACTAGGTATAAAGAGCATGTTGCGTCATATAGACATAACCATCCAGAGAAGTCCAATTTTGCAAAGCACTTATTAGATACAGGTCACACTTTATCTGAGAATCATTCTTTTGATATTTTACATGTTTGCGAAAAGGGATTGCGTTTGGGTGTTCTGGAACAACTGGAAATAATTAGGTACAACAATAGGGGCATGATTCTTAACGAACAATTGAATGTTGCGTCATCGCCGTTATTACGAATTTTTCCATCTCACTCACACTTGCACGGTAGGGGGAGTGGTCAAGGTATAAATATGGCCGACCATTCTAGACAGGTTATTCCGTTGCCGGGCGTCAGACCGTCAACAACTCCTGAGGATGCCTCGTAGAGAGGCGAAACACGTGTCGAGGTTTATTCTTTTGGTGGTGGTTTGTTATATTTATTTGCGTATTTATTTTTGCGGTGGGAGGGTGGGAATATTAATTGCATGTAAAAATACGCAAGTAAGTATAACGGGTTAGCACTGATTGACTAGCACGTTATCTTTTCGCGGATTAGCAAAGTAATATTTTGGTTTTAATTTATTTAGGCATGTGACCATCTTGTTCAAAAAAAGGTTAGCATGTAAACCAGGAAATTATCGATAAGTTCATAGCGTAATTTTGTTTTATGTTGTGATAATAATAATAAGTACTAGGTATATTTGTGCAGGGACACCTAAAAGCATTGTAGGTGTTTCGTGTGTGTGTAGTATTCAGGAATTATGAAACACACACACACTTGTAGCAATCTAAGGCTTGCGGTGACGGGATTATATTTAAAACTAGTTTTAAATTAAATGAGAAGTTGACCGCTCTGGTTGACCGCTCTGCAGTTAATTTCAACTGTGACTGAAATAACCTCTGCATTCGCGGCAACTTTTGATAAGTATGTTAATTATATTTTATTATAATTATGGATGGTATTCCACAGCTCCCTCTCACTAACTACTTATATATTTTAACTGTAATTCAATATTACAATCGAAGCGCTTTTTTAAATTTGGGTAACAAACTTTTACGGTTCTACTACGTTATGCAAGATATGTTGTTGCTAATGTTTGTACATTTATGATTTGAACAGATTTCTTACATTTAAATTAGTGCAAAACTAATAAAAGCTTTTAGTCACCTGAACATTTATTAACTATTATGTCTTGAAAACATTGAAAATTGACTAAGTTTATTTAAAAAAAAATCTATCTACCTTTTCTGAATCGTGCATTATAGAATAAAACATAAAACTGACTCCCAAATATGTAAATAATTGAAGATTACATTGCGAAGCATGGCCGATGGTCAAAGGCCTTAAATAAAAGCTCAACCTACAAACAATAAAATAAGCCCACATATTGCGCCACAAACAAACAAATCGATTTCTAAATAAAATCCTCTAAATAGGGCACACGTGCGTCGGCCATCTTTGGCCGCCATATTTGGACCACCATTTTGAATTCAACTTTACTTTAAATGGCGACGGAATGTGTGTCAAGCCGGATCCCACCTTTATAGTGGACATTAATGGTTAATTTGGAACAGGAAATATGGGATTGTCGGTGAATGACAAGGTTTGATATATATTTGATAAGCTATTGAATTGTTATGGGTTCGAGAAAGATTAGTGTGACAATTTATTTACATATTTATTCGATCACATTTTAAAGAAACTTACATTATGGATTATTGGTGGATAATGGACTAATGGGACTTTAGGTACAAAACTTACGAATCATTATTACCTTAATATACGGGACTGTAATGAATAGGTATTTAATGTTTTAACCTCGCTTTTATGATACCTAAGGGCGAATTATCGTCCGATATTTTACTTATCAATGTTTGTCTACGGAAGAACAAAAAATACAAATACATTTTGCATAAAACACAACGAAGCACGTTCAAATATATGAATTGCTTTACAAATAAGATTAGTGTCAGACATTTTAAATGAAAAATATTCACTACTAAGTCGCCACTGAGCGCTTCAGTGTGGCTTCAGCCTTTATCATAAAGCAGTATTCTAACATCATCATCAAGAGATGTTAAAAGTGCAATATGCGCTGAAGTTGCATTCGAGAGATAAAGGCGCGATAAAAGTATACACCGCCTTTACGAGGCTGTCAAGGCTTATTTGATTTAGGACAAGCGATAAGCGGCAGCGGGACATTAGCATCTTCCTAACGTTGTCCCCGCTTTTTGCCACGACTCATGGGAGCCTGGGGTCCGCTTGGCAACTAATCCCAAGAATCAGCGTAAGTACTAGTTGTTTAAGAAAGCGACTGCCATCTGACCTTCCAACCCAGAGAGGAAGGCCTTATTGGGATAAGCCGCAGCGGGTATAGGTGCAAAACGTGGTTTTGGTCATTCTGGATTTTTTATAGATTATTTTTTGTCAACAGTTTCGTGAAAAGTTGAAAATAAATCAATAAAAAAAGATAAATATTATCAAAGGCCCATAAATATCATGTTTAATAGATATAGTTACTCTCCATTGCATGTGAATATTATGATAAGAATTTGTAAACTTCTGACATCAATACAAATCAATAATATTACAATCTTCATGAGATAAATGTATATAAAGTGAATAAAAACTAAATTTTAAAATTAGATTCCCGCTTTATCTCATAACTTGATTGAACCACTGTCGCGCCGTAATAGTATTTTTACGATGCCATTGTAGTAGCGGCCTACTGCACGTTGTACATAATATATCTACAGCCATATCTGTCTGTGTGTACACAATCAATGTGTTTCTGCGTAGACCATCGTAGTGACCATCGAGATATAAAAGATAGTACATTATAGACTAATCAACATGTCGAGGCTAAAAAAAAAACCTTTAATACCTTTTTTACAAAAACCAGTGCTTCTCAACCTGTGGGTCGCGATTGTCTAAGCCTCTACCAGTCATAAAACAATAGATAAGCGAATATTACGTACTAAGGAGATCGCGTCATAAAAAAGGTTGAAAAACACGTACTGGATTAATAAAATTACAATATAACAAAAAAAACCGGACAAGTGCGAGTAGGACTCGCCCACCGAGGGTTCCGTACTTTTTAGTATTTGTTGTTATAGCGGCAACAGAAATACATCATCTGTGAAAATTTCAACTGTCTAGCTATCACGGTCCATGAGATACAGCCTGGTAAAGTGGTGACAGACAGACGGATAGTGGAGTCTTAGTAATAGGGTCCCGTTTTTACCCTTTGGGTATGGAACCCTAAAAACAAAGTAAGAGGTTAAAATAAAGAACCCTGATTTCTTTAGGAACTCATAAAATAATGCGCTACGTTACCCTAAAATATAACTCGTTATGTACTATTTTTTAAAACCTTATCATGGTAGCGGTCTACTGCACAGGCGCATACGCAACGTATATTTATGTTTCCATTGTAAACAAAACTGCCGTTATATGTCATCGGAAGTTACTATCTTCGATTGAGGTTAAACTTTGCGTAACTTATATTATATGGGTGAAGAAATGATGACAGTTTAGTTACTGTTGGGAAAAGGTTATCTGGAAGTCGGTTTAGGGCCGATTCTTATTTTGCTGCAGTTTTTTCTGACAGAATTCAATAAATATTGGTGTTTTTTTTTATCCCTATTCTGTAAAATAAAAGCGTAATTTTCTCTATGGACTACAAAATATTCCTCTGAGTTACGATAAAACGTTTGGTATGTTCATAGTTAACTCAATTGCTCATTACAGTTTTTTTATGTTCCAAATTTGGATTTCGTATAGTTTTATTCTGTCCAGATTGACGAAATTTTCAAACTTATCAAATTTTATCAAAGTTTCGAGTCATGCCATAAAAATACTTGATGAAGGATTCAACTTACGAATCTAAAGGCTTCTAAAGTAGTTTAAGCGTAGTCTCGTAAAGCGGTGTAGTTTCTTACTCGAGTTCTAATTATAACAAACGATAATATCCGATCCAAGTTTAACTAAATTTTGACGTATCTTAAAGTTCGAATCAGGCTGAATAACCTGTCCTTGTCTCCTTCTCACTTCACTCCTATGTATATTGGATTAAGTGGTTGCGATTTGGATACCTAATGTATGCTAAATACCAGAATTTAATTACAGAATTGTTTAATCATTATCATCATCATCATTCTATCCTTCAGTCGCCCACTGCTGAGCATAGGCCTCTCTTCGTGTACGCTACTTATCTCGGTCCTGGGCTAGTCTCATCCAAAAGTGCCCCGCGATTTTCCGAACGTTATCCACCCAACGAGCCAGCGGACGCCAGGCGCTTCTTTAATTCTTCAATTATTATAATATTTACAAACATCTCAGACGTCTACCAAGACTAAAATAATAATATACTGTAGGGTCTGTAGGTATATCTATCACAACACAAATAAACAAAACGTAATCACGGAAAAACAACCCCCAGTCCCTCAAGACCAAGCGTAGGAAATTAATTTACCACTTACCCCCAAGAATTCCCTCCCTCGTGTGGGGGTTGTGGATACCCCGACATATCCATTTCATGGGTAATGCGCACTGTTTCTAAGGAAGTTTGGCTAAATATACATGTAAGATTTAGTTTTGTACTGGGTCTTCTTCTGGTGACGTCTGTGATCGCAGTTAGCAATCATCGTGGCTATTTCAGCCTTTGATATACTTTTTTGGAACCAATCGCATATGGATTGGAGCCGTAGGCGAAAATTTTTGTTTCTCTGGCACTTCACCTATTTTCGTCTTTTTTGTATTTAGTAATTTTTACGATCTCAGGGCCTTTTACGTTGCCAAATATATTTATTATTAGATAGGTATCGTCAAAATTAAAACACAAACGCATTAGAGTTAGGAACTAGACATTTGTTCACAAATAAAAATAAACCAGAATTACTCTTATAACTATGAGGCAGGGATGTTACGGAGCTCCGGTTCCGTTTCCGTTAAGGCGGAACTTCCGTTTGGTATTACACATCCGTTTCTGTTCCGGTTCCGTTATGTTTGAAACGGAAGTTATAACGGATGTCAATGCTTCGCGCGGCGGCGGCGTACATTAAAAACATACAGTTTCATACCAGTCATTCGCTCATCGCCCCGCTTGCCACGTGCTACGCTAATTTGTTGTTTGTTTGTATACTTTGTTTTATTCGTGTTATTAAAATTAAAATCGTATATGTTCTGTTGTGTACTGACTACTGACTGTGTGTAGTGTGTGTGGTGAATGTTAGTGTGTAAAAAAACGCACGATGAAGCCGAAATCAAGTTCGATTTGGAACTATTTTGATGAAATTAGTGGAGACACGGCTAAGTGTAAACTTTGTCTGAAGGTTTATTCTAGAAAGGGGAAAACGACTACATCGTTAAAAAGTCAGGCTCCTATTCTGGTTCCGGTTCCGTTTTCGGTTCCGTTTCCGTTTTCGGTTCTGTTTCCGTTTTCGGTTCCGTTAAACTAAATTGAAAACATCTGTTTCCGTTTTCGGTTCCGATAAAACCACATCCGTTACATCCCTGCTATGAGGGTCAAAATAAGGTTGTAAATTTTTAAAAACGCTACGTGGAAGAAGTCACGGTCGGAAGTTACTTCAAAAATAAACAAGTTGCTTGCAATATATTTACCTCCAGGAATATTTTTTATCTGAAATAACGAAGGGCCCTTAATACCCTTCGCACTTCATTAAGGCTTGTGTTGAAATAATTAACAAAGAGCCTTGCTGGGCCTCAGAAAATTAATTTAGAAATGATATAAGAAAATACGCTTTGAAAAATGTTACGACAAAGCTATAAAAAAGTGTTGCAACATAAAAAATGGTGCTTGTAAAAATCTTGTGTGAGTGGATAAAGTAAACTTTTGTGTCGTTAAAACTATATCTTTGTTCAGAGAACCTACTATGCCATTCCCTATGGTTGCCATCTCTGAAGAAGGTTGTAGGTTCCTAGATACAAACAAAAAAAAACAAGTTATTAATAAGTTGGAAACCTGAGAAAGCAAGTGTTTCTAAACGTGTATAAATGCTGTTGTAGTTTACTAGTAGGCTTAACTTTTACTGACATTATTAATGGGTATGAAAGTTAAGCCTACAGTTTTCAAAACGGTACACGTACCGGGAAATGTATATTGGTACAGATGTGTACCACTAAGATAAACGGGCTGAAAAGATATTGTGTACAAAATTATGAAATGATAAATAATATCTTTTCACCCCGTTTATCCTAGTGGTACATGTCTGTACCAATATACATTTCCCGGTACGTGTACCATTTTGAAAACTGAAACAAACCCCTAGCACACAGGGGTCGCTGGACGGTCGCCAACCGCTAATGGTGTATTGGCGGGATCTAAAGACCATTTAATGGGACCACGCGTGGATGGGATGATTTAGGACTTTGATTTTGTTACTTATGAAAATTAGCTGTTACAAGCCGAACTGCAGTGATTCTGTGATTAATTTCCAGAGGCTTATTCTGATTTCTTCAATCAAAAACGTCACTTTTGATATTTACATATCATATCCATAACAAATCATTTGTCATTTACTTAAATGAGGGACTTTTCTTTTTGAAAAAGAGTTTTGTGGTGGTGTGGTGGATATCCTTCTCTCTAGACGTCCATCTGGTGTGTAACAGAGAATTTTTTGTCGTATTGTACGTAAATAAGACATTAATTTAATTTGACAACTGGCTAATCAATCAATATATATTTATTTCAGACCAAAATTACAGTCCATATTTGTTAGTTATGTACAATACTATTTACTTATATCTATGTTAGTTTATCCTAGTCCTATCCTAATAAAAACTTAAAAATTACTATTTACAGTCCTGGTACTTAGGAGCATGCAGCGACACCCAATATCTTTTAAAAGGGTTATCTAGCCTCTCTCCTATTGCCGCTAAGAAGCCATTGGCGCTGCCCCGCACGCGACACATTTGAGAGGCCACGCATGATAAATACAATCTTGAACGGCTTGTCCAACATAATTACCATGACATGAAAAGCACGTCTGAAACTCAGCTAATAGCAAAACTTAACTAACCGTCCAAGAATGTGAACGATGCACTAATCTAAGCTACACATACTCGTAGTATCTACATGCATTTTCGACCGCAGCCTCCAGTACCGCTAAATGTCCTCTAATGTTAGCACGGAGGCATTCTAATTGCTCGCCACTTAGCGCCTCGCCTGGAGGTGAATTTAAACTTTGAAATTCCGATCTTGATTTGACACGCAGACTCGCGGACGGATTTATTGGTGCAAGCAAGATGCACTAAGAGTACAGTTAAAACAAGAATACATTTTTTTTATTTAGTTTCAATGATGCTCCGTAATAGCCAGCGGGCAGCAAGTAATATTTCGTATGGTATTTAAAATACCATACGAAAAATTTAGATCACCATTGATCAGTCCTTTTATTACAGTAAAGCGTGAACAAACGTAGGTCATAAAAATCCAGTAAAATATCCCGAAAATGTTCTCATGACCACAGCGTTAACAAAGAGTCCATAAAACATAAAAGACGCCGCCACCGTGACATAAAGATCACGAAGTGATCTATGGATTTAGACTGCATAGTTAATGGATATTCGGTTCTCACAAAGCTACACTAAACTTACTACTTAGTTTATAGAGATTAACAATTCGTACCTACCTATTTCTTCATTTGACCAAAAAGCAAAATTCTGTTTTACAAAAAATGAAGTCAGATTATTAAACAACAAAACAATGACTTCAGCCAAAATACCTTCTTCTTTAGAAATTGCGTCAATTTATGCGTTTTTTAAATCACTCTTATATTTCCGGTGAATATGAGGATTGTTAAAAGTATAATAGTTTTATCTTAATTAATACCTACCTCTTACTTGAGTCATAAGTGTCATAACTTGTTATCTAAAATAAACTTGATCTTGACTTACGAACACAGCTGTACCATCGATTGTGTCACTTTGAAGGTGATTTGATGGGATCGGCCACTTTCTCAGAACTACTAATACTATCAAATAAACATAGTAATTTAAAGGCAACTTCGATAACCTTTGTATTCCAAGCGACCATTAAACGGAATGACCGCCATGTCGCAATGGCCGTCCATATCCCAAACAAAGCGAAATGTATGTCAGAGCGATTAGCAACAAACAACACTTTACTACAAAACATTGCGCAGGCGCAGGTTCACTAAATAGTTTTAGGGGAGACTGGGTATACTTGATCCTAGGGTAGTCTAGTTCACCTAAATAATAAACCATTAAATACAAGAATTAAGAAATAAAAAACAACTGTCCTAAAAGGAACCAATTGCTATAATATTCTGAAAAGTTGCCCTCTTAGATAATTAGATGTAATTTGGTATGGATATAATTTGAGTCCCGTGGAAGGACATAGGATAGTTTTTATCATCATCATCATCCCACGCAGACGAAATCGCGGGCAGAAGCTAGCTATTGAGTAAATATTACCTATAAATACGTATGAGTGTGTTTGTATGGATTGCGCCCGCGGCTGCGCGGAAGCGTGCGCGGCGTGACGAACGATTCGCGGAAAGTTTATGAATGGCCGACCTACTACGAATGACTCATGCTACGTTTGTAGACTTCGAAGGTAATAGTTTATTCTTATAAACACAACTGGAGGCCTAGCCGAGATGACAACCGTTTATATTATAAAACGCCAATCGAAACTTAGATTACGTGACTTTTCGTAGCAACTGTCATCCCGATACATTTTTTTCTTCTCGTTTGGCGTTTATCGGTTTACGATTGTCATCTTGGCTAAGCACCCTGAAGTGATCCCACATCCCACCAGTTACGCGAACCATACTTGGTATTGGTACGCAACTCTAATAGTATGTATATCCCAAAATGATACCGAACCGTGTAAGTATAAACACTTTTGGCGAATAAGTTTGTTAAACATTAAATACTTAACGAATAAGAGGCTTCAATGCGATTGGACCACCGTGTATAGATAATATTGAGCGCTTGATAGAAATGTCATCTACTTCTACAGCCTAGCTAAATAAAAATATGTCTTCAGTTCTACAAGAAAAGACTCTAAGGGCCACTTGCACCATTCACTAACCCGGGGTTAACCGGTTAAACCTGGAGTTACCATGGTTACCAGTACAATTTGACACTGGGTTAACACTTTAACCGGTTAACCCCGGGCTAGTGGGATGGTGCAAGTGGCGCTAAGACACAATATTATCTAAAACACCGCCATAAGACCGCGGAACATAATAACCCGCGTTATAAATAACGTATATAAATACGCTCGCAAACACTATTACAGTAATCGGCCTATAAATCCAGGCTGGATAATATGTTGGCTAACTACATAATAACAGTACGGGAGCGGGCTACTTGCGGTATGACTAATGTTATTGTGGTTCATTTCTGCGGTTAATCTATTCTCCACTTAATATAGTTCAAGAAGCATTAAAAAATCTTTTATTTCAGACAGATAATCCATATTTTTGTTAATATCTAGGAAACTTACACCCTTTGTTAGAACTTAGATAAAAACACTTATGGTGATGATAAAATTATAAGAAACTGATGATAAAACTATGGCAAAAATTATATATAAAAAATGGAGGCAAAATTTCATTAAGATCATTTGAATGATAAATTGTTAAAAACGAATTAATTTTTAAATCCTTATATCCTCTTAATTAATCTGTTAACGAGATGAAATTAAAGGGCAAAAATAATTATCAGTACGAGTCATTTATTATTGACAATGTCAAGTTCGTTATGAAGACATAGATACATAAATGTTTTAACACAAAAACCATTAATTTTATGCTTGTAAAATCAAGCCAAGTTGTTGAGTAATATTGCAAATTATTTATCCACAAACCATTAATTATGCGCAGATATGCTATTAGTTAAATATAGAGTAGATATCAATCAAGATACTGTAGAAGCGATTACTGAACATTTATCGCGAAAATATATCATATAATGTTACTATAAAGTCTAAAATGAACTAAAATACACACAACTTTTCATACGTCATTTTTGACGTTTATTTATGCTTTCGTTTAATTGCCAACTTCATATATAATTGGTTTATAATATTTATACTAGTCAAGTAGTCACGTGCAACCTGCAACAATATTTTGCAAAACGAAAGTGTGCGTAAATATGTGGTATGGACACATTCTTATGGCTCTCCAAATGACATAAGATTGTGTCAGATATTTGTGGTAACTACAGGTACAATGGTATGAGGCTGTTTTAAAACTTAAGATACGTAATAATGATGGATGGTTTTTGAAATTGATACCAAAAATCAATTGTAATAAACAATGAAGTATAATAGAAAAGATATTTGATAGGCGGCTGACAGCATCTATCAGCAGCTAGCAGGCCAATTCGAACGTACACCGACATCAGAATGATATTTGAATTATGTATGTTAGTATTTTGTATGTCCATATCTCGCCCGCGCTTATACATGTACGAAAAGTACGAGTGAAATGCACGATAACTGAATGATAGGTTAGGTGTCATTCTGATATCGGTATACGTTCGAATTGACCTGTCGGCTACCGCCTCCTACGCAGTAAATTGGACTGATCTTAACAATAAATTGATTATAAGCTTCAAATTACGAGGTACATGTGTTGAAATATAATTTATAACATCACGCCTACACAACCATTATGTGAGGTATTTCGTTTTATTGTTGATAGATTGTGTATATTTTATTGGATATAAAATTATATTACAAGTACCTAATAATGACAGATTAAGGTGTTAGCGGTGTTGATTACGCTGTATTTTTTTACTCAAAAAATGGGACTTCATCGCGTACAAATATACTTAATAAATATATACCTCCGACATTTAGAGCGTTACATTCTGAAATAAATCCGCATTAAATAATTTAATAACGAGTAAAAATTACAGTTTAAATTATCGAAATGTCGCCGCCAGGTAGTAGTCCGTTCCGTAGTCAACTAGGAACCCTAAAAAGGTTTGCCGTAAAAACCTAAAGGTGATAAGGTATTGACATAGGTACTATTTTCAATTTAATAAACATACTTGTAATTTAAATACATTGTAGATGTACAATCACGATCCACACATAGCGACAGAAATGCATAATATATGAAGCAATTTCATATTGTAACCGCAGTTCGTTTCAGTTCATATAATACCCAAATACAAGGTTGAAACTTTGAAGACCATGAGAAATATTAAATATATACTCGCATTTAGTTTTAGGCTTAGTACAGTTAGTATTGTACATTTAAAAACGACAAAAAACGAATGTACTATGTCGCATCAGAGATTTTAATGCTACAAGTTCCTTGAACTTGACCAACTCTGCCGATCCCCTCCTAGCCTAAATCAACTAAATTGGCCCGTATTATCAACAACATAATATCAACATCCTGAGGCCTAGAGCATCCTGCTCTGATTGATGCACTTCGAATGTATGGCTCCCATTCAAGGGTCATACAAATGGGACAATTAGGTTCCCACGCGTATATGTCGATGTATTTATGTGACTGTACTGAAAAAAAAAATGGACGCTTGCAACTACATTGGTGTCACATGTACGTTGTCCTACCTTTATAAGTAAACAATGATTCGCTGTGGACAAATGAAAACAAAATCTGAAATCTATTGTCATATTATAAACAGTGTTAATCAATCATATTTTTATAGGAAGTTCAATAACTCTCCTTTCCGATATAATTTCACTCGGCAAACAAACCCGGGTAAAGAACCGGTTATTAACTATCACCAACCGGCTGATAAAAAACTACCCCGACATATCCGTTCCGAACCGGATCAAAGTAGTTATAACCGGTTTGAGACTCGGAACTAATGATCAAATGAAGCACTTTTTACTTTTTTTAAACCTCGCTATTGATTTTGTCAACTAGCAACTTTGAATCTTAAAACTTGTGCGATAAAGTTCAGATTGAATGTTTATAATAATGCTAACGTTATTGCATAAAGCGCGCCTTTGACAGTTACTCTATAACTCCCGTGTTAAAATTAATAATCTAACTGTATTCGAATTTCAACTCCATGACTTGCATTTAAAGTCCAAAATTGAATGAGCTTAATCTAAAACGGGTCCTGTGCAAATAAGATAATAGCAGTGACGTTTAAAATTGAATCTTAAGTGTCATTCGATAAGGTTGGTTTTAAATGATGCTTTGAAAATTTAGATGTATCAGAATTTGGTTAGACTGGACAGCATGAGAACGTGTCTTAGTAATAATGCATCATGCCTAGGTTAGAACTTAGGATAACGATGGAATATGGAAACCGCTGAGGATAACTGTAAATACATTAGAACAGACACGTGACAGAGACCTAGAAATAGATGGTACTATACGATGTAGGTTGGTATTGGTACAGATATACTCCTGTCTCCTGTGTTTTAAATTGTATATGTAAAGAGAGAGTTAATTACATTTTTAGGGCCGATACAGACGGACTGTAACCCGACTGCAATTTGTATGGGAACTGCACGCCGACTGTACGCCAGCTGCAACATCATCGGCGTGCAGTTCCCATACAGGTTGCAGTCGGGATGCAGTCCGTCTGTACCGGCCCTTATTCGTCTAGCTATTCAGGACAGCAAAAGGAAATAGCTTTATTGGCTATTCATAAAAGTTTTTGTAATCTATAATTGGATTAACTTCCAGATTACATAAAATACATACTGACTTTGTTAATTGTTTGTTCATGTCCGTTAAAAAAACAATTGACATTTGTGTTGATTAACCTAACCTAGCTAATTTTGAATCTTTATTTTAACAAATCAAAATTGCAATATCTTGGCAAGTTTTCACGGCTGGGTTATGTGTGTATGTGGTCATCACACACCCAATAACCCATACTCAATTGGGCCACAACCTTCACCACAGCAATACCTTCAATGATAGCCGAATCGGTTGTTAATCCAGCCCCAATCCCGACGTCCGTCGGAAACGCCTCGTTATCTCCGGCGTATCTTCACGCAGCATCTAATTGGGAACTGGGTAAGGCGTAATTAATACCATATTACCTAGTGCTGTTCTTACAGCTAGCGTGCTTTCGTCTCAACAGTCTAGATTCATACCTCTTCATAAATAGACCTAAAACTTTTCGGTGAAGGAAAACATCGTGAGGAAACCGGACTAATCCCAATAAGGCCTAGTTTGTTCTGGGTTGAAAGGTCAGATGGCAGTCGCTTTCGTAATAACATCCTATGCCAATTCTTGGGATTCGTTTCCAAGCGGACCCTAGGTTCCCATGAGCCGAGGCAAAATGCCGGGACAACGCGAGGAAGATGATGATGAGACCTAGAACTTTTTGTGCCAAAAACTTCATAGCCTATGTGAAATAATTATTGCCTTATTGCCTGGTGGTGTTCTTGCAGCGAAAGAGCATTATAACATTTCGGTGGAAAACAAGAATACATTTGCCGCTAAAATTAATGGTGTGAAGTACATAAAATCGCACGGTTTAGTAATTATAGCAAGGCTTGAGTTTTTTTTACTCGTCAGAAACTTAATTAGAATATTGGATTGGAACTCTAATAATTTCCAATAATTTGCACAGGTTTAGATTTTTTTTTGTTATTGCTGACGGAGTGTTTACTATAAAGCTCTCGCGCCGCGACAGAGACAATAAAAGCGACCGAGACAGAAGACCGCGACCGGAGACCGCGACCATCACTTGACCATAGGCAACGTATAAACGACAGTTCGCGACGAGACAGAGACAGGCGACAGAGACGCGAGAGGTCTCTGTCTCCTCGCGAACTGTCGCTTATGTGTTGCCTATGGTCAAGTGATGGTCGCGGTCTCCGGTCGCGGTCTTCTGTCTCGGTCGCTTGTCTCTGTCGCGGCGCGAACCTCCACCTTTAGACTCGAAGTCTTGTAAGCGCAGTGTCTCACTCATAAATTGGTCTAGATCTCAGATCTCTAGCTAGAGACCAAGTACTTGATCCTTCGGAATAACAGACCTGCATAGGCGTACCAACGATAACCCTAACTTAGCGTACGCCTTATCGCAAGAACATAAGGTTCATTTTACTGTGACATTGTCTGTGGAATCTCTAAGCTTTATGGCATTGTAACACGATATAGGATAAATGGGTAGTTAAGGGAATTAACAGGTAACTTGTTTAATTGTGTACTTTATATTCGTGCACTGACCCTGGTTAATAATACCAAAGACATATGTAACTTCGTATAAGATGAATAAAGTCTAAGGAAAAAACGTGCCTCGGAAATCAAGAAAAAGTCATTCTCGGATAGATGGCGCACACACCTTTGGCCTATGCTCAGCTAGTTGGCGTGACAACACCGTTTCATATATGTATTTAACAATTTTAACACATAGATATCAGTGAATGAACCTGGGTCAAAATGATATAAAAATAATAAAATCATTTATCCATATAAATACATTTTTTGATAATTTTATAGGTTTTTATTTTGAGTTTTAGTCGTGTGTCGATAGATGGCAGTAAATTTACTGTGACTACAAAATTTACTATGACAGGACCCCTTTATACTATCTATTCTCTTTGATAATACCTACTAAATAATTTTTAATACAGTTGCTCAAAAAGTGCTACTTTACGTAGCTGTTTAGCGTGCGGAAAGTTGGTTATCTCGAACTAGTGCTTTTTACTTTTCCAATTTTTATAAATTTATACTTGTTCCAATTCACGACTACTTATTGATGAGTGTTAATATTAGTTTCCTTTAAACGTCGTAAACAGCATAAAAACCTACTGTTAATGTAAGAATATGAAACATATACATATTTCATATTTTAATATTTACCTCTTCATCATTATAACACGTTTATTTTTTAATATTGAATATTGAAAATTCCGTTCTTAATAAGTTGTCTGAATGGAACGGAATAGATGCCAAACGCCCATAGATAGAATATACTTAAAGACGACGTCTAAGCGAGCTGTCACTGTTACCACTTTTGTTTAGTGTACGATTAACAATGTTTTACTTATTTTTTCGCAACTCTATTAAAAAACGTCGTTCGATACACGTGCGGAAATGTCATTCTTCACTCGTCCCGAGTCTTGCCACTCGCCTGCGGCTCGTGGCAAGATATCTCGGTACTCGTGAAGTAATGACATACCTTCCGCACTAGCATCGAAATGTACTATTTCCCACAGGCTTTGAATAATTTTACGGTTTAGAGTCACTTGTTTTTAGTTACTCGCGCGACATGACTGTTTCGGAGAGCCTAGGTCGAGAAAATTTTATTTCATACAAAAGAAATGCAACTTTATTTGGTTTACAAAAAGGTTTCATTAGTTTGAAACTGAGTGTAGATTGTAACCTCCCTGACAGCATCACCAGCGCCCAAAATTTGGTCATTTTTAAATGTCGCCTCAAACGCTGGCTTATTGAGCACCCGTTTTACGATTATAATGAATTCATAAATTTCCACGAAAAGGATGTGAAATAATTTATATTTGTATAGGTAATTTATTAATAATATGTCATGATTAAGGTTATTTCATATTGATTTGTGTATTTTTACGGCATATGTAATTATGTTTTATAATTTATAACGTGTAAATTGGTTTTACTAATAAATAACTTATGACTTATGACTTAATGCACATTCGGCCTTACTAGGCTAGAGTTGTTACCAAAACTAACTGTCGAAATATATCGTTCCATGGATAGATTTCTACATACCTAGTTAGATATTATAATTCCAATAAATCACAATAGGTCATCAACCTAAATCAAAACTATTGTATAGCGTTGACCCAAATTACGACTAAATTCATACTAGTACAGTTCACTTTATTTTTAACTGCATGTTCTATTGTTTACAGAAACTATGTTGCGCCAGATGCGTTTCTCTTGCTCCGAGATAAAACGCACAAATATTTGTAGGTATGCACGTGTTTGTTTGCTTATGATGGCCTTAAGATATGAATTATGTAGACAAAGTAGCCTTAAACATGATGTTAACACAAGGATTTTGGCTTAATTGATCATAAATATGTTACTTATTTTCATAAAAAAAAATGGTTGGATCAAAACACATGCTATTTTTATGACAGAAATCTTTAACAGCCAGCAGGCACACAAGACTCACTCACAAACTCAGTGATAAACAACACTATAAAACGAGAAAAAAAAAACATTCTTTACTTTGCACAAAGTTTCGTATTTTAATTTTTATCTGATTCGATTTTTGTATAGAATGCACTACCAACATTTTGTTATCGAAAAACTGTTATTATATTAACTACATAAGGTTGCTTTTACAACACAGATTTTCGATTCACGTGACGTAGGGTTGTCACTGGTCAAATTTGTCGGGTTCAATGGCCAAGTTTTTTCCCGCGGGGCGTATAGGGTTGACAACTCGCAAACTTTGGGATGCACGAAGAATATAAGATTTATTTTTGTTTGAACGAGGATCTTATTATCCCTTGAGGTTTATGCCATGAATTTTGCTTGACGTTTATAAAATCAGATATGTATTTAAATTCATTGAAGTGTAGGTAATTATATGTTTTAATAAAAAATAAAGACAATTACCTAGAAGTACATCAAAAAGTTTGTTTTTCTTGATTTCTTCTTCATATAATCATCATCATCATCTTCAGGTAATGAAGATACCTTTATAAACATGAACATATTTTTTAAACGCCAAAACTCGTACATTTTACAACAAACCATGATTTAACTTTGTTTTTGTGAATTGCCTCAACCGCATTTCAAAAAATTTAATAAGTTTTATTTTTATTATTAATTCTTACCTTATCAAAAATATTGCCACACAAAAAGCTCATGCATTAATAGCTCCCATAAGCATGCGCCTAAGTTTTTTCCGTCACGTCAACGTCTAATAAAAACGTTAGACGTTTGGCACGCCCCTCGGTTTAATGCCCACAAAAAACGGCAATTTGAACCCGTAGATCACGATGCTAAACACGTGCTAATATAAACTTTATTCCTCGGAAAATAAGATTGGAATTGGAATTGGAAATAGAATCAGGAACGAGGAAAAGTTTTTATAAAATATAGATCGACGTTATGACATGAACATGAGCCTGTACTTTTTTTTAAATTGATTTACACTTTATTTTTTAATGTACGCGTGTAGTTTTTTGTAGAACAAGTTGTATTGAAGGCAGTTTATGAGATCTACATGCATTGTTTATGTTAACAGTTTGATAAATAAATGAAATATAAGCAATATAATATATCATTGACAGTTTTTTTGACAGAAACAGGTACAAAACTGACAGATTTGCAGCTAGGTTTGCCTAGCATTGAATTACATAGGTATATGAAGCTTTAACTATAATTTTGGCAACCCTGTATCTGGCGACATACCACCTCGGTTCCCGGGGTTTCGTCTCCGCTCAGAATGTTAATAGCGCTCATCAAAAAGCATTGCTACCAGGTCGTGTGTTCACAATGGTTGCGCTGGCGCAGGCGACCATACATTGAAGTCGCGCTTGACACACAGTGCCGCACGCTGGTGGAAACCCGCCTTTAAGCGTGTGCCACTCGCTCGTGTTATTCAAGCTATCTGAATAACATAACCCGCAAGAGCGAGATTCCTATGTGCTCACAGGCACCGAAGATTCGCTCACGTATTTTAATTCGTTCAGAAAAACAGTAGCGTTCGGTTTGCGGATGTTGGTTGCTACAGAGTTTAAACACAAGTATTTTCATTTGAAATCAATCCAGAGTGGTTTTCCAATATGTGCTAGTATTTTGTAGATGAAAGAGACGCATTAAGTAAGTTTGCGTAATAAATGTTTAATAGAGTTATTTATAAACGCGTCATTTGGCTATTGATCGTTTGTCTTTATCTGTCATTTTCGCATATAAGAAAGGGATAAAATATAAATTAATTATCTGTACTTAAGGTTTTTAAAGTATTATGAAGGTAACGTTTACCGTTCAGAAATATAATCTACGATTTTAACATACATTTCCTAAGAAACTTAAAACTTTCTGTCGAGACAGAGTCACCACGCAAGTCTATATATAAGCCTATGGCTATAGAGCCCAAACGTTAACCCTAAATTTTGAATAGGTAGATCTCCTTCTATAATAAGAGGGGGCCTGTGCCCAGCAGCTATTCATAGATTGTCGATAACCTTAGAAATATATTTTATAGTGAAAATATAAAGCCAAGAATTACTTTAGTGAAAATATACAAAGGAAACTCCCACGGATTATCGCATCCTGCTGGGCTAATGCATTATTAATGCAGTTTTGCATAACGCCATCCCAAGCTCACGTTGTATGGACATATTGTCTAGTCTTGCACTGACAGTCTGGACTGACCATAAGAGGACCTTAACATCATTGAACTAAGGTTCATGATTGTCAGTTAGAATGGACAATGGTATAGTTGCGATAATAACGAACAATAAATGTCCCTTTGATCAACCGATACAATAGTTTGATCGAAGAGTAAGTAAGTTTCAATTTCTTGTCACATCAACGAGATATAACTTCGACGTGAAATTTAACATATCATTCTTATTATAATCTATATATAAGTAAATCACGTCTTAATAATTGCTGGTTAAGCCACTCTTGACTTGAAATAAAATACTTAAGTGAAAAATCATGTTATGTCGGGTTTTCTTACCTTACCTATTTTGATTGAATTCTTAATAAAACTTTTCAAAAAAAATTTTCAACATAATACGTCCTGTAGTTTGTATGATTTTTGTTTGTAGCTTTTATCATAACGTATATAAAAAGCGCCTGGCGTCCGTTGGCTCGTTGGGTGGACGACATCCAGAAAATTGCAGGTCACTTCTGGATGAGATTAGCTCAGGACCGGGACAAGTGGCGTACTTACTAGAAGAGAGGCATATGCTCAGCAGTGGGCAATAAAGGGCTGATATGATGATGATGTATATAAATGTATACAAGGCGTAATGCAATAATTACGTCATTAGTTTGTATTTAACTAGCTATGAAGCTAGACATCTCAATGACAGTTTACAATCGTGCCTTGAAAAAACATAAAACATCTAAACATTGAAGTGAACCCATCCGTGAAGCACGTTAAGATCATCAATCAGCATCAGTGAGGCCTGTTAAATCAATAGTCTCAAATATCAAGGGCCTAATGTGTGCGGTGATATGTGTTCACGTTTCTAGGCCATCGCGCGCTCATCTTAACACTTGTTAGCCAATTAGCTATTGATCGATTTATGGAAGACAACAGTCACATACAATTTGATTTATTGAACGATCTATTGACATTATATGTTCTGCAGCATGCGTAACAGCCGTAAAAACTCATTTAATTGTTTAAGGTGCATTGAGGTAACTTCGAATGCAGGGTTAATTTTGACATATGTCAATATCTACTAAACATGAAGCATTTTCGAAAGTGATGCCTTGGTAAGCGTGGTATAAGAGCTCAACGAGGGTGCGGGGTGTCCATAGGTTACGGTGACCGCTTACCATGGGCGGGCCGTATGCTTGTTTGCCATCGAAATAGTATAAAAAAGTGTTTCCAACTAATGTAGTCTAAGCTTATGGTTTAGTATGTATAATGACTCCAGTGCACCTTACAGTTGGAATATTAAAAAAAACTCCCAAGCAATCCCAAAATCAATTGGCATAAAAATAATTGATATACTTGAATATGTATATGAATTTCTTCCTAACTCACTTCACCCACATGCCGGTAACTTCAAAAGCAATTCCATCGAACGCTACAAGTGCACAAAATTAACTCTCGAACACGTAAATATACAAGCTATTCGAATATGTACAGACGCCATCCGATATATCGGAGCGGTCGAGGTGCCCAAAAATATCTGAACACGCACTCTAACGCCTTGGCAATAGAGGTGTGTTCAGATCTTTGTGAGCACCTTGGCCGCTCCGATATATCTGATGGCGACTGTAACAGCGCCAGTATACCTAGGCCGGTCCATGCGACGTCTAGCTCATACAACATTCCATAGAAAGTGACAATGAAGTCTCATACAGCCACATGAATTTATGGGTTGGGCCCTATTTCTTATTGCATTAGGTGACAATTCGACCAAACAAGGAAAGCGTTTGTTCCAAGATACCATCAATTGTAAAATTGAATTATTTTACTTCGATACCACTAAACCAATTTCAATTGATTTTATCTGCAATTAGGTTTTTGTGTGCGATAAGACTCTGGGCCCGATTCGGATTTTGAAATAGACATCTATTAGACATCACCAAGATACAATAACGATATGTTTAAGATCTAACCTGTCAAATTTGACATTTGCGCGATTCTGGAGATACTGTTGAACGATTTCCACAGGATATGACTTAGAGATCCAATTCACATCTAATAGATATCTTACTCTATCTAACGTAAAAGTGACATTGGTTGCCCGAATTGCGCTGCAAAAGAGAACTAGTTGATATCTAAACTATAACGTATCTAGAATGGATCTAGTACGTGTCGTCTCTTGTGAATATCTTGAAGTTCGAATACGGCAGTCTATTTTTAACTGGCCGAACAAACATAATTACGTTACCTATGTTTTTATTATTCAGTATCCTAACAAAACAAAAAAAATAGGTGCTTAGTTATTACCAAATACAAAAATTATAATTCCATTATTTTTTTTCGGCACAATACAAAAACACCGTAACTCCAATTTAGTTACAAATTAAACTCCTCCTTTTTGGCTCGAAACGATTAAATACAACAAAACCCCGACACTATTACCTGCGTGAGAGTGGATAATTGAAAACTTTGACATTAGGCCACTGAATTATTGACGGTGTGGGGTAAATGTGAATTAAACTACCATCAAACATTAGTGTTGTGTGAACTCGAGTCTTTTGAGTGCTCTGAATTGAGTTTTTCGGACTCTTATAATTTTATTAGTACATATAAGTCGAGGCCTTTTGACCTAGTTAGAGATCCAAAGTATTTTATAGAGTAGGGTGGTTCACGTTTGTATGGGAAAAATTCAAACTCTAGTTAGAAGAAGCGGCACCCCCTCATTTTGTTACACTTGTTATGTTGACAAAATACGCCAAGTTTTGTAATCTTATCTCAACTACAAAGGGGTGCTCAAACACTTTGAAATTTTTCAAAGTTGTATGAAATCCAAAAAAATCAAGTTATTATTTTTTAGATTTTTATGTAAGTAGTGGTTTTCACATTATTTGAAAGTGTGATTTAAAAGTTATTAAGTAAAAAAATATTTTTATTCCTATTTTTTATGATTTTTTTAGGTGAAATTCAAAAAATCTTACTTTTGAAAAATTATAAAAAATAGAAATAAAAATGTTTTTCTACTTAAAAACTTATAAATCACATGTGCAAATAGTGTGAAACCAGATACTTAAATAAAATTCTGAATAATAAATACTTTTTTTTTTGGTATTCATACAACTTTGAAAATTTTCAAAGTGGTTGAGCACCCCCTTGTAGTTGAGATAAAATTACGAAACTTGGTGTATTTTATCAGCATAATAAGTGTAACAAAATAAGGGGGTGCCCCGTAGGAAAATAAAAAAAAAATGTTTTTTGGGCCACCCTATTATAGAGGATTTAGTTTTTTTCAGAGAACTCTCATTTTATTTTACAAAAAGTTCAAATGCATTCATGTTAAGTTCACGGGTTGGTCGGCTGTACACCAAACAATAACGCATATTTTCTTGCTGCCTAGTATTTAGATAAAATGTACAAAATTGTTGATAGAGCCTTTATTCGGAGGCTCGAGTCTTTTTGAAATGCGCTTAAAAAATACTAAATTTAGGACTCGACTCGGTACTTAAAAGACTCGGAGTTCTTTAAATTTAGACTCAAAAGACTCGTTTTCCCCAACACTAATCAACAATGTAAATTGAAATTTCGTCAACCTTATCACATGGGCATAAGATCCATCTCTGGTCAGTTAAGAGTTAGTACAATCACAATACAACTGTATATGAATTGAAGCCGGTAGCTGTTGGGAGTGATTTCGGTAATTTGTGTTATCTGTGGAAGGAAATGGGTGATGGGCATGAAACGAAGGGGCCGTGAGTGATTACTTGTGAATACTGTCTGTTGTGTATGTTTTGTCGTTTATCAAAACAATTTTTTTTACCTAACTTCTAAAATATGGATTTAATTTGGTTGTAGGTACAGTTTCGTGTGGTGTTTTGTGTTACTTGAATTAACAGCGCAGTGCATTTCTCTTGCAAAAATCAGCGATAGCGATCGTATCATAACAATATCAAAACCTTGACGTATTTTACAAATCAGAATACGGCTCCTAGACTAATCAGAGTTAACAAGCTTCGCTCAACAAAACATGCTAGTAAAAAGATGCTCTTTAATCTAAAAATAGAGGTAATTTAAAAGGAAATTATAAAGCTGTTTACGCGTTTAAAATAGCTAAAACATCACTTTACCGGTCCAAGACGACCATAATAACGCCTCTGACGTTTAATTAGCAATTAAAATGGCGATTACTCGACATAAACTCACTTTCAGTAGTTAAAAGCATTTTAAATTATTTGCGTTCGTAATTA
Organism: Cydia splendana; assembly: GCF_910591565.1. Classification (NCBI taxonomy): domain Eukaryota; kingdom Metazoa; phylum Arthropoda; class Insecta; order Lepidoptera; family Tortricidae; genus Cydia; species Cydia splendana. The sequence continues at coordinate 849,323 of NC_085960.1, read as the reverse complement.
GATGTAAAAGTTAACATGCGCGGCGGTTTGGTAAAGCGACGTAAGTGCTAATTTATCGATTACGTCTTTTGACAAGACATTGAGTTCTGACGCGTGTGGCCATGATATTGACTTCACTTCCGCGTTTTTTTTTCAAACCGTCTTCCGAGTTTATTAAATTACAAATTGGACTTACGAGTGTGATTGATTTTGAATCTTCACCTTTTTATTTTTTTTAATAGGTACAGGTAGTGTTGTTCTTATACCTAACACAACTATGACCAGGATCGCTAGAAGGTATTTAGTTATCTTAACCTATTCCATACACCTAACAGAACTTCGGAGGTACTTAAACAAAACAGACGAACAAACGAAAAATGTTTTTTTTTTAATTGAGGAAGATTTATTTCCCTAAAGGGGCTGTAAAATTCCGAAGTGTCCGGCCTACATGCAAATGGTGGTATAAATTTTACGGCGTTTAAACGTCGCACTTCAACAACTTTTTCATTAACACAAACTAAATAAATTAACTAAAACTAAAGCTAACTAAAAAATAAAAAATCGGCACCCATCAACAAAAGATGTTGTTTTCAGTAGACCAATTGGTACCTATTATAGCCTCCCAGGAAACCACATTAACTGGCAATCTTTTCATTCCTGAACCTCAGTTAGTTTAGTCGTAAACTGAAAACAATCCTGCATCTATTTTGTGCAACTAATATAAATTCCGCGTTCCACTTACAACAATAACTACTTATTGTATATTATCCGCAATACCTGTTTCTCGAGTGATGCATTGTCGGAACAATACTTGCTCAGTGCTAATTATTCAATGCCACTTTACATTTTACATTGAACAACTAACCCAACAGTACAAATGAAAAGACATTATGTAATCTTCAAATGTGACGTCCCACGGTCAAAGGTACCTTATGGCGGGTATGGAGTTATGCATACCCCAGTAATCTACAATAGATAAGCTATCGATAACACAAAAGATCAACCTTCTAGGTTGCGTAGTTACAGAGATATGATTTTTTGAAAATAATATTGTGAAATGAGCAACTTTACGATAGAAAACTTTTAAGTTTAGCCGCCTAAAAAACTATGTTCCTGAAGTAAGTTACATAGTTGACTACAAATAATAATACCTTATATATCTGAGATTTAAAAAATATTGCGACTTGTTCTGTAATGCAAATAGAAACTTTTGATATCGACTGATTTATGTGTATACTAACCAATCTCTTGAAAATAAAGTTTTATTTCATTTTCACGATTGATTGCAATGAGCTCTCAAGATTTAAATTTTATCTATTAGAAAACGACACTGACAGACAGTTTAAGCAAAAAACAATACCGATTTAGAGGTGAAAATGTATTTTCTGACTTTTTCATATAAAATCACAAAATTGAATATTTTTACTTTTAATGTGACACACAATCAATTTTTCTGAGCACATATGAAAGAAATTCTGTCATTCAAATGAAATAAATCCTAAAACCCCAACTAAATACTATATTTAACCCCTTATGCCACTTTAAACTTACATAACAATAACAGTATTTGCTCCATACATTTACGAAAAGGTACCTTATGGAAATAAATCTAATAATACATCACTACAAAATATCAATCATATTACAGTTTATCTTTTATGAATAGAAAATATTAATTTACATTAAACTGCCCCAAATTTAATTAGTTCTTCGTCATAATAATCTTAAAAAAGACCAATAATTTGTATGTAATGAAAAGGTACCTTGTGATTAAGTTACATGATGAGGCATGATGATGATGATGGAACCTGTTAACCTGGTATAAATCGTCTATTTCTTATCAATAATATATTTCGGTTGCTATTGAAGATAAGCGGCATTGAGGTTCAATGACCTCAGATATTCCATAAGGTAATGCGTCGGGTATTGGCATTTTTCAGCAAACCAATGGCTGATTTACTGCATGCGACCAAACCAAATGAAGATTATTCTAGTTAAGAAAGACTTGACGAGAGTAACTTTGGCATAATAGCAGGCTACTTGGATTTGTGATGTCGGTCTATGTACGGTTATAATATTTGCGAGGCGTCCCAACCAGAACTGAAATTATCAAATTAGTTTTGCAGAATGCTAATACAGTTCTCTACCAAACTTCTTTTCCCGTATTGACTAGTTTTTTTGGGAATTTTCAATCTTTTTTCCATAAGGTACCTTTTCTACTAAACTCTGAGACGACATTACTAGGCTTATAACTAACTTATAACAAAAATAAAAACAGGTAAACAAACGTTACGCATTAAGGTTTCAGATCACACAATAAAAAAAAATTGAGCATTTTTTCACCTCTTTACAAAACATTTCATATCTCCGAAACTAGAAACCCTCATAAGGTACCTTTTCCCGTGGAACGTCACAAATATGTATTATGTTAACACAAAACTGTTGAATAAAAATTTGTACTGAATTAAATCCGATAGGTTGAGTTTATTACACAGAGGTTAAAAATTGGTAGAGAAATATATTTTGGGAATATATTTCTTACTTTCACGTATTTGACCGAATGTCATTAAAAAATAAAACTACATTAACTGAAACAATAAAATCATTATCATCAAAAGTTTGATAAACTTGTCAAAAATAAGCAGGGTACAAAATCTGTCAACGTATTTTCGGGCAATCCTGTAAGATGTGTAATCCATAATCAAGAAACATAATCCATCAAGAAACAAAAAAATACCAAAAATGTAAAAAGGCGGTCAATGCATTTATCAAGTAATATTAGGTATCTACCCTCGTACGACGTTAGTTCATGATTCTTTAAAAAAAATACTTCCAAGTATGGTGCGAAACGAAGTACGAAATTGACAAAAATGATTAACGAACCATTCCTAACATCACTTCCTTGTCCGAATCAGCTGATTCGTCATACCATTAAATCATCCGTACAAAAAACTCACCTAACAAAACTATCCAACCGGCATCCATGCGTACAAATCCATTGACACATCTTTATACCAAAACCAATAAAAAACCTTTTTTCCACTCACAACACAGCACAGAACACAGGATCACTTTTGACACAATTTTGCGCGCGAAAACCGAGACGTCACACTGACGTTTGTTTTTTTTCGATTTGTTTTTTTTTAAAGCGGCGCGGCTGCGGTGCGCACGCGGACAGGCGCGTTGGCTGAGTAACGGCCGCGTTGTGTAATGCTAACGGGCATAGAGTAGCGAAGTACTGGCTGGTTTTGGAGTGGAAAACGGATGGACAGGCGACAAGGCTTTGTGGAAAAAAATTGTTTTTTTTTATAGCTGGGGAAACTTAGATATCGGTGGAGCTTTTAAAAATTGGCCGACTTACAGGCCAATCTATGTATGCTTTAGCAAATTATAACATGTGCAGTGTAAACCTCTGGAAAATTTAACCCGTTTTTATTTACTTCATTCATTAAATTCATTAATGATTCATTGAATTGATTCATTCACTCATGTTGTTGTTGTTGTAATGTCGATACGAATTTTAATATTGCACTTGCACCATCGCACTAAACCCGGGCTTAACCGGTTAAACCATTAACCTAGTATCAAATTGTAGGTACTGGTAACCATGGTAACTCCAGGTTTAACCGGTTAACCCCGGGTTAGTGCGATGGTGCAAGTGGCCCTAAGATGTTAATTTTATAAGTATGTAGAGCAAATTTACAAACAAACGTCTACATCTGTTTCCGATACGCATTAATCATAAAATTTGAATCGTATATACAAATTTAACTAGCCTATCCTATCGGCCATAAAACACAATGTAAGTATATAATGATTCCACTTTAATTTCGCCTGCGATTTTAATTGAAAAAAAAAATGAGACTGCAAGAATTCTCATAGAAATTCATGGAAAATTTGGTAAAAAATTACGAAAGGGAAGAGGTAATTTTCATTTTGATATTTTTCTCCATGGGATATTTTGGGTAATTTTTCACAATGGCAACCAGGATCTTATCTCGTTTCAATAAGGTTTAAGATTTAAGCTAATTTACTACCTACTTATTTTTGTCAATGAAAGGAACTATCTGTTGCCTCTTTAAAGTCTAGTATATTTTATTCTTAATAGTACAAAAATATTTTCTTATCCACCTAATTACTATTAATCTCCCCTAATTACTTTCCCCAGCGATCGATCTTGCGTTTAGAGTTAAATGAAAACACGTCCAAACCAGTCGGAGACCTCGGGCCTGTTGCAACAACGGCCCGCCCACGACAACATGTCACATTCTACCGAAATTCTACACACTGCCACTAGTACAGTCAGCAGCAGTGATATTGGAATATGTAGATATTTAAGTAGATAGTTAGCTTGAACGTCGATAAAGGTATCGTAAAAACACCCAACTATAGTCCAAAAGATTCCAACTAAAGTTAAAAATTAATTATACATACATATTTAATATCATCGCTCAGGTGTGTCCATTATTTGCATGGACTTTGTAGTTATATCTTCATCCTGCCCAATGTGATTTATAAAGGACATATTCCATTTTTAGCAATTTATGAATGAAAAGCCTGGATAGGTTCAGTTTACACTGAAACTTCTATGTTTTTACTTAAAACATGAATCAAAGAAAAATGAACTCTATTTTGGTTTAAATTTCAATGGCATAAAGTGAGTATGGTGGGTAGGACGATGCTGTAGCAAAATATGTTAATAAGTAATTGGAAGAAAATAAAATTATCCTAAGTTTTAATTGAGATCGTCATTAGTTTCCACAAGTAGAGGAAGGCCGGGAACCTAGATGGGAAATGTCATTTCTGTGTCGAACTGTACCGCTGATGAGACGATACATAGCGGTGCATTCGACTGTCACGTAGGTGCGACTAATTAAACCAATCGTACAGTTAACCTTAATCGTTTTTATTTCTACGACTTTGAACTTGAACCCTTTATTCGATAATAGAAAAAGAATGGTACATAAATCGAAGCAAAAAGAAAATTATAAATAGATATTAAAAACGAGAAACAATTTGGTTTCATTTAGAACTGCGGTCGGCAACCTGCGGCCCGCGGGCCGCATGCGGCTCGCGAAACTGTCACTTGCGGCCCGAGAGGCGCCTTGGCTATTTTGTATGTAATAGTGACAAACGACAATGTCTCATAAAGTCATAAATATTAACAAAGCACGGCCCGCATCACCTCCGTTAACTACCTACTATGTGGCCCTTGGCTGCTAAAAGGTTGCCGACCGCTTTAGAATATCGCATATTTACAAATATTTATCGAAACTCGTTCAAATAATTAAGTTCAAGTTTATCATTCGATCATTAAAATAAGGTGAAGATGTTGTAATACTTTGTCGGGAATTTAAAAAGTCTTTATTTGGGGCATTATTTATGAAAAGGGACCTTATTGTCGATGGCGCTTACGCCGCACGGCGTCGCACGGCATTGTATTTATATCGGAGCATCGTTAATAATGGCGTAAGCACCATCGACAATAAGGTCCCTTTTCATAGATAACATCACATTTAAAACCAGTCTTTTATCGAATTTGTATTTTGACGAGGTAAAGTAATATATTTTTTTTTTTGTTTGCCTGGTTAAGTGTCCCACTGCTGGGCAAAGGCCTCCCCTCGCTCCCTCCTCTCAACCCTGTCTTTTGTAGTTTCCCGCCAATCCAGACAAAATACGTCCAAGTCGTCCCGCCATCTCCTTTTCGGTCTGCCTCCACTCCGGCTAGCACCATCTATGGTGTTCCGTGGGTCCCACTCCGTAACCATTTTGGCCCACCTTTCAGGGTGCATGCGGCAGACATGTCCAGCCCAGTCCCACTTAAGCTTAGCGGTCTTGACACCTACATCTACAACTCTAGTTCTGAAGCGCAGAAAGTAATATTTATTTGGTAAATTATTAAAACAACTATCTAGAGTCAAACTAACATAAACTAAAATGTTACTAAATTTTATAATCTCCCATTTAATTGAAATCATAGATAAAACATTATGTGGGTGTATTTATTATTATAAAGTAATTAATGCGGGGTTTCATTCGGACCATTCATTTTAATGATACGGTGTTGTTATGGTTGTTAAGCATATTGGATAATATGACGTACTTACCAGTTAACAGAGGTCATAGACCTTTGGTGAGTGGTGAAAAATTACTTGATAGGTATAAGGAGATTTTTTTCGAACAGTTTGCGAATTACTAACATAGAAATATATATGATTTTAATAGTTAATATTTTAATGTAAATGACGAAGTTAAATAGTTTGAAACGGTATATTATAATTTTTATTGGTAGTTGGTTAGTACCTTTTAAAAGGGTTTTTTTTTGTAATAAGTACATATTGTTTCTTAGTAATTTGATTTTATGGTTAATAGGAAAATATAAATGCATAAAGTAAGAGTTAAAAGGCTATCTTCAGGCAAAAAAAAAGTGTAGGCAATTAGGCAAAAACGCTTGACGCCATGTCTATAATTTTCGGTACAAAATAGTCTGCCGTTTGCGGAGGAGGGGCACATCAAATGTATACGTAACGTAAACATAGCCATGTCAGATAAACGTCAGTCCATACATGTGGTTGACATGTCGTTGACCATTGGCCGCCTATTTTTGACAGAGGGGAACGCCTGTTAATGACTACTCCATTTGGTTATATTCTCTAAGCAAAAACGTTTCGTCTCTTTTATTGTAAACAAGATGGATTGGTCAAGATTATTGTGAAAAAGGCATTTGTCCACAGGTTTTTTTTGTAAAACTTAATATTTTTATAACACTCTTACAACAAGACAGTTGTTTGTGCTATCATTTTAAATTATTCAAAGTCAATAGAAGATACATCTATGAAGTTTCGCTTTGTTATCACTAAAATTATCTATTTGAAAAATTGAACCGCATCAATTGTGGGTCAGTCAAGAGCCAAAGGGCTCAGAGTTAATTGTCCGGTACTTCTTAGATTGTTGTGGTTTATCAATGTAGGTACCTACATTAATGAGGATACTTCGATACAGACAGCCAGATCAAAAATATCTGTACACGACATTATAATACCTAGGCATGAGAGAATGAGGCTGGTAAAACAGCACAATAGTTATGAAAAATTATTTAAAAAAACTCATGTTCAATTGTAGCTTATTTATGTGCCTGCTACATAATGAAAGGCATTTAAATACGAGTATGGGTTATAAAAAAATGGCTGCTATTTAACTGATCACCAGATTTAGTAAAATTTAATACCAAAAAAATCTATTTTACCACCCTAAAATCATGAATGATCACCAAAATTATAACACCATTTTAATGTGAAATGATTACCAATTTTATTACATTTTACTATCCTTTTAAAGGAAATGACACCAAACTAATCATTATTAACCCAAAAATAGTTCATGATTACCAAATTTCAAACCCCATTTTAATGTGAAATGATAACCAAATTTTTACATCTTGCTATCCTATTAAAGAAAATGACACCAAAATAATCATTGTAAACCCAAAAATAGTAAATGACCACCAAAATAAGAACTCCATTTTAATGTAAAATGATAACCAAATTTTTAAATCTTGCTATCCTACTAAAGCAAATGACTCCAAAATAATCATTGTAAACGCAAAAATAGTAAATGATCACAATAAATTTAACCACATTTTAATTAAAAATGTGCAAATATTTAATAATATATCGTTATCCTATTAAATTAATTAATCCACTTCGTCACCTTTTTCTAGTAGCATTTTATTTCTGTAACAGTCGCAGTTCTAACCTAACCTAACCCACTTTTCTAGTAGCATTTTGTTTCTGTAAGGGTCGCAGTTCAAACCTAACCTAACCCACTTTTCTAGTAGCATTTCTTTTCTGCAAGGGTCGCAGTTCAAACCTAACCTAACCCACTTTTCTAGTAGCATTTCGTTTCTGTATGGGTCGCAGTTCAAACCTAACCTAACCCACTTTTCTAGTAGCATTTCTTTTCTGTAAGGGTCGCAGTTCAAACCTAACCTAACCCACTTTTCTAGTAGCGTTTCGTATCTGTATGGGTAGCAGTTGAAACTAAACCTAACCTACTTTTCTAGTACATTTCGTTTCTGTAAGGGTCGCAGTGCTAACCTAACCTAACCCACTTAACTGATAGCAGTGTAACTTACTTTTCTAGTAGCATAACGAAATGCTACTAGAAAAGTAGATTAGATTAGGTAGGTAATGGTAGGTATACTAGGTATGCGGTGCGGGCTACGGGGGGTTGAGCGGGAGGGGCTAGTAATTTTGGCATCAGTTTACTTTATGTGGTAATATGTATACATTTTTTGGTAATCATAGTGGTTTATTTAGGTGAAAATATCGCATTAATTTGGTCTTCAAGATTTGGTGATCATTAATGATTTTTGGTGATCATTCAATATATTTGGTATTTGAATACAATTTGAAGTGCAGTCGTAATTAAAATGGTGGTACTTTTGTATTTTTAGGCCTTATTTTTTTGGTGTTCAGTAATTTTTTTTGGTAAGCATGATTTTTTTATTTAGGGTACCAAAGTATTTTTTGGTGGTCATTATATTTGTAGCCTAAAAAAATCACAAGAGTGTTTAAATTATTACTGATGTATAGGCCCCGTGCCTGTACTATAGGGGGCAGCATAGGAACCGTCAGAGTTTTGGCGCGAGGCGTAAATGTGTCATTTATGCTTCCGATGTAGCCCACAAGGTGGCCGAACCTACTATGCACAAGGAATCGTACCGACGAGAACGGTAGATGGTAGCACTAGCTTTGGCAATGTACATGTGCACATATGTTTCCGATTCAGGCCACAAGATGGCAGACCCTCCAACGCGTACGGTCCCTATAGTATGTTACATAAACTGTTATTAATAAGTTCTCTATGATTTGTTTAGGAACCGAATGTTACGACTACGACCGTTTCACCGCATCGTTTAACATTGACATTTCGTTACCATTAAGGGGCCCACTGATTAACAGTCCGCCGGACGGTATCGGCCTGTCAGTTAGAACAAAATTTCCGAACAACTGACAGACCGATACCGTCCGGCGGACTATTAATCAGTGGGCCCCTTAAGAAAGACCAAACAAATGTTTAATTTATGTAAGATATTTACATAAATTAATTATGAACTCAAATATACAATCATCACATTTCTCAGAATAAATGCCTCATTTCATATTCGTATAATCATCAATATGACTCGGAAACGATTAAGATTCCAAATGACATGGAATCATCGCAAAAAAACGCTGTCATGCATTATGTCAAGACGCCTTGGAAGCAAAAATAAGATGGACAAAAGACTGGCGTTAGTTTCCTAGCAGTGACAGCGTGCGTGAATGAGATGACATGACTACATGAGTTTTTCGAAACTTATGTACAATTTACCAGTCGCCTTTCGGTGAAACAAGGCCTAGTTTCTCCTCTGGGTTGGAAAGTCAAATGGCCGGCAGTCGCTTTTGTAAAAACTCTAAGGGCTCATTTAGACGGTGCGAGAACTCACATGCTAGTTTCATTACATTGCGTTATTTGATCGGTCGGCTGAATTGATGTAACCTCAATGGTCCGCAATGTTACTAAAATCGCATGCGAATTTGCGCGCCATCTATAAATGAGCTCTAATTCTCGGGATTAGTTACCAAGCGGTTCCAGGCTCCCATGAGCCGTGGCGAAAAGCCAAGATAATGCGAGGAAGATGATGGATAAAATACTGATTTTGACAGTTTTCGATGTCAATGTCATATCTATCCAGTAACAGTTTTCAATAAAAAAAAAACAACGGGTTGCACTCCGGAAGTGCCGACAGAAGTGAAAACTCAATGACTAGTCCAAAGTGTCTGCGGCACTATGTATAATTGACCCATACCCATCCTCCTTTCTATTGAAAAACTTTAGTTCCGAAATTGCTGGCCAGTGAGCTTAAGTTTGTAGCGTTAATTGTTTAAAATTCGAATAGAAATTGTAAAGTTACCTTGCAGACCTCGCATCTAAATATATTTGGTCATGATATTTTGAGTTTTATTTACCAGTACTAGAGAGACGGGAAATACCTCAGCCACCTACGTTTCGCAGACGATTTAGTCCTTCTGTCAGAATCTAGATTGCAACTTCAACACATGATTCAATCGCTGAACACCATCAGCAAACAAACTGGACTCGAGATGAATTTTACAAAAACAATGGTCATGACAAATAGCGACAAAATAGATATAACAGTTGATAACGAATTACTTGCTTACACGGATTACTACACTTACCTTGGCAAACAAATAGGCTTTTCAAGAGACTACAACGACTTGGAAATCGGACGACGGATACAAAACACCTGGAATAAGTATTGGAGTCTCAAAGAAATATTCAAAAGCACTTTGCCGATAAATACAAAAACAAGAGTCTTCACGTCATGCCTTTAACATATGCTTGCCAAACTTGGAAATTTACCACAAGCTTAAAGAGAAAAGTAATAATATATCTTGTCAAAGGGGAATAGAGCGCAGCATGTTAAACATAAAGAAAATGCAAAAAATACGCCATACAAAAATACGTGACGTAACAAAAGCTACTGACGCTCTAACCTTTGCTCGAAGGCAAAAATGGAAATGGGCGGGGCACGTAGCACGCCTGCAAGACGACAGGTGGACCAGAAGAGTAACTTCTTGGAAGGGCCCAATTTAAATAGGAAAGCGTCGTAAGGCACGACCTCATACGAGATGGGAAGATGACGTCGTCAGAACCGCTGGACCTTCGTGGCTACAGGTGGCCCAAGACAGAGAGAGATGGAACCGTTGGGAGGAGGCCTATACCCAAACAGGGGTTCTTGCAACAGAACCATAGAAAGAAAAAAATAATAATATGTACCAAATTCTTAGAATTAGCATTACTTTTAACACTTATCATTATTTTTATAAAGTTAGATTATTAATTATTATATAGAAGTTAAAATATAAACAAGAAAAAATAAAACATACTAAAAAATTAGGAAATTGTAACACTTAGGTTAAGATGAAAACTGTAATCTTCAAATGCAAGCAAGAAATAAAAGGCTTTTTTATTATTTTATTTTATTTTTATTTTATTTATACTAGAGTTCACTTTTATTTGCCATTTCATCAAGATGTAGCTTTATTGAATTAAGGAGTGATATGCAGTTAGAATGTAACTGTGAGATCCTCGTATTTCAGCCCGTACAGGATTAGAACTTTGAGCTTTATTGCTGAATATAAAAGGCCAGTTTTAAATAATTGACCTGATTATGATACGTTATGACTAAAGTTCTTTGGTGAATAACATTGTCCGTGACACATGACGTCAGCGTTACGTTACGCGTTACGTTACGCGTTACGCTGCGAGTTTATCATTTTTACCCCACCTCAAAAAGTGCTCAGCGCCGCTAAAGAAGTTTTCACTTCAAAAACACCTTAGCTCTAATCCGTACCTATTACAATCGTTTAAATCTCGCGGAAGCAGATGGTAATGGTATAAAAAAGCCGCCATGTCAAAACGCCTTGACTATGAGGCCTACGGGGTCACGGTCTGTAATGACATGTGACCATGGATCTACGTTTAGATACGTGTAGATTTGAACACGAACAATAGATACATTCTTGCGATAAAAGGTTGCATTCGGACGGCTGCAACTAGACTGATAACCATAGGTATACCTATAGGAAAAACACTTACTCGTTCACACGATTCTATTGTAAGAAAAGCAAGAACTTCAGAATTCAAATATACTTAATGATGTAATTGCTGATAATTATTTACTCTCATTTTATATACCATATTTAAACAAGGTTTTATTTTATGACCTGCATTAATTTTCCTTTTTCCGGTTTCTTTTTATAAAAATACATTATGTCAAATTGTCAATGCACCTAATATTATGAATACATTTTTATAAACCAATATTTAAAAAAAATTTAGAACCCAATTTTTCTTTTCCCACATTGAAGGTCATTTTTACCGACAAGGAACTGGTTTTTAAATTTATGTAAGTATGTTCGAATACTTAACTGAAAGCGTGATATTAAAAATTAATAATTTATAACACTTGGACTAAATATATCAAAAATCCCATCTCGTAACATCATAGACTACCAAATAATGACTTAATCAAGGCAACGCGATCATGGAAAAAACTAAACCGGTTGCGATGGGAATTTAGCGAATATGAGGCTACAAAAAACATATCCTGGTTTAGGAGAAATATAAAACGATGATTTAGTTACTTGAGACGATGACAGCTGTCAAGTTTTGATAAGATAAGTACCTGAAACAAATAAAAAAATGTAATTAGTTTTTTGTACCTAAAAGTAATAATTTTTAATGTTTAACATTATACAGCCATTCTAATAATAAAATTACTTTATTTTGCAAAAAAAGTCAGCATTGTGTACCTATGTGACATCCCCAAAGTCTATGAATGAATGAATGAATGAATGAATGAATGAATGAATGATTATCGCGTACCATTATGGGCACCGTTTTCCACCGATATACCTACTGTTTATGTACAAAAAACGATATCTTTAGTGAAAATATACCATATACCATTCAGGTAAAAATACGATAAACCCCATCATTTGTCTTTCGCTTTAAACAACAAATAATTCTAAAACATAATGTAGGTATTTATACGAACAGTCTAAAAATAATGCATTTTGCTAGAAACTGCACTCTACGCTAAATGCATAGTGCATTTAAGCTGCACTCGGTTTCAGTGAGACGAATTTCCTCTGAACATCCAAATATGTATTCCTTTTGCACGCATGCATTTAAGTCGCTTGCAAGGACCATTGTTTAGCTAACAGTATGGGCCAACATATTCAGATACAAAAAAATAAATAAAAAGAAATGGTGGTTACAATCAACATAGTAAAAACATCCAAAGAGTAGAAGGAAGTTTATCATCTAGATATATTCCTGTACACTTTCATAAGTATGTACCAATACCAAAGTAAAGCATAGCGTATCTCGGTCGCATGCGGCACGGCGTTGCCACCCGAGTGCCACTCTTGACATATCGACGACGCTCGAGTGTTGGCTAGTGTGCCGTTCACAAGCTAGGGTTGTCACGTAAGATATTATTTTGATAAGCTATCATAACAGACGCAGTTCTACAATGCCTCATAATAAAATTAGAAAATACACTAAGCGTGGGCACTCACCGCGCATTCACTGAATCTGGACCTCAATCTGGCGGGAAACGCGCAAGACCAAGCAAAGGGTGAGCTCTTGTATCGAAGTCAAAAACTGATTTTGGTTCATTGTGCCAACCCAGTTAGTTACTTAGGTAGTTCTTAAGGCGTCCGCTAGCTAGCTAGCTAGGAGTAGGTGAGCAGGGTAACGAAAAATAATAATGACCAACGCTAACTGGCGCGACCGCGCGCGGCGGAACTTACACCCGTCCGCACCCGCACCCTAAATACTTACTCATGTGATTGTAAAGTGACAACCCTATAGTATCGTACGGTAGTATGCAATGTTTACGTGTTTGTATTTGTACTCGGTTCCAAAGGACTTGTTAATTATATTTGTTCGTTTGGCCGTGGTTACCGCTCTTCGTTTAGGTTAGGGTAATTAGAATATCTAGTCGCAGTTCAAATAAAATGTTAATTAAAATGCTGAAAGAGGTATGCGGGTACAAAAACAGCAGTGCTGTGATTTTAACTTAAATTTTAACTAAACAATTCAATGTTTGTTTTAAAATGTTTACAAAAATAAACTAGGATGAATAAATTCGGTATGGCCGCCGGTCGCAAATATTCCAATTGTATCTGACAAAATAAAAGTGCGCAGATGTTTCGGCCACAGTCCTATTTCTAGAATAAATACACAAGTTCAAAAAAAGTTTTTGTGTCTGTATATTGACTCAAAACTTTGTGAACTACCTAAATGATCAGACGTAAATGAATGTACGTATTCTATTCTATTCTATTCTAAATGTCCTACCTACTGTGAATAATTCTGACAGTATATTATTAAAAGTCTAGTTGTATGTTACTTTAAGCGTCATGGTAACACTTGACTCCAAAGGATTCAATACATTCCAAATATGGGGTCTAACACCATAATCAAATACGTAAGTATAGGTAGCCGTGACCTCTTGGAAGTCGTCAAAGTAGCCAGCAGAGATGCTTCAAAATTATTAACTGACTTATAAAATAAGATATTTTTGATCGCAATTTTTTAAATTAAATGTGCTTGTGTGCAAATTGATCAAGAGTGAAGACCAAAAATATTTATTCAGGGATAATTTTACAGCAATACAGTTAGCGAAAATGCGCTGTAAAATATTATAGTAAAGCTATAAGTAATAATTATATGATGAAAATTACAAAAATTAAGCTATAGTGATGACTGATGACGACCATGTTGATTCACAAAAAGTGTGGATGCTAAGCACGAATAATTTCGTACATTGACACGCCATTACCTTTCTCTATCTCAGACGCATAATACATAATTATGTATTATGCTTTCCTGCTAGCACAGTGGCGACGAGACGGCTCTCGTTTTTAACCGGCCGGCGCACATGAGCGGGAGCGTGCGATAGAGATAGGAACAGGCGGGTCAATTTACGAGATTCTTCGTGCTTAGCGTCCTTAGTTTACATAACTCCGTGATGAAGCACCCTCCTTTCTATACTCCTATATCCTCCTGTATCCTGTGTCTGGGTTTTGTAATTGTAATACGTATAGGAAGTAGGGCCATATATGATTATAATGGCATTGTAAACAGTTTTGTAAATACGGCTTTTTTTTGTTGAAGATTATAACCAAACAATCAATAGTATTCTCAGTATAATGCGCGTTACGGTGGCAGTACCCGTTCCCGATTCAAATTTAAACAAATCGAACATGGCGTCTGTTTAGTTTCCACATTTCTCACGGCACTCGGACGGGCGAGTGGGTGTGACTGATGGCTACTCGACTTGACGAGCTTAGTACTTGACCGATTTAGTGCTACTTTTACTTTTGTGTATTGTGACGATGGAGGACGTTGACAGGCTATTTGTAAGCTATTTAAGAGTATCTAGTAAAGAGACTGACAGAAGTGTAATTTAAGCACAGAAAGGAAAAGGAAGGGAAAACAACAGAAAGTCTTCTGTTGTTTAATTTCGCCCAGCTTAAAACTACCACACATTCATCACACACATTGTAATACTCATGGCAAAATTTATATAAGTTGGAATGTGATATTGAAAATAATTTTGCTTAGATTTGTATAGTAAAAATATACGTACTATATGTATGTATTCATAGATTAAATCCAGAATAATAAATATGTAAACATTTTATTTATAACTTTATAATTAATGTATATATAATATAATGTATATTAAGATAGTTTGTATTTCTCTATGTAAATCATAATAACAGATAATGTAGCGTAAGCAAGAACTGTTCGTTTCAATCAAATTGCTTACATATTTCGACGTAACATATTTTTTTATAACTTCAACTAAAAGGTACTCACAGCCGCACTTTTAACATCATTCCAATAGGTACAGAAATAATATTAATGTACATTAAAAGTAGCTTAAATGTGAAATATGGAACTCCCGTTCACGCGGCCATTGACTCTTTGTTTTTCTTTGTACCATCGTCCACTCTGTTTATTGATAATTCGTAAACCTTATTTAAAAGACTTAAGGTGCATTTGTGGTTAGTCAATACCCAATAGAGTTGAACTAAGTACGCGGCGGAAATCCGTTTCAATCCAATAGAGCAAGTCTTCACGCTGTAAACAATAACAAAACTACTTGCTTTTTTATTTCACTTCGGCACTTTCTAGTCTGAGGCTTGGCTTTGGGAAATAAATTGCGTAAGAAACGGGACGCGCTAAAGCGACGTACATTTTCCGGTAGTATTTTAATGACAACATATCATAATGTGTCCATTTGTGCAATACGTGGGTTTCTTATGCAAAAATTACGTTTTATATTATGAAATAACACAAGCAATATTAGCTATATCTTCATGCAAACACAAGTTTCCTTGAGCTTTTCTAAATGGTGGCATTGTGATATATCCTACTAATATGAATACCTACTGCAGTACAACAAATGTAATTCACTGAACACGTATAATTTGATAACTTTTTATTTAAAAAATCAATTTCCGGTAACAACCTGTATAAAAAAATATTATTCACAAATTTCACTAAAAACCACTGATTTGATCGTTTTAAACTAATTGTCTGCGTTCCGCATAGGTGGTAAACATGAAAGGTAAAAAAAGGAATACGGCTAAGAATTTAGCTGGAAAGGAAAAAAAAAATATTAATGTGGCGAATATTATGGACGATGATGGTTGACAAGTTGGCGAATGATACCTAAATTTTGAGCCGCTTGTTTATACCGCCCGTCAAACGAGGCTTTTTGAATTTTGAGGATTTGTAAGAAGAAGAAGAAGAGGTATGCGGATCACAGATATTATCAAATGGCGAAACAAAAATATGGCACAAAAATACAAAACAAATAATTAGGTGGTTATAAAAATCAGAATTGGAAAACTAACGCTAAAATTTTCAAATATTTCGGTCTTGAAGTACAGGGGGAAAAAAGGTAAATGGGACAAATGTGGAGGCACACGCAAGGGTGTCGGCAGCCGGTAGGAAATTTACTTGTACAGCACAAATGGCGCACAAGATGGGAGGCACACGCAAGGGTGCCGGCAGCCGGTAGGAAATTTACTTGTACAGCACAGATGGCGCACAAGGTGGTGTCTTCAAGCAGGCCGACGAGGTAAGCCACTCGCTTCCTGGCGAGCGCGTATGGCAGCGGACCGGACGACAAAGATGAGGTTTCTTCACTCCACCAGTGCTTAGCGCCGACCTACGCACAGCTTTGGTGGCCAGCAGTTTACGAGGAGCCACTCCTCTCCGGACGCCGACTCACGCACGGCTTAGGTGGCCAGCGGTCTACGAGGAGACTTTCCTCTCGTCGATTAACGTGCACTTTCGACACTTCGTATTAATTATCAGACTGATTAAACGTTAAACGTAACAAATCTAGTCTAAAAAACAGCCCGGATCACCAACGACTTTTTGACACGAAATCCACAAACCATCTGCCAAAAAACAAATTCAATCGTTTCTTTCTCGAATATTCTTCGAACAAAATTTGAATTCAAAATAATCGCAAATATGCATTTTAATTTTTTACAAACGGCCTGTAGCGTTTCGCTACACTACCTATTATGTTTGTTACTCAATAACACAAATACAGGTAAGTAAAAGAAAATAGATGAAAATTGACTCGCTAGGTTTAAACTCACATATTAGGTATTATACTTTTCATAAGACATACGATACTTTTCATCCCGAAATTTCTCCGGTAAGGGGGTAAAAATAAATGGCTGTTAAACGCACTACTACGAGAGTACCTAATACTATTAGGTTATAATTATAATAAGTAGATAGATAGATAGAATACTCATTATTCTATTATTCTTTATTTTTATAATGGAACACTTTAAAGGTGTTTACGCGTACTAAGTCACTAGTATATATATATTATTCTAATATGTATTTTATAAACGAAAGGCTAGTCAAAGTTTGATAAACTTTTCCAAGCCGCTCAACTAGCCCTTGAGGCCTTCATTGAGGTAACGGGACCGCCCACAGTAACCTGCTTGATGACACTATTGTTTTACAATGATTACCATTATGTTTGATGCTCGAACAAAAGTAGGAGATGACTTGGAGTTTCCGATTGGGAATGGATCTAATTTTCTTAACAATGTGATCTTTTCGTCGCACTTAATCTTAGTATTGTATCATTTTAAACTGACGTGCTTTAAATTGCATGAAACTTAGGATGAGCATTTACGTAACACCTACATGTTACGTGTTTTAGTTGCTAAAAATTGTGATACAAAGAAAATAGAGTGAGTAGAAGTTTTGTATGAAAAAACAAAAACTTCTAAGTACTCGTTTGTAATGCTTGCCGGTTATTTGATAAGCTCCTATTGGACGTGAGATTAATCGAACGATATATTTGTGAACGGATTGAATGGATGCCATGGGCCTTCATTCAAATGCAGCTATTTGAATGAGCTATATCGCGGTGATATCACAAACGGTTGCTACTACTTCCTCTGCCACAGGCTAAACAAAATAAAGTCATATGTTATTAGGGGATAACGTTCAAATGTGTCGTAGGTAGAAGGCACATTGTAAGTTTTGTGTTTTCCTCCAAAGACCTATGTACCTACGTACTGTACGTTTATTATTATTTATTTATTTAAAAAGTTGAATCAGGCTAAAGTAAAGTTAACCTTCAATTCTGTAGTTGCGCAAACGCATTCATCCAGGTGGACCGGTATAGTGTGGACTCGAACCTGCTAACGGCCACAACGCCTACGTCCTCACGTACTCGCTTTATCAATGAAGATGCTTGCGCTTACTATTTGTTCGCGAGTTTTGTACTTCTTTACACACATAACAGCTTAACGTTGTGAATGAATGAATTGCACACGCGGGTAAAAATATGGTTAGGGAAGAATATTACTATAGGTACCTACTTTACTAGTAATATTGTCAAGTACATTGATTTATATATATGTATAAAATTTCGCAGCAAGGTGCGAACACATCCCCACCAAGACTAAAACATGATAAGATAAAAAAAAAATTAGTTTATTCAAGCGGGCGGGGCGGCGGAATGCGCCGAAATTTTAAAACGTAAAAATATAAGAGCCTCGGTAGCGAGTACCATTTTGTACCATTTGGAGTTGAAACTCTAGATCCATGGGGTCCCAGCGCGCATAAGTTGTTTGCAGAAATCGCGAAGCGTCTGGTTGACGTAACTGGTGACCGAAGGGCTGGCGGCTACCTCGCACAACGTATCAGCATTGCGATACAGCGCGGAAATGCCGCCAGCTTCCTTGGTACAATGCCTCAGGGGCCTATTTTAGATTTAAGCTATTTAATAATTTCGTTAAGTAGTGCCACTGTATATATATTGTATGTAAATAAATGATTAAAAAAAAAGTTTATTCAAGTAGGCATATTACAATGCGCTTGTGAACGTCAAATAAAGCTATACCGGCTCCAACCCTACACCTCTGCCTCGAAAAGATTTAAATCCCCCAAAAAAACAAACAAAAATCAAATTCTTTGGCTGTACGTTCCAAGGTGACAAAATTCATATATACTATATGTAGAAGATTCATTCATTTATAATACTAAGTATTAACTCACAATAATGGAAGTAAAAATAGAGCCTTAAAAGTATATAAAGTTTCACATAGTTTCGAGTTCCCATAGTAAAGCCCCCAGATTTTATCAGAAGAAAATCACGTATATAATGTAGTTACGAAACATAATTTAGCATTTATAACAAGTGTGGCACGTGGGCGTCGCGCCGATGATACTCCGTAGATAACTGCATTCTATTTTATTTAAATTGATTTTATGACCTTGTCCCAATAGAAAGTTGACAAAAAAGATAACGATATTATAACTCAATACATTGACAACGTAGGGACAGCTGCACTAAACCGTATGAAAAAGTTAAAAATAAATTGTATGGAAAATTTTATCACTTAGAGAAAAGCAAAAAAAAATACTAATTTTGAAATTAGGTACTGTACGTGCTGTAAACCTGTTATTAATCTTTTTTTTTGCCGTTCCTCTAAATTTGTCCATGAGTATAGTATCTACTCTGCAGAGTTCCGTTAGTCAGTCTGTCAATGCGTGGTGCAACCCGCACTAACTCTCTTTATACAACCTAATAAAGTGTAACGCAAATAAATGTCCATCATCATATTCTTCGCGTTGTCCCGGCATTTTGCCACGGCTCATACGAGCCTGGGGTCCGCTTGGCATCTAATCCCAAGAATTGGCGTAGGCACAATTTTTTACGAAAGCGACTGCCATCTGACCTTCCAACCCAGAGGGTAGACTAGGCCTTATTCGGATAAGTCCGGTTTCCTCACAATGTTTTTCTTCACCGAAAAGCGACTGGTAAATATCAAATGATATTTCGTACTTAAGTTCCGAAAAACTCATCTGTACGAGCCGGGGTTTGAACCCACGACCTCCTTGTAAGTCGCATGCTCTCACCGCTAGGCCACCAGCGCTTCCCAATACTTGATACTGTCCCAATAGTTAACAATCTTAATTCTTAACAACAGAGGCACTAAACAGGGATTCAACCATTGAAATTTAGGAATGTTTTACTAAGAGGTGTGGCTTCAAATAGTGCCTTAAGGTTTTAATTTCACCTGCCATCAGACAAACCCACGCATGTCTATCGGAATGATAAGAATCCAAGAGAAAGCACTTTGACTTGAAGGCAAACAATACAACCACAAAAACTATTAAGGAAGACATTCTGCCTTATGCGCCCTTCCCACCTGCCAAAAAGAAAGTATCATCAGAAAAAGAGAAGCAAAAAAATTTGGCTCGCACGAAACTACTAATGATGGTAATCTTGTTAAGTGTGCGGGAAAGAAAGGTGAAATAGAGATTTGTAAGGGCATGAGCGGGATGGAGGAAGTTTTGCAATTTGGGAAAAGCAATTCAGGCTTTTATTTGGTTTTGTAAGGGATTTTGTAGCTCTTGTTTTTGGGTCGCTATCTTAAGAATCCATAAATCGTGCTGAATTTTACTCTGTTAATAAGTACCTATTTTAAGGAACTTACTAACATACAACGACACGCGAAATATCAACATACATAAGCCGTTTGTTTAGGCTATAGGATTTGCCAAATAAATAGACAATATTCTATGTACAGCTACATTAACAGAAATAAAAAAATCTTTACTGTTTCCGTTTTGTTATGGTACTTAGTTGGAATCTAAAATATGTCTAAAAATATGAAAATACACATCTAGAAAATACCGATTATTTAAAAAACAAATGTTCAAATCAAATCATCAAAATTAATATAAAAAGCTTTGTACACGAACAGTTTAACTACTTACATTTACACGATAAAGAACTTAACTAGATACTTTTACAATCATTTTGTACTTGATCTTTAAATCTCTTAAATTTTCAACCTTGTACCATAATCAATATAATCTCATAGAACTTACGACACTTTCAGTTACCGCCTTAAAGTCTAATTTAGCCTAACTTTAAACGGCTTTACTCATTTTAAAATACTTGTAATTTGATGCTTTCGATCTGCTGTTAAGTATAGATCTTGATCACTAATGATAGATATTGATGGAGTGCCCATATCAGATGGTGTTCATGACCATGTTAGCAATATGATATTATCTGACAAGATGATAATAATATGATAGTATTGCTCAATAGGTCACTTCCATGTTTGAATTCCGTTAATTTATTGACCGTAATAATTTATTGGGTCACGATATGGTTATAAATAATTTAAGATTCCGATTTAAATTAATTTTAATCTTAATCTAATAATACGATTGTTATTTATGACGCAAATAAATGTTTTAAATTTAAATTGATAAGGATATGCAAGCGGTGCATAATAAAAATCATAAGTAAATAAAATACTTTAATTTACCAGAAACATACAAGAGATAAGTTCGCCTTTCTACTCTGTTCCATAATATTGGTATCTTCGTGTACTTTACAGTAAAAACTTAATACTTACATAAAATACTTACTTTCAACTTAATTAAACTGAAATAACACTAGCTATAATTTAAAGCAGTTTCATTTAGTTGTTTGAACTGGACGCCTGACGTAAATGAATAGCAATCCATTTTCATCGTGAGTTTACAAATAGTTTTTTAACAGGATTTAACTCCCCACTATTTTAGGTAATTCTTATTTATGTATGTATAAGTTACACATAATATCTACATTAATAGGTACCTGAATCGTGGCTACTTAATGTATAAGTTTGTATAAAGTATATTATGTTAGTAAAAGTACCTACTCATTTTAATTTTCAGAAATAATTGCATTACTTATGCTTATTTTATTTTTAATAAGAAATTTTAAAATAAAGGTAGCAAGAAAATTAACTGCAACAAAATAAATTGAATTGCAAGTGGTAATATTACTCAGTAATCGCATACATTTGATTAATTAATATAATATATGTCATGACAACTGCCTAATTGATCGATAACATATGTTCTTGCCTAACGCTTGTCATATTAGCATTTGGTAATTATCACATGCACTTAAGCAAATGTTGAGTATTAATTAGTTAAAACTATATCGCACAAATCAAATGTGTTGCAAAACTCGTATTTTATACTAGGTACTTAATGCGTTCTATTATTATTTATCTACGTTACAGTATGTTGTATAATGTAGCTATTTTATATGTAAGTCAACTAATCGACAATGCTTGAGCAACTTACAGGCTAGAATGATCGATCAGATAAAAACAACACGTGTCATTATACGTCTCATTAGCTTAATGCGGCCAATATTAATTATACACTATTAGTGAGAGCAAAGATTTATTGACTGTTTAAGACGTTTAAAGTCTAAGAAAAAATCCTGCCATCAATTTCAACAGCTGAAAATGGCACTTTATGGCGATATATTTTGTAGTACATAATTGAATTCTGACGTGACTGTCTGTATTCCAGAAAAATAGGCTCAACGACTAGCTGCAAATGTCCTCTATTAGAACAAGTCTCCAAGCAAAAGATATCTAGTTCTCTTAATTTGGTCAGTATTATTTTCATTGTCTTGTTTTTTGTCCCCAAAAAATGTGACGGAGTGGAGCTTTTTGTATGAGATGAAATTTAGTTCTTAATTTTTCTCGTGTAAAATATAATCTACAAGCTAGAAAGACATGGAATAGCACTCGACTTTTTTATTTAGTTTATAGAAGACACATATACAAGTGTGACAGAGTGGTCAGAATTAAGACAGCGAAAATAATTTTGACCCAATTGACAACCGTTTTAATTGGGATGCTCATATTGATCTCGTATATAGTAAGTTAAAGGCAGTTATGGCAAAAATGTATATCTTAATAGAATCGACGATATTCGAATCCGAATATATTTAATGAATTGTCAGTTTACAGTGTGGATTATGGTATGGCGCCATAATCTTTATTTTGTTCTTTAATTATTGGCAACCAGAGTTACCACAATTATGCATTTACGTCTGTACAGGGCACATTAACTGTCAAATGGCTCATTAGCTGTCAAATACGAAACACGATTTATGCACTTTACACATCTAATACGATCAATGCATCTTTGGTAAGAGAGAGCAATATTATATTAATTTATTAATACATACTGGTCACTTAATATTTATGACACGTGTGACGAAAGAGATCCGTTAAAATAGAAAAGTGGCTAAGTGGTTTAAAACTAGTTTTTAGAATGTAAACATTAAGTGACATTTCGAAGGTGATTGTAATGTTTAATTGTAATAGACACTTGGCTATTTATCAGTGGCGGCCGTCATATCAATTAATATATTAATCCAATGACATGCCATAGCTAATTTAACTGAGAGCATTTTTATATTGTTGTATCCGTTATCGGATGTCGGAGAAAAACTGTGGCATCAAGTCCTTGTTGTTTGGTTTAAGGTTATTTTTTGAACAACAACCATTTAAACAAATAAATATAAAAAAAATCATTTTTAAGATTTTTACTTCTGTGTGTGATCGATCGAACATTGAGAAAACGCTCTTAGGCCGAAGCTACATCGTATTTTGGTACCTACCGAGATACTATAGGCGGTTTATCACTGGCGGAAACTTCTCCAGTTTCCACTTTTTTGTGTTTCGTTTCCGTTTCTTATCAATTTTGGCAAGTGTTCAATAAGAGAAAAAAATACATCAATACGACATTGCTAACTTTCTTCCCGACCAAAATTCTATTTAAATATATTTTTGTCTCATCCCACATCGTTAGGTAACTATTTACTTAAACCATCAATAAATTACGAATTTTCCTATTCTACTTGCCATGCAAATTTGATCTCTCCTCGTTAACATATAGGGTGTATATTGGTTGGTCGAGTCCTTAATCCACCGCTCATTGAAATCCTAACGACCTCAATAAATGAAGGGAAAGAGGCTTGAGGGAGTCAAGTGCGTTGACAGTGGAGGTCTTGTGGTCCGTAGAATATAGGTAATCTTGAAAATATAGGACACAAATGAAGCAAAAACATTTTTGAAGTAGGTAAGTTCACCTAGCTCCAAAGGGTGATTGCTAATATTTTTGTACAAAACATTTTAAATATTTTTAAGCTTATAAATATTAGCTTAATTAATTTGGAAATAAAAAAAGGATAATATTTTTAAATGGAAAATTAAATTTCCACTGCGACACGCACATAAATATAAAATTCAATTATTAAAATTGTGACTCCATCCAAGAAATTCCAAAACTTAGATCTGAAATAAAGAGCTTCTTGTACAAAAATAGTATACATCACTATGCATGCAGGTAAACTACATGCATGATACAAGCAGTTTACCTACATGCAACCTGCTTTCATAATATATGCTACATACTACTAGAGATATAGACAGCCATGCTCAAACTGTAGAGCGGAGCTGAAATGTTCACGTGAACGCGACCGAAGGCAACGGAATGCGTCTCAAATTCTCAACCTGTGCATTCTTACCGCGCTCACTACAACCACACTGGGGCCTATTCGGAAACAAGGTTTGTATACCAATATCATAGCGATTTAATGTGAATGAAACGGCAAACTTACAAATTGTGACTATTCGCCGATAAATGGCTTATCATTGCCAGCAACTGACACATAATCCAACAGATTATAGTTAGCTGATTTATTTTACTTCAAGATAGCATCTATTGTTACATTTGAAGACCATGTACAACTTTGAACTCTGGTCTCAACAGGGAAAGCTTAAATTAAAACCTTAATTAATAATAAATAGAAGTACTTATGTAAAATTCGACTGTAATTAATAACTGCACACAAATCATAAATATGTAATACAAAACAAAATTAGATAATATCTTATAAAATCCACGATATACAAACGTTCGCTAGTCGTAGAAATAAAAAGCGACATCTACCGGGAAATTGAGTGAACTGTTTGTACAATTAGCTATCGGAGATATTGCTAGGATTCTATGCTTCTTAAATAACGCAGTTGTTATGCAAATTTAATCAATGTGCAGTCGGTTCCCTAAGATAACTACTTTTCTATACAATTACAATGGCGACGGGCGTCTAAAGTACCTACTTATGGCAAAAAGTAAGTTTCAATTCAATTCATTGCAACTGCACTTAAATTAGGTTATAATAATAGTTTGCCGCCTGACACAACAAAGCCAAAGTTTTTTATTTCATATTAATAATAAAGGTTCCTTACCCCTACTAACCCTACTAATATTAAAAATTCAAAAGTACCTCTGTATGTCTGTCTGTCTTTTCCTCTTCACGTTTAAACCGCTGAACCGATTTGGTATGGAGATTTGAGGCTCGGGGAAGTTTGGAGGATAGTTTTTACCATCATCATCATCCCACGTAGTCGAAGATGCCTGCAAAAGCTAGTTGCTGTACCTATATGACATTTCTATTTCTCGCGGAACCCTAAACAGAAAGAAACAAAGCCCTCAGGGCAGAGATACTCCGCGGTGAGTGTCTCCCAATTGTTACATTTGAAGACCATTAGCTATCGGTGAGGATTCCATTATACTCTTCTTAAATACTCTGGATTATTGTACGTGGTTATGCAAATTAGTCAATGGACGGGCTTGTAGTAAAGTGTGGCTTAAAGTAAGTTCATTGCAACTGCACTTAGCTAATAAGTTTTAAAAGTTTGCCGCTCGGCACAACATAGTCAAACTTTTGTATTATTCATAATCGAGGTTCTTTATTTTCATATAAAAAAATTAAAATGATATACCGGTAATATTTTTTTTTTTATATTTTAAATAGGTAAGAATATATCGGGTGGAACAGATCGAAGGACTTTTACGCAAACGGGGAATTGTTTAAGGCTACGTACTTTATTTTTCACTTATTAATCACGTTAATATTCCTAACCGTTTTTGAGATACAGTTTGTTAAACATTAGTGCAAAAATCTGTATCTTTCAACCCTAGCAAGTAGATCCTATTGAATGACATGGACATGACATATTAATGAACTAACTCATAAGTTTCTCGAAAATAAATAAATAAAAATACCGATGGTTGTTAGGATAAACCACATAACTGAAGGGTGAAAAGGCGAGCGAAACCGGGGCACGGAGCTAGCACAAATCGATACAAGTCGAGTGCCGAACCCACTAACGCCGGGTCATGTGGGGACACCAACATTTCTGAATAAACAGGACATTCCTAAAGTCAAATGACATTTGTTTTTGAAAATATCGCTTTTTAATAAATAATTTTATAACGGAGAAGGATAGAGAAATAATTATTTACAAGCATGTTGTGTATAATGTATATTTTAACTTTCTCATGTGTTGTGATCATTTCTCGCATCTAAATAAATTGTTTATCATTGTTTGGCCAATAATGGCATACTTGCCAAACTTCCATTGACGAAAGCAAGCTAATATTTAAATTTACACTTTTAACATTCGGATTTACACAATATTTAAATTATGTTTAAATTTACACTTTTAACATTCGGATTAAGTTGCTAATGCAATACAACAAAAAGATA
Organism: Cydia splendana; assembly: GCF_910591565.1. Classification (NCBI taxonomy): domain Eukaryota; kingdom Metazoa; phylum Arthropoda; class Insecta; order Lepidoptera; family Tortricidae; genus Cydia; species Cydia splendana. The sequence continues at coordinate 822,775 of NC_085960.1, read as the reverse complement.
TTTAACTAAAAGGTATAAATATAAAAAAAATACAAATTTTATTAATCGAAAACAGAACGATATTAGTAAAAGATTATTCATGAAATTAATATATTTTTCCAAATTGAAGTGTCAAAGATAATCCGAACGGTGATGTATTGGACAAAACTTTTAGTATATTTACTTTAATAACATCTCTGTGTATTTAATATTCAAAGTTATTCCTATTTTGTGTGACTTTTTTACTGTAGGCGTTATTTACTTTATAAATACCTATTATAAAACTATTATCATTTTTCTATGTTTTCTATAAAGCTATTTTAAAATCATATTTGAATAGTTCTTAAGAACTAAGATTTTTGTATAAAAATCATCGATTATCATTGGAATTTTCTTGTCCACCGTTTTCCTCTAAAAGCTGGTGACCCCAGCCTATCACCTCACTACGGTGAAGCGCGACTCATGTCAAGCGCCCTCGACCATTATTCTGTGCTACATCACTAATAGAGGCTACGAGGGAGCCCTAGAGCACCAACACAGTTATCTGACCAATTTGAAACCCTATTGCAAACTGAGAAAGTTTGTAAAAATATGTGTTTTTTTTAAGCCACGTCGTTGGCAAACAAGCATACTGCCTGCCTGTTGGTAAGCAGTCACCGTCACCTATGGACGGTTGCAACTCCAGAGGTGTTACATACATGTTGCCGACCCTTTAAAACCTTTATTATGGTCAGAGAGTTAAGATATCAAAAAGATTTTCGCTTGTTAAATATATCTACATATCTATCTTCTTGAAAAGCCAAACGCCTCCTTCTGACGAATGGAAAAAATACGTTTATATTTTGTGAATAAAACACCATTCCCCGTAATTCAGTTTACATAACAATAATACCGATAACAGGAGCCTGCAGCCCTCGTCACAGACATAACCTGTCATGGCGGCGCATTGTTGGGGATTCTTTCTGCCGTCTGTCTACTTGACGCGCTGTTTTGGCGATGATAACGTTGTTAAGGTTTCAGGATTGGCATAATCGGGAAATGAAAAAAATATTCAGTCAATATCCTGTCAAACGGACCCCAGGCTCCCATGAGCCGTGGCAAAATGCCGGGATAACGCGAGGAAGAAGAATAGATCCTATCTGTATATTATTATGCAATAGAGTCTTGAGACTCTTGAGCTTGCATGATTTTCGTTAAATTGCGGTATTTGTTTGATCGACTGAATTTACTGTACTCTGTAGTTAGCAACGTATTGAATATAGCATGCAAGTTCTTGATTCGACTAAATAGGGCTTTAGAATGTAATCTTAAGGCTATGAATACGGTGACACGCCAAATCTGAGGAATAAGTGAAGCGACAAAAAATTTCGTAAAGTCGAATTCATAACTCATGATAATCAATTATTACGTTACTAAACTATTACTATTATTTCAGTTCATTGCTCCGTCTTTTCCTAAAAGCACTATTTTATAATATAACATGTAACTGTTAAAGTTACAGCAAACCTCTTGTGGGTAAACTGGTAAAGTTTCCATAGTTTGATCGAAAGCTAATTGTTTGTTTTTGTTGCGCCAGCAATCGGGAGTTTTCCCGCGGGGTGACCGGCAATCAATATGATTGACAATGATATTGCTTGATGTGAGTAGGTATAGTACCTAATAACTTTCTATAGCAACATTTGTATATCATGACTAGCCCGCGAAGCAGTTAATAAAAACTTTCAACATAGGGTTTTGAAGAAGAACTTCACTAAATTTTACGGATCTCGTATTTAAAATTAGTCTTTTGAACCGTGATTAAATAAACGTATAAAAAAATCTGTGTTCTTTAAATACCCCGCACCAACTGCTATGCTATTCCAGAGTGCTGTGCGGCATTAAAAGCTCCTTCTATAGATGTACGAGTATACTGTGCAATAAAGTTCAAATAAAGTAAAAAAAAACTCAAGTTTAAACATAAAGGCTGTACAAAATAAAAAACAGGGACAAGTGTGAGTCGGATTTGCCCACCGAGGGTTGCGTATTTTTTAGTATTTGTTGTTATAGCGGCAAGAGAAACACATGATCTATGAAAATTTCATCTGTTTAGTTATCACGGTTCATGAGATACCGCCTGGTGACATACAGACGGACAGAAGGACAGTGGAGTCTTAGTAATAGGGTCCCGTTTTTACCCTTTGGGCACGGACCCCTACAAATAAACCGAACTACTTATAAAAACTGTAGTACAACTCCACTAACCAACCCTATCACTACACTCAAACCCAATAAAAACGGGTCACTTTCATCATCATTTCCACGCAAACTTCCCCATTTTCATCGCTCTCAAGTGTATGTAAAAACCAACCAGCTCTGACCGCGTCCGGCCAACACATCTATAATTCAGGGTTCATACGGACCCCTAATTGCCTGGAGGATGCTAGGGTTCCGTAGTCGTGTTAATAAGTAAACGGGTGTCGGGATGCCGTAGACATTGATGGGAGTTTTGTAACTAATAATCATGGGTCATAACATGGGTTCTAACTGGTCAAGAGATTTTCGTAATTTGATAAATAGCAGCAGCTTTAAATATTAAGGTCTTTTTGAGGAAATAATTTAGGGGGGGGGGGTATTACAATCAGCAGCAGAAAGTTGCTAAGCGGGCGAGGTGTTCAAGTTACCATGACACATCCCTTAATATTATTTAGAACACCTCGCCCGCTTAGCAACTTCTGCTGGTGACTGTACACATCTCACTTGTTAAATTTATCCCATTTTCCTTTTGTTTTCGTACTTTTACCCATTTTAATGTTTGGACTTCGTTGGTTTAATTCACTATAACAAGATATTATGTAATTATACAATTATACAACGAAGTCCATGAGGTCAATTCGACTTACGTTTTGATGTCAAAACGATGTCTAAATGATATCGTTATGTTATCATTCGCGCGTGAATTTCGCTCGTACTTAGTCGTACGCGTATTAACGCGAGCGAGACGCAAGGTCAATGATAACAAAATGACATCATTTAGAATTTTAGATATCAAAATGTAAGTTCGGATTGGCGTCCGTGATGAACGCACCACTTACCTGATTGGAGATCCTGAGATATAGCTGCTAACTGACCCTTTGGACTGGTTTTATAGATTGATAGATCGTACACACTGATACAGGCTGAATCCTAAATAAAGACAACATTTATCTACTGGCAGCTATTTATCCGTGTGTAGGGTGTAGGTAGCTAAATATGTTTTTCACCTCAGCAGCTCGAACAAGGGTACTTTGCTTCTTAAAAACAGTGAGCAAAATGCGATTTTGCTCACTGTGTCATTTTATCTCACTCAGTGAGCAAAATCGCATTTTGCTCACTGATTGAGTCCCACTCAGTGAGCAAAATGCGATTTTGCTCACTGAGTGAGACAAAATGACATTCAAGTGACCTTTATAGTCATTTCAACATGCGGGGTCTAATACAAGTTCGATATACTTGGGTTCTATTATCTCTGTCCCTCTAGGTATGTTCTCACTGCTTAGGGTGAAAAATTTTGTGTACTACACGAGATCAAAGTTATTTACATCTCGTGCGCTTTTGAATCCCTTACTACGCTCAAGATTCTAAATTAGATTCACTCGCTACGCTCGTGAATCTATTATAGAATCTTTCGCTTGCACGGGACTCAAAATAAGCACTCGAAGAAATATCAAACTTTGATCTCTTGTTGTACAAATAACTATTCTACTTTAAGATCTTACAGGCTTTGCTTATAATAAGAAAAAAACTGTATTAAACTATATTTTTGAACTAGCGTCGAAGAACTTCGTCTGCGTGAAATGATCATGATGAATATGACCATGATTGATAAAAACTATACAATACTTCCTCGGTTCCCAAACTAGGTATCTCCATACCAAACTTCATCCGAATGTGTTCAGCCATTTAAGCGTACCCTCTTCAAAACAGACAGATTTTAAAGTAATTAAATATTTTATTGGCCTATATAAGAGGCCTAAGTTTATTTCGTATAAGTATTTAACTATAACACATCCAATTAAATAATATTATTTATAATGTTCATTCACATAGACGTTAACTAGTGACCGTGAGAAATCGATTTGGTAATGGTAAAAATACCGTATAGCCGTATAGATATGAAACGACATTGAATTTGCAAGTAAATACTAACAATAAGAAAATACCTAGTAATGTTTCACTATCTTCTGCCCGCGAATTCGTCTGCATATACACTTCCATATCCCACTTCCATCCCTAATGTTATATGTAAATATTATATGTATATATAAGGTGCTAACAAATTAGTCACGGATATTTTTACAGCTGATAGTACTCGGTTCTCGGGGTACATTTAAGTATGAAACATCATTGGTTTTGTTATGTTTTTTTGGAGAAAACTAGGAAACAAATTTGCTATGTTAAAACACCCTGTTAATAAGATAATTAAATGAGACCTCTTTAGACATTCTAGAACCTCTTTAAACTTGACGTAACGTGACATGACAGACAGTGTTAAACATCTTGACAGGTACATAATAGGGGTGATTATTTTAAAAATAAATTATAATATTTTTTTTTGTTCGGTAAATGAAAACAAAAAAATTATATACAAAGGTTCCTTAATTGCAGTTAAAAGTTAATTGTTTTAATGTAATGTATTATCTCTTAAAATATCCGTGACTAATTTGTTAGCACCTTATATAGTGTAACAGACAGATAGACAGGCAGTAGCAATTCAGTAGGCATTTATTTCACATAAACTGTTCAAGCTTACCTATGTGGTATTTCAAAATAAACTACCAATAAGTAGTAGCGAACACAATATTTTTCTAACTAAAATTATACTTAAACAATAAATATAATATCCATTGTGCTTGTTAGCGAACAAACCTGCCCGCCCAAGTTACTCGTATTCAAGTTTTAATATGAAGTCTCTAAGTTTGGAGCATCCTTCCGTCTTCTTTAGTGCCTTTATACATTTGTAGCCTTTACACTTAAAACTAGGTACTGTACGTGTACAGTCGAGTTAGCGAGAGATTTTCAGGAGTTTGGCAGTAATTAATGATAATTATGGAGCTTTAGGTGCTTTCATCATGGGTTTTGTTGAAATCAAGTGCTGTACAGTAGTGTAGGTACCTTGATGCAGTGAATCAGTGTTAATCAATATGAAAGATACTCTCTCAGGGTTTCATTTTATTGTCACTGTGTTAAGGTACGAGTTGAAAAACAATGATTCTTTGACAAACAGTTGATTACATTTTTTTATAATAAGGAAAAAATAATTTAAGATTTGTATATTTTAGTTTTAATTTTACCGTTTAGTTTTTTTTTTCTTTTTGTTTGTTATTAATAAATAATACTATGAAAATGTCGAGTAGGTATGAGTAGGTTAGGTACCTAAAGTTGTAGGGACCAGTATTTAAGAAATAGTGCATTACAAGGGTAGTAAACGTCATTGTGTTAGAAAAAAGCAACATAATATATAACTTATTATAAATTTCCAGCATGGCAGGCAATGTCGAACGTAGCATTTTAAGAAAACTTTAAAGAATGACCTTAAATGACCAAAATAAATAAATAACGGACCATCTTACACAAGCCGACCTAGTTCCATAGTAATATATTATACCTATACCTAAGTAATAAGTATAAGCTCAAAACGAATCCAGATCGAATTCATAACCTGTTATTATAAAAGGTGCGTTGTGAAAATAAATAAACTAACTAATAACCTGCATACATCTGCAAAAAAATTCAAAGGTGTATGTGAAGTCCCCAATTCGCATTGGGCTAGCGTGGGGGCTATAGCCCAAGCCCTCTCGCGCATGAGAGGAGGCCTGTGCCCAGCAGTGGGACGTATTTAGGCTGAATTATTATTTATTATTATTATTAACTAATAACATTCCCCTGGACATCCCTCCATTTTGATATTAATACTATACATGTGTTCACACGTATGTTTTTATTTAACAAAATGGAGAGTGAATGAGGCGACGGATTGTGCAGCCGGAAACGGAAGCGACCTAACGAGGGCCGGCTTGATTGTCTATTTACCCCATATTCTAATGCCGTATTCAAAAAGTTTTTGGAAAGAGGCATGATAAAACAATTTGTGAGTGCGTTATATTATTGTCCACGTGACATATGTGCATCTTATTAGGGTGGTATTGCACCCGTCCAATTTCTTTGTCCAATGTCAGTGCATCTCACTCTCTCATTAAAGCAAAATGTGAGACGCAATACACATTGGACAAAGAAATTGGATAGGTGGAATACCACCCTAAGACATTATTTCACTTATATTATCACTTTGTCAGCATGCTACAAAAGTGCTATTCGTATAAAAATATATATGTAGTAAACGTACAACCAGCACGCATGTCGGGCATGTCGTACGTATGAATGCCGAAAGACGGACCAGGAAAACCTAACAGTGGAAGATAAGGGGGGCAAGGGGTAGCCCACCAGAAAGATGGCTGAACGCTTCTTTTCACTTCAAAAAGATTTACTACTATCATAATATATCCACGCAACAACACACGCAAATAACTTGTATTTTCGTATCTACATTTAATCAAGCTTCAGTCGCCCCGAACGCCAGTGAACTCTCAAACTTTATCAGGTATATGAACACGCCATCTTGCGAGCCAGGTGCGCGGCCATTTTGTAATTCTCATTTAAAATTCGAATATTCACTTCGTTCCGTTTGCAACGTTTGTTGAAAGAAAATTTAGAAATGTAGAAACGTTGATTTACGGGCGTATAATGTACCTAGTTCTATGAAAATTTTGCTTGTGGTGCAGTTAAAATAATTTATTTACAGTTTTTTATTACACCAAGGTACATAAAATAAGTTCCTTAATCGTTAATTAAAGTCGCCTACGAAGCTACTAGTATTTAAAATCAAAATTATTTAGAACACGTAAAACTTCAAGCGCAAGGGAAAAAGTATTTGGTAACAGTATAAAATTTTGTATAAAACTGTTTCTTATTAGAAAAAAGCTTCAGCAGATGACCTTCTACTTTTACTAGAGAGCAAGTTAAAAAGTTTCCAACAGTAGCTCATTTCAAATTTCATAGACAGTTCAAACTTATTAATAAGCCTTTGCTGTACAGTTTTCCTTTATGCGAACTTGTCATTACAATAGTGAATTATGTAAAAAGCAGCTTTTATTGAAAGCTCGTGTGTTAGCTTTGCGAAAATGCACGCGCTCTGTGCTTTTGCCTCAATTTTAGGTCCTTAACTCATATTTAGCTTCTTTTTTCAAGCTTCCAGATAGGAATAGGGGAAATTTTTTTTATTCATTTTTCATCAACAGGAAAATACTGCTTGCAGTTTTTCAAGTGTAAAATATATCGCATTATATAAAGTTCCGTTAGTTTTATATTAAATTATAAACGTAGGTAAAAAGACTTAGAACATACTTAATGAAAAAAAAAAAATACTAAAATGAATGTCAGATTAAGTTTTTCTAAAAAGTGAGAAAAATTACATGACATTGACATGGTCATTGAAACAACAAAAGTTAAAATATTAAAACTAAATATTCGATGAAATGTTTGTCGGCTAAATAAGAGCATCTCCAATGTAGTTCTATATCTATCTTTACACTTAACTCCCAAACCAACGAGCAGACGAATCGCCTGATGGTAAGCAGTTGCAGCAGCCCATGGATACCTGCAACGGGTGTGTAATGATTGCTATAACAATAAATGATCTATTTTTATTCGATATAACAACATATGGTATAATTTTGAAAGATATATCACTAAGGTAATATAATCAACAATGTGTACACCAACAAGAGGAATAATTTTATATGGTATAGTTAAGGGTAGATATAAAATAAATTTAATATAACGAGTACCCAATATAAGTTATAAATGACATAATTTCTAGCTGTATATTATATGATATTACATACATTAAATATGAATCACCCAACATTTGTAAATGTGTGAAAAATTTACCTATATTAGTTTATCATGTGTGAAATTATATCAGGATCAATCCATAAAGTGAAATACAGATTATGCGGAGAGCTTACATTTACAAATCCTAATATCTATGAATATCTTTCATACCTACTAATATAGGTTTTAACATGCAAGCACGACTTGGTGACAAATCGACGAAGCCCCGCAAAGCGGGGCTTCTATTTTCTGCTCTGAGGGATAAAAGGTAACTAACGAACCTAACCAAACCTAAAATTGCGGTTGTACATGCTCTTATTTGTTATGCGAGCCCCCCGAGCCGCCTACCTCTTTAGACAAGGGGATACCTGTGTCAATTTTTTTACCCTATACCATACTTGATACGACACTCCAATATAAAAAATATGTCTATAATACATAATAGCCAATTAGTGTTATACCATGTCAATGGTTATACCGAACCTTTTATTATAAAGTATGTGCGTTAAGTATATTACCTTGGCATTATATTGAAAGTTATTATATCAAATACCTGTTATACTGTATGAGAGATATATCTGATAAAAATATGTCATTCGTATGTATATGTTTTATAAATTATATCCCTTGATCTTTATATCGACCAATAATATATCCATAGTTGTTATATACAGTGAAACGCACCCACCTGCATCACCAGAGAGGTTGCGTGTTGCCTGCCTTAAAGATGGGAGTATGGTGCAGCGGGGTCATTTCTACTAATCGAAATATCTTCCATGATTTACATTATTAACTAGAGTGCCATATATGTCCAGATAGTGAAAAGTTGTGTGTTGTGTGTGACTCTAGTTAATAATGTAAAACATGGAAGATATTTCGATTAGTTGAAATTACCCCGCAGTCGAATTTGTCCCGCTGCACCTTACTTACGCTCTTTTCTTAAAAGTTTTCTGGAGGGTCTGATTAGCTACTTCTGCTAGGTTATGTTAAGATATCTACACTAGGCAGGAAATGAACAACTAATCCCAAGCGAACGAAGCGGACCTGAAAATATTTCCATAAATGTTTGATGTAAAGGTCGATGTTTCCATAAATGGAAAACTCCGGTTTTTAAAAATGCAGTTTATCTAAAACCTCGCAAAGTTGGAGTAACACGTAAAAGGCCAGTGAGATATTTCGCTCAATTTTAAGCGATTTAAAATTCAGGAGCGGTGCGGCCGAAACAGCCGCGCCGTATTTGCTCGCGGCGCTTTCATAGCGCCACTACTATAGGAAAACAATAACTAGAGATAGCTGTTTTGGGTGTTTTCTATGTAATTAATAATATCCGTCAGATAATAATGTAGTCATTAAGGTTTTAAAGACGGACAGAGGGATGGGCAGTTGTAGGCTGTGTAAGGCTCTGTATGAAAGTCATAAAACTATTCATTATTGTTATTTCACTTCAAATTTTTTATGTGCTTTATAGCATTTTACTATTGATTAATTAAAAAAATTGGGACTCAAACCTCTTGTGTGTCATTTTATGTTGTTCGAAAATCCTTGTAACACAAATTTTGACACAAAATCGCTTCTCCTGCAAAATTACTAAAATGGCACTTACACTGTTATGCCTCTCAGGTACGGATTTAATGATGTAGGATTACGTTAGGTACCTACTTAAATAGTTCTTAGTTATTATTTGAGGTTAGCTGGAAGATATCCCTGATAGGTAGAGATAGATAAGTCGCCTTTGCACATTTAAATGTATATCGCCTGTTTCGTACAATATAGTGTTTATTACTCAGGTTACTTAGGTGTAGGTATTTGACCAAAGGAGATTAATCATTTATACTTGAAAATGACAGTTCGAAGTAAGTAAGTAGCTCACACGTAAACATAAAAACTTGCCATTTTAAAAGCCCACCAAAATAATAAGCAACTAGTAGGGGCAGTCGAATTGAAACCAAACGCACTCCAGCACGTGCACCCGCTAACTCCTCGTTTACATTTCAGACCAACAGATGGCGCCCAAACACCCACCAGCTTAACAAGAACCTTAGCTATTTATTACTCTTACTGGTACAGAGCTCTACTTATAGAGGGCGCTATGATAACTGCACCAAAATATGTGTAGACCTGAATTATATGAGATAACGCTCGATAAAGGATCTTCTCAAATTGGCTGGGGACTATAAAAACCAATTTACAAAAAACTAAAACCTCTAAGTAAGTGTATGCGGGGGCGGGTCAAATTATACTGGTTATATTGAATGTGCTGCCAATTTGAGAAGACATGTGGGTAGTATGGAGGGTTGTGTTGACGCGAACCGACGATAGTTGGGCGGGTGCCATTATGGGAAAAAGTAATTAAAAGTTTTGCACATTAAGGCGGTTTAGGATGGAATGAAAGGGCAGATGCGGCTATTTGCATTTTTCCTTTCATTCTTGCGGTTTCAGCGCTACTGTTTTTAGAGTACCATATAAGTTAGATACTTTAGTACACGAATTTGAGTATGTATAAGTTAAGGATTTTTACTTATTATGTGCAGTTTTGTGGCAAAAATGCGTCACAAAACTGTGAATATGTTTCTAAAGTTTGTATGGACCATCACAAAACTGACACTTAAAATTTGTATGAAGCACAGGAGACACTGTCTTCTTTTCTTGTTTTTAATCATCTGTTCTCGTGATTCTGAGTGGAAATAACCCAAAAGTTAATAGTTTTCGTAAAACAAGTATGTAAAAGATTTTTTTTCTGAAAATCTCCGTAGGTAAGGTATACGATAATTGTGTTTGTTAAAAAGGGATACTCTGTTAAACGTAAGATAAATTACTTTCCGATACAAACAAGAATCGAGTCCGCATCTGCCCTGCGCGTTATCTTAGACCATTATCATTATAGAGGGTGTTTGTTATGGGCGGCAAATTGTTTATTCGGCCAACCGTGATATGCAGAGAGAACATACTGTATAGTCGAGAGGATAAACGGACGTTTCTAAACGATGTTTTAAATATTGATATTTTTAGGTGGCTAAAAGTTTGGCAACTGGAATATGAAATTTCTGGAGTTTCAGACGGCTAATAAGCTTCGGTAGACGCTTACCATTAGGTAAGACGTATGATTGTTTGTCACCAGCGTGGTGTTAACTTAGATTGCGGCGGCGAATCAGACTGGCCCTATGCGTGTTTGCCGACGTGTGATAGAAGAAACTCTGCTTTTCCTATAGGTGGCCTCTTTACCAATGTTGTTTGATCGAGGTCGGGTCTTGAAAACCAAATGCTCGGTTAAGGGCGAATGAACGAACGAATAATAGGTCTAGGTTATCTATTGATAAGAAAGTGTATAGTAGGCTAGCTTATTATAGATAAAATAATCTTCAAAAACAGTTTGTATAGGCTTCCATAAGATCGGCAATGTAAATGTGGCACTTCAGTCACAATATGCTCTGGTATATATAGCCACTTAATTTATACCATCAGACTGGCCGTATGCGTGTATATCACCGATGTAATATTAAAAAATCCGATGTTTTTTCTATGAGTGGGCTGTTCTCTCTGCCAATGTTGTTTGATCGAGGTCGGGTCTTGAAAACCCGATGTTCCCTTAAGGGTGAACGGTGCGTCACTGTTTGTAACGTCTGTCTGCATACTCATCTATTATGGAGCTACAGTTCGAACACGAGGTCCAAGGAAACTGCTGGCTTAAGACAAATCTTAAGTGGTATATCAAATATCACTCAGTTGTTTACGACTGCTTCGAGAAGTAGCTAATAAAATTGAGGCTCATTATATACTGATTTAAGATTTACTGGTAGCAAACGGTAAAGTTAAAGAACCAACGGGGAGACTATTGAGTATATGGATATAAACTTTGATGAGTTTTTATCACTACAAAATACGTTTTCTAAGTAACATAAGTCATTATCACGATTGCGATTAACGGGTTTAATTTTATTTTAATTAAGATAGTATTGAAAATATTGGAGAATTCAAGAGTAGCAAAAGTGTTGGCAAAATTCCGCAAATAGGTACAGTCAGCAGCATAAGTTGCTAAGGGTCAGGTGTTCAAAATGATCTTGACACGACTTTATTGTTAAGAGAATAAGAGCGTGTCAAGGTAATTTTGAACACCTCGCCCGCTTAGCAAATTCTGCTGCTGACTGTGCCTAAATATAAACAAAAAAATTCTCTTCATTCACCTTATTTTAAGTTGCGAACTCTATATACTATACGTACACATTCGAAAAATTTCCTGCATTAAAAATCACTTCAAATATAAACTATGATCAGAACCTTAACTTTTCCACCTTACTCCTACGAGATAAAGTTGAAATAACCCACGCAATTGCATATGTTAGTGTAACTAGTAACTTTGGTGCTAAATCCCGTTCCCCGGGCGGCAGGTGGCGCGGATGCAAATCAGCATGCAGTTTAAACTTGCATGTTTGCAGTTAGGATGCAGGGGAATTACGTAGTGTCATCTAAGTTAGATTTTATCTGATGACTGCCTAATGCATGACACTGACCACACTTATTTGATGGCTATTTACTGCATGTGGTTGACCACATTAGATCCCAGTGGTGTAGTGTGAACCAATCTAGTCGTGGGCGAAAACCACATCTGCGAGGCCCTTTTCTATGATTTTTTCCAAGGTAATAAAAGGTTGGCTTTGCGAGGCCCCCCTAAGTTCCAAGCCCCATTCGTCCACGCCTAGCTACGACACTGTTAGATCTTATGTATAATCTCTCTCTCTCTCTCTCTCTCTCTTCTTCCTTGCCGTATCCGGCAATGGCGACTCCATCAACAGTTCTTATCCAGATTATGAAATACCCTAATGTGGCTCGCAAAACCAAACTTTGTCTATAAACTACTCTTTGTCTTGTTTGTCTGTGTTATTTGTTTGTTTGTGTGTGTTTGTTTGTGTTTGTTATGTATAATACAAAGTCTGTATCACACAGTTCAAACTTACGTGTTTGTAGTTAGGCTGGAAATTATGTAGTGTTGTCTACTCGTAAGTTAAATTTTAACTGATGGCTACCAATACCAAAGACTGCCTTAGCGTGGTATTCCATCTGTCCAAAATCTTTGTCTCACATTTTGCTTAATGAGAGAGTGAAACGCAATGACATTGGACAAAGAAATTGGACAGGTGGAATACCACCCTGAGCAGTGTCAAACTGGTGGTAGCCGTACTAATGCATAGGAGTGCCAAATAGTGATCCAAAAGACTCGAGCCTTTGGAACTCTATTTTTTAGGGCTCGCCTCATCTCTTGACGCCTAAAAGGCTAAAAGCCTATTTAGCTCTTTAGCCCCCGAGCCTAGTTCTATTTAAGAGCTGCTACTACTAATCTACTCTTGGGGCTAATAACCTTATTAAGCCCCTAAAAAAAAGCCTATTTAGCTCTTTAGCCCCAACCCTTAATAAGGTTATTAGCCCCAAGAGTCTATGATCTTAAATAGAACTAGGCTCGGGGGCTAAAGAGCTAAATAGGCTTTTAGCCTTTTAGGCGTCAAGAAATGAGGCGAGCCCTAAAAAAAGAGCTAAAAGGCTCGAGTCCTTTGGATCACTAGACTGCCAAATATATCGGCACACATGCTTATTTCTATGGTGATATAAATGTGTTACGATATATTTGACTAGGTATTTGACCGTCTACTACTACTTCTACTAACAGAATAGTAGTAGTATTCTGTTTCAACTGATGACTTGACGCTGCTAAGAATCTTGAATAATCGATGTGGGATCACACTTTTATTAACACACTTTATCGGTCGTCTTTCTATCATCTGTTGTTTTGTCGCGGAGTATGAATCACTTACATATTTATTATTGTTTTCGATTTGTTTATTACCTGAAACAAAAAACCGATTAAATAAGTAAAATATATATGTACTTATATAAATAATATTACACAAGTATAAACGCTGTCATTGAGATATTACAGTTAAATGCACACGTTTACCTAATACATATCTACGCTTAAGTTTGAGAAGATAAATACATTATGTAAGACTTTAATATAGGTACCTACATAAAATCGTCACTTTAATATATCACCAGCAAGTCCGATACAAAACTTTATGAGCGTTAGAAGTGGAACTAGACTTTTATGTCCCAAATCAATACAATGTTGAGATATAAAACCCTACTGCTGCGAAATTGTTAAGTTTACCACAAAACTGTTTAATTTTGTACAAAACTGTATGCTAAATAGATAATAATAATATTTTGTAGCAAAATATGATTAAAAGTGATGTATAAAATTTATAATAAAATCAACACAAGCATACTCAATGTCGCAAAGTGTGTACATTATGTTTATACGATTATATCACCTATGCTATTATAGTGTCATATAATATTATCTACTCTAAGCAGGCACGTATCTCGTCTCGTCACCTTTAATCATAGACTACCACCTTTTAGACTCCAATTCACAAAGCGATTAATTTAACCAAACATACGTAAAGTGGCTCTTTTACTTATAAAATACTAGCGATGTAAACCGCTTTAGTCTAGCGCTACACTTTTCAAAATTTAAAAAAAGTTATGCAATTTATACAAAATTCTAGAAGATATCGCAATTTAAACATTTAGTATGGGTGCCTTCGAGCAACACGGAAGGGAGGCGGCATTCGCACTATTTCCCCTCTGCCGAGGTACAAGATTAGCGCGTCAATCTAATCTAGCGCGGGTAATAAAACTAGTTGCACTTGGATTTTTCACTAGACCGAGTCCAGACGCGCGCGTGAACACTGCTGCACAAAAATGCCTGTTTGCTCGGTTTTTAGTTATAAAAAGAGGTCGGGGACATCAAATTTACAAAAAGAAAGTGTTACATTTCACATGTAATATTTTTTTTTTACATATCATACGTTTAATTACATTCAAACACAATTATTATATTTTACTCTCATGTAATTGTTGGATTTATCGATTTTGCTCGCTCAGTACAAATTGCGGATCGGTCGAGCGACAAATCCGACTTCTCATCTCTCAGAATACAATAACATACTTCAACGAAAATGTGTTAGTGTGCGTGTTGTGACACTTGTCACTCGTCCGTACACAAAAAGAGATCGAGGTTTGCAAGATTTGTCTTTGACGTGTGTCATTTTCTATGTATTTGTGTCGTCATTACAGATTGGATTTTGTATGTAAGTGTGTGAGAAGTGCGACTGTGTGCACCTTTCCCCCCGCGAAAAATGGCAGAAAGATTTGTACGGTGAGATATCGCTTGGGCCCCTCCCTTCCGATGTGTCGGAAGCCGGTGTTGCTCGAAGATGGGTGCATTAGATTTGTTATAATTACTTTTCATATATTATAGTTTGTTATATCGTTATTTTGAATAACGTAATAAATGGCATGCTACCGTAATAGCTAATTAACGGTATACATAATGTTATAATTGGTATAATGGTCATATTTAGGTATATTTACACGTATTACTTATTATAACAAGTGACATCACATAATTATTTGTATGGCATAATAGTTGCATGACATAAATGGGTTAGGTTAGGTTGGAACTGCGACTCCGCACAAACGAATAACTACCTAGCAAAAGGAGGGTTAGGTTAGGTTAGAACTTTGACCCTCCGTAGAATAAAATACTTAGCAAAAAAGTGGTTTAGGTTAGGTTTGAACTGCGGGCCCCGCAGAATCTAAAATCGTGAAAAAATTGGTTAGATTAGGTTAGAACTGCGACCTCCCTAGAATAAAATAGCTAGCAAAATAAGTAGGCCTGCGTACTTACTAGTTATAAAAATATGTAAAACTTTACTTTATTATCTTATTATTAAATGAAATATGACAATAAATGTTATACAATATATGTATTTATACTTGATAAAATTGTATGAAGTATTACGTTATACAAAAATATAATATAACAAATGTCATTATAAAATATGTCTATATACTATTTAAAAATAATATTACATTAGGCATTATAGCAATGACAGTTTAGATGAAATCACAATATAACAAAGGAAACGTATAATAAAAATTACATTATAACATAAAATAATATATAAAATGGCGTTATAACAAATGTATGATATTTTTTTTATAATTATATTAAGCATTACACACCCATACTTAATGGGTGTGTAATTACCTCTAATGCTATGAGTTCGATCTTGTAGGTTTTATATTATTTGAAGGTGTGTTTTAAAATCATTTTTTTTAATAATTACGTTATGTTTACGTGGATTTTTGAAATGTACATGAATATGGATTGTAAACGTGGACGTATCTGAAGTCTTATTTATTTATTTAACCTTTATTGTGCAATATAAGAAAGTAATAATGGCGGACTTAATGCCATAAGGAAGTCTTAAGTCTTGCTCCCGTTTCTACCTACAACTACTTACGGAGTGCTAATATAATACGATAAATAATAATAATAATATAGTACGTCGGTTCCTCACTCTGCGGCCCTGACCACCGGCAGCTTGGGCCCTGCCCCGCTGCCGACGGCACCCTAGGTTAGGTTTTTTATAATGTGTTTATATATTTTTTGTAATGTTTTGTAAGTGTTTTTACATTTTACTTTTATACTCGCATTGTAAAATCCTAACCTAATACCCTAATTGAATAAAGGAGATAATAATATTATAAATTCAAAAGTAACTCTGCTGGGCGGTTGCTTTTCCACACTTAAACGCGAGGCCCGGGAAAGGACAAAGGATAGTTCGTATCAAAGTCCATCATCATTTTTATCAATTCACACAGACGAAGTCGCGTGCAGAAGCTAGTATGAAATAAGTATGGAGGCACTAGTGTAATTCCTGCATGGCGTATGCCTCACCTAGCGGCGTCTAGAGTAAGTGATCTGTGTTTGATGCGACGTTATGCGCCGAACACGAGTTTACCCAGAAAACAATGCGTAAGCGGTTTACAAGTTTGGCGTTTGCAAGATTAGTCTCTTCTCAAACCAGTTTCCAGTCGTCTGACACCTCGTCGAGTGTAACTTGGTCTTTGGATTAGTTACAACTATGTATAATATAGAAATCTAAGATATACTGGTTTTGTTAATGTGTGCTCTGGGTTCTTGTGAGTTGCTTGTTGTTGTGGGCGTCTGTGTCGTGTAGTAAATAACAATATAATGTGTTAGAGGTACTTTATGATATGACGTGGAGTGAACTAGAGTAGGTATGTAACACTAACACAGCCATAAAAGAGGTGATAGGTACTATACTACTACCTACATACATAATTATCGCTGTCTTTCAAACTATCTATAGGCACTCTTCTCTTCTCTCTTATAACTGCGCCTCAATTACTGTTCGAAGCAATCATGAGCCTGACAAAACTTACTGACACAACTATAAAACCTTTACATTGTTTTAATAAAATATTGTGAGTACTCACATTAACACCTTTTGTATCCGTCTCTCTCTTGAACATACGAGTAGTTGTGAAGAACACACATACAACAGTCACTATCACTATGCTTGCGCTCGGCTTGATGGTCTCCTGGCCCTAGTTGCCTATATTTTGGTCGCCGAGAGACCAAGTCGCCGACGACTAGTCGACATTGCGCAACGTCTCTAAATTATATTACCAAAATGTCTTCTTTCTTTCTTTATCGAAAACGTCAAATTCGGCAGATTGATCGCTCTAATATCTTGGTGGTGCTACAAAATTGGATGGGTACACGGAAAACAAAGAAAAAATCGTTTTCATAATTCTTTAATAAAATTTACTTGGAATAGAAGAGTTCTGAAAAAAATATGTAGGTATGTTTTGAGTATTAAGAGACATTAAAGAGATTTAAGTCCTATACTAGTAATATTATGTATCACAACTTTTGAAATAAAAATATTTTTATAGGTGTGCATACTTGTAATACTAGTACTACAGATTAAAGTAAATGCTTATATAGTAGGTTTAAAATTACATAGCCACTTTTTAGCTTGTTTATGTCTAAATAAATAAATAGGGTCGTCATAAAGGTACTGTCGGACAACTCTAAAATTGTTCAACTTAAGAAATTTTCTTCCAATATTGTGAAGGATTTTCGACATTCCATCCCATAAATAATGTACGTAAAGTAGGTACTTTTGTTCATGCAATATTCTAATAGATACAACACAAAATAACAATACAAAGTGTATTGTAAACTGTACAAGGGCGGTGAATATTCGGTTGAAAGTTTTGAACCAATTTTACTCGCTTGTTGTACACGAGCGAGAGTTACCACACACCAATCCATCTTCCCAACCTTTCCCTTTAGCCACATTGTTCCATAATGCATCCTTTTTATCTCAAATTCCCGAAGTATCTGCGAAGGAATCGTTCCCGCTCGTGATTGATTAGACAAATCCGAGGCACAGACGTATTGACAACAAATTATCGCTCTCTGTTGTATCTGTAGGAGAAAACATTTGTATAGGCTTTTTTTTTGTAATTTTCCTTCTGAAATTAGAAAGTAATTTTATACCTTTCTAAGAAACAGTCGTCAAAAATAACTTGTGTATCAGACGATTAAATATCCCTAGATCTAATACGTAATACATATTATAAACGGGAAAGTGACTCTCTCTGTTACTGTTACCTTTTCACTCTTAAACCGCTGAATCGATTTAGATGTGGAGGTAGTTTCAGGTCCGGAGTCTTCCCGGACTTGACACCAAGTCCTTACTTAGGATACCTACCTAGTTTTTATCAATCATCATCATCCCCCGCAGACGAAAGCGCGGGCAGTAGCTAGTGATTGAATATATTTATTAAGATATTGTGATTTTTGTGGATTTATGATTTTGTTCACAAATAATTCGTCATGGTTCAAACATCTGTTTTCCTCTGTTCCACAAAGTGTGTTAAGATTGTGATACACCCAAACACTATAACTACTTACCAAGAAAAGTTTGACCTTTGTATAAAAAAAAAATTAAAAAAAATCAAGTGTTTTGGCCAAACCTTCGACACATCTCACACAAATACCAATCAAATTAACGATTCAATACAAAAAAAAAACACAAAAAAACATCGTTTCCTTCTGTTCATTGAGTCGCGAAAGAGAAAAACTCCCTTCCACCAAAGGGTCCCGATATTAGCTGACAGAACGTTTCGGAAAGCTAATCGGTTCTTTAATTCCGCCCTTTCCTACCCTTTGCCCTAACCCTTTTTAATCTTTGCACAATGACGGCAAGAAAATGGCCAAACAAAGCACATTTTTCACTTACGCTTTGAATAAAATCCGAGAGTCTGGTGTAATTTACGAGGATTTAAGGGGTGTAAATATACTTGACCTCTGGAATTTTGTATCCATAGATAAATAAAATTGTAAAAATGCCAGATACACACTCGAGACAAATCGGATCAAAACAGACTTTTTTGCCTACTTTAACATAAGTAATTTCAAAACAATCGTAATATTACCCACCTTCGTGGTAAAAAGAAAAAAAATATGGAGACTACTTTAAAAATACAATGCATGACCTTTTAATGCGCAAACCAGGGCTCGGAACCGGTTTTTTTTTAAACCCGAAATAGTCCAATAAATATTTTAAATTATTTTATGCTCTTTACGTAGGAGTGCATCATGTATTTAAGTAGCAACTTCGTATTATTAGATTATCCGATTAAAAATGAAATAATACCTAAACAAAAGAACGAAAAACAATGCCTACTGGTATTAGAACAAATTAATTTATTTTCTGAAAATATTATAATTTGTTTTTATTTCAAGTAGAAACACTACTATATAAATTATAAACTGAATTAAATGACATATAGGTACCTACTAAGAAAAAGTGACCAAGGCCTCTAGTGCCCCAGACTGGAATCGAACCAGCGTCCTCTGCTATCGCGGCAGGTGCTTAATAATTTAATTTGTTCTAATACTAGTATTGATTGGCAGCGCCATCTCTCTCGCTAACTCAGTATCACCTGAGATGATCCAGTTAGAAGGTCCGAACCATACTGTTCTACCTTAGGGATGGCCAGGGGGCGCCATAAGCCTTCAGTAAGAAGTGCATATACTTGGAAAAATTCGACCTATGCCGCTGTGACCCGGTGGCCGAATGGTACAGGCACCTGTCGTGATAGCAGAGGACGTTGGTTCGATTCCAGCTTGGGGCAATAGAGGCCTTGGTCACTTTTTCTTAGTATATGTCATTTATTTCAGTTAACGAAAAACAACGTACTAATACCGGTATTTTTTGTATGAAGTGAAAACCGGTTCCGAGCCTTGGCACAAACACATTTAAACAATAAACACCCTAAATGCATATACAGTCCCCATTCCTTTGGGAGTAAAAACTACCCAATCATGTACTATGTTATTCCAATGGTCTAACTATCAGAAATGGATAAATATATAATATTATGTAGGAATAACTTAAAGTCTATACTTTTAACTGATTTTAAAACCTTATTGCAAATACACTATTAAAATATCTACATTTAAGGTAAGATGGGATAAGACTATCACCGGGGTAAGACTATCACTTGTATGGAATCCTCATACTGTTTGTCTTGCCCCGAGCAAATAAACTATGGTTGTCTTACCCCACCTTACCTTAGACAGAAACGACCGCTCTGGATAGAGTGCGCAAAGAAGAATAAACATTTACCAAACTAAACCTTCAATATTAACATTGATTACGTCGTTAACAAAATTTACTACTTCACACCTTAAACAATCAACTTCGGTTCATTTACTTAATTTAGTTTAATCAACACCTTATCGGCATGTATTTTAATAAATAAATTGATTCCTCACACGTCAACCCGTGACCAAGGATTGGTTTAAAAGGTGTGGTTGTCGGCTAATGGGCATCTTCAGTGAGCAACCAGCCCACTGAGAGGTCCAAAATGGCGTGGAAATTTGGACTTCTTTGTTTATTTGTGACCGTCGTCTTCGCTCAGGGTAAGTTAAAAATATATTTTTTATAACAATTTAGTTTATTAGTTTGGCTAGCGAAACATACAAGTCATAAAATTTTGTATATTGTTTGTTGAATGGTTTAAATTTGTAAACTATAATCACACCTCCTATTGTACTGTTATAAAATACTAATAGACAGGATTCGAACCTGGGACCAAGATAGATTACCAGTCCAGTAGGTCACCCGTTGTACCATCGCCCACACTGTTAACTGACAGTTCGTAAACCTTATTACAAAAGGCATAAGGTCCATCGATGGACAGTTACGAGTGTTGCTGTTTGTACCATCATAAGAATTCATTTTAGAAATAAATTTCATCAAAAAAGGCTGAATAAACAAAATAAATAAAATGCCAATAATATTTGAAGAGTTCCCTGAATGTGTGAGATATCCCATCATCAGAGGGCCTATCGTGAACCACGATCGAAGTTTCCCTCCTTGACGCTCCTTCAGATCCTGACGCTGGGACCAATTGTAAATCCTTTCGATCAAAAAATAAGTTTCCACATAGATGGATTCAGTTTTCGGGAAAAAAAACAAAGATCCCACGAGTTGAGATCCTTCCCAAAGCTCATTCATTTTATTAATTGTGTTTCCAGGTTTTAAATTTGGGTTTTTACTTTGGTCTTAATCTTAATGTAATTTTCAAAATCCATTGAACAAGTAACTACCAAGCTAAGTGCCAGTTAATAGTTAAAACTTGGAAAAAAAAATAGCTTCCAAAACTTGTAACATAAAAAAAAATTATGACCCTTTATGTGAGATTATTATCAGCTTTATAATTTAATTTCATTTATTGATTGGTTTTAATAGGTACGACAGTTAACCTATCAAGCAGTATGATAACTGCTAAATAATATCCACATTTATATCAGTTATTTCAATCTCTAAATATTAATTGAATAAAATTGTATTGTTTCAGATGACTACGGACGCAGTGGTAAGTAGTAAATTTAACTCCAAATATCTAAATAAATTTCACTTGAACCCGGCACGGTGGCGCTGAAGTCTACTGTATTTTTTTTTAATTCTAGGCAAAGATCTGCAAACAAAATTGATTTACTATTGTATAGGTACTTATTTTGATTTTATTTATCATTTGAGCTGTTTGCTGCTTTCTTAGAAAAAATATTGTGCAACGGTACCTACATAATTAGGTCTTATACTCTGGCTTGTTTTTACAAAACTCCACATCGCATCGTTTCGTAAATTCGGGCCTTTGTGTTGTACAAAATACTATTATCTAACCTTATGAGATCCAGAAAGCCCATAAGAAATCAAATAAAATTTTTAAATTAATTTAGCACACATTCAATTACAATTTTTGAGATGCGATTTGGCTAAGCTAAATAACCAAAATTTACGGAAAATATCATTCAATTATGTTTAATTATTGTAGAATACTTTCCTATCGACTTTCTTTCAACAACAAATAGTATTCAAAATAAACAAAATCAGGGTTAATTACAATTAGTACAAAATGCCATGTCAACTTTCATATGGCATTCGCACACTTTGTATTCATACAGGATCTAAATGAAGAGTTTTGAAACCTCTTTTTTTATATAAAATAAAAGTTATCCTTTAGTAACTTGATTCATTTGTTTCAGGCCTGGCGAGCGCCATTGCCAACGCCGAAGCACTCGCCAACGGTTATGGAGGCGGCAGTGCAAGCGCCGACGCAGAAGCAAACGCTCTAGCCAACGGATACGGAGGAGGCAGTGCAAGTGCCAACGCTCTTGCCAACGCTCTAGCTAACGGAGGAATCGGAGGAGCTAACGCCAATGCCAATGCACTTGCAAACGCGTTGGGTAATGGATGGGGAGGCGGTGCGAGCGCCGATGCTGCCGCAAACGCGTTAGCCAATGGAGGAGCTGGAGGAGCGAGTGCGGACGCCATCGCCAATGCATTAGCCAATGGAGGCGCTGGAGGCGCTAGCGCTAATGCTCTTGCTAACGCTTTAGCCAATGGAGGTGCAGGCGGAGCGACCGCGGATGCGATCGCCAATGCCCTGGCTAACGGTGGTGCTGGCAGCGCTAATGCTCAAGCTATTGCCGATGCTATTGCTAACGGAGGTGGTGGCAGCGCCAGTGCCGACGCTTATGCCAACGCTTTAGCCAACGGAGGTGCCGGAGGAGCCAGCGCTGATGCCATCGCCCAAGCCCTTGCTAACGCCGGAGCTGGAGGCAGTGCTAGTGCCGATGCTTTTGCTAATGCCCTCGCTAATGGTGGTGCTGGTGGTGCAAGTGCGGACGCTGTTGCCCAAGCTCTTGCAAACGCCGCAGGTGGTGGTGGTGGCAGCGCTAGCGCTGATGCCATTGCGAACGCACTCGCTGGTGGTGCTGGCGGTAGCGCTCAGGCTCAAGCTCTTGCCCAAGCTCTTGCTAACGGCGCTGGTGGAAGCGCAACTGCTGACGCTCTTGCTAACGCTTTCGCCAACGGAGGTGCTGGTAGCGCCAGTGCTGATGCCATTGCCAACGCTTTAGCCAACGGAGGAGCTGGTAGTGCTAGCGCTCAAGCCCTCGCCCAAGCTCTTGCCAACGGTGCAGGCGGTAGCGCCAGTGCTGATGCCATTGCCAACGCTTTAGCCAACGGTGGAGCTGGTGGCGCTAATGCCCAAGCCATTGCTCAGGCCCTTGCCAACGCTGCAGGAGGCAGTGCTAGCGCCGATGCTTTTGCCAACGCTCTTGCCAATGGGGGTGCCGGAGGAGCCAGCGCTGATGCCATCGCTCAAGCACTTGCTAACGCAGCAGGAGGCAGCGCCAGTGCCGATGCTTATGCTAATGCCCTCGCTAATGGAGGAGCCGGCGGCAGCGCCCAAGCCCAGGCCCTTGCCCAAGCTCTCGCCAACGCCGCCGGCGGCAGCGCTAGCGCTCAAGCCATGGCCCAAGCTCTCGCCGATGCTGAACCTGGCAGTGCTAGTGCCTCAGCCCTAGCCCAAGCTCTCACAAGCGCCGCAGGAGGCAGTGCCCAAGCTCAAGCTCTTGCTCAAGCTCTCGCTAACACTAGAGGCGGTGGCGCTAGCGCCAGCGCTCAAGCGCTTGCCCAAGCTCTCGTTAACGCTGCTGGAGGGACCTCAAGTGCCCAAGCCATGGCACAAGCCCTCGCAAACGCTGAACCCGGTAGTGCTCAAGCTTCAGCTCTAGCTCAAGCTCTCGCTAATGCTGCAGGTGGAACCGCTGAAGCTCAAGCTCTTGCGAACGCTCTTGCGAGC
The DNA here is from genome assembly GCF_910591565.1 of Cydia splendana. Classification (NCBI taxonomy): domain Eukaryota; kingdom Metazoa; phylum Arthropoda; class Insecta; order Lepidoptera; family Tortricidae; genus Cydia; species Cydia splendana. The sequence continues at coordinate 798,790 of NC_085960.1, read as the reverse complement.
ACTAGAACAGGTGGTGGTGCTGGCGCTAGCGCTCAAGCTCTCGCCCAAGCCCTCGCTAACGCAGCAGGCGGCAGTGCTACCGCTCAGGCTTTGGCCCAAGCTTTAGCTGATGCTGACGCAGGTAGCGCAAGCGCTCAAGCTCTGGCCCAAGCTCTCGTAAGCGCTGCAGGTGGTAGTGCTCAAGCCCAAGCTATTGCCCACGCTCTTGCAAACACACGAGGTGGTGGCGGTAGTGCTTCAGCTCTAGCTGAAGCGTTAGCCAGCGCCGTTGGTGGCAGCGCAAGCGCCCAAGCGGTCGCACAGGCCCTCGCAAGTGCCGCAGGAGGCAGCGCGCAAGCGCAAGCTCTTGCTCAAGCAACTGCAAACGCTGCCCCTGGCAGTGCAAGCGCCCAAGCTCTCGCCCAAGCCCTAGCTAGCGCTGCAGGCGGCAGTGCCACGGCTCAAGCTCTCGCCTCAGCCCTCGCAAATGCCGGAGGCGCCAGTGCCAGCGCCCAAGCTATCGCTAATGCCCTCGCTATTGGAGGCAGCGCCGATGCTACGGCAATTGCAAACGCAAACGCGCACTCAACCGGATTTATACCTCCTCCTCCACCCGGTAAATATTTTTATATATTTTTTTAAATTCTTTATTACTATTTTTTTTACAGCTAAGATGACGTTTTTTTTCTAGACATAAAAGTATCTGAATTACATGCAAACAGAAAATCGAGATTCGATTGGCATTTTGCCATTTTACTAATTTTCGTGGATTTTATTTATTATTTAGTGCCTAACGCTTGATTTATTTATATATGTTCCAGCTCAATGCTCATACAACGGCCAGATGATAGTAAGAGTAGTCCCTGGTACCGAAAGATACATTCCTTGCCCCGCTGTCGAGGTCTGTGGATGCTTCCAGACCCCAATAGGTAGTCTCTACCTCAGCTGCCGACGATGCCCCGGCTGTGGTAAGTATTATTAAAAACTATTTAAATTCATAAAACTCTGAAACTTTTAAAACTATACCGTACTTACACACACAAATATGTAACATTCTGGTCATTTGTGCTTATACCAAAGCATCGAAAACAACGCGTAATTTTTGTGTCCTTGTAGCCTTCACTTTGATGAGTGAAATAGTAAATTTGGATATTGACTAGTAATTTTGTCCAAACTAGAGATCAGATTTCATGATATTCACTAAAATCACCTAAGTGAACACAGGTGAAACTTTGGACGAATATATCTTTGATCCCCCAGGCGATCCTTAAAGACGCTATATTTAGATCAATTTCCCCTGGGTGATTTTAGTGGAATTTCTTGAATATCCGGTGATAGTAATAGATATATTGGTCCACTAAAATCACCAGGGGATTGTGGTAGATACAGCGTACAATTAGATCAATTATTTGTCCAATATAACTGGATGATCCCCTCAGGTGATCTTAGTGGATATCGTGAATTATTTCAGTTCCTCGTGATCCGAGACACGCTTCACTACCTACAATTTTGCCCATAAGTCCATTTTTACCAGGTGGGTTCATATCAAGTTCAGAATTGTCAAAAATACTGTAAAATCATATAGTTACTGAAATTTATAAGAATATTAATTTTTTTTTCTGCTGCTACAAGGCGAATTAAACAATATTTAATTGTTTACAAACCAGGTTTAAAACAATTTTTAATACTTAATAACCAATTCTTACACATTCGACATACAAACCCAAAATACTACTAGTAACACTTCTACAGTCAACCGCAATAATATGTTACACAACGAAGGCCGGAAAAATATCTGTCACGATCTTATTGTAGCGGGTGGCTGTAGGTACGAAACCATTTGTTAACAGTGTTTGCAATAAAGTTAACGAATTGTCAATACAAACGGACAAATATATATAAAAATAAACTGTATTGTCAGCGGCGCCATGGCGTACTTTATTTTAATCTATCTGACAACGTTTGATTGTCACCTTGACTGTACATCAGTACATAATTAGGTCATTACTTTTCGTAATTATTTGTGAAATATATGTATATTTTTATGTAACTCTGACATACATGTTCTTTTTTTATTACAGTACCACCTCGCCCAGGTATGTACGACAAATCTATCTACTTATAATTAGTACGAACGAACTTTAAAAAGTATATGCCATAATAAATACATATTTAAGGATATTCTTACACAAATTGACTTAGTCCCACAGTAAGCTCAATAGGGCTTGTGTCGTGGGTACGTAGACAACGATATATATAAAATGTATGAAATCATAATTACAAAGAAAACACCCATGACTCAGGAACAAAATTTCTGTGCACGCCACACAAATAAATGCCCTTACCGGAATTTAAAACCAGGATCATCAGCTTCAGAAAATGAAAAATAATATGAAAGAGGGAAAGTATATGACTTTATATTCATGTACAGTCGCCATCAGATATATCGGGGCGGATAAGGCGCTCACTAATATCTGAACACGCCTCTATTGTCAAGGCGTTAGAGTGCGTGTTCAGATATTTGTGAGCACCTCGGACGCTCCGATATATCTGATGGCGACTGTACAGTCGAGTCAAAGATATGTTTACATTTTTCGCCTTATTACAAAGGAACAAGGTGCAAAAGTGTAAACATATCTTTGACGTCGACTGTACATATTTAATAATGTACCTGCCTATCAATTTAAGACGAGATAATTTTTTTATAAGTCGTCTTTAAAACTTGTTAATCTATTTAATGTGACTGTTGATATCCCATTGAGCCAGCTATATAAACCAGCTGTTCTGATGATGAAGATTGGAAGTATAAATAGGAGCTACGTGATAAAACAATCTAACCTCGTTATGTTAGGGTAACTTGTCAGAATCGACTTGATGAGCATTAGATGTTGAAACAAAATTTCAATCGATAAAAATGGTTATTTTTGACAATAATAACTAATTTTACATTAGTTAATATTTAAAATAGAACGCTTACATTGTTTACAGCACCTCGTCCAATACCAGGTATGATTAAAAAACGAACGGATACGAAAACCTTGAAACCATTTAAATATAAATCTATTTCATAACAACATGTGACTAAAAAATATTATTTTATTTAGTCAATTATCAGGGTGTACAATGAATTTCAATTTGTTTCGAGGGTTCTGTTTCAGTTAAACGGAGACGACGTCGTGAGGCAGGGGCATGTTAATAATAAAATCATTTTTTTCTCAGCTCCCATTCCGATTCCGGATGTAATACCGTTCCCGAGACCGATTCCAGGGCCCACACCGATTCCTTTACCGATACCAAGACCGACCCCCATACCGTGGTGTAAGTACTCTTCAAAACTAGTCCAAATCAACGGTTGAGTTCACAAACATCTTTACATGCCAACGTTCCAAAAATATATTAAACTTACACGACCTTATTGTCAAATGCTGTATTGTCTTTAAGTCTAAGACGCATGTAAATATATTTTTTGTGAAAGTGTTTGTGAACTTGATCGTACAACAAAAAGTGCGACATATTTAAAGCCGTTTTGAGGTTCTTAATCATGAGATCTCGCAGTGGCTGGCCTAAGCACTACTATGTTATGCACAGTGAACTGATCGACTAAGTTTGTATACGTAAGTACAATCAGCATCAGTTCAGATCGATATGAACACATAAATAACCTTGTGTATCAAATTTCGCATAGTACAAAAAAAATAACATTTTAATATACACATACCTTTTTCTATTACTTCCGTAAGTTCCATAACTTACAAGAATTCAACAATAAAGAGTAACAATAACAAGGCCACTTGCATAAAAACTTGTTTCAAAACTTTTCCTATTTAATTGTTCATGCTTATATGATTGTTCATATTTTTCAGGCCCACCACCAACCGTGATCCCTGGCCCGCCACGACCATATCCAGTACCGGTCCCAGTTCCGAGCAAACCCGTCGTAATCCCGGTACCAGTCCCGGTCCCATCTCCGCCGAAGAAGATCTACGTCCCCGGCCCAGTAGTGAGGGTCCCGGTACCAGTGAGAGTGCCCGTGCCAGTACCGCAGCCCTACCCAGTACCATCCCCGCCTAAGATCATCAGAGTCCCGTACCCGGTCCCAGGCCCAGTTGAAAAGATATACGTGAAAGTACCGGTACCATCCCCGCCCATCAGAATACCGGTCCTCGTTCCTGGTCCGGAGAGGGATGTTCCGGTACCCGTACCGGTCCCGTCACCCCCCGTCCGCGTACCGTACCCGGTGAACAGATATATCACTGTTCCTGGCCCGAAAGTACTCGTTCCTGTACCCGTTCCTGTGATCAGTAAGTATCCAGAAATTGTTGACTACGAGTATGATTAGATACATTTTGAAATGCCCATCTTTAATTCGTCTTATTTTCAGGAAACAAAGTCTTCCCGGTACCCGTCGTCATATACGTAGGTATGAAATATTTGTATCATTATACGTTATCGTAAGGGCATAAAGCAAAAGTCGTGGCATCTTTGATAAAAATTATCGGTATCGATCACGATTTTAGTCATGGATTAAATAAAATGAAACAGACACAACCCGTCTAGTATTGTACTAAAATGACAGTTGGATTGGGCAGATTGGGTAGTGGATTAGCCAACCAAACTAAGTATGCTTTAGTATCTGAGGCATAAAACAGATATTATTCACTTGGTTCTCGTTTTGCCGTCAGTCGAATAGCAGACGTATTTCGCGAGATTTTTTCGAATATTTCGTAACTTAAAAAATATTGCAAATACATAAATTCTAAAAGTATTATAATAGCTTCATAAACTACCTCTAAGTTAGTACGGACTGTGTACAAGGCTGGAGGTCCGTTTCGTTTGTGTATTCATCACGAATATTTGTTCCTGAGTTATAAATGTTTTCTGACTACTTAAGTATTCACTTAAGGTAGGTATATTATTATATATATCGTCCACTAGTACCCATTATACAAACTTTATTGAGCATACCGTGAGACTAACTCGATTTGTGTAAGATTGATCCATAATATTTATAGCTTTTAGCCGCCCACAGATCAAGACTTGCCAAGAAAAATGCAATTTTGATTTGTCAAAACAATAATTCAAAGTATATATGAATGGTATACCTTTTATTAGGCATCTGGGTGGCTAGAAGTTATTTATTCATAACAACTTACTCAGAGAGGTAAAGGACAATGACCGATTTTGTTTCCAGCCCCCGAATGCAGGTCCCACGAACCGAACGTACCATTCCCGAAACCAGGCGACGCTTGCGTCATCCTCACTTGCCGCGTCAAATACAACTACATCTACATCGAGAGCTACAGAATCCCTGGCTGTGGAAGTAAGTCTCTCAAACTACACAGGACTTTTTCCTGTTAAGATTTACTTTACAGTGGTTATTAACCTAAATGGCTCAGAAATATCAGACTCATCGTAATAATTAAATTGTACTAAGCTTTTAGTGCCAGCTGAGACTTTTTAAGATAGAAAATGTATGATAAATAATTTTTTATTTACTATATTATCTATGTAGCTGATTCATTGAATTTATTGTGGTCCTCAGATGATAGCATTATTGTTCTAAAATATAATATGATTAATATGTTTCAGTTCCAGTCCCACCCCCACCGCCGCCACCAACTCCAATATGGATCCCCAGTGAGGCTCAAGCTCAAGCTCAAGCCCAAGCCCAAGCTCAGGCTCAAGGTACCTTTTTTTCTTACATCACACTTCGTACCTATTATCAAGGATTATTTCTACGAAATTCACCACACCGTTATTCAGCGTTTTTATTCAGCCTGGGCTATCAAAATCGCTGCCAACTTAGCTTGGTCTAACTCTAACAGCGTTTTTCTATACATACTCAGGTGGCGGATGGGGAGGCGGCTCAGCTGAAGCTCAGGCTCAGGCCCAAGCTCTAGCTAACGGCTACGGAGGTTCGGCTGACGCTCAAGCCCAAGCCCAAGCTCAAGCTCTAGCTGCTGGACTCGGAGGCGGTTCCGCTGAAGCTCAGGCACAGGCTCAGGCTCAGGCTCTCGCTCAAGGTACCGTAGTATTAGGCCGTTAAAAATTCACATAAAACATTGATCCTTAATATCTTCACTAGTATGTGCATTTTAAGGTTAAACATTTACATAGGATATAAATCCTGTTTGGTACGAACGTATCACTTTTGATAGTTGATAGATCCAGTGCAAATTGATCACAAGAAATTACCATCTGAATAGATAGACCTCACCTTGAGGTTAGGATTTTGCCCGAGAGGAATCGCCAGATAAATACATATTCCGTTTATAGAGGATTTCACAATTTCCAGGTCTCGGAGGTGCAGGAGGTTCAGCTCAAGCTCAAGCTCAAGCTCAAGCACTCGCTCAAGCTCTCGGCTTAGGTGGTGCTGGTGGTGCAGCTGACGCTCAAGCTCAGGCACAAGCCCTTGCTCAAGGTAGTATCAGTATTAGGCCGTGTAGAATTCTATCTTTGGTATTTAAAAATGGCTTCAGTTAGTATAAAATGTAATAAAAAATTCCCAAAGGACTAGACTAGAGGAAACCGCAAGATCAATTTACTTACTCAGTGCATAAATGATTTCATTATTTCCAGGTCTCGGAGGTGCCGGAGGTTCAGCCCAAGCCCAAGCTCAAGCACTAGCTCAAGCTCTAGGTTTAGGTGGTGCTGGTGGTTCAGCTGACGCTCAAGCTCAGGCACAAGCTCTTGCTCAAGGTAGCACCAGTATTAGATCGTGTAAAATTCACACATTTGGTATTTGAAAATGGGCATTTTTATTTAAAGTTGTAACCCCAACTTACATTTTAGATTTTTGAATTTTTATATTATTTCCACTAAGAGTAAAACGGGGACTTCAATATTTCATACATTTTTTGTTTGCCCATTTCAAATAAACCGTATGGATATTTAGTCTAGTCCTTTTCATACTCATAAATTTACATACTCGGTTCATAAATAAGTTTTTGGCAAAAATTTCATTTTTGGTACAAGCTTTTATCGCTGACTGTACTTTTCTTACGACAGACAACTAATACTCATCGAGACAATTCTAAAAACCCCAAACACAATGAGGTTGCGTTGTTTCACCACAGAGTTCCTATGGCCACCTCCTGTCTCCATCATCAGATCAGCTCGATGGTACCATAATGTTGCATTTTCATCCGATTTATATATGCATGCAAAATTTCAGCTCAATCGGAAACCGGGAAGTGGGTCAAATTTAACTTGCAAGATTTGATTACAGACAGACAGACAGACAGACAACGCAACGGTCAGGTGAAAGTAAATAAAAGCTTGTAATGATTTCATAATTTCCAGGTCTTGGAGGTGCCGGAGGTTCAGCTCAAGCCCAAGCTCAAGCGCTCGCTCAAGCCCTAGGCTTGGGTGGTGCTGGTGGTTCAGCTGACGCTCAAGCTCAGGCACAAGCCCTTGCTCAAGGTAGTACCAGTATATTCAGTTTGGTATCTGAAAATGAGATTTTTTATTGAAAGTTGCACCCCCTAACTTCCATTTAAGATTTTAAAATTTTTATATTGTTACCACTCAGAGTAAAAAAAGGGTATATTTCATACATTTTTTGATTGCCCTTTTTGTTACGTCCTTACTTCATAAGCCATCGTAATTCGTTGCTTAGTTACATTCATTTTAAGATGGACTACTTACATGGGATATAGTCAGTTAAATCACGCCTACAAATAGACTACCTACAAAATAAAATACTATTAGTTGTTCTTCAAGGTGTGCGGACTGGTTGTATGGACCTCATTTTGAGTCTAGGCCTTTTCTCAAGAGGAAACCGCTAGATAAATTTACATATTCAGTTTATAAAGGTCTTCTGCCCCCAACTTCGTCTGCATAAAACGATGATGATTGATAAAAACTATCAGGTACTTTCCCGGTCATCCAGTTATTTTCGTATCAAATTACAACTAAATCAGTTCAGCAGCTTAAGCGTGAAGAGATAACATACAGACAGAGAGGGGTATCTTCGAATTTATAATATGATTTTCATAATTCACAGGTCTCGGAGGTGCCGGAGGTTCAGCCCAAGCCCAAGCTCAAGCACTAGCTCAAGCCCTAGGTTTAGGTGGTGCTGGTGGTTCAGCTGACGCTCAAGCTCAGGCACAAGCTCTAGCTAACGGACTTGGAGGCGGGGACGCCCAAGCTCAGGTACATCTCCAAATTCAATAGAGACTATACACCAATATTATATTACTATAATTATTTATTTCAAGATTATTATATTGTATATATAGGCGTTTTCATGTCACAAAATTGACGGTCAATATCAAACCCCGTACATTTTATCAGTCAGACGTGAAATTAGAAGTCCTTCCTTTTAAATAGGGCTATATATTATTTAATGGCACTACATGATGTCACTGTAAATATTGTTTTGACTTGTGAAAGAGACCTTATGGCCATATTGCAGAATATTTATTGAATTTTGATTTTCAGGCTCAGGCTCAAGCTCAGGCAGCTGGACTAGGCGGATGGGGTGGAGCTGATGCTCAAGCCCAAGCCCAAGCTCAGGCTCAAGCTCAAGGCTTATTAGGAGGTTATGGAGGTGGCGCGTCGCAAGCTCAGGCCCAAGCTCAGGCCCTCGCGCAAGCTTTAGCCCAAGGTACAATTTTTTTTCTTGTATAGAATTCCCCCGCTGATTTGAATTGATGAGAACCGGGGATTCTCAGTTCTGGTTCTGTTTTTGTATGATACATCCGTTTGAGGAGCATAATTTATGATTGCGTCCACAAAATTATTGATGAGCCAAGTGTATGTCCTGTTGATTATCAAGGCAAACTTTAGGGCCTGAGTGTATAAGAAGCCCTTATCAGTACGCCTTAAAATGTCCAATGATCTAAATGATAATGATCTAAAAGGCACTTTAGTATTTAATAAACCGTACGTTAAGTTACGTAATGTTTATATTTCTTCCATTAATAGAAATTAGATAAGAAAATCACTGTTTTTTTTTTCAAACTACGCATTGATTAGCATGGGAGGCAATATTGAGCTAGTTTAAGGGCCAATACAGACGGACTGTAACCCGACTGCAATTCGTATGTGAACTGCACGCCGACTGCTCGCCAACTGACTTTTACTAAACCTTTTATTTTATCTTTTTCAGGCAGTATCCGAGACGGAAGCTAAGAGACAACTCAATAAATGACAACTAAGGATCAACCTGTCAATACAACGACAACCAGCAACGTAGTTAAGTTAAGCATTGTAAAAATAGACTAAGCACACCTCTTTTTAATAAAATCTAGTGGGATTCAATATCTGTTTAATTTATTTGATTTAATATAAATATAACATCGATAGTACACGGCGCGACCTTCCTAATGACACGGCCTTGCTAATACTTAGTTATTATGAAAATTCTACTAACACTATAAATATGAAAATGTGTAAGTTTGATATTTGGAACACACGCACACATTCACGCTTAAAGATAGGATACGAAATTTAGCACTCGGGTAAATTAAAACCTGAAAAATTCATAGGTACTGTACGATCTTTTTATCCCTGAATTTACTGTAAGGGGATGAAATGAGAGTTAAAAGTAAAGGAAAGCTAAGTAAGATGTTAAGGGGAAACCGGCAGTTCCAATTTTATCTTATTTTATGTTTTTATCTTTATCTTTCCAGAAAAAATCTCAGGCGAATTCTAGTGATTTAACAAATTATCAATTACATGTATTGATGTTCCTTTAGAAACCCGTACACGTTCTTGAAAAACCTTAGCAAGGAGTACATTCCACGGCATCAGCATTCACTAAAACGTGCGCTACCCTACTTAATCAATCAAATAATCGACATTTATAGCGAATCAGCAGCCTACATCGAATCAAATTATATGCCAGTGATTGTAAATTTAACCTAACATGACACGGCCGAATCGATTGTCACGGTGGTGTGCCCTTTAAATAGTGGTAGGTGGTAATGTTGAGCATTGAGTTCGTAGTGAGCTGAAGTAAAGATGGGTCAAGGGGTCCTCAGGAGTCTTGGACTCTTGGTCCTCCTTTGTGTGAGTCGGTCAACTCAGCAGTCAGTAGAGAAATCAGGTTAGTTTGTGATTTTCGTTAAGGTCTTGAAGGAGGAATAGCTTCGTTTTCCACGCATTTGCGGAAAGTGCCCAGCAAAATAAACTATCCAAATAAAGTGTTATATATCTAAATTGGGTAGGAGTTAAGCCCAAACCCCATTTTTTAAATCTAATACTTGAATATTAATTGCCTTCAATTATACAGTATACAAGGTGTTTTTCATTAATTATGTTTGATCATACTCTGAGGGGTGAATATGTAAGTCATACTGAAGAACTTTTACTTTGGGGCCAACCCAGAAATCGCAAAAAAAATTTTGCCATCTCATAGATTTCTGCAAATGTCAATATGTCAATGTTTTCTATAGAACATCAGATTTTCTTGGGATTTCTGGGTTGGCCCCATGAAGAAGCTAAGGTTAGGTTGCTGTTGCATCTGTCCTGCAAACCCTACCGATATTCCATAGGTATTTACTTTTTCAGCAAACGAGAGGCTTGAAAAATAAAATTAGTAGTCTTAATTTTATCCCGGGTTCCATACCCGAAGGATGACAATCTGAACCATATTACTAATTTGTCCATCTCTCTCTCTCATTAAGCATTCTCTATTTCAATAAGAAAAAAAAAACAGACAATTAAAATTTTCTCAGTGCGTTGAGGAACTTTATAGCAATCGTCCCTTAATGGTTTGTTATCGCAATGTTTCCGATTAATCATAGCTCATTAGTAGCCGACTAACATACCGTGCAATAACAAGTACAATCTTTTTTTTCTATTTGAGTTTATCCATAAATATTGCTATTAACGTAATTTTGATTACTGTTGGAATCTCGTAAACTTCCTAATTGTACCTACTAATGACAAACAAGAAACGTTAATTAAAATTGATTGTGGAATTTAACTTACTTACATTGTTTTGTGAAAAAAGTGGCAATCGTTATTGAAAAACGCCAACCGAAACTTAAATATTAATGTAAGTCACGTGACTTTCCGTAGCATCTGTCAACTAGGGTGGAGCGAAATCCAAAATTCTTGAATATGGCAATGGAACCCCTCTAAAAGGATGTCTAATTCTTTATTATTTAAGGGAAAAATAATAAAAAAAATGATTGGTATATACTTTTAGCCCTCTACTATTCGATATATGTATATTTTTAATAAATTTAATTTATGCTTATTTTTTTTATAACAAGTTTTATTCATTAAATAACATATTTTTATTACAGATATACTCGATTCCTATACTTATTTTTGTTTTATAACGTATATTTTTATGACACGGTAAAACCACGTAAATACGGGTTTTATGGAAAATGCCCCTTAACCCGGATATTGTGCACAAATTGGAGTTTACAACCCATAACAGAATCGTGAAAACTATTATGAACATGATAAGATAATAAAAAGAATACTAATATAAGTATATACATGCCTAACATACGTGTGAACATGACCTAAAAAGGGCGTAAGCGACGCCGAAGGGCGAAATTTGACGCTTATTTAAACATATAAGTAACCTTTTTTTTTGCAGTAAAATGATACTTTTCGTAATCAATAACATCGTTACTTTGACACAAGAATGTCTAAAAAAAATAACTTATATAATTTTTTTACACTGTAGCATTTTCCTTGTTTTGCATGAAATTGCTGTTTAATATGAAATTTTGAAATTTTATTATTTCATAAATATTGAAAAATGCACTAACATTTTGGTAATAACTTATTATACGCTTATTAAGTATTATATAATTTCAATAAAATGTACACATATTAGTGAAGTAGTATATTTTAATAATTGATGAAAATTTTCCTTTATTAATTTCTTTAGCGGCTGAGTAGAGGGCTAAAAGTAGTGTTGATTTTGAAACTTGATATAATCACTATAATCTACATGACAAACTGCAACTTTTGGTACCGGTTCCACATTGATAGTCAAATTTTTATTTATTTCCACACATTTCGTTTGCGTTTGTCGATGTATGATTGTCATCTTGACTAGGCCCCTTTTACTTGTTGTTGTCCATCTGACTAAGCCTAATTTGTTAAAACTGATTAATTTATGTTTCTATTGTACTTACTTTATGTCTTTCCCATCACGGAACAATGGTGTTCCGGACCTTTGGGAGGCGTGCGCGGAGCCGAAGCCAACACGTAGAGGCCCTTTTGACACTTTAATGAAATGTAAGGGGTACACCGAGCGGATGCTGCCCTTACCCGTGTCATGGGACGCACGCAGAGGCAGCACCCGCCAGGGTGTAAGGACTATTGAGAGTTGATGGGATCTAAAATGAACTAGGTTATTGGGTGAAAGCGATGGACTAGTACTTACTTTATTATTATAAAATTTAATCTAAATGACCTATAAAACGCCTAAATCAATATTGCATGGTAACTAGCTAATAGTATCAATTTTAAATCTATTACTAGCAGGTAAAATTGTTCGATACACTTGAATGCATCTGAGATAGAAAATGGTAGCCAACAAATTGATTATATTAATACGTAATTTCACACATGTCGTATTTATTATATCAAATTGGCCACGCTTGGCCCTCACGACCTTCTAATCGAGATCATGATAAGTAAATACATACTTTGATAATTTCATGTGTAAATGTTTTTCAATTTATATCATTAAGTATTACATACTCATACTGAACAAGTTCTTATAACAAAAAAGGTAGAAATTCGTATTTCTTGTGTTAAAAACTATATAACATACTTTCATAATTTAATTTTAATAGATGACACGCAGGGGCGGTTAATGTAACAGTTTCAATATACTTTGCCAATTGGCAAACTATACTCTACTATACTCTAGCTATATTTACAACAAAAAAAACATGTAGAAGTCGATAATAAAAACACTTGTTGCAATTTTTTTTTTCTAAAACGTATTTTTTTCAGCTTCAGCTTCGGACGCAGCCAGAACTGGTCAAGCACTAGAAGATAATGATAAGTCAGCGTCAGCCTCGGCATCAGCAAGCGCGATAGCGCAAAGTAAAGTATCCATCACTTTCCGCCACAGATGTTTCTAAGCGGACAAAACTCTTAAAATTATCTGCACAGAGAGAAAGACTACTTCTTGCAACAACTCAATTCAGATTGGATATTGGAAAAATAGAATCTTACACAGATCGACCTAGTCCCAAACCAAGCAACGCTGGTACTATGGGTACAAGCTTTGCTTAGTTTGGGGTGACTTGATACATACTTACATAATATTATAAATACTTAAATATATAGATAACATCCATAACTCAAAAACAAATTTAATATTAATGATGAACATAAAAACAAATATATGCCCTATGGCCTGTGCACAAATATATGCAGTGGACGTCTTATGGCTGAGATGATGGTGATGAAGATGAAGATGATAATAAAAAGAAATGCCGTAACCGGGATTCGAACCCGGGACATCCTGATTTTTTGTCTTTGGTTCTATAGTTCGTTCTGGGTATTATTTTTGTAATTTTGGTTATTGACTGGATAAACAACTCTACTTCATTTTTTTACCTATGATTTATATATTTTATTGACATAAGGTAATTTTTCAGGTGTAGGACATTTCATTCCAACCAGCTACAGGCCGCCATACTATCCAACGACGCCGAACTACCCACCGAGTAATCGTACGTAATTTGTGAATGATCCCTCTTTGTTATTGAATAACATTTTTATGGGACAACCTTACACAAATTTACCTAGTCCCTCAGTAAGCTCAATAACACACACGTAAATGCATTTACCGGGATTTGAACCCAGGACAATCAGCTTTGCAGGCAGAGCCACTACCAACTAGGCTGAGGTCGTTTAAAATAGAAAACATAATAACTCTAGGCCTTAGTAGATATACATAGAATTCAGAACGCAAGAATAGTTTTAAGGGCCTCACAGATTACCAGTTCGCCGGACGATATCAGCCTGTCAGTTAAACGCAAAATGTGACAGTTCCGAAAAACTGACAGGCTGATATCGTCCGGCGAATTGGTAATCTGTGGGCCCGTTTAGGTCATGAAGTTTGTGATCCCCTCTCCTAAATAACCTTTTGTATATGTTTGATGTGGAATAAAGTTAAAAATAAATAAAGTTATTGTATCGGGTGCACACCCTAACCAAACGTATCTGTATAAATATATAGTTTGGCAAGCCATTTTCGTCAGTAGGAAAAGGAAGCAAATTTGAAAAAAGCAGGCGCGAAGGACTGTCGTCCAAAAATTTGGGTATCGCACCTTTTTCTACTGACAAAGTGGGTTTGCCAGAATATATTAATGGTAACTTTGTTTAAATTCCAGAATGCTATCGCGCAGACCAAATCCTCCACGTCAGAGACCCGTACGGGGTCTGCCAGGTGTGCGTCTGCGTGCAGCGGTACGGGTACCTAGAGCCTGTTTGTGGCAGCTGCGCCGAATGCGATGTACCGTGGCCGACGCCGCCGACAACAACGCCGGCGCCGCCATACCCACCGCCGCCGCCACCACCGCCACCACCGCCGACACGTAATAAATTTATTTTGTTTTTTTTTTCTCTCACTAAAGAGACGCGTTATAAGGCGATTACTAAAAGTTACCCGACAGCATAGACAAGCACAAGCAGTTGAATAGTGTTCCAGTTATAATATTGGTTGAAAATTGTTGATCACTACACTTTTTGTATGTTGCGACACTCGTGACATCTAATGTCATGTAGCGGTACTGATAAATCCTAAATAAAGAGAGAATAAGATAAAGGTGTTAGAGGTTAGGTGTAAAAGTTCAACAGCTCTCAAAGAAATGACTCGGCAAGAAGATTTTTGTTTCTTCTAATAAGTGTATAAGGCGAAGAGAGTTGAAAGTATAATTGACTTATTTTTTTCAGCAAAATGCGACCCCATGCCTACCAACCAGTACTTCCAGAACCCGTTAGACCCTTGCCAAGTCTGCATTTGCAAGGCGGCCGAAGATGTGTATGGTCGCCCCGAGGGTCCCGTGATCGAGTGTACTCAGAACCCTAATTGCCGTGAGTTTGTTAATTTATTATTTACCTTAACGGGACATAATCACGTATATTTGAGCTAGTTCAGCTTAGAAAATTACCTCCGACGTTTCAAGTACTGCATTGTCTCCGTGGCCATGGAGAAGACTAGCTAAAGTTAACATCAACATGTAGCTGCATGAGTTTTTTCAAACTATCTGCACTTATTTTCTTTGCTAACAAATTCAACCGGGCTAGGTATATCAAAAGAAGGGCTATTTTGCCTTTCCGCTCATTTTTACTATAGAAATGGCCATCTGTAAGTCTATGTAAATTTAACATAGGTACCTTTTATCATATGTATTATTTTATTAATAAGGATAGTTAGACTCGGTCCTATAATAACAACATCGTCGCCATCAAAAAGGCGTTTTGCACTAAGTAACAATAAAAATATGTTTTTATTAAACTGGTATTAACTTTGAAACTATGCGAAGTAATATTTATATGATATGTTTCTTTTTCAGTTATTCCTACGACGCCACGTAAGTATAAAATTTACTCATAAATAAAAAAATGTATTCATTCATAGTACCTACATGCGCACTTGACACGAATAACTTATATGTACTCGTATTTTCTAACGTCGACTTCAGTAAACGTAAAAACACAATAAAACTTGTCCATTTAAAGTTATGATAATAAGTAGAAAGTACAGAAGAAAGTACAGAATAAGATTCTCTTTGAGCGCTTGTGTAGTCCTAAATTTAACAAATATCCATTTTATGGGTATCAGTATAGAAATTGATTCATACTTTTATTTTACAGCACCGCCAGGACCACCTACACCATGTAAGTTTACCAAATACAATGAAGTACTGGCATTACGAAGAGATAACTGACGGCGATTTAAGATAAATTATTTTTATGCGAACATAATTGATTGCGAAGTTAAGAAGACAAATATACAAGTAGCTTGTCAGCGAAGCGTATAAAATGTATACGATCGAGGTAATATCATCAATATACACGTTTACACCTAGCCTAGCCTCTCCAAACGCCACCGATAATTTAATCGCATATAATTGCAATAGGTACATTCCATATCAATCTAGTTGGTATTGCCCATGCCTACAGAACAAGCCTTGTGCAATCGGATCCCAGTAAATACATTTATTTATATGAATAGCATCAAAGTCATTCTCTACATGTTTATTTAACATATCATGTAAATCGTGGGTTCATTTCATATCTCGAAAAATGCAACAAAAAGATTTTCAAATTCGATGAAGCAGGATCCTTATCATTATCAAGTTATCAAACACAAATGAAAAGTCAATTTTTTATTGTTTATCATCGTTTGGGACTAGGTGTAGTTAGGTCGTTCACTATAAGATAGTCCAACTAAGCTTAATTCTTTTTATTTTACTTGCAATATATGTATGTACGATTGGTCGGGGAAAATCTTGATAAAACAACGCAACCTTTGTGTTAGGGTTTGTTAGAATTGTCTCGATGATTACTAAGTTGCCTGTTGAAAGAAAATTACAGCCATCGATAACAATTTGTATCAAAAATAAAATGTCAGAGTCAAAACTTTTTTTATTGCTCAACTTTACTTCGTTTGAGTTTAGGTGTACTGTACGATCGTCCAGTATATGTTGTCTCCCCACAGTTCCTGTATGCCAGTACTACCCGAGAGACATCTGGTTCGCGCACCCGCAGTACGCGTGCTACAGATGCAAATGCGAGGCATCGTTTATGGGGGAGGTCACCATAGACTGCTACCCTGATCCTGCGTGTGGTACGTACAGTTAAGGCCGACAATTATATCCAATATGTAGATCCGGATCAGTTATTGATCCGATCTGCCAGCGTCAAAAGTAAAATTTCTTCGACCAAAAACGTTACTTTTGACACTGATATATCAGATCCATAACTGATCCAGATCTAATTCGTGGCTTGTTATTAAAATCAGAATATGTTTGTTAGAGACGCTGACCTTGTCGGTACATTTGTTACCTGACTGACACTAACCTCAAATGTTTTATTAGAAATTACAACGACCTTGGCGCCACCTACAACTGCGGGTAAGTTTTCACAAGTCGCATCATATTTTACAAGCTTTTTTTTACCTGATAATTTTTATGTTATTTTTACTCAGAATGACGAACCCTTTCTCTTCTCGAATTCCAAATGAAAAACCGATTGTTTAATTCGGGTGGAAAGCGTCATTTAATTCCTTTGATAACAATGCATTACACTAGTTATTACACATAGCTCCCATTCCTACGGCCTATTGTGACGGAAGGATAACTAGTATAACTACGGATCCCTACACTGAGCATGGCCCGATTTGCTCTTGGTCGGTTTTTTTAAACTACATTTGTTTCATCTTACAGCTCCTACTCCTATCCATGTTGATCCGCTACCTGGACCATCGCCACGTAAGTGTTACTACCACAGATCTACATAGATTGTGCTTAAAGCCAAGGATACGCTAGGGGACAATTGTCCCACGACACGTGTCGTCAGCGACGTCAGTCAAGTGGCGCGACGTTGCCGGACTTCGCTCGACATGCCCGGCGTGTCTTATGACACACACTGGCGTGTCGTGCGATGTCGCGAAACATGTCGAGCGAAGTCCGGCAACGTCGCGCCACTTCACCCGACTTCGCTGGCGACAAGTGTCGTGGGACAAATGTCCCTAGCGTATCCCTGGCTTACAATTATGTATAGTTAGTTAGGAGTGGGCAGAAGCGAACCCATCACGTATATGAACATTTCATATTGTCTGTCTAAAATACTTGAGCGCGTGGTATACATGCAATTGTCAGCATTTCTCGAAACAAATAAAGTTCTCCCAACCCTGCAGTCTGGTTTTCGCAAATCTCGTAGCACGACGACGGCACTCCTAGATGTAGTTGATAATATTCTGTCAGCACAAAACGAGGGTCATAGTACGATAATGGCACTTTTAGATTTTTCACGTGCTTTTGATGCCATAAACACCCAATTATTACTATCCAAAATGAGATACTATGGTTTTGAGTCAGATACGGTCGCATGGTTTGCCAGTTATCTTAGTGGCCGCACGCAAGTAGTTCAAATCTCAAACGATACTAATTTATATGCAAAATCAAAGCCATCTGTCGTCTCCAGAGGTGTGCCGCAGGGCTCAATCTTAGGTCCGCTCCTTTTTATTCTCTACACAGCTGATGTCAGTGGTATTATTAGGAATTGTAATTTTCACCTTTACGCTGATGACATCCAAATTTACATCTCTTTCGACCCAATTGACACTGGTTATGCCGTTGACAAATTAAACAAAGATCTTGAGAATATTACAGCCTGGTCCGAGTCAAACTGTTTAGTGTTAAACCCTAGTAAATCCAAAGTTATGTTTTTTGGTTCCAAGAAACAGATTAAACAGGTAGAAAACCATCAACCAATTATCATTATCTCGGGAAATGTGGTAGAACGTGTATCGGAGGCGCGAAATTTGGGAGTATTGATGGATGAGTCATTGCGTTTCGAAGGTCACATAGCTCAAATTGTGAAGAACACATTTTACAGACTTAAAGTACTTTATCGGATTCGCGATTTCCTAAGTGTTGACTTGCGAATTAAGCTTTGTTCTTCATTAGTACTCTCTAAATTTGATTATGCTGATGTCGTTTATGGCCCCCGTTTATTAGCTAGTACAGACCGGATGGTGCAAAGAGTGCAAAACGCCTGCGCACGTTACTGCTTTGGAGTCGCACCACGAGAGCACGTGACGCCATATTTGAACTCTGCGCGTATTCTTAAAATGTCACTACGCAGAGAATTGCATCTTTCATCTCTGTTATTTGGTGTTTTTAAAACGTCTAAACCAGAGTATCTGTTTAATAAGTTTAAATTTCGCGGTAGCAGGTCAAGCTTGTATGGAATCAGATCAGTTTGCAATGATTTGTTGTTGCCTCGTTGTCACTTCGCCGTTTTCAAAGGTAGCTTTAAATACTCAGCAACAAAATGTTGGAATAACATACCGCCACCTATCAAAAACTTAAATACAATTGGCACTTTTAAATTAAAACTCAAACAACAACTTCTAGAATTTCAAAGCACGCTACCTTCTGGTACTAGAGTAAAACCGACGTATCTGTAGTGGTCGAAATCGTACTTATGCGCCGTTCAACTTTGTTAATCTCAGTACCTATACATATAGTAATATTATTACATTCATGTATTTCCTCAATATATATTTATTACCCAACGTATTTATTAAACCTAAACATTAAACCTACCTTCACATATGTCATAGTATCATACAGTATAATCTTATAAATGTATCCACAAACAATCATATATACACATAACTATATTATCTTCTACACAATCTAAAATAGTGTTAGCCATAGTTTCCGACAAGCAGCAAGCAAATTCATATTGTACGAAGGGTCGGCCTGAAAACCAGCGTTGTAGTAGGCAAGCCTGCTGCAACACATGCTGAGGTTCGCTCCTTTTTAACATCATAATTTAAAAAAATTATATCTACATGTAAACATAATATTTTTTGCCTATTTAAGTTTAATTCTAAGCTTATAATGTTTTGTAGCATTGCCTGTAAATATTTTTCAATGTGGTGTTAAATAAAATTTTTCTATGTCTATTCTATGTCTATGTCTATGTCTATATATTATATTATTCCTGAATTCAATACTTCCAATGACACTTGATATCATCCCGATTTTGGTCGCACTTTTGATAATTGACAAGAAATCTTGTACATTGTAGATCTTCTTCTTCTTTGCTCATTCCCACATTAGGTGGGGCCGGCTCTCCAAATTCTTCTGCGCCATGACATTTTGTCTAGGGTTGTCGGATCAGGAAGCTTCTCCTTCTTTAATAGACTGGACATACTGGTCCACCACATCGTTAGGGGCCTCTACCTCTTTCTTTTTCCGGCAGGTATAGCGCTCTGTTTTTCATTTTTGACTCTGATATATCATAAATCCATAACAAATCCAGATCAAAATCTATAAGCTTAATTACAATTAGAATACGCCTAAAGGTGACCGACTAGGCTAGGAGGCCGTGAGGCCGTGATAAGTAATCTCCCCCCCCAATTTCCCCCAGACCCCTCATGCCGCCCCTACACCCCCGGGCAGGTGTTCCAGCACCCGTGGGACCCGTGCCTGGAGTGCATGTGCATCGAGGCCTCCGTCTCCGGCATCATCAACGTCCAAGTCAACTGCTACACTAAGGCGGAGTGCTGTAAGTTGAAACAGCAACACTCTTTACTGTCCATTGGATCTTACGCCTTTTGTAATAAGGTCCACCGATGGACAGCTAACAATGTGGGCGATGGTAATGTTAACGGATTGTAAACCTTATTGAAAATACATAAACTCCAACTAGTTAGTGGTGTTGCCGTTAGTATGGTCCACACTGTTAATCCTAAAATTGGCAATTAAAAAAAAAGTGTGCGTTCTATTCATGAAATGCCAGAATTACTACATGATATTAGGTCAGATTTGACATTTTCATCATGAGACCAACTGATGATTTCATGAAATGATTACCACATCATGAAATGATCAATTTAAAAATCTAGCCACGGCAGATTCACTACCAAGTTTAGAGTGAACTGTGTGTCAAACAGTCGCTTATACATATTCGCTGCAAATGCTTTGTACCGATCTGTTTGTTATCGTTTGTCATTCATTTATCTTTTATAAGTTCTGCGTCTGTCATTTTACTTAATAACGTATAATTTATTTTACAGGTATAATTCCTCCAGATCCTGGTAAATACTTATTTTAATTTTTTTTAAGGAAAATAACAAAAAAATTGTTTGTTTATGGTTTACCAAAGAGTTGGTTAAACGTACACAGATGCAGATAAGGGTTCAGTCAGAAACAATAAATTTCACAATACTTATAGCGACTAACGACTTATACAACTGAATAATCTATTACTCACTTAAGTATTCTTGAATGCTATGGCAAATGGACCAGAGTGTATCATTTTCATATTTGAGTTAGGCCGGGCTAATCTGGTATTGGGTCGTAAATTTGACGGACGAGAGTACTGCGGGAAAAGGGAAATATTGCTTTTAACAAATGTGCTTACTTCTACTTCTCAACTTGGGGCAAATATCTATAGGACCGTGACCCTAATTGCTATGTACAAGTATAACTTACGTTACAGTAGATGGCGCTGTTAAAATTTAGTCTTTTATTTAGGTACTTATCCACCAGGCCTACCGCAGCCACCGGGCACTTACATCCCAACACCACTGTCGCGTAAGTATTTTAAATTAGTAAATAAATATTTAAGGACTATCTTACACAAATATCTAACTTATTTAATACTAAAAATATAAACATGGCATTATGATTCGCGCCAATGAATAGGGAGCTTCGACGCTGCCCCCTACAGTCCATGCGCGCAACCCTCTTTTCACTCAACTTTTGGCTTTAAGCATAAAAGAAGAGTTAACAGACGGATAGTGTTTATATTAGTATATAATTAGCATCTGTTCGCGAATTCGCCAGCATACTTAAAAGTAAAAAAGCGCGCAAAAATATCTCGCACAATTTTATTTGTAAACCAACTAAAGACCGTGTAGAATATATTTAAACGGGTCACTCACATTTATTTAGATTGAAACGTGAGTGACTCGTTTTAATATATAATATATCGAATATGTCTGAGTAGGGTTCCCCTCATCTGGCATAATATTGTTTGTCAGAAATACACTTCGCATAACATGTATCGCAGAAACACTTTTAGTCGAATGATAATTTTGCATAACTATTACTTGGCATTACTATTACTACGCATACAATACATTTTGCAGCATATTATTTAGCAGAAGATTACTTTCGCCGACTTCAGTTTAGCATAATTTTATGTACCATAATCAACCTGCAGCATACTCTTATTATGGCATAGCGATAATTTCTGCTATTAGCAGAAAAGTGGGTTAAGTTAAGTAATAACCGCAATCCCAAAAAAATTGAACCTGAGCCAGAAAAGAAGGTTAAGTATATTAGGTTGGAACTGCGGCCTCCTATAAAAATGAACGGCTGCCGGAAAAGTAGGGTAGGTTAGGTTAAAACTGCGACCCCCTACAAAAACGAACAGCTGCCATAAAAATAGATTAGGTTAGGTTAGAACTGCGACCTCATACAAAAACGAACGGCTGCGAGCAAAGTAGGTTAGGTTAGAACTGCGACCTCAACAAACACGAACACATGCCCGAAAAATAGATTAGATTAGAGCATAACATTAAGATAGGTAGGTACCTATCATTAGATTAAATGAAATTTATTTCATAATCTTTTTACCCGACGGACTTTATAGTTACTGATTATTTTACCGTATAAACACAGTTTAAAAACTAGCAAACAGCAATTCCATCATAAGTATCATAACTCTATTCGTCTGTATGTTACCTCTTCACGCTTAAACCGCTAAAGTGATTTACGAGTAGATCGAATTTGGTATGCAGATAGTTTGAGACCCGTGGAAGGACAAAGGGTAATTTTATTAAATCTTTAACACCATTCCTCGTAGACGAAGACTGAACTTGATAATTTTATGTCACCTAAATATTATGCAATACATTTATCAGCGAAAACAATATTCGTTTAAAAGACTATTATGAACATCAACAGTATGCCAAAACATCGTTCTGGATTTTAAAACTCTGCGAAATGATTGTATGCTAAATAATATATGTAAAAGGTAATTCTGCCAAACAACATTTCTGCCAAGTAACATTATGCAATACAAAAATATGTCAAAAAACTTTCTGCAACACATTAGTAAACCGTCTGAGTATTACAGTAGTTGGGTCCATAAACGAAGATGATCCCGAAATTAGTTGAACAAAGTGTCAAACAACAGTTCACATTGAATGATTGTTTTGTAAAAAAATGTTGAAACGAACGGTAAAGCCCTTTATATTTCTACCATAACGGCACAACATACGTAAGCCAATCTGTCGCTCGATCATAAACTTTAACGTTTTAACGATTACGTTAACCGTTTTTACCGGTTGTACGTTTAAAACCGCGAGGAACATCAACACAATACGAGTACATTCACTTGCAACAATAAATTAAATTTACTCTTCGAAGGCCGCAAAAATATGTGACACGCTCTTATGGCTCTACAGATAAGATCGTGTACCATATTATTGCACGTGACTGTAGGTACATATGTTGGGTTAACATGTATACGAGTACAATGTTAATAGGTATTTATTTATATTATAATTTTGACAACTTCTTGGCATCGGATATAAGTAACAATTTTATTAAATGCCTTTTTACAAAATGTTGAACTCACAATAATCGTAACCTGAATTTGAGTTATTATTATTAACATATGTTTCCATATTTTTGGCCTGGGGCTTATGATATTTTATTGCGACACAATTGTCACCTTCGCCCTCTAGTATCTTACATCAGCATGAAAAGCTCAGAATCTCGGAAAGGTTATTATGCAGCCGAGCTGCACCTGAATGCTCCTGTTTTCAATAGCTTGCCCTTGACACATATCGCGGTTCAACCATTGAAGACGTGAGATGTTTTCTAAGAAAGTTTGTTTTTACTTTTCAAGAATTACATACATTACTACTTCTAATTTTAGTCTAGTATAAAAAAAAATACATTTAATCCTTCGATTTTTTTTAAAGAAAATTATAACTAATGGTATAGTAAAACTACTGGTATTCAATAATCATAAAATTTTCCACTTTGTACTTTAAACATCTGGCGTAGACGTACATTATCTTTGCTTAAAGAAAACTATACGGTTTTTTTTTTACAATACAAAAACACTTCGTATCTCCAAGGCACAATAACAAAGGCAATACAAAGGTTTAAAGGTATCGTTCTAGAAATCAAGTTTTTATTAGTCCCATCCCAAACGCAATAAGGGTATTTGCGGGGAGCGATCAATCGCCAACGACCGGGCATGATTGACCACCGGGCAAAGTGTACTTTCCACCCATTTATCGGGTTTGCCCCCCTGGCTACATTGATAGGTGTTTTATTGTACTTTTGTTCGGTTGGATCCCGGTTTAAATGTGACTTGTCTTTTGTGATATGGCTGATATGGCGATGTATCAAATGTTAATGTTCAACGTGCATTTAGCAAAAATAACCATTCGATTTTATTTCTTATTCTCGTACAATAAAGTTCAAATCATTAATGGATTTTCAATAACTGTTACGGCTGTTATGCGTGATGGAGTAGTAATTAACTGTTTTTTTTTTTACTTTTTATTTGCAGCTTACAACAATGGCAACTATTATCCAGGAAATATGGGACCAGGTAAACAACTATCTAACTAAATTTGAGATGAAACTTCGTTCTGACCTATGTAATAGCGTGAAAATGAATAATACGTACCTATTAAATAGTATGCCAGTTGCTATTTTCATGGTTTGACGTTTTTAATTCAAAAATCAGGTGTATAAATAAAATAAAACTCTAGTGACGACCGGTCTGGCCTAGTAGGTAGTGACCCTGCATGTGAAGCCGATGGTCCTGGGTTCGAATCCCAGTAAGAGCATTTATTTGTGTGATGACACAGATATTTGTTCCTGAGTAATGGTTGTTTTCTATGTATTTAAGTATTTATTATATATATCGTTGTCTAAGTACCCACAACACAAGCCTTCTTGAGCTTACTGTGGGACTTAGTCAATCTGTGTAAAAATGTCCTATAATTTTTTTTATATATATTTAGTTTGATATTTACCAGTTATACTTCGTTGATTAAAACAGGAAGGAAATTAAGGTCAAAATTCGCATTGAGATACATATATCGAGGACCATCCCAAACCCACTCTTGATGATGATAATGAAAGAATTAAATTAGATATTAAACTAATAAAGCTGTTACTACCTATTGACGTTCGCGAGAGACCCTCTCCGAGTTTTGTCGTTAATAAAAGTGTTACTAATTTAAATTTTCAGGACAAATAGGATCTGCGATAGCGAACGCAAACGCTTTCTCCGAAATCAACGGAAACGGACAAGGCACCGCCAACTCAATAGCCCAAGCGGAGGCAGCGGCCCAAGCTGCAGCGCAAGCCCAAGCCCAAGCCCAAGCCGCCGCACAAGCCGCTCAGAACAACGTCAACCAATATCGTCCAGGCCAAGATGCTGGATCTCAGGCCGCAGCACAAGCTCAGGCCATAGCACAGGCTCAGGCCGCCGCACAAGCTGCTCAGAATAACCTCAACCAATACCAATATTACCCAGGCCAAGATGCTGGATCTCAGGCCGCAGCACAAGCTCAGGCCATAGCACAGGCTCAGGCTGCCGCAGAAGCCCAAGCCATAGCACAGGCTCAGGCCGCCGCAGAAGCCGCTCAGAATAACTTCAACCAGTTCCAACCCTACCCAGGCCAAGATACTGGATCTCAGGTCCAGGCACAAGCCCTAGCTGAAGCCTTAGCCGAAGCTCAGGCAAACTCTAACCGCGCTTATCCAGGCTCTTATCCCGGCACCTGGAATCAGGGAGGATTCCAACCAGAAACTTATCCAAAGAAATTGATCATTCAGCAGCCGGGCCCGTATTACCAACCAAGTGGTAACCAAGGATTCCCTGGTGGTAACCTAGTCTTCCCCGGTGGAAACCAAGGATTCCCCGGTGGAAACCAAGTCTTCCCCGGTGGAAACCAAGGCCTCCCTGGAGGTAACCAAATCTTCCCTGGTGGAAACCAAGGCTTCCCCGGAGGTAACCAAATCTTCCCCGGTGGAAACCAAGGCTACCCTGGATCCGCCGGACTTGTTAATTTCGGAAGCGGAGTTTCCCAGGCCCAAGCCACTAGCAATGCCCAGGCAGGGTATGGAACAGCGCAAGCTCAATCTGACGCTATTGCTCAGGGAGACTCTCAAGCGATAGCGGATGCTTTGGCTCAAAGCAATGCAGGATACTCAAATGGATTATATGGAGCGGGAAGGCCAGACTCGTTGGCTCAAGCTCAGGGAAGCGCACTATCTAACCTCTATCAGACAGGTTACAAGAATCCACCATACGGATACGGTGGATCTGGTGCTTCAGCCCAAGCTCAAGCCGAAGCTGATCTAGGATCAGCACAAGCTATGGCAAATGCATTAGCTCAGCAGTTAGCTTCGCAGGCTCAGGCTGACGCTTCAGCTAATGCTAATGTAATGTCTCAGCCGGCGCTGTATCAATCCCCGTCGTCATATTTCTACCCTGGAGGAGCCCAACCGGTGAGGACCAACGCAGCGGCCCAAGCTGACGCACAGGCGGTAGCCAATGCCATGGCTGATGGAGGTAAAGGTTACACATATGTACTCTTATTCATGAAACTTAACAATCTTCTGGTAAATATTGTCTAGCAGACACAAATATCAAAATGACAGGGGATCAACAGCTTGTTAAATTTGACAGATGTTTATGAATAACGCGAATAGTATTTAAATGTACATACCTAATTAACTTCTCATACTACCTACATTCAACAATAACAAAATCCAACAACTAAATTCGATTTCGTTTCCAATTTTCTACATAACCGAATGCTAAAATTTAAATAACAGTTAGGTAAACCATATACTTCAAAATTTAACTGAATATTTTTTTTATCCAAAATCTCAAATGGTTTAACTCTACTTCAGTACCTACTCTTTTTTTTCCTATAAGTATCCGTGTCTGTAAGTAAAATAAATTAATTTCACAGACGCGTCCGCCCAGGCCCAGGCATCAGCAGCGTCCGCCATAAAAACAGGTGTGTATATCACAAAGGAATTCTACGTCGAAAAAACCCTCCACACACTCAAAGGAAAGTATCTCAAACAATGCCCCGTGCGTTATCCAATACAAAACATTGTTTGCCAAAGAAATTTTTGGCGAGCTCCGGGCATAATTCTTAACAAGCGTATACCGGTAATCCCTTGGCATGCCCTGACAACTTTTGGGACATAAATTAAAAATATATTACAAGACCAGATGGTGTGCGGGTCTCATGCAAATTCTATTTAATCAAACTTCCCTTGAATCCGTCGGGGCTTATGAGTATTAGAATTTTTCAGACGAGTCAGTCGGTGGAATAATTTTAAAGTCACTAGTTTAAGTCCAGTAAGAAAGGGATTTGAAATGATGACTAAGAAGTACTTTAATCCTTTTGTAAAATTGAACTCATCGTTTTGATCCTGGTTATTTTATAAAGTAATTAATTCTGGTAAGAGACACATTATTGGTCCATTTTTCAAAGCAAAAATTAATATAAATGACGCATTCTACTATTTCAGGTGATTCAGATTCACAGGAGTAGAAAATAATTACTGTAGTAAGTAAAAAATTACAAACCTACTTAATATTTATCATTAAAAAAATGTTTATTCGTTCACTACATAACTTCATGTTCATTCATAAAAATATTATAACATTTACTGGTGTATTTAATAACGGGTCACTCACGTTTGTTCCCCCCATGCAATATGCATTTAGGGTGAGAGCTAAAAGCATGTGCCGTCTCCGACTGTTTGTGTGTTTGTCCATACGAACGAATGTTTCCTAATATCTTCAAAAAGGATCGACCGAGTTAGTTGCGGTTTTCTGTAGAAGACTAATGATACACCAGAGATAGTCTTGAATAGGTTGTAATTCAACATATGGCGCTGCTTAAATCTTGCGGCGATTTTACATTTTATATTAATAGTGATTAAGTCTGCTACAGATCCCCATTGTAAAACGACCATGTCGAGCATGTTTCGACTTATACACGTGAGTGACCCGTTTTAATACATTGAACTTGTTTGAGTCTCACATGAATTTTATGTTTTCAGGTACAACTAGCTCACGACTCAAGCGACTAAGCCATGAAGACGGACTCGAATGTAATGTAGTCTAAAAGTGTGAAGCAAACCGAACGAAGCACTTTTATTTATTTCGTAATTGCAATTATATGTTCGGGGCAATACAGTGTGTGTTTTATTTTAACTATATTTTTGATATTATTTACCTATATTTATTATTTATTTCTTTTGACGATCATAATATGTTTTCTTGTAAATTGACATACTTTAACAATTTATAATGTCGTGCTTTTATGAAAATAATCTAATCTAATCTTATTCTGATTTCGGACCCAGGGTCTTGTTCCAAGAATACTTCTGTGCCTGTATTATAATAACAATCCTTGTGGTTTAACTGAATAAAATTATCAAAGGACCTTTGTTAAGGATGTTCGCTTACTTAGAATAGCTGCAAGCGCCTAGCACCTGTCTAGAAATTAATTAAGTACCTGGAACAAAAATCAATAATACGTTAGTAAAATATAAACAACAAGTCTATATTTCATGTAGCACTGCACACTTAGTATGAGGCCAACCATAAAATGCAATAATAATCTGCTTAATATTAGGTCATTACCTATGAAATTGGCGTTTTGTTCGGAGAATTTCAACGAAACACGAATTTCCATACAATTAATTTTGCGGATATTTTTTTGATGGCTAATTCAAACCAAACAAAATTTTTCCAGTAATTTTTGACACCTTTAAGGTATGTTTTCAATATCTCCATTTCTTGAAAATTGGTACCATTAGAAAAATATAAGTAATTTTAATACTCGAACCGACAGCACATGAAAAGACCTATTTTCAAGGCTTAATTCTGAACACTTAACAATAAAAAATAACAATTAATTGTATGTAAAATCGTTGTTTATTGAGTGCACTGTAGTTTTATTGTAATTGTGTATGTACTTTTGTAAAAAAAAAAAAACTAGGATCAGACTTATATCTATGAACAAAAACGCCAATTTCATAGGTAAGGACCTAATATATTTTGTCGTGTCATAATTATGTCGATGTTTTCTAGAACATATTTCTGTTTTGCGATTACTGGGTTGTGTAGGTAAAAATATAGTAATTAAGTAGTTAGATATATATTCATCTCTGAGAGTACATATGGCTAGATATAAAAAAGTCAAGCTGCAGTTAAAAACAACAAAAAAATGTATACGCTTTTAAGCTGGTTTGTTAGTGCACGACACCTTGCATTTAGAAACTATGCGCTGAAACTTGGCACAGTTGATTCTTAGCTGGTCTTGAGCAGATACAGACCGGGAGCCGTCGAGAGCCACCTCTCATTTAGTGGGGGAGAGGGGGTTTTTAGAACTAAAACAATGCACTTTCTAACAAAAAAAAAAGAATAAAGTAGAAAAGACTAAAAAACGTATTTTAGATTTTTTTATAATTAACATTTTTTTTTTAATTGCAGGAATCTGAAAAAAAATATAGTCGTAAAGCTACACTTATTACGTTTAAAAAAATATACAGTTTATTATAAAAATTTGTTGATAAATGGGAGATAAAAAATAATATTAATTGTGGGTAAGAGTGATCTCATATGAAGGTCTCTAGCAACGCTTTTAAAAATAATTGGTAATTATAAAAAAATCAACAATACGTTTTTTAGTCTTTTCTACTTTATGCTTTTTTTTTGTTATAAAGTGCATTGTTTTTGTTCTAAAAATAGATTCCGATTCCATACTTAACAATTAACGACATGATACAAACAACCTTCCTCCCCGTTGACTACACGATCAGCATCTCAAAGCGTTCCATCAAGGCAACGGGACTGTGCTGTAACAAGCCTGATTGTTCGGCGTCCGGTTATTAGAGACCAATAAGCCGAACGTGAATACTACAGGTCATGGGAAAACTAGGGCACAACGCAATCAAATCATAGTGTTTCAAACTTAAACTTAATAAACTTTTATCTCTGCACCAATTGTATATGAGTCCTTGGCCCTATGGTGGACTGGTAAAAATAGAATGTAATTTATGGCATTAAGTCCGCCATTTGTACATTGTTGTATAAAATATAAATAAAGAAAAGGGAAAAGAGGATATGAGCTTTCTCTATGAGGATAATGATTCTGGAGATACTGTTGAACGATTTCCACAGGATATGACTTAGAGATCGAATTCACATCTACTAGATATCTTACTCTATCTAACGTAAAAGTGACATTGGTTGCCCGAATTGCGCTGCAAAAGAGAACTAGTTGATATCTAAACTATAACGTATCTAGAATGGATCTAGTACGTGTCGTTTCTTGTGAATATCATGAAGTTCGAATACGGCAGATGGTCGTGTTTAGATAGTTTTGGCCTTTTATACATATCAAACTTTGACTGTACTCGTACAATTCACAACCTCCAACCTGTTTCAGAAAAAAAAATGTATTTTGTCTTATATGTAGGTACATAATAAAGCGGGTCACTTACGCATTTAAGTCGAAAATTTCTTGGCGATAAAATAAGATAAACAAAAAAATTCAATAAATAATAGACATCAAGTATTTCTTTTGTTATATGAGTGCTTTATCCACTAAAGATGGGTGGGGAATTGAATATTAGCCACATTTTTTATCGTAATTCTACCTAACGACGTTTTTAGGGTTCCGTACCCAAAGGGTAAAACGGGACCCTATTACTAAGACTTCGCTGTCCGTCCGTCCGTCCGTCCGTCCGTCCGTCCGTCCGTCCGTCCGTCCGTCCGTCTGTCACCAGGCTGTATCTCACGAACCGTGATAGCTAGACAGTTGACATTTTCACAGATGATGTATTTCTGTTGCCGCTATAACAACAAATACTAAAAACAGAATAAAATAAAGATTTAAATGGGGCTCCCATACAACAAACGTGATTTTTGACCAAAGTTAAGCAACGTCGGGAGTGGTCAGTACTTGGATGGGTGACCGTTTTTTTTTTTGCTTTTTTTTTTGTTTTTTTTTTTTATATGGTACGGAACCCTTCGTGCGCGAGTCGGACTCGCACTTGCCCGATTTTTTTCACTAAGACAACAGACAACCTATGATCTTTTCGGCGATCTAATCCCATAGAGCGATTACCCTTCTCTATATACAGTGTGGAAAGATAAGTCGGGCCCTGGAGGGAAACTACCTTAAATCCTTAAGCTGGCTCATTTTACTTAAAGGAGATATTCCTTTATTTTTAAAAAGTAACAAAACTGCATTCAAAGATTTTCTAAAACTTGCTTGCCTTGCCCGGGACTCGAACCGACTAAAAATTCCAAAAAATAAAAAGTCGCAATTTTATTCTACTAGTCGATACAGTTAATGTTAATGATAATATTTCTCTAAGAAACATTAGGTCTTACACTCGTCTGTCTTACAAAATATCCATAAAATCTAATATTTAGTACTCAAGATTTTTTTAGACAAGCCAAATTGAAGAAAAAAAGAAAAATACTTTGAATGCAGTGTTGTTTTTTTTTTAAATAAAGGAATGTCTCCTTTAAGTAAAATGAGCCAGCTTAAGGATTTAAGGTAGTTTCCCTCCAGGGCCCGACTTATCTTTCCACTCTGTATATAACCTTTTATATCTGAACGTCAAACCCAGAGGGAAATCTATTGAAATCCGTTTAGTTTTTCACCATGTTTTCCTTCACCAAAAAGAGAAGGGTTAAATCATAATACCCGAAAATGTTTATTCCATAAGTAACTTTCAGAAACTCTGTAGGTACCTACCTATTCAGTGTGACCCGTGATTCAAAGCGAAGACCTCCGGTTTAAAAGTCGCTCGCAACTTGCCATAAGCGCTTTTGAACATAAATTAAATTAAATTAAGTATAATTATATTTACTTCGTAGGTACGTAGACGACCACCCCGAAACCGCCTTTTCATACAAGCGTAGCCCCCATTTTCCTCTCTGGATATAGAAATTAAAGAAAATCTTTTGACACAAATTTGATTAATATGAAAGCATAGCTGTGCAGTTGTTAATTTTTTTTCGATTTTCGAATTATTATAAGAGTTAGGAGTATTTAAAAAATTGTATGTTATTCGTTTTTGTTCATAACAGGGGCTAACCTAGCTATGGTCATCATTCTCGTACATCAAATTATGTAAACACATGCTTTCTATAATGTTAAGATCCAGAGGAAAATGGGGAGCATGATTGTATGGATATGCGGTCGTCCCCTTTCCTCATAAAAACAAAAAGTTAATAGCAGCTATACAGCAAAATTGCGATTTATCGTAAACAACACGCATTGAGACCATAAAAGTATTTTCGCCCAATTTACGATCGGTCGTGAACGAGTGTAGTGCATTTGAGTGCATTGCGAAATGCAAGTGCGTTGCATAGCCCTGCTGGCGTTCGGTAAGCCATTTTTCATGTATGTGGTGTTATTTTTCAACTATTTAAAAGAGCTCTAAAAAGCTGTATGTTTCCAAGAAAATTATTAGATTACACAGTAACCAAGAGATTATCAAACAATATTACCTGCCTTCAATATTTTTGAGTGTGATTTGACCATCGTTTTATTGACTGTTTTTATGTAAGCATCTTTATTTTTCAAGTGAAAGGAACATATTATAATATACCACAATAATACTAATTACTCCAAATAATAATGAAATAAAATACTATTGTAATAAGATACCACAGTTATCTTAGAATACGTAGATCTTATCACAAAAACATAAAATCACTGATAGATATAGTGTTGGTCTTGGTTGGGTAAAAGTTTAAAATGCCTCTGATACTTGTAAGAGTTGCTAGGCCTATGGGCAACATACTCGTACGTATAAAAAATTATATTAAAATCAAATTGGAGTAATATGTCCTTAAAAGTCTAAGCTATGTAAGATCTAGCACTAATCTATTAGTAAAATAAACATTTTAATACTAATTTTCCAAGCGCACGCCGCCCTGGGGAGCATCTTCCCCGTGCCTGACCATCTAAACGACGTCAACATCGCCACAACGACTGGAAACACGAATAATACGATAATAGCCAAGAGCACAATGGTGGCGAGAAGAGCCGCCCGTATGAAAGCTCGTCGGTCCACATCTTCCTCTTCAGGAGAACGACTTATAGGTAAAAATCTTTTTTAATTCTAATGTAAAGGCTAAGCAGTCACAGTCGCCTTTGCACACTTGCACCACGAGGAGCCAAATCACGACCACCGTGGTTCTGGTATTCGTGAATAATACTATAATAACCAAGAGCACAATGGTGGTGAAAAGAGCTGCCCGGTACGAACTCATCGGTACAAAATCTTTTAAACATTAATGTTGATGGTAAAAAACAAGTGGGCTATACTTGTTTTTTTACCATCAACATTAATGTTTAAAAGATTTTGTACCGTTTATTAGGTGTTTGCAACTTCAAGAATAAACCCAAGCGATGAATACATTCCGCCGGCCAAGAGTATGATCGGCACGAGAAGAGCCGCCTGTCCACGTTCTCGGTTTAACTTTTTATTAGTAGGTACTTACATTAGTAGGTATTTCTGGCAAATAAATTTCTATTTCTATAAGTACAAAATCTTTTGAACGGTTATGATCACATATCATACTAAACAATCAAAAATCGCACAGAAGCCTACATTTTTAAGAGTTGTGAAAACAAAGATCCTATGTAAGTTTATAGAGGCAGAGGCCCCCGCCGTAGAAAAAACTACTAAGCTAGGTAAGTAAACTCTGACCACGCTAACTATGCACAAACTTGGCAGTAAGAACGCATACATAACCCTATGAGTTCCATACCTGATGTAGCACTTGGCATGAAACCTTAGTGTTATCCGACTAAACTACAATTGTTGTATCGTGTCTTCAATAATTATTCATCATTATCAACAGTCTATGTCTAATGTTTCAGGAAAAAAATGGGCGGCGTCAGGAGACTCACTAGGATTGGAGTCATCTGGAGACAGCTCTTCAGATGAAAAACGTCGCAAACCACTCGAGCTCGAAGGAGTAGGATGGTTCATATTTCTTATTCTTACACTTTTTGACACACCTCACATTGAGACCAGCAGTTAGGTCTTTGGTCTTGGTTTAAAATAAGGAAATAAGCTACAGCATTCTAAGCTTCAGAGGAGGAGCTTCTTCTAATGGGTTTTCAGAAAATAGTGCACCCAATGGAGTTGGCCGATCGAAGTATTTAACAGATGGCGCCAGCATAGCTTGCCCTGTCAAATCCTTGTTTTTGCCATTGCCTTGGCCTTGGATGCCAGCCCTTTAAGCCAAATCTTATTAAAAAACTAGAGAAAGGCGGCATCTATGCAAACCATTGACACTTGCCAACCCCATTAGCGTGAGTTGTATGAGTGTTA
Source organism: Cydia splendana (assembly GCF_910591565.1). Classification (NCBI taxonomy): domain Eukaryota; kingdom Metazoa; phylum Arthropoda; class Insecta; order Lepidoptera; family Tortricidae; genus Cydia; species Cydia splendana. The sequence goes on along the minus strand of NC_085960.1, from coordinate 764,687 downwards.
ATTGGGTACACTATTTTCTGAAAACTCCCAAATATAAGATGTTCATTTTCGGCCAGTAGGAGGCGGCCTTACAGCCCGATCCAAACTTTAAGATTCGTCAAATATTACGGCTAGAAACGATATGGATTAGATATGTCAGTGTCAAAAGTGACGTTTCTTCAAACAAAAACGTCAGTTTTGACACTGACATATCTAATCCATATCGTATTTAGCCGTAATATTTGACGTATCTTAAAGTTCGCATCGGGCAGTTACTCTTATAAGGATATTATGATGTATTCTTTTCATCAGTAGATTTAATGATTTTGCCAAATAGGTATGATACTCCCATGGGCACGCAAATCTAAATTTTTGGGAAAGTACTTTTATTTCTTATTAATTTTTACAATCATTTTTCTCACCAATCTGTGTAACTGTTCAATCTTGATCAAAGATAACAATAATAATTGCAGGAGAAAGTGGCACCGCAAATGCACCCCGTGCCCCGAAGACATGGCCAAGAAGTGGCGCGACCCAACCATCAAGTGGATCTGCGGCGGGTACCAGCGCGCGCGCCGCTCCTTCAAGAGCGAGTGCATGATGTACTATAGGAACTGTCAGGATGGCACTAGTGAGTTATTTTTAATAGACTACTTCTTCTTCTTCTTCTTCTTTTTCTTCTTCTTCTTCTTCTTCTTCTTTTTCTTCTTATGCACCCTTTACCCTTTTTCTGCAAATAAATATGAATATGAATATGAATATATGGCGCCGTCTCCTGCCGGAGGTTGGCTATAATTAGGGCTATTTTAAGTTTTGACGCTGCAGTTCGAAACAGCAATCTAGTGCTCATTTTGAACCAACATCTGAGGTTTTTGAGCCACTAGGTACGTCTTCTTCCACGTTTTCGTTTGCCTTGGATTTTCACCTGTATTATCAGCTGTTGGAGGTGGTATATGTCATTTCGCAATACATGACCAAAGTACTGCAGTTTCCGAATATTTATAGTATTTAAAATGTCGCTTCTTTTTTGCACTCACATCTCTTCTCGTTTAATAGACTTCAGCACCTATTAAATATTAAAAAATCCTGACGCTAATCATAAAATTTTAAACCATTTATTTTGCGAAAAATGCCTTAGATATATCATTTTGAAAAACAATAGCAGATACTAACTGCTGGATCGATTCGTATTAAACATAACTAAAAACCACCGCAAGGAAACTCGCTTTCACTTGTCCTCCAAAACCGATATTTGGTTAAGTGGACCTGCTTATGAAGCCAAAAAAATGATGGTATCCTGTTTTTTAAAGTCAGTTTTTTCTTCTCTCCGGATAGTTACAATCAAATTAATTCAAAGTCTATCTTGTCTTGAATCCCTTTTAGAATGTTGTTTTATTGATATTTATAAAGATCATGCGTGTGTCTGACCCATATGCCTCAAATGTCAACCCGAAGTTATCAACTTGATGCGGTTTTCAAAATGCCTGATGTATTCTCCGGAAGTCCAAGGGTCGTCCCTGGGGCACACGTCGGAGTTAGGTACAAGGGCTCGCAAATTGGAATATTAGTATGTCACGACGTGACATGCAAATGCGGAACTGTGTGTTGCATGCCTAAATTCTATGCATGAGTGTTTTACCATTGATTTTCCCGCTACAGATTTTAGTTTCAAATATTTTATACCTACAAAATATGCTTTTTGGGGTGTCACAGGTTCTTGCGTTTTAATATATAAATTTATACCCGTAAATAATTTGTGGGCATTTTGTTATTCTGGTCAGATATCTAATCTTGCACTAAAGATATTATGTCTCGAGGCTTTCTAAAGCGTGTGAAATAATAAAGGATTATTATATAAATATTTGTCACAATCATTGTTATTCTAGAGTTTTAATCTCTTTTGATTTTTTTTCGATTTCTCCTTCAGTATTATAGGAATAAAAATACTCGACGACTTCATTGTTTGAACTCACCTATAATGTCATTACACAACAATTTACTAAACTGTAATGAATTAAAATACTATAATATTATCATGATAATTTGTTCCAGTGTTCGTTAAAATCCACGACCACCGTTGCGACGAAAAGGCGGTCGGCTACACGGGCGGACGCCACTTCTTCTACGATTACCAGGTCAAGCTGCCGGATGACACCAGTGGAAAGAGCACCGAGACCGAAGCCTCGAGCGACGACTCGTCTGACGACTCCTATAGAAAATCCGATAGCGGAGACGCTTGATTATATATTCTAATAAACACATTTATAAAGTAATCTTTGCTTTTCTCTCATTTAAACATAGAGGAAAAATCCATAGGCAGGAGGCACTTCTTCTAAGACTACGAGGTGAAGTTCCCGGACAACACCAGCGACCAGCGGCAAGAGTACCCAGAGCGACGATTTTTCCATTATTTGATTATAGAGGAAATAATCCACGAAGGCATACCATAATTGTTCAAATTTAACTATTTATTCCCAGGTAATAATTAGATAATGTCCAGAGAAGAAAATGGAGACTACGTTTGTATGGAGAAGAGTATTTTAATCACTTCACGAGTTAGCGCCCGGGAAGAACTTGGTCAAAAAGATCAGCTGCTGGCTTCCGATCCATCATTCGTATTTTATTGATGTCATAATAAAAAAAACACATAAAGTCAAAGCAATCTGCTGATGTGATGACGACGTTACGCACCACTGCTCCACTTAATTGAGATTTTAATTATTCTTAAACAAATTGACACTTTATATTAATGATGGAGACTGCAGATCATCACTTTCCGAAGTGCGCCAAGGCTTTTAATATTTATTTAAAATTATAAATTAATCATTTAAAAAGGGAATAAGGCGTCTAAATATCTATACCACAACTTTTGTTATTTAGTAACATATTTTTGTGTTTTGTAACATTGATATAAAAATTAATTCGTTGGAATCGAATACAAAAATAAAATCAACATCAACATATAAAAATTAAAGAAAGTTAGACAACATAGGTACTTACTAATTCAGTAGGCGTAGAAAACACTTAGTTTTTTTAAATGTATTTTCGAGATATTGCTGCTAATTAGATACAATTTATTTACCTAAAAACCTTTCTCTGGGTTACGAAAACGTTGGAATTATCGTAACTCAATGGAAAATTACATGTTTTTCGGGACAAGATTTGATGTCGTAGTTTTTCCTCCCAGCTCACTTTCCTTTAAACCAGCCCAAATTTATACAAAATTAACGGAAAAAAAACTACAACAAACTACAAATTGACCCAAGTATAACTTACCTACTCGTATTACGACTAACGACAAGTACAAACAGCAACACGCCTAACTGTACATGTTACAAACCTTTTTACAAAATGCATAAGGTCCGATGTACAGTTAACAGTGTGGGCGAGGTACCTACGTCGCTACAATGACGTGTAAGTTATACAAAGATCCTCTTCGTAGGTACTGTATCTATTGTTCATACATACTCGTAGGTTCTCCCTGAGCAGACACCAATGAATCAAGCAGAATTATCTCAAGAGATCGTCGCATCATTAATCGCCGTAGCAATTTGTCATACAGACAGACGGCGAGGATGAAAGCTTCACACTCAACATCCCCACACTATTCTCAACTTTAACACTTTACTATAAAGTTTCTTTTACATTGTCTACGTAGTTTTTTTTTGTGAAAATTAAGTGCTTTTACTGTAGTTTGTAGCCGTTTGACTTAGAGTTGTTTTCTGTATGCCTGTAATTATGTAAATGTGTTAATTTTTTTTTGTAAATGCGTTTGCTTCAATAATAACTGCTTGTCATGAGATGAGTATGATTTTGAAGGCGTGGTCTCTTGTTTACAAGTCTATTACGTAAATATGTATTTCCTGTTATTATAATTATGTTATGTACAATCTGCGTGAGAAGGAGCCAATTTTTGGTATTAGACTACTTAATATATAATTTATTGACAAACTTATCAAATTATAGATTGCCAAGGCAGCACATTGGAAATATTACTATACCTAATACCGTTAGGTACGTTAAAACAGATGGAACCCCGCTTTTGGGAATTGATTTGGAAAATGTGAATGTGAATGTGAATCGATACGATTCTCAAATATTATTCAAGCTCATACATTTTACTCAAACTATCTATACGAGTATGATATGTAAAAACTAAATACGTTAAAAAATTCTACCTACGCTTCGTAGGAGTCATTAAACTCTATGCATGTATTTGTCGCATCACGCAGCACTATGTACAGTCGCATTATACAGTCAATTGTATAAATATAGGTGCATACAACTTACCTACTCAAAAATATATCCCATAGTTTTGAATTCGCTGACATAATAGCTATGGGACATATTTTTAACCGACTTCAATTTCATAGAAGGAGGAGGTTCTGTATTCGGTTGTGGCTATGTTTTTTTTTTATGTATGTTCACCGATTACTCCGAGACCCGTGGGCCGATTTGAGTAATTCTTTTTTTGTTCGAAAGAAGGTACTTCCAAGGTGGTCCCACATTAATCTGGTGCTGTTCTGATGATGGGATCCATGAGGAATTGAGGGAACTCCTCAATTTTAAAAAGGACATGTATGGTGATTTGGGTATTTTCTTAAGCAACTCAAGCATTTTCTCGAAAACCACCAATTTGATGAAGTTCACCTGATGATGATGATTGTTTTGATGATAATCATGACGATTTCTTAAAATGTAGCACGTTCAGCGATTACTCCGAGACCCGTGGTCCGATTTGAGCAATTCTTTTTTTGTTTGAGGGGAACTGCCTCCAAGGGCGTCCCACATTAATCTGGCGCTGTTCTGATAATGGGATCCATGAAGAATTGAGGGAACTCCTCAATTTTTAAAGGCACATGTATGGTAATTTGGGTATTGTCTTAGGCAAATCAAGCATTTTCTCTTGCAAACCACGAATTTGATGGAGTGGACCTGATGATTGTTGATGATAACGATGATGATTTTATAAATGTAGATTACTCCGGAACCCGTGGTCCGATTTGAGTAATTCTTTTTTCGTTTGAACGAAGTTACCTCCAAGATGTTCCCATAATATTGTTGGTTCTAATCTGATGACGGAATTCATAAGGAAATGAAGGAACTCCTCAATTTTTAAAGGCACGAGTATGGCGACATCGTTGTTTTCTATATCAACTTAAGCATTTCCCCCCGAAAATCGCGAATTTGATGAAGTACAACTGTAGCCCTACCACGAGTTAGACACTACTACATATTTGCTAACGTCTTCGTAACTTACTTTCTATACATCTCGCTCGCACTAATAGGATGCCACTACAAGCGAGACGCATAGAAAGTATGTTACGCACACACTAGCGAATATGTCAGTGTTAGACTTATGGTAAGGCTACTGAGGAGTCGGGAAATGGCAGTTGAAGGGTTGGTAGTCGAGGAGTACCGTGATCAGGGGTTGATGTGCTGTGAGGTTGAGTTATCGGGGGGTTGAGGGATTGGGTCAGTGGCGGGGCGGAGGTTGGATTTTGTGTTTGTGTAGAGACAGGAATGATTTCGAATTTAGTGATACGCATTAAGTATTATGCTTTTTATTCATGTGTCACACGTCACTCATGCATAAGCTTTTAACAATGCCTTAAAAATAAAAATGGAAAAATAAAAACTTTTACAAAAAAAAGAAAACCGACTTCAAAAAGGATAAAATAAAATATTATCCGTATTTAAGTATATGCGTTACCAACTGATATGTTTGAAGTCGGTGCCAAGACAAATAGTAACAATACCGGTCAAAAATAATCAGCTTTATGTCTATAAATCACATTACAACTGTACTAATATTATAATGGTGAAAGTAATTCTGTCTGTCTCTTTGTCACCTTTTCGGCCAAACAACTGCCATGTAAACTGGTGAAATTTGCCATGCAGGTAAAAAGTTAAAGTCCTGTACATGGTCCTTGAATTGTTTTATATGTAGAAATCAAGTTCTCTGGATAAGAGGCGGGAAATAACTCAGTCCCAATCCCACACCAAAGTACTATGGACAGTTCGAAAATTTGTAAAACTTGCTGTTTAAAAAACATGTCGGCAATCACATTGGTTTTATACTAGTACCGACAAACATGGTACGGACTGCGCCAAGGTGGATTGTCTGTGTGTTCTTAGGTATCTACAAAAAGTATGATCATTGCTGTCGTGTCGTGTAAGGTAATCCAACGTACATGTAGCCACATTCTTATCGAATCGCCATAAAATCATGGTATGCTTCAAATTTGTCTTGGCACCGACTTCAAACATATCAGTTGGTAACGCATATACTTAAAAACCGGGCAAGTGCGAGTCAGACTCGCGCACGAAGGGTTCCGTACCATAATGCAAAAAAAAAAACAAAAAAAAAAGCAAAAAAAGAAACGGTCACCCATCCAAATACTGACCACTCCCGACGTTGCTTAACTTTGGTCAAAAATCACGTTTGTTGTATGGGAGCCCCATTTAAATCTTTATTTTATTCTGTTTTTAGTATTTGTTGTTATAGCGGCAACAGAAATACATCATCTGTGAAAATTTCAACTGTCTAGCTATCACGGTTCGTGAGATACAGCCTGGTGACAGACGGACGGACGGACGGACGGACGGACGGACAGCGAAGTCTTAGTAATAGGGTCCCGTTTTACCCTTTGGGTACGGAACCCTAAAAACGGATAATATTTTATTTTATCCTTTTTGAAGTCAGTTTTCTTTTTTTTTGTAAAAGTTTTTATTAAGTATGATGTGTGCACTCATATTTTTACACTTGACTGTATGATTCTGTTAACTTGTTGAAGTCCGTTTGCATTAAAGTTTAAAAAAAATCTATATTTTTTGGAATAAGTAACGTAACTTAGTATTAAACACAACATTTACTTTCAATACCAAATTCATATTCATCAGTTCCCCGGTTTAATTAAAGTGCTCTTTCATTTTCGTATCCATCTTCGGAGCTGAGATAAAAAGAACTCAAAGATAATATGATGGGCCGTTAATACAGGAACAATTACTCTTTCCTCGAATAATTATATTGAGGGGAAGATTGATGAGTTTATCATTATTTGGATTTACATTTTAAGGCTGATAAAATTTTCGATGTTGGTTCTAATTAAGTACTTAATTTTAGAGCTATTTTTGGGAAAAAGAATTATTGCGTACGCGTAGTGGTATTTGGTGGTATGGTATTAACTGGTGCAGGTAGTAATAGAAATATGATTTCGATACACAATTTCGAGTGAACTTTCATTAATAAATAAGTAAATAAATTTCGAGTGAACTTTCATTAATAAATAAGTAAATAAATTTCGAGTGAACTTTCATTACTAAATAAGTAAATATTTGAAGACAATCTTTACATAGACCGACCGCTATTCGTCTGCGTGGCATGACGATGATGAATGATAAAAAAAAACTATCGTACCATCGCCCACACTGTTAACAGTACATCGGTGGACCTGCCTTTTGTAATAAGGTCCACCGATGTACAGTTAGGAGTGTTGCTGTTTGTACTTCTAACTTCCATACCAAATTTCATATAAATCGGATCAGCGGTTTAAGAATGAAGAGGACTGAAGAAGAATGAAGACAGACAGATAAAGTTACTGTCGCATTTATAATATTAGTAGGGATTTTAGCCCAGCAATCACCAATTTAGGGGATAGAATTTTAAATAAAGTTAGTACAAATTAAGTGGAAAGTGCAACCACTTTTACGTAGAAAAAGAAGTCGCGGGCAGATATTGATAGGAAAATAAAAACGTAGGCCATTTCGAAGATTTACACAAACAGAAGCTTTACGAGATAATAAAAACGTAGGTGATTAGTCGCCGCAGACGTTACTTAGGTCTCTCCAAAGTCTGGGATCTAGATAAGTGGGCAGGCAAACATTAGTTAGGCTTTTCGGCTGATGAAACGGTTGGTAGGTATACTACGTCACTTAGGTGTTGAAACTATTGTGTAAATACGTATGTTGTAGGTATTAATAGAATACAGGCCTAAATTACACAAAATATTAGAATGCTAAGTGATGTTTACTTTATAAAATAAGTTCTTAATGTAATGTCTTCAGAAAAATATATAAGAAAATCTAGTAAATATAGGAGATAAAACTCATTACGGTATTTATTATACGAACGATATTATTTGCGTGGATTTCGTAAAACACCAAAATTTTTAAGGAATACCTACTTGGGTATCTAAGTAGGCTTAGGTATAATTTTTGTATCACTGCTTCAGTGATATGCCCATAAATCGAATCTTTTTCTATATTAGCGCCTACTTTTTTTGTGTTAAAATTTAAGATGGTGCGCATTTCTCGACACACTAAAAGTACACTATACCACTGTTACCATAAATATTCCTAAGGAACTCATCTAACCTCAACCGCACCTGCCATTACACATCATACGTATGTTAAAGGTATTGTGTTATTTGCATAATCCCCCTTAACGTGCCCTCATTTAGGGGAGGCGGGGGCAAGGCAGGCAACATGAATGTTGCCAAAAATTGCCTCCTTTTGTTAAAACTTTCGTAAATTACGTAGGCAATTGAGAAAAGATTGGGTGTTGTTAATGCTTTTTTAGATACTGTTGAGTTTAGGTTGTCTATATGTAAATTTTGTGATTAAAAGTTTTATCCTGAACACAGTGAAACATTTGAAAGTGAACTGAAATTGCTATATTACCATGTTTTTTTTTATTTAAAATCAATTCCAACAGGGCGCTTCATAGTGAGCATTTCTTTTTTTTCATGTTACTTCAACTACTTAATCTAATTTAAATAGAAACGATTATTATGACGCACCGCGTAAAACTGCTTTGCCCGATGGTTGACTGATAGAAACTGCTCTATAGGATTCAGTGCGCTTTTTCTATGTTGCACGCTGTTATCTCCATATAGGTAATTTACAACCTTAAAACGCTCTATATATATTGAGATGACAGCTGTCACCGTATTTAAAACCTGCTAAACTAAATGCATGCATGTGCGGTGGGAACATTAATTGCATGTAAAAAATACGCAAGTAAGTATAGCGGGTTAGCATTGATTGACTAGCACGGTATCTTTTCGCGGATTAGTAAAGTAATATTACCAAAGCTCATCAGCTATATTAATCACGCTATGTTTGTTTGCTACCCCTACCCTAGCGCTCCCAATGAGAAATGTCACCCATATATATACAACACCCATCCCACAACACATTTGTAACTCACTTTTATTAAACTTTTGAGAAATTGGGACCATTTCTGATTTCATAAATGTAGGTAGTTAATGATTGTAATCTGTCCCTACGGTTAATGAAAAACTTATATGTTTTCATATTTTTCTTTAGATTTCGTAGACTATTGAGATTAAAATGATGTGTCATGCAACTGATAACACATTTTAAGGGGTTTGGCAACTGTCAAATGTTTGTATAGATGGCACCAGCAAAGGTTGAATCTGTAACTAGTTTTGTTCTATGAGATTTAACTTAGAGTAAAAAATTGCGCATTTCTGAATAAAAATTAGCATTCATAATCATTTCGATTAAATAAATCTGGGGACACGGAAATGTAATAAATAATATCGCGACACGGAATAGGGCGGGTGCTGATTTCACTCGACTTTTCCTTGACGTGACTGTCAGCGCTTTAAGATTTAAGCGAAGACGTCCTCAACAAATAAAAGGTTTTCTTTTGCCTTTGTAAAAATGTATATTGTGAAAGGTGATTTTAATAACTCAAGTTTTAGGCTTCCGTGTCGTGTTCAAAAAGTTTATTTCATGGATGTACAAAATTTTTGTTAAATGTAATTTTAGTTATTAATTTCAGGGATCTCTTTAAATGTTATATAACTGTCACCGGTCCATGAGATTAGTGATCATAAATTAACATGTCTTCATGTAATTTTTACAGCAAGATGGCATACATCAATCCTAATATGATTCACAATAATATATGATTGGGGCCATAATCTGAGTTCATTAGAATATGAGCTAATAATAGGGGACTTCCAAACGATTGAATAGGTACGTATTATACATTTAATTATTTTTTTTCTTTTATTATTTATACATTTATGTCGCATAACACGAGAGCATCAAATGTAAACCTGTTCTTTATTACATAAATACACGATATCTCGTAACATGATGAGGCATTAAATAACTCATTAACTGTTTATTAAGATTAATTTGGTTTAGTGTAATATTGGATGATATTGTGTAGTGATCAATTATGATACTAATATGTTATTAATTACAATGGTTAGTAATAATAAAGTTTATATTGAGATGTGTATTGTGTAGCCCAAATTTGCCAATTAATAATTGAATTAACGTTGGAAACAGGAAATCATCATTATCCATAAAATCAGATATAAGATAGGTAAGATAGGCAAAGAGTATCCAACAGTTCAAATCTAGACTTAAAAAGTTGTACATGAATAATCAAAAAGAATTTGAGAATATACACGTGACCAGCCCAGTGAGGGATGCGTTCATAAAGTTAACTTTTAGGTAAATATTAACCACACGAAACATATGCTATTAAATACTGTTTCTGTATTAAGTACCCCGTAAGGAAACTATTGTCAAATACTAATGTTTTGTTTTTTATGTGAATTTCATAATTTAAATATTATGTAATCTTAATACCATTCCAATTAGCTGACCAAGGGCGGGTTTAAATTCAGCAAGCTGTACCCGCACCTTTTTCATTACTTACACAATTTGTTGCACAATGTTTAGATTAATACTTACCTACTTACTCCTTATACCTAAGATGGACTAATTACCTACCTAACCCTTATACTATACCTAAGAACTTATGTAAAAAGTAATGAAATAAACGCATTTGTATTTGTATTTTTGTATTTGTATTTGTAATTGTAGTTTGAAGTTCTTTTTATGTATGGTTGTTGACATGTTTTTGTACCAGTGGAAATATTAAATTGCGATTTAATGCGTAAAAAGTAAAGCGATGAATAGCTAAGAATAGATACGTACCAAACCAACTTTTAAAATACCTACAGGTATAAATTATTTCCACGTTTTACCATCCATTTAAACTTAAATAAAAAGTGCAAAGTGTATAAATTACTGTACCTACCAAAAAAGTGTGATGAATGTTTTCCCCCAACTTCCTCTTACCTGAAACAAAAGAATATCATTTCAAAAACGGAACACAAGTTCGGACAACTCGCGAACAAATAACATGGATGGAAGAATAACTTTTATAGTTTAAGCAACATATAAGATAATTATATTTGTTAGGTTTTAAGGTCAGTGCACACCGGCTGCGTGTGCGTAGGCGTGCACGTTGTGCGTGCGCTAAAATGATGGAACCGCGTGCACGCACACGTCACGCAAGCGGTGGGCCGTCCTTTATAAGGATCTGTATGTTAGGTACAACGGGCACGTGCACATGAACGTCTACGTACACCTGTTCGGTGTGCACAGGCCTTTATTCTTCTATTAAACTAGGTAGTACAATCTGCGTATTACCTTAAAAATTTTATAGAAGTCCCGCTTGTACATATGTAAAACAATGTACCTGTTTACTTTCACTTTTTGTACATAAATTGTTGCCTATTTATTTTCATTTGTGAAGCATGTGTGTTAAATGCTTTATAGTCTAGTTCATAAATAAAATGGTTCGTGAAACGGTTTTTAATACTTTTTATAATTTTTTTGCACTACCTCACCTAATTTTGGTTCTTTGTGGAACAATTGCTACACGCAAAATTGTTTCATTCCAATTTGAGCCGATAGCTATTCAATTCCAATGATCATAAAAAGCAATAAACAATTTTACAACTCAAAGGGTAAACAGGGGCGAACCGACACCCGAATAAAAATAAAACTCGTCAGGTGCTTGCGTAAAAAATTGAAACAGGGTGTTTTTAATAAAATAAGAGAGTAAACGCCGGACCCTAAAACAAGGTGTTATTTTTTATCGCGGCGACATCTGGCGTAAAATACGTGGGGAAATATAAACATACCGTATAGTGCCAGCGTTGTAATAGCGGTCGCGACACATTCGATTTTTCACCCTGTGTTCATACAGGGTATGGAAATTGGGTTTTTTATCGGTGTTTTTTGGCGATGGCTTCACGATAAATCAAGTTGCATAGCAGTATTTCAAACGCAACGAGAAACATCTGTTTTGGAATGTGCAAGCAAATGTAAAGGAAAATGAAGTGTTCGATTTGAAATGGAATATGGCAAATGAAATCTTACGTAACGGAGTGTGCACAGGCGCAGGTACCTAAATATTTTTCTGTTCTGAAAATAAAATCATGTGAAATACGTCGTCAGTAAAGGATTTCGTAGTGAAATCTTTTCCAGTATTTAATAACGGAACTATTAGTAAGTTATAATTAAAAGATGGATGAAAGTTATTATTTCAAAACTTTTAGATGAAACTGAGCCAAAGATTTAGCCAAAAGACCAGAAAATCCATGATTTAAATCTCATAAAGCGGCCTTACTGCAATTTCGTAACAACTTTCGAAATACTAGTGTCTGTTAGAGTGCCAATGCGAAAGCTCGTTAAGTCACAAAGGAAAGCGATAAAATGAGAGAAATTATAAAAACTGAAACAATAAAAACTTGCAAATAAATATAGGTAGTTACTGAAATGATACTTGCCAGTGCGAGTGAATATATGAAAAGCAATCTACTCATAGTTTGACACTCCACTTAAGCAAATTACGCACGCACTCCGTCCGTTAAAACTTGCGGCGGCCATGAATAATGCACGTTGTTTTAATTCGGAATCGCTGCTGCCTCCCCAGCTTCCCTTTGCGGGTTGCTGCCTACCGTACGGGCAAGATAGAAAACTGGCCATAATAATATATGTCCATATCGAAGGGTGAGCGGTCAAACACGATAAATTGAGCTGATGGGTTGGGACGTGACTGAAAATGTGACGTGTGTGAAATGGAGTGTGGCCCGATAAAGAAAAAACAGAGTCCACGAGTCCGTCCTTGGGTCTAATTTGCTGAATAAAGTTAATTTAAAAGTTCGAACTTAATGTCTAGTATCTCATCGTCCAAACAAACACTTGCATTTTCAAGCTTTGGAATTAGGGCCAAAACACAATTACACGATACGACGTCGTGTCGTGTCACGTTGCGACGTCCTGTCGTAGTACGATGCGACGTCGTGACCGTCGTTCATCAAACACGAGGTTATACTCGTAGTTACGCTACGAAGCCACGCATTTACGTCGTCGCCCAAATCTAATGTTTAGATAATTTAATCTTTATGTGTATTGTTTTTCTTTGTCTTTTTTTTTAGAGGTATTTTGTAGTTTCACAGTGCCTTGGTTTTATACTGTAATGCTCTGTTACTTGTTTGATCAATAAATAAATAGTTAGCAACTTGTGCAAGCGAGGCGTAAAGCCATGTATGTACAAAACGTATAGAACGCCGGGTGCGGTAGGTGCAGACCCGGCTATTAATATTTAATAGAGCGCTGCGCGACATTTTTGCAGAATAGATTGAAGACATGACATGCGCGGCAGGTTATGTCGCGACACGTTTCAACGTGTTTAATGACGTGTCGCAGGCCTTTTGGAGTTCATTTGATATTACATTGCCATATATCTCTTCAAAATTGCTTTCAAGACTCTTACTTGCTTGTCGACTCTATCGGCGCGATTCGGGAAATGAATTAGAGATTCACTAGATATGAAATAATAAAGATATGTGACGTTCCACGGCAAAAGGTACCTTATGCCGGCTGGCGCTTACGCTATTATTAACGCCGCTCCAATATTCAGCCGGGGCAATGGTACCTTTTGCCGTGGAACGTCACAATATCTTTACTATTGCATCTAGTGAATCACTAATTCATTTCCCGAATCGCGCCGTATATCATTCGATGTCTCAAAAGTTATCTTCAGCCAGAGGCCTATTCAGGCGTTAATTTCTTGTTATCAAACGGTTAGTATAATGGTCCGTCAGCTGTCAACATTGATAAATATTTCTTCAACCAGAAATGTCACGTTTGATAAATTACTATCTATTTAGTAGGCCCGAGTACTTTTGCGTTGAGCTTAAAAATACTTAAGAAACAACTCGACTCGGGACTTAAAAGATTCGATAGTTTTTCATGCGATGAGTCTTAAATCGAATTCTTAAAAATGTAGCTGGTTTGGTTTTTCAATGATGTTATGGCTGTTATCATAGGTATGTGTAGTTCATGTCTCTATTTCCTTTTAGTTTGTGTGGCCTCTTCCAACAATAAAAATCGTAGTGTATCTTCTTAAAAATCCGTTCAAACTCCAAAAATATCCACAGATACCCACCGCCGTTTTTTATCCGTTACCGGAATACCGGACGGACCGCCATAAATATGTAATGCGGCCTGCATGTCGTTTCCGTTATAGTTGTCTCATAACATAGACTTTATGGAAATGTGCGAAATATTTTCGACGTGTGTAGTGCGTAGGAAAAGGCTTGTAGAGATTGGTATAACTAGCATCATACCGGGTGTGGCCTATAACACGAGCAAATAATTAAAACATAGATTGTACTCCCCAAACGGTGACACTTTTGTTCAACAACTTTTAAAAATGATGAAGTATTTAGAGTCCCCATTTATCATACAAAATAAATATTATCTTCAATGGACGCCATCGCCACGCCATATCATTGTGATTGACGTTGCTTGTCACGCCTTAAACATAACAAAATTCGCAATACATTGCGTCTTAGAACAAACTTTAAAGTGTCAGTTATTTTTAAAAGTTGCTGAACAAATGTTGGTCAGTATGAGGAGTACAGCCCACAGTTTAATTTTTTGCTCGTATTTCAGGCCACACCCGGTATATAAATATACATCACAATGCTGTTTGACTTCAGGCATCGTCAGGTGATAGGGTTGCCACACGTCAGGATTTCCCCTGACATGGCAGAATGTCGGTTCTTTGTCGAGATTCAGAGGGGCTGGGGCTGTCAGGGATTTTTTAGGATCCTCAATCAACTAACTATTAGAAGCTAGATAAAAGTCTGGAGTTAGGCCTGAATGGAAAGGATATGCTTTAGAAACAGCATAATGGCGGCACGTTAAGGAACTAGTGGCCCACAAAAGGTTTTATATTATAAGGGATTTACCTAATGGTCATGGGCCAAAGTAAGCTTATATTAGGTCGGAGAAATGAAAGTTCAAGAAATGTAAAGATTTTTAGCAGTGCGACAGTATAAAGCTATAGATAATGATAATGATAAATGTTGATGTTGTTGTTGCCATTATTTCCTAGTCACTATTTTACTTACATACCAACTTAATAATATCGTACAGTAACACTAAACTCAACCCGTACACACAGAACTGACACTCAACACGCATCCAGACTAGCCGACTGACTGACATCATAAATATTACAGTCCCGCCCCAGTTTCCCCTAAATAGGTTACAGCGCCCTTTCACCCCGAGTCCTCAGTACACCTGTGCTAGTTTTTGAATAAGGATCCCCTTTTCTACTCCTAGTCTTCAAAAAGACTTAAAATGTGTGAATTTTTTAGGCTCTTAAGACCTTTTGTACGAAGTAAGCTGTTTTTCAGAGCTAATTGGAATAGGTCGTAAGTAAGTACAGTCGCCATCAGATATATCGGAGCGGCCAAGGTGCTCACAAATATCTGGACACTCCTCTATTGTCAAGGCGCTAGAGTGCGTGTTTAGATATTTTTGAGCACTTTGGCAGCTCCGATATATCTGATGGCGACTGTACGTTATGAGGACGTATAGGTTTTTTTGCAGTGCTTACAGGTGTATGTGTTGGAACTGACGTAATTTAAGTGGGTATTTAGATACTTGGCGCATTGCTACCATTTCTTTTTGACCGAGCGAGAGTGAAGGTCTCCGTTTCAGCTTGGGCAAAATTTTTCGTTCGTATGTCCTCCTCTACAGGTCGCGTTTCTCAACCAAATCGTTCGCGAACAAAAAGCAAAAACGTGGCTATAAATTCGGTCAAAATTCTACACAAATAACAGGTTAAAATAAAAGAGGAAAGAGAAAAGATCCCTGAAAGGGATAAGTTCGCCTTTGTACTAATGAAGTATTTTACTACTACTACTAAAATAGTTGAATTATTTTAATGGTAGAAGCGGAAATAGAAACCTTGAGTTTTGATATCATTTACTATACTAAATTTACTGTATTAAGATAATTATACATTGTACCAAGGCCATATGCTGCAAAAATAACTTCTCAGTCAATATCTACTCGCAGCTTTGCAATTAGTTGCAAACTTCTAGCAAAGTAAAACTAAAGCACAGACATTGTGCAAAACTGCATCTGTCTGTAGTCATTAAGTTAGTTATTAAGCTACTCAGGCCACGGCTACACCACCAAGCATAACAGCCTTAAGTTGGGGTACCATACGTCAGGATTTCCCCTAACATTATTATAATTTATAATGCACACCAACTGCAACGTCGGCGTGCAGTTCCCACACAAGTTGCAGTCCGTCTGTACCGGCCCTAGCCATAAATGCAAAAAATTCATACTGATAGCGACAAATAGAATTAAAAGAGTTGACAGGCAAAGCTTGTCGCTTAGTCACACGGCTCGATTCGGGAAATGAATTAGAGATTCACTAGATATGAAATAGTAAAGATATGTGACGTTCCACGGCAAAAGGTACCTTATGGCGGCTGGCGCCGCGATTCAGGAAATGAATTAGAGATTCACTAGACATGAAATAGTAAAGATATGTGACGTTCCACGGCAAAAGGTACCTTATGGCGGCTGGCGCTTACGTCGCATAGCGCCGCAATAATATTGGAGCGGCGTTAATAATAACGTAAGCGCCAACCGCCATAAGGTACCTTTATCCGAGGGACGTCACATATCTTTACTATATCGTATCTAGTTAATCTCTAATTCATTTCCCGAATCGCGCCGACAGTCGCGTCGCAATTTTGTCGCTTTTCACTCCCGAACATTTTGTTTTGCTCTCCTGTTATTTTTTAGGATTCTGTAGCAAACTAGATTCTAATGCTTTGAATATAGAAATATGTTTGTTACTATAAGTTACGTATATGACAACTTGCCGGGCCTAATCGACGAGATAACCCTACGTGCGAAGGCGTCGGTTCTAATGCGAGTATTAAAGGCTCGGTAAAGGCATTAAGGTTGTATGATGATTTTGAAATTATATGCTCTCATTTTGAGTATTCTCTTAAAAGGACTCGAGTTTCCATTAAAACTTCAAGTCTCTTTTAAGTTCAAAATAACTCAAGTTTCCACCTAACGACTAGAGTCTAAGAAACCGAGTGTAGTCCAAAGAGTCTATTCTTCACACGTCTTTGGCAAGCCATGATCGGCACCGATTATTCATAAATGCAAATGTGCCTTAAGTCCCCCGGGACCGAATGCCGATATCCGGCGAGGATTATTGAATATTTTCGTGCGTACATTGTATCGGAGTTGGGCAAGATGGCGATACCTACATATCGATATACTCAAATAACAGGAGAGATCTTGTTATGTCGTTTCGAGCAGTAGCAGGGAGTATGTATTGAAACACCTTATTTGTGATAGTATAAGAACGTATATTCTCTAAATGCCTGCCTATATATACACGTTAGGTTGCGCTGACACAAGCAATACGCGTTTATGTCGCAGTAAACCAAAGTGTTACTGCTAAACACTAAAAGTGGACAATCGCCATATTACACCTCCCCCGAAAGTTCCTCTCACCGCCGGGGTGGCAGAAGAAAAAATTTAAACGCATGTTACTTGTTTACAATTTTTTCTGAAATCAATAAAAAAAAATGTTAATAAATTATATAGGTATAATGCAAACAATCTTTATTTAGCTTGACTTTATGTGTCGTATTAATGTCGTAGTCCTTGTAAAAAAATATCGTTATCTTTTAATAAGAAAATATTATCTTCACTTAAAATGTTATCATCTCTCAAACGTTAAAATATTAATTTACTTCCTTTTCTCATAAAATATAAATCTCGTTCTTTAAAAACATTTACCTACTCTTCATCTTTAAAACATTTACTATTCAACTTTAAAACATTTGGTATTCAACTTTAAAATATTCACTCTCGCTGTTTATAGTTACGGTACCCTATAAATCTCGTAATAAAAATAACTAATGCCGTATTAAGACGGAGTCCTAAGCTCCTAACATAATTAATGGGAATGGTTACCCAGGGCATGGTCACCCTATAATCAATACATCATGGGCTACGCTCCCGTGCGTACCCGAACTTCATAACTACACGCGGGATTGGCTACCCGAGGGCATGGTCACCCTAAAACACAATAATAGCGGCATATCAGGCCAGGCTGTACGGCTCTGCCTGTACCTAGAGACACAAATACATTAAGACTTAAAAGTCTCCTACAACTTTCACGGAGGATACTGTATATCACACTATGATCAAGTACGAAGGACTAGTGCTCTAGCTATAAGGTCACATTGTACGAATGTGCCTGTTAAACTCCTTAAAACTTCTCAAACTTGTACCGTACTGTAAGGTTTTTTTATAAAATAAACACTTTTATTTAACTTCCAAAATTAAAAAAAAAATGTAATAAATCAAACTTTCGCTGTATATCAGGTGATCAGTCCGACACGTAGCTAAAGTATTAATCATTACTCAAAAACAATTAAATAATTTTATTGAATTGAGTTGTTTATTACTTAATCGTTATGCGATGTATCAAATTTCATTCATCGCTTATTAAAATATTCTAACTCGCGGCAAAGTCTCGCGGCCTAGTTAAGTTTTCTGTCGACGTGCGCACAACGTGTGGCACGCGCTGCAAATTGCAACATACATAATTGAGGACACTATTCGACACTTTTAATTTTTATATTATATTATGACTTCTTATGAAAATTATTTATGCTCGAAACGAAATTGAGTTTAGCGACAACCTTTAATAATTATGAATGATTTAAATATGACTGCTACTGAATTGGAAAAAAAATGCTGGCTTTTAGAGAAAATTAAATAAAATACTAAATTACACGTAGGATTTACATCCTATTGCTGCGTGGCTGGCCGTCCTCGGCTTCGTCTTCGTCCGGTCCGGTGCGAGTTCGCGACCGGCATTCTTGGCAGCTGTTGACGCGGCCTGGCGAGCTGGCACCTCCACGTGGCACTCGCTTGACGCTTCATATGGCTGGCTGGCTCTGCTTCCGATGATTATGGTGGGCCGGGATAACCCTGGACACCTCTTGGTTTGCGAGCCGGGAAACCCTGGACAACGCTCTTCGATCTTCGCTCTTCTTGATTTCTCTTCTTAACTTGGTTTCCGTTTTTTGATGTTGGGTGGTTCTTCTTTTTTCTTGGTTCTTAATGGTGGTTGGTTCTGACTGCGTGGATTCTTGCGTTGAAAGTGTGATTGGTTATCTGGGTTGTAGTCTTGGTAGATTTTTTCTTCTTTCTTGTTGAGTATTAGTTCGTTGGTTCGCTGGTCTGGGTCGCCATCAAATAACAAGATAATGGTACTTGTTGTTTATGGTTTCGAGCGGGTGATGGGAGTAGAAGTCAAACACCTTATGTGTGATAATATAAGAACGTATATTCTCTAAATGCCTGCCTATATATACACGTTAGGTTGCGCTGACACAAGCAATACGCGTTTATGTCGCAGTAAACCAAAGTGTTACTGCTAAACACTAAAAGTGGACAATCGCCATATTACAATACCTCTACTAAGTAGTTCTTCAAGAAAGTGTAGAAATTAAATGAAATGGATGAAAGTTGACTTGTCACAACAATTACATTAATGTGAGTTTTTTGTAACCATGATTATTATTTAAAAATATTTCAGTGTAAAACTAGTTATTTTTCGAAGAAAAGTAATAGTGAAATATTAAAATGTTTAAAATAAAAAGTAAGTTCTTTAAGAAAGATATTAAACAGAAATTCAAGAGTTTACAATTTTAATATCTTTACATAATTATGTACATATTTTACACTTTACACTTGCCTGATCCAAAGAAGAAGAATTGTGGTTGTCCCTTTTTGTTGATTCTGGACGCCAAGTATAAAGGGTGTCACATAGCCAAGACCGAAAGTAAATAAATAAATATTTCAAACTATTAGTACAATGGTTGACTGGTAGAGAATGCCTCAAGGCGTTAAGTCCGCCATTTGCTTTCTTTTTGTGTAAAGTTGTGTAAGTTCGCCTTTTGTACACTATGTTTTTCTTTTGTGCAATAAAGTATAAATAAATAAACTTTTCAAACTCTATAGAAAAACTCCACTTCAGTGTATTCTATTTCAAATGCAATATTATGAACTGACACCGACATTCTTCAAATAAGCTTTAAAGCAAATCCTCACAAACCGAAACCTCGATCTCCCACTCAAGCGCCTCTCTACCACATTGTTAAAATAAACCTTGTTCCACGATGATAAAGTATATTTTACAATGACAGTGTTGTGTGAGATACGACTAAGTAAGGAGTAACACAGCAAGCTATTTTGCGAGACGCTCCCTCTCGCAATTCATAATGCCTCGAAGATTATCCGCATCTCCTAACACGTAGGAATCTGGGGGGCCAATTCTGTACACACAATTTGATAAGTCGCATAATAAGTGCGAGCGAGATGTCTTATCCTTGTAAAGCCCACGGTCCTACTCGTACGACAGTCAAGTGTAAAAATATGGATCCACTCATCATACCTATTCAAAAAAGTCTCTTTATTTCAAACTCGGGTAAATCCATCTGTCAAATTATACGGTTTTGGTATTAAGAAAAGGTAATATGGTAGATATTTCCTAAGAGGGTCGAATGAATTTATTCGAGTTTGAAGTTAAGCGACACAAATATGTCTCCTTTACTACTTCAACCATATTATGCAATCATACTTCCTTTACTATTTCACATTCAATTAGCAGTTTTTTTTGTACGCCCACCGTACACTTAGGGCCACTTGCACCATTCACAAACCCGGGGTTAACCGGTTAAACCTGGAGTTACCATGGTTACACTTTGACACTGGGTTAACGGTTTAACCGGTTAACCCCGAGTTAGTGGGATAGTGCAAGTGGTGCGTAGGAGCTTAAGGAACGACGTGATTGCAGTTCGTGGGCACCAATTAATTAGCGGATCTTGCTGAATGGTGCAGTGGCGCACTCTGATTTGAGTCATGAAAATAAAATGAAAATCACGACAAAATTTGTCAAATCAGAATCGGCATTGACACTTCTTATGATTTCTACTAGAATAATATAATATTCTCATCTTATTTTCATGTCTCAAAACAACTTTATTAATAAAGTGCATTTAGGCTTGAATGTCAAAGAAATAACTTGCAAAGAGCTCGCTAAATATCTGACACAATTTCAAGAGCGTCTCAGAATATCTCTCAATTATGCCCGTACACACAATAACACCTACACGACTACGAAGTATTCCAGTAGATATGTTTGTTGTAGTGACTCAAAAAAGGACTGTCCTGTCAAGTTTCTGTCCCATACATTGGTGAAGTGATCCGGTGAAAAAAACACAAAAATCACTTATTTTGTAATAAAATATATTGAATGCATTCCACACAAAAACTACACTGGCTTATTGAAACAATTTCCGAAAACACGCGATACGATAACTTTAACGAAAAATCCTTTAATCTCGAAAATGCCAGTTTAATAAAAATTACACGCATAGCGGGCCGGCGTTTTTTAATATCAGCAATTATGGCGCACGCGCCGCGATTATTAAAAAATAACTCGGGTGTAAAGCGCCAGGGTTTGAGACTTGGCGCGTTGTTTACGGGGATTTTGGAGGCAAACATTACATAAAGATCACTAAAAAGTATATAAACAGACCTTACTTATGTACAAAAGGGCGCTGGACCATTATTTAAAATTTAATTTACTATTTATCCAGATATATAATGATAATAATTGGCGTAGGGATGTGACGATCCCATCGTCCGCTGGTTTTACCAGTGCAATCAGTCAACGCAGGGCAGCTTGTGGCGAGCTGTTGGGGACCCCACGTACCCGGGTGTTCCTGGGAGTTCTGTTTCCCGGAAGATGGGCGGGTGTGACAGGATTCTCTGCCTCTGGCTTTCCTTACCCGGCCGTTCAGAGCGAAGTTGCGAGAACTACGTTCACGACGGTAGATGACTGTATTTTGAAATATGCAAAACAAATCCACGTGACACTTATAATAACAATACAACTAAATCAATACCATATTTATTGACTTGGAAAGCGTTTATATCGGCCCATTTTCCCACACAACTAAGTAATAGTAAACAAAGTGCCAATCGAATGTGCCCTCGTAATCTTTCAAGCAATAAACCGGCAATCACAGACTATCTCCCACAAGACTCAGCGTTAAGAGACACTATAAGATTGATTGATTGATTGTCTGAATAAAGTTTATTTTCTCTTCTCATGCTTTCGTAAAGTACGTGTTGAAGTCGCATGTAAGCGCCATAAAATTGTTAATTTTATGATCTGGTGCATAAAATAAGACATCTAATTCGATTCTTACTGACTTATAACCAATGAAGTCCAAAATAAGACATATAAACTGCCACTGCTGTAGCTGGCGGCCGGTGCCCTCCCCACCCCACGCGAGGCTTGAGTACTCATTTATTTAGTCTTGGATAAATATGGTAAAAAACCCTTAAATACTTGATACTCCTGTATATTTTCCTCGCAATCGAAGTGAAAATCAGAGTATTAACCACAAGTCCTCGTAAATATTCCATCTAGTGTGAAGTGATCTGTGCCATCGATAGACATTTACACGTCGTAAGAACGGATCGACGATTAGATTGTCGTCACCTGTAAATAGCGAGATAGTTCGCAAATGGAATTGTCTACGGGGTTATTATATTTCGAGCGAGTGTCGATGTCGAATAGAGGTGCCTTTCGGAATTGTAGGGGGTTATTATATTTCGCGCGAACAGGGGTGCATTTTAGTTGGCTTTTTACGACATTGATCAGGTTATGGGAAGGAAAATGGGAAATGGTGGTATAGTGTGTGTCACTTCAGCGCTGATAGTTTCTATTTGAATTTCTTCTGCCATGAAAGCAAGTAGATACTAACATTAGACTGATTTTAAAAACGCATGTACGTAGGTAATCGTCTATATATGTCAATCAATTTGTGCTTAAAATTCGTAACTGTGGCTCTATATATTGTATTAATTTTGATTATGATTACAAATCCGTGGTACAATTATGGAATTAAACCTTTATGTATGGATATGACGTCCGACTTTCGACCCGGAGGTCGCGGGTTCAAATACTGGCTCGTACCAATGAGTTATTTGGAACTTATGTACGGAATATCATTTGATATTGCCCATTAGCGGTGACAGACAACATCGTGAGGATACCTGCATACATCTGCGAAGAAATTCAAAGGTGAATGTGTAGTCCCCAACCCGCATTCGGCCAGCGTGGGGACTACAGCCAAGCCCTCTCGCACACGTCTATAGTTATATGCTGTTTTTTTATTACGTTTGTTGTAATAAATAACAAGCGAAAGCGAGTGTTCTAAAGCACGATATATACGAGTTGGGAGTGTTTATTATATACATATATAATAAGCATTTTTAAATAGTTTGATAACATTTTTAAACAGGTTTAAATAAACATCAACACCCAAAAAGTCCTAGCAAAGACATCAACATACACAACAGTCCGCTCAAGCATAAAATTGTACCAAAACCGTCTGGCCCCTCAAAAAGCTCACAAAGCGCCCTCGACGCTCTAGAACGTTCTGGAACGTTCGACAGCTCGCTACAAAGGCTACGGATTTCGCTTGTCATAGACTACATGCAACAGATGTTGCATTGTGAACCATTTACTGAAGACTCGAGCTCCCTACACATATTTTGGCCTGACACTTAAACTCAATGTTATCGCGGTTAGAATAATCGCCCGAGTACCACACAATACTCCTGCTAGACCCTACTTTAAAAAACTGGGAATACTGACCTTACCAGCTATAGTCATCCTACAGGTGGCTGTGTATGTGCGGTCAAACCTAACAACATACACAACGCATAGTATGGTACACAATTACAATACGCGTAACGCCCATAAGCTCGTCGGCGTGGGCCGCAAGTTGACCAAGTCGACCAAGCTCACCCATGTCATGGGGCCTGCCGTCTACAACAACCTCCCTGACAGCATCACCAGCGCCCAATATTTGGCCATTTTTAAATGTCGCCTCAAACGCTGGCTTATTGAGCACCCGTTTTACGATTATAATGAATTCATAAATTTCCACGAAAAGGATGTTAAATCATTTATATTTGTATAGGTAATATTATTAATAATATGTCATGCTCAAGGTTATTTCATATTGATTTGTATATTTTTACGGCATATGTAAATATGTTTTATAATTTATAACGTGTAAATTGGTTTTACTAATAAATAACTTATGACTTATCGTAGATATGTGCGTCAGAAAGATAACTGATTCAAAATTGGGCATATAATTTTAAAAACATATTATGGTCTTGAATTGGCATTCTTCTCAGTACAGATATGTACATGTCGGTACGATCAAGATGTACAGCGAGCTGCAAAACTGCATACCCACTATATGGATGTAATTCATTCATAAAGTGGGTACCTATACAGCTGGGTGTACATTAACTAAATTAATACCAAAGTCAAATGAAGTATTTTTTAAATTACTGAGCGCATGTATTTAGATCATAAATGTGGACTCAACTGAAATGAAAAGTCGCGCTCTCATCCTAAATTAGCAAGGGTCGGTGTGTGAATGGTATTATAGTGCACTATCTAGTAGTATATGATCTGTCGGCTAAGTGCACATTCCGAAGACAACTACGTTAGTAAAAACATTTACCTTCGGTCCCTGTTTGCGCACAAGGGCCGTTAAAATGGTTTCAGGTGAGGTGTTGTTTTACGCGGAGGGCGCGTGCCAACATGGGGAAAGTGAAAACGTAGTTTATGGTTAAAGTACTGCACGGCTACCACGAGTTGGCATTTGACATTTATGTTAGCGACTGCGTAAAGTCGATCACATTCCCTCTCTATCGCACCAATATATCATTGCGTATGAGATGAACTGCGATCGAATTTACGCAGTCGCTAACGTAAACGTCAAGTGTCAAGTCGTGGTACGGCTACTAGACTCTGGCGCCTATGACTTCGGCTGCAGGGTATTTTATATAATTTTAAAAGTTATTATGAGTCACACAAACTCGCCGCTAAAAAGGCGCTCCCATACAATCGAGGTTACGCTTTTATTTTAAAAATGACGCTTAAATTACATGAAACTTGAGTACATGCTACATACTTGAATGTTCATATCCAATTTCAGAATGTTTTAAGTAAACTCGATTGTATGTATGGCGGCGACTAGGTTCGTGTGAGTCTTAACAAAAAACATATTCATATTATATCCTATTCTATTTAGTATATAAAATTAGCCTGGGTGATCGACCATATGCTAGGCTAGAAGACTATGAATTACGGTAATCGCATGTCGCTATGATACAGCAATAGATCAAAAGTGAATCATCGTCTGGCCACACGCCAAATGTATAATTAATGTCACTGTGTCCATTTGTTTATCATTTAGCTGTATACCTACACAATATACCTACATACATACCTAGCCGTAGTACTGAAAGCAACAATACAAGAGGATAGGTGACAGCAGCTTCTCTATACAAACGTAGTCCCCATTTTCCTCTCTGGCATTGACATTATGGAAAATATGTTTTCACCACACCAGCTCGGAAAGGCTTACTTTCCACTTCAAAAAATGATAGCAAAGTTGCATTTATTCGCATGTGAGGCAAAGTAATCAAATGCAAATTTTGAGTTGTTTTCTTATGTTTAATTTCTGATGCTGGTAGAATTGACTTTTAAACGATGATTTTGGATGATAAATATTTAATAACATTCATTTGGATTTGATTAGGTTTGATTTTGTTTGATATTTTACATTTAACATTTGCTTCGGGTTGGTGTGGTGATTTTTTTTGTGTTTCACTCGGGGGCAAATTTTGTTTAACCCTCGTGCTTTGAAACCCTCGCAACGCTCAAGATTCCATTTTTCGAACCACTCGCTACGCTCGTGGTTCAATTTTGGAATCTTTCGCTTGCTCTGGTATCAATATTAGCACGAGCGGTTAAACAACCACTTTGCCCCCGAGTGAAACAAATAACTATTACACAATTGAATGTATTTATTGACTATAGCTTTTTTGTAGAGTAGACACAAAATATAATTTCTATCTTTTTATTTATGGTTTGAACAGAAATACGTTTTTTACTTTTACAGCCGTAACAGCCACTGATAAAATCAGTTTAAATTAGGAATTCACTACACGAGATTGGAATATTTTTTATTTTAAAGAAGTATTCTATTTTTTTATTATTTTAATCAAATAAATAATTTTTAAATTAATTAATTTAGATTTGTTTTATGAATAATTATTATATTATTTAAATAAGAAATAAAAAAATGTACACAATAATGACCCGAAATGTACCTAACTATTACGGTCTCTGAAAATAACTCTAAACTCCCACTCCCACCAGTTTAAAACAATCCACCCTTAAATTTAAAGCCAAGCCTATCTTTTAAGCCGAACTTCACAAAACTGAGATCTGAATTTAGGAGCTTCCAACTCGTCTCAATCAGGCTAACCCATAGATTACCTCGTCTAGACACCGCAGGCACCTATGTGTATCGACAACAGCCATGTTAGTATTCAGTAGTTTTGATTATTTTATTACATTGATATTTCATTACCAACAAATTTTACGTCAGCTCACACTGATTGTGTCAATTACAGAGACATTAGAGACATTTGCCCCCCCGCAAGGGGCTATTCATAAATTACGTCATTTCAAATTAGGGGGGGGGGGGTCTGGACATCGGATGACGGTAGCATGAAGTAGGAGGAAATGGGGGCATTTGAAGCATGACTTTTGGATGATTATAGGGGGGGGGGGGTCAAAAATCGTCAAAAATCGATGACGTAATTTATGGACAGCCCCCAAACAAATTTCTATGCAGGGGGGTCAGTTGTCGCTGCAGCTAACTGTACGTGCGTAAATGGTGCACACGGGGCGTAATGTGCATTTTACACATAGCCAACACCTTTACACTATTTTAAGGGTCATAGCAATTTCTAAACTTTTTTCTTTGACAACTGCTCATTTGCTCAATAAGAATCGTCGTCAGTTATCATCTTGAAATGCCAAAAAACCCATAGACTGAAAAATCATGTGTCTTTACGAGATAGTCTTTTGGGACACTCCCAATGCGTGACGACCGTGAGAATTACATGCTCCGTCTAGCGTTAAGTGGTCTGTGGGCTAAGTCGGGCAGCGTCGGCGGAACTTGATCAAGTTTGCAATTAAAACGATCATTATGCGCCGCCAACTTCCTGGCTCCGCTTACAGGGAGCAAGAAAGTATCGTGTGTGTTTTACTATTACAAGCACAAACCATACAAATACAATTATTTAGGCACCTATATGAGAAGATAGGAGTTATATGAGCACTTGCGGTTTGTTGAGATAAACAGCCGTATTCGAACAATGAGATACGTCAAATACTAGATATTGAAACGATATGGATTGGATATGTCAGTGTCAAACAAGTGTGAAAAGTGACGTTTTTGTTTGAAGAAACGTCAATTTTGAAACTTGTTTGACATTGAAAAATTGATACATTGACCGGGGATCTAAATTTACCGTTTCCAACCTGAAAGTACTCTTAATTTCTTATGAAAAATTTTCGGGAAACTCTTCCAATTTTTGCCTTTAACAACTTACAAATCTGTACTTATCACTAATCAAATCCAACCAACGGACTAGCTCGAAAATTTTCAAGATCTAGCCAACCGCTTATTTTTTGTCGCCTTTAAAATTCGTCCTATACTTAGCAGAAGTTGTTCAACATGACCTACTTATATGGTTTATATATAACTGATTACGGATAAGGGTTGAATACGCATAAGACAAACTTTTAACCCTTTCTGTATCGTGTAAACTCAAAATCGCAACCTCCATTAAACAAAATTTGGCAAACCCTAAACCCGCTTAGGTAAGTCGGGGAAAAATGTCCGCGGGATAAAATCGGGAAAGTTGGAAGGGTCGCGGATTACGTGCCCCGGGCTGGTAGGGATAATTACTGGGCGTATTACAAGCTTAAATAAATAACTAATATGTATAACAGATTACTGTCAGTATACTTTAACATTAAAAATCTCATACAATTAAAACAAAGCCATCTAGTAAGTTGAAACTTTTCAAAAGCTATCTTGACAGTTAGATTAAAGTAATCTTTAAATAAAAGAAAAAGAAACTCGCTATAAGTATGCCTACAAGAGTTCAGGGGTTCGTCATAAAATCCATCATCAGAATTCGAGCTCGACAAAAATGTGTCTTGAAAATGTAACGTGCTTAACTAACATAAAGGGGCCCACCGATTATCAGTTCGCCGGCCGATATCAGCCTGTCAGTTAAACGCAAAAGGCGTCAGTTCCAAATAACTGACAGGCTGATCTCGTCCGGCGAACTGGTAATCTGTGGGCCCCTTAACGAAGAGAACAAATCGCCAAACGTGAATCGGCGTTGAAGAGTTCCATCCTGATCATCATCAGCAGTTCCACTTCATCAAATATCACTTAGTTCAATGTTATCACTGATCAAATTGAATATCACCGTAATGAATATCTCCATCAGATTTAACAGTGACCACAATCCATTGTCGGTGGCCACTGAAGTAACTAAGTTACCGCATAATATTCAACTGAATCAAGATTCTACTATTCGTGTTCTGGATCTTAATTTATTACTGACGCAGTGAAAATATACAAGTAATCCTCCCCGTAACGTAAGAACTATAGACAGAGACAGTGACACATAGAGGGAGACAGTGACACATTTTACTGGGTCATTTGTACCAGTATGGCGGTTCGTCAGGGGTCTAAGTACGTAATGAAGGAAAGAAAAATGATGGTCATAGCGCTGGTACCGGCGGCCCAATCGCGTTAGTCGAACGTGTCGGATAAAATACGAGATCGAACGATTTGGTCCACAAAAATCCTCGTATTTTCCGATAGTCCATAAAAAGAAGTAGGCGGTAGCGTAATGCCATACTTCTCCGGTGTGACTTACAGTCCGCCATACTGAGGCGAACACATTAATTTAAAAAAAACAATTCAACCATTTGTGTCAAGCTAATTTTTGCACAGGTGATCATCGTCGAGCAGCCATTCATGGACATCACCATGCCATACTCTTCGGACGGTTCCAAATGGCCGCTATACCGCCGCAAGGGAGTTAATTTTTTTTTGCTAAACGATTTGTACCAGTATTGCATTTAAATTTTTGGAAAGTATGTGATAAAATGTGACCGTTATTATAATTACCATACTTATAGTAGGGGGAAAAAGTGCTGCCATACTTGAAAAACTTATTTAATCGACATGTTTCAAAAATACGACTATACAATACGTAAAATATTTTTTTACAGCATGGCATCATCATATTCTGTTTGTTTGGATACAATTATACCTAAAAAAAAATATTCCAGATTATAACTACGGGGCGGACAACTGTGAGACTTACCAAGACTTAAAAATAAAAAATAAATTATTGACGATTTGTACCAGTATGGTATTTGGATTTTTGGAAATTATATGATGCAATGTAACCATTATTATATTTGCCATACTTCTAATAGGAGGAAAAAGGGCACCATACTTGAAAAAAAAAATTGTACACATTTGCCACCTCCTACAGGTATGGCATTATGAGATTTCCATTTATGATCACACAGAAAGTGTTGAAAAAAAATTTCAAGATGGTACAAATCGTTTAGCAAAAAAAAATTAACTCCCTTGTGGCGGTATGGCGGCCATTTGGAACCATCTGAAAAGTATGGCATGGTGATGTCCATGAATGGCTGCTCGACGATGATCACCTGTGCAAAAATTAGCTTGGCACAAATGATTGAATTGTTTTTTTAAAGTTAATGTGTTCGCCTCAGTATGGCGGGCTGTAAGTTACACCGGAGTAGTATGGCATTACGCTACCGCCTACTTCTTTTTTATGGACTATCGGAAAATACGAAGATTTTTGCGGAACAAATCGTTCGACACTCGTATTTTATCCGACACGTTCGACTAACGCCCACGCGATTGGGCCGCCGGTACCAGCGCTATGACCACCATTTTTCTTTCCTTCATTACGTACTTAGACCCCTGACGAACCGCCATACTGGTACAAATGACCCAGTAAAATGTGTCACTGTCTCCCGGTCTATTATGTAAAATGCGCCACTTAAAACTTTCTTTCACATGCAATTAAATTATAATTAGTTGCAAAAAATAAGCGCTAAAGAGCACCGTGTTCATTGCAAAAATAAGCGTGTGTATTGTATACCTGTGTTCAAAGCTGTTTTACTTATTACAAAATAAATTAGGTAGTATAATAGTTAAGCCACGAGAACACATTGACAGCATCTTCAGTCTATGCCAGTCTCCATTTTGAAGCTTAATCTCATACATAATTTCGCTGCAACCTCTACTAAGCTGATTCCAAGCCAAGAATGCAACATTTCCTTACTAAAGTAACTTACTTTCCCCAACTACACTATGGCCCAAGTTACTCTGAGACAGTTCAATCTTCGGACCATAAACTAAGTTGCTCTAGCTATTCTATAAGTCGGTCTAGTTCTAGCCAGATAGCGCGGAAATTTCTGAATAACTTTGCACTTTTAATCATTGCAGGTTTGAAGAGGCTTCTCCGCTGGGGGCGATTATGAAACTGTACAGCTACCACCAGTTTAAACGCTAGCGTGAACGTACTTTCTATGCATCTCGCTCGTACTGGCATATTAGTGCGAGCGAGATATATAGAAAGTAAATAACGTAAGCGTTAGCGTTACCTATATGTCATTGTTGACACTGTCAGTGACTCGTGGTACGCGGGTACTGGAGTATCGTTGGCTGAAAACTGGGGACATTTTACTCGACAGCACTGTTAAGAAGGGGCGTAAAGCCAGGAAATTAGAAGGAAACAAAACGCGACGGAAGATATGGACGTCGCGCGGGTTTTTAACTTTTATCTCAATTACTCTGAATATATACTTCTCTTTAAAAATATATCGTCAGATCTATATTACTAGCTATTTTATACTAAAATTTTATTGCTATGGAATGCCCCTGCATATCGTTACCCTTAACGATATAAAACTATAAATGAAAAAGTTGACATATTTTCCTGATTTTTTACATCGATGATTCATTCCAACTTTAACTTTTGGTAGCAATTTTCTCTTGCAAATTTTCTTTACCTTAAACGTTCTACAGATGCTTAAAAGGAGCCTTTGACAGCCTTGTTTACACCAACCGTGTATTATGCAACAATGCACTTTGGAACTATGTCAAAGTAAAGCTGAAAAGCGAGTTCACTTCATACAATATTAAAGTTTTCGACGACAAAGTCATACAGCGCTTCGCATAGTGAATCGCTGATGTAGCTTTTTTTGGGAATACACTTAGTAGACTGATGAAAAAGTGGGAATAATGGTTTTACACTGTTATTGGGCCGATTTTTGTTTGATTATGGAAATAGCAATTCTTTTTGAACGAGACGCTAGCGCATATCACAGGAAATGCAAGTTATAAGGATAAGGATAATATTTATTATCATCCTTATCCTTTTATAAATTTTATCAACTCCACTTCAATCTGTCAACTAAATTACTGGCAGACTGGCAGTGCTATCTAAATCAAATCGAAATCTAATATCTAATAATATTTAATTTCTACCTCGTCACAGGTAAATAAATGAAGTAATCCAGACATGACACTCTCCGCAATTTAACAATAAACGTTATTGAAATGCAAAATCTCATGTCAAATACCGACGTTAACGCCGTCGGTTCACAGCAGTGATATACGAATTCTTACCTCCCCCCTCATACTTACCTCAGGATAGTGATGGGATACCTATTACAGGGAACGTTTTCATGTCACCCGTGGATGCAATGGCACCAATCATGATATATTTTAGATATTTGTATGACAATATTT
This sequence comes from Cydia splendana, assembly GCF_910591565.1. NCBI lineage: Eukaryota > Metazoa > Arthropoda > Insecta > Lepidoptera > Tortricidae > Cydia > Cydia splendana. The sequence continues at coordinate 732,672 of NC_085960.1, read as the reverse complement.
TATTTCAATATCTGAATACGCCATCCGTACGTCGGTTTCGCCACGCAGTGATGCATTCGCGCATTTAACGGCAACGGAATACGGATATTTCGATAATAATTTTGATTATTTACGCCTTTCTGAAATTAGAATCTCACTTTCCATTGGATTTTGAGGTGTTGAATGAAGATACTGCAATTGGGTTCAATACGAGTATTAACAACAAATTGAATTATTATAAAAACTACCTATGTTTTTATTCTCCAGTCATAGATAGGTGCTTTTTTTTATATATATATTAATTAACAAAACGTTAAACATAAGCAGCTCCATGACTTGTTTATGGTATAATGTTGCCCGTGTTGTTATATGACAGCCCTGAGCATCTCTTGTGCACATCATCAACAACAACAATATTCCCGGGAATTATCCAGCACATCACTACCCCATCCCCCCATACCTCCCCCCCCCCCTCTTAATGGCAGGTGCCCCTTCATTAAACCGTTCCGTTGGCGACGTGTGGCGTGGCGGCGGATACGAGTGAGAATGGAACTCGCTCTGTACCGGTATGAATGAGTTTGTTTTAATGTTCTATTATTTAATAATGTATAAACCGTAAATGGGAGTAAAACGCAAAATCTCGGGTACTTCTGTGGTAATCTAGTGTATAGACAATAAATAACAGCCCCAGGTCCCACTACCTAAAAGTTGTCTGTAAGTGTGTTATCTTGTAAATTTATTATAAAGTTGTGCAATAAAGAGAATTTGTATTGTATTGTATAAATAATAGTAACGCTGAAAGAAATGTTTGCCGCGGATGTCCATCACTCATTTTCGCAAGAAAATTGACGGATACAGCGACGGCAACAACGACGCCGCAACAGTAATGCAGCTGCAGTTCACATCCGAACGTCACCTTAAATGTATAACTGACAACACCACAGTTATTTGGTTTTTAAATTACCTAAATAACCCACTTTTAATTGTCAAAGGAGGACAAAGAAAAAAAAAGGAAGTGCTGTAAATAGTGAACAATCCTATTAGTTGCTGGTGCAGGCGTTTTGTTGGGACTAAGAGCTTCGTTCACTTTGACAATATTGTGAGCGACGCTACGGTATTCTAGATACTTGAGAACTTCTAGCTAGTAATTTATTTTTTCGCCACAATGATGCAAACTTAAAGACCGTAGGATTGTGTATTGTTAATGGACTTACCAGTAGGTAAACATATATTTGTTTAAAGTAAACTTTGAATGTTATTAAGGTATTTGTCTTAATTCCTATCGGAACTTTAACTAACTAAGCATTTCATTCAAATTAATAGTTAATTCTGGTAAAAAAACTAGACAATAAACTTTTACTTTTACTTCTAGTCAAGATTTTTCATAAATAGATAAAAATATTCGATTGCACTTAAAGTTGAAAGAAAAGGTACAGGTTATAGCTATGAGATTTAATTTAAGTACAATCGAAACTACCTACCTTTATTGAAAAAATACTAAGCTCTAACCATTCCCTTTACCACGCTCCATCCATTAGTATTGGTCCATTTTCCCCTCCGGTACAAGGCACGAAATATGCCTCTGAAAATAATCTCAGATTACAGCGTCTGATCCCGTATTATTTCAGAGTCCAAACTATTTCTTTTATAAATTATATTTAAGCTGATTCGAGGATCTATGGGGAGAAGGGATTATTTCTTCGTCATGTATTTTGTTTGTGGCTTAATCGTCAAGTTACAATAACACACAAGTCCCTATTTGCTATTGAAATTTATGTTTTATGGCGCAGGTTATAAGACTCAGATTACAAATAATGTGCGTGGTTCGATATAACTCTTTTGTTCTTAATGTTAAATAATTGTGATGGTTCATTTCGAGCTAGTTGTGGTGTTGTTATGGTGGCGTGTAAGTTAAATACAGATCCTACAATACATTCTCAGACAATCATGTTGTTAGTGTATAATAATATTATTTTTATACTTATTAGAAAGTAGAAAGATGAAACATTATCAAACTGCACAACGGGACTTAATCGCGTATTTAAGTTTTAAGATTTACCTCCGACGTTTCGAGGACGGCGTTGTCCCCGTGGTCTCGGAGAAGACTGGCTCAAGTTGACATCAACATCTTCTAGCCGCGCGAGTTTTTCGAACTACCCGCACTTGGTCTTGTTTATCAGTTTGAACGTTTTGCGCACTAGGGATGTCACTCTGTCGACACACAACACTAACGATATTCGACAGTCGATAAATCGAATATCGTTAGTGTTGTGTGTCGACAGAGTGACATCCCTAGTGCGCAAAACGTTCAAACTGATAAACAAGACCAAGTGCGGGTAGTTCGAAAAACTCGCGCGGCTAGAAGATGTTGATGTCAACTTGAGCCAGTCTTCTCCGAGACCACGGGGACAACGCCGTCCTCGAAACGTCGGAGGTAAATCTTAAAACTTAAATACGCGATTAAGTCCCGTTGTGCAGTTTGATAATGTTTAATAATCGTGAAAGTTTAAATCAGTGTTTAGAAAGATGAAAGTCTTAAAAATACTGTTTTCTTCACTCTTTAGTCGTGAGGTGGAAAAACTATATTTGTGAAACTTTGGGAAATGTGAGTAGATTATGTTAATGAAAAACTTTAGCCGCGGTCAAATATTGATCAACTTGTTGAACATAGAATTTTACTAATATACGTGTAAAATGTTGTTTAATTTTGCTGCGATATTGCTAACGTAGAATTCAAAAAAGAAAGAAATATATAAGATTCACATAAGTGGCGTACACGAAGAGAAGCCTATGGTAAGCAGTGGGCGATAAAAGGCTGATGATCTGATGATGATGAAGATTCACATACATTGCCAGCATACACGGAATCCATTACACTACTTAGCACCTCTCGCTCGAATAGAAACCTACTTCTAGTTCTAGAGTCTGGGATCCAACCTGTCTCCCTTAACTGATTTATCGATTCTCTTTTAGCACTACTCCGCGATACTAACTCAAAGGCAGGCTTTGAGTGCACTTGGAACTTTACATCGTCATTTTGGGGTAAAATCTTGCTTGTGAGAAATGTTGAATTGTGAATTGATCTAAGTATTCTGAGCAAAATTAAGGTTTATTTAAATAGGGATGTTGTATTTAAACTAAATGATTTAACATTATTGCGTGCCGGCAATGGCCTGCTGCTACCTCTGCGACATACTAACAGTAGAGAGTCGTCAGTGTTCGTCCCAAGACCACGGACTGTCCGGCCGATATCTGTCAGCACTGGTCGAATCGTCAAGCGGCCACACACTATCGGTCCGTGTTAGTCGTCAGGCCGAAACGTGAACGAGAACTGTTAGTGTGTGGCCTTTTGCGATTAACTGACAGCCTGATATCGTCCGGCGGACTGGTAATCAGTGGACCCCTTAAGCATACATATTTAATAAGACACCGGATTTACCGGTTTACTTCTGTCAGGGGTCGAGACAAAACAAAGAACAGAAATTAAAGCACCTACCATTTGATCCCATTAAGGCTCCCCTTTAAATTAACCTTTAATTGACAAAGAAATCAAAAGCGCATTTAAATAACAAGAAAAACAAACCTAAAGCGGCTGAAAACCCTTTGTCTATTAGTCAGTATAACAATAGCAAAGCAAACAATAAAGACTTCTAAACACAACACCTCTCTACCATCACGGGTAAATCGAAAACAATCACGGAATTGAATAAACAGTACCGTTTGTGTCAGCACTTAACCAATTCCTTTTACAAATAACTACACAGTTTCAAAGCTCAGCCTTATTGCGAGGGATTAATGTTCAAAATAGGCTGTTCCCTTTTGCGACGCTTGAGATAACTCGAAAACCTACTAAACTTGTCGAACTAATGCTCTCTTCTTACCTCAAAATGGCTAAAGTTTCACTCCTATCTATAAAGACACAACTCCAACTTCAAGACATAATCGAATTTGTATTCTCCTACTACCACACAAGTCTCATTTTACTTTAGCGCGGCTAAATATATTCACAGGTTGATTTTAAATAATGGAATAAGTTTTGAGAGGGTGTTATGCAGTTTTCGAAGTAATAGAGACCTGTTGCGGGTTTTTCAAGTTAAATTCACACTTTGTTGGTGGATTTTGAGATGATAAAGATGCAATTTTCTTAATGCGGCGATTATTTTATGCAAATTGAGCGGGTTTTATATGAGATGGGTTTCGCTTTGCAACATTTTCAGGTTAAGGCAACTATTCGGCTGAAATTGAGTTTATTTTTTCATGTTTTTGCTCGATAACGAAAAAAATTATTATCCGATCTATTATGTACTATCTTCTGCCTGCGACTTCGTCTGCGTGAATAATGATGATGATGATGATTGATAAAAAGTATAAAAACCATCCTTTGTAGCTCGCTTAGCTTAAAACGATCTCCATACCCATCTAAAATGGTTCAGCGGTTTAAACGTGAAGCGGTCACAGACAGACATATTTTCCCATTTATTATGTACTAACTCTTGCCCGCGACGGAGGATGATAATTGGGTAAATCAAATTTTTCTTGTCACTAGTTGCCATGGTTACGGTCTCCTGGGTCACTCTTAAACTACTAGTTATTTCGTATTTAAATGAACCAAACTTGAATTTTTTGGTAGTTATAAGGCTTTTCCATAATGGGACATCTACTAAGCACGTTTGTAGAACATGGTACAGCAGTTCTACTAACAAACTATGCTACTATTGTCTCCTGGCTGATGGGACAGAATAACAATAAGATATAGTTGATCGACCCAATTGAAAAAAACTACCTTTCACGGGACCTAAACTATCTCCATACCAAATTTTGTCCAAATCGGTTCAGCGGCTTAAGCGTGAAGAGGTAACAGACAGCCAGACACTAACGCATTTATAATATTAAGTAGTATGGATAAATTATGTTTAGTGCGTTTATTCTATTTCTCATATAACAAATATCTATTATTTTGTACACGGAGAGTAAAAAATAAGTCTACGTTGAAACATGATATTTCTAGAAGAAAATTTTGTAGTATACAAGCAACGCATCGTGGAAAAGCCCTAAATGAAAAACTACCCTTAATGAGACTAAAACTTAATCCGAAAAGGTTAACCGCTCTTTGGCCGTAGGTTAAACCGTTTCAGCCAAAGAAAACATCCCCACTGTCCATTTGTCTAGCTTACAGCCCCCATTTAAAAGGGGGTCAGTTTTTGCCTGATTTACCAGGATTTTTCCTTTTTGCAACATCCTGTGAACAGTTTTTTTAATGCGAAAAAAGTTTGATAGACGCGACGTGTGTGAATGGGGTGAATATTTTAGGGTTCCGTAGGACCAAAGATTTCGAACATTTTATAACATTAACAAACATTGAACTTCCTTTTAAAAGACCAGTTGTTTATAGGTACAGACTACAGTAACAGCAGAAGTGATTAAGCGGTCGAGGTGTGCAAAATTATCTGAGCACTACTTAATTGTTAACAGAACAGGCACATGTGTATGCAAGTTATTTTGAAAACAATACAATACAAATCCCCTTTATTGCACAACGTCAATATAAAATTACAAGAAAAACACATAAAGACGTAAACAACAGGCGGTCTCATCGTTAAAGAGCGATCTCTTCCAGAAAACCTCGCTTTCATTCACTTCTCCTGCTGACAGCACTGTCTTTGGAAAACGAGAATAACAACCATTGAAATTAAACAAATAATTTTGAATTTCAGAAAAGTAAATGCGTGTTTTGTAATCAGGGTATACATATATAAAAAATAAAATCGATATTCAACTATATTGAACAAATTCTAATAAGAATTGACTGGCTACTTCTGTACCAAAATATCAAATTGAAAACATTTGAAGAATACAAATTTCATTTTGATTTGAAACTGTGACTTATTTATTTTCAGCCTGTCAGTCACGCCATTCATATTTCAGCAAATTATACCGTAATTTCGACACTTAAAGCCGAAATCAGTTTGATTCGAGCCAATTTCTAATAATACCAGGTTTTATCTCAAATTTCTATCTTCGGACAGGCTTCGTTATCTTATATCGTGCAAATTGCCTCCAAAAACCAGTTCAAGTAGACCTCTGGTTACTAACGTTTTGTTTTTTACAAATTTAATTTTTGATACAAGTTCTTATCGCTGACTGTACTTTTCTTTAAACAGGCAATTAATACGAGACAATTCTAACAAACCCAAACACAGGTTGCTTTGTTTTATCACAGAGTTGCTATGGTCACCTCCTGTGTCCATCATCAGATCAGCTCGATGGTACCATAATATTGCATTGGCACCCAACTATCGTTATGTATGTGAAGTTTCAGCTGATTCGAATAATGGGAATGAGTCTAATTAAGCTTGCATGATTTGACCCGAACATATATACCATCCCCCACACTGTTAAAGGAACTGACAGTACGTGTATCTTATTACAAAAGGCATAAGGCATTAAGGATAGCGCAAAGTGAGACCTTCCGGATCGTTCCCACCAACTGGGAAAGGGAGACTGAAGATCGCGACCACTGGAGGAAAACCCTGGGTGAAGGGGTAGCTGCACACGATGAAGCGTGGTTTAGCCTTCTTCACAATAGGCGAGAACTGAGACACCAGCGCGCCGCTCTCCCACCTTCGTCACCGGGCACGGCATTCTCCTGCCACCTATGCAGCCGCTCTCGCATTGGTCTTACTTAATAGTCATTTGCGGAAGTGCCGCACTCTTATGGACGCTATTTAAACCATCATCTTATTGTTGTTACAGGCCAATGATGATGAAGGTCCACCGATGGACAGTTAAGAGTGTTGCCGTTTGTACATAAACATTGCAAGTTAAATAAGAGCTTGTAAAAAGTATCTATGCGTCCCTTAAACTGGTCACTGAAGTGAGGCAAGTGCTCACAATAAGAGGACAGCTCGTTAGAGAGGCTCGGGAGATACGGCCCGTCGCCAAATGTCTATAAAATTACGGACACCTTTCTGCGAGGAAAAAACTTCGGTTCCTCACATTTAATTCCTCCATTGGCATTCGTCCGTGAAAACGACATAGAAATGGATTTTTTAAATAATTTTACAGCATTTTAAGACAAGCATGATTGTGTGAGGGGAAAACCATTGGTGTGAAATAAAGGGAATGGTTTAAGTGTCTTAAATGATTTTTGGAGTGATTCTTTTATGAACTCTAATAATAGATTGTATAAAATATTATACAGATATCAGCCATAAATATATTACGTAATGAAGCGCTCTTCACGCGAATTCTGATTCGAATAACAGGTAATGAATTTGTGGGTATTTTGGTTGGACAACATCTCGTATAAAATTTCAGAAATATTCATAATAATTATGGCTTTAAACAACAACTTTTAAATACCTGAATTAACAATTATTTCGTTCCATCATTTAAAATTTTGTTACCATTTTATGGCGTTATTAATAGACGTCTGTTAAATCCAACAAACTGTTGATAATCGCTGTCCCTATCAGTCACTTCGACATTAGTCCAATGTCGTTGCATCTCACTGTCTCACTAACCAAAATGTGACGCGCAATAAACATTGGACAAAGAAATTGGATAAGTGGAATACCATCCTAACACATAACTAGTACACGTGTGTCCGCCTCACTACCTTCGTTACACGTCAAGGATTGTTAACTTGGGTCGACTAAACGATTAGGTGGATGACTTGCCGATGCCGTTTGACAGGCCGAGCGCATGACTTGAATTTGAACCATACTACACTGAAGATCAATGAAAACGGGACACTTTCCGGACATGTACCTACTCACAAAAAGACACGTTTCCAATGTTACCGAGTTCATGGAACGTAGAAAAGTGAGACACAATTATATTTTTACATATAAAAAAATGGAAAAATATAGGCCACGGGCGAGATTTAAACTTGCAACTCTTGGACACCAACTCGCCGCACTATCATATTAATATTAAAAATTTTAAACACACACATTGTGAACTATACTATAATGTCGGTCCCATCACATGATTACTCTACAAGCCAATGACAATATTTTTAAAAGGTCAATTATTGGGTACTTTACCCTACACAAGACCAAAATGTGTAAGCAACACAGTGACATTTCTCTAAGTTATATTTATATAGAGTTGATTCTTTCACACCCCTTACAAAGGACACCATACTTCCAAATAGCTTTGAAAAGGTTCTCCCAAAACCTTCAGCAAATAGAGAAAAACGCTGGTCATTGTTGAGATTAAGTTGCCAAGTCCACCTAAAGGCGAGATAAGTACTAACCAATTGCAGACTTTATCTCAAAGCAATAAGGATTACAAAATGGTCACTTACCCGGCTTCTTTGGATATAAATATGTTAAAAAAGACCTTATTTAAAATGATATAAGGTTGAAAATGCGTTATTGAACAGCGGAATTTGCAGCGTCAGGGTCAACGGCTCAATTCGTAGTTTGAAAAAAGTAATTTTAAACGGAAATGTGTGAGAATGCAGGGACCGGCAACAGTTGGTCTTCTTATTTTAACGTGTTGACATTTCAAATTAACGTAGACATTTCGTGAAATACTAATGCTTTGGTTACTAATGACAGCTAACTGATATGATTCCAATATGATTCAAATATCGGTTTGATGTCAGGTGCACGTTCGAATTGGCCTGTAGGTCGGTTTGTGTAAGATTGTGTTCTATAATGTTTACTTATTTATTTATTTACTATGCAACCTGCGCGTAGTTCATAAAGTCCGGTATTCTAAATATCAAGTACAACAATTCCGTAACAAGGCCTACATTTGAACCTCCGTAAACGCGAGAATCCGTGGCTATTTGCAGAAAGTGTCATTCCGGCCCGCGGCTCGCTTACCCCATCCTCCCCTATTGTCCGTTAATGTTCGCAATAATATATTATATTGTTACGGTCTGTCTGTTTGTATTGAAAGGGGATGAAAGGAAAAGTGTTAATGTGCTATGGGCTTTTGAAGAAGCTGGGTTTTCTTTACGACATTGCTATACGATTCCTAATCTAATTTTGGGTACGGTAAATTTATGTGTGTAAAACGAGTATTCGTTGAAACTATTATTGCTAAGTGCATCAGTTAAATTAACGTTTTTTTTCTTAGTCACGTTTTTATAAAGTGCATTAGGCCTAGAGAAAACAAATAAAAAAATTAAGTAAAATTAGTAGGTACTAGTAGGTAGGTAGGTAAGGTAATCTAGGTAGGTATGCGTACTTCAAACCAAGATCACAATTAATTATTCTTGAGCGGAAGACATAAAACATCCCAAGTAAAACTAACTGTAAATTCAATCGTCCATTGAACAGCTCTTGGATTCAGTAGCAGTAAACCTTCGGTACGAGAAATAAAATAAAAAATCTACACTAGACGCAGCTCTAAATTCACGAGAGCACCTCACAAAGAGTGTCATTACTTAGAATTGTACCGTTTTATTGAACCATAACAACCGGCGGTCCCGCAACAGGTGACTGTAAAAGTAACCTAACCTCAAACTAGACGCAATAGAAAATAAACTCTATTACATTTTAACACGGCTCTTATTACGTTGTTGTTAAAAGTTCTTGATTAAACTACTGTGAACATTAAATCTGTTGTTTTGTTAAGGTGGGACAATTTGGTCGTTTGCTCGCCATCTTCAATTTCAATAATCGTAATGGAGAACAAGGAATATTGTTTTGAATGGCCGAGTTTAAACATGTTTATTTTGGCAGAGGAAATTGGACTTGCTTGTATATCAAAGCGACGATTATTTTTATTACTTCGAGAAGGTTTGAGACACAATTGCGATATCATTTGGGAAAAGTTTTTACTTTGAAAGAGCTGGTAGATTACAATGTACCTATTTAATTATAAACTCAGTTTATATATTTTCAAATAGGTTGTACATCCCAGCTGCCATTTGCATGTAAAAAAGATACTGTATATCCTTACACAAGTTGCATTCAGTTTTATTCTTTAATCTTTGCAGCCATCTTTTAACCTTTCAACATTTCAAAAAACTTCATTTAAAAAAAAACACCACTACCCAACCTCACACACTTAATTAACATTCTCTCAAACCGCCAAAATCAAGCCGCTCCGCCACGAACCCACATCCAATATTCAATCTCCAACGACACGATCGGATCAACACATCAATATCCACGAACCTTCGGTGACACCGCGCGATAATTACAACATGGCGGCACACTCCATTACCGAGCCGGGCCACTCTGAAATAATCTTTTTAAAAATTCAAAACGGCACACGTTTCGGTTGACTCGCTCGTGAAGGTTTAGTACCCCTGTATTTTAAGCCCAAGCTAAAGTAAACTCTAATCCTAAAGAGTTTAGGTCGAGTTTAGAATGTGGATTTTTTTTGGAGTAAAAAGTTGCGCAAACCGCAATGGAAGTACGTTGCTAATTAAAAAATGTTGGCTACCCGGTTTGCGGGGGTTGATTATCGCAGCGGCGATAAAGCGGCGCTCAGCGTCTCGGACGATGTGTCGGCCATTCGCTTTATGACGTCACAGGGTTATTCTAATTGAGTATTTTTGGGAATTTTGAATAAATTCTCCTAATTTAAGATTTTTTTATACATTAAGTAAATAAAACTATGTGAACGGATTATTTTACTAACGCTATCCAGTTTTATGTAATAGAAACTGTCTGTAGGTTCTAGCTAAAAATTAGGCTACGTTCAGTCGACGTCAATGATATGTTTACACTTTTGCACCTTCCCTAATAGCATTTTCTTGTAGGGATTTTGTTGGGCCTTTGTTTACGTATTAGTTGGGCAACCGTTATATTTGGCCGTACGATTTGCTGGAGGGCCCTCGACAAAGGCCCTCCCGAAGATTCCCAACAGAGGGCCATAAGAGTAATTTTTTCGTTGGGCCTATTTAAATAAATCATACAATTATTCAACGGTGGTGGTTTTGGTTGGGCCGTGGTTGGGCCTATACACAGTTGTTTGATGGTTGGTTAATTGTTACATTTGGCCGTACGATTTGCTGGAGGGCCCTCGACAAAGGCCCTCCCGAAGATTCCTAACAGAGGGCCATTAGAGTAATTTTTTCGTTGGGCCTGTTTAAATAAATCATACAATTATTCAACGGTGGTGGTTTTGGTTGGGCCGTGGTTGGGCCTATACACATTTGTTTGATGGTTGCTTAATTGTTACATTTGGCCGTATGGCTTGCTGTAGGGCCAACTGCAAAAAAATAAAAAAGGGCATTTTTTTCGTTGTGCTTCTGTTTGCAAATTCAACAATTACCCAACGGCAAGTCAGGTAGGTCGGTAGGTAGTCGTGCACCAGGTTGAAGGCCCAACACAGCTTGTCCCACAAAGGGCCAACATTGTAACTTTAACGTTGGGCCTTGTGTAGGATTCTTACAATACTACCGTAGGTAAATAGTTGTGTAATTTATAGTGTGCCTACAGTCTAATTATGTAAATATGGGCTTTTGTTTACGAGTCCTACAGTTACCCTACGTTAAGTAAGTGGTTGTGTAATACGACGTTGGGCCTTTGCTGATAAATATTACAATTACACTACGTTAGGCATTGGTTGTATCCACATGAAGGCCCTAGGCTAGGCAGCAGTTGTTGTTAATCTTCTCTGTATCGTTCCAATTTTAGTATATGTACTGCCGAAGCAAGTACACTTACTATACACTCTAATTTGTATATATACTAACCGCACTTCAAAACTTCGTAAGCGAGATTTATGTTTTTTGAGATTTAAATTGAGAAAATGTTGGTAAAATACAATTTTTTAAATTTATGTATAAATTTTATAGTTATAGCTATTAGATTTATAAGTTACTTTTAAAAAATATTATGATTATATCCGGATAATCGAGAAAATAACTATAACTTCGATGTTCGGAGACAGTAACGCCATCTAGTGACGCCACAAGCAAACTCAACTGGTATTGTTGGGCATCAGTACCACAGCCAATGTTGGTAAATGCGATATTTGTGCTCACTGGGCCAACGAATGTTATCGTTGTTTAGCCACCGGTACCAAAATACACAAAGGCCCATTGTTAGGCGTCAGTGCCACAGCCAATGTTGGTAAATACGATATTTGTCATCATTGGGCCATCGGATGATATCTTTGACTAGCCAACGTTACCAAAATACACAAAGGCCCATTATTGGGCATCCGTGCCACAGCCAATGTTGGTAAATGCGGTATTCGTCACCATTGGGCCAACGAATGTTATCGTTGTTTAGCGAACGGTAGCAAAATACACAAAGGCCCATTGTTGGGCCTCAATGCTACAGCCAATGTTGGTAAATGCGATATTTGTCGTCATTGGGCCATCGTATGATATCGTTGATTAGCCAACGTTACAAAAATAAACAAAGGCCCATTGTTGGGCATCAGTGCCACAGTCAATGTTGGTAAATGCGATATTTGTCATCATTGGGCCATCGGATGATATCGTTGATTAGCCAACGTTAGCAAAATACACAAAGGCCCACTGTTGGGCATCAATGCTACAGTCAATGTTGGTAAATGCGATATTTGTCGTCATTGGGCCATCGGATGATATCGTTGATTAGCCAACGTTACCAAAATAAACAAAGGCCCGTTGTTGGGCATCAATGCTACAGCCAATGTTGGTAAATGTGATATTTGTCGTCATTGGGCCATCGGATGATATCGTTGATTAGCCAACGTTACCAAAATAAACAAAGGCCCATTGTTGGGCATCAGTGCCACAGCCAATGTTGGTAAATGCGATTTTTGTCATCATTGGGCCATCGGATGATATCGTTGATTAGCCAACGTTACCAAAATACACAAAGGCCCATTGTTGGGCATCAATGCTACAGCCAATGTTGGTAAATGCGATATTTGTCGTCATTGGGCCATCGGATGATATCGACGATTAGCCAACGTTACCAAAATAAACAAAGGCCCATTGTTGGGTATCAGTGCCACAGCCAATGTTGGTAAATGCGATATTTGTCATCATTGGGCCATCGGATGATATCCTTGACTAGCCAACGTTACCAAAATACACAAAGGCCCATTGTTGGGCATCCGTGCCACAGCCAATGTTGGTAAATGCGGTATTCGTCACCATTGGGCCAACGAATGTTATCGTTGTTTAGCGAACGGTAGCAAAATACACAAAGGCCCATTGTTGGGCATCACTGCCACTGCCAATGTTGGTAAATGCGATATATGTCATCATTGGGCCAACGAATATTATCGTTGTTTAGCCAACGGTACCAAAATACACAAAGGCCCATTGTTGGGCATCTGTGCCACAGCGAATGTTGGTAAATGCGATGGTGGGCCAATACAAAATTAATGTTGGCTACGGAACGAACCTCATCCCAACGTTTTCCCTACCGTTGGCACCGTGGGCCCCAACGAAAATGCTACTAGGGTTACTCCTTTGCAATAAGGCGAAAAATGTAAAGATATCTTTGACGAATATAGACCTTTGCAACTAAAAAAGCGCCTAGGCTAGTAACATTACGGTATGCAAATACATGTTGCATAGATATTACATTTATGACTCAAAGTCAACTCATTCCATCATATTGACCTCGTCCAAAGTTCGAATCCCGGTTCGTACAAGATCCAATATTCGACCTCAAGTCGCAAACTCGACGGACTTAGTTCCTGAATGTTTATTTATTTGAAGCGCGGTTTGGTAAACATGAACTATTCAATAACTTGGACTTGGTGTTGCTTTGAAGGTATTGCTTCAATACAGTAGTACCGGTACAGTAGTAGTAGTACCGGGCTTAAACTGATAAAACCAGATATTTGCAAAATTTTATAAATATGGGTTTGGATAATTTAGAATCATAGTTTAAAATAAAACAATAGGTAGATTAAACAAATATCCCTTCAAAAGAAAATAAACGTTAAAGTACACTATAGTGACAGAGAATAGGATCTTCTAAATCAACAGTTCGTATTTACCAAAGGATTCCCAGCTTATCATTATCACCGTGGCGAGCTATTTCCACAAGAAAGCACCCACTTGTCCGATAATTGGAAACTGCAAACGGACATATCCGCTTTGACCCGGGCTTAACCGGCTTTCCACCGGCCGATACCGGACTTTTCTGCCCAGGAGCTCAACTAAGGTGCAGTAAGTTCGGACCTCGTTCGGCAAACAAAGTTTTTGAAAAGTCTTAGCGCTTATATACATCATATATTACGGTTGCCAAAATATGAACAGTAATCTTTAAAACCTTATTTTCTAAATATCTTCATCGATTTGTGACCTGAATAAACAACTTTCGCTTGATAGATAAAAATCACGAATGTAGGTCTAAAGCGCATCATTAAACATTTTATTGCACAAAAGCTTATTATTTACGTGAAATGTGCTTAAAAATGCGTAATGTTATTTTAGATCAAACTTATCGATTATCATTTTTAGGGTTCCGTACCCAAAGGGTAAAACGGGACCCTATTACTAAGACTCCGCTGTCCGGCCAGCCGTCCGTCCGTCCGTCCGCCCGTCCGTCTGTCACCAGGCTGTATCTTACGAACCGTGATAGCTAGACAGTTGAAATGTTCACAGATGATGTATTTCTGTTGCCACTATAACAAGAAATACTACAATGTACGGAACCCTCGGTGGGCGAGTCCGACTCGCACTTGTCCGGTTTTTTTTAAACATAAGTGTCTAAAAATAACAATTCAATAACAATGATACCCCGGGGCGCGCACGGCCGTCCTCTCAGTGCTCCGCGAGCTGCGTTCGGAAAATGGCCAGAACACCCTGTACTTTAAAAAAAACAACTTGTTGCGGTTTTGTCCTTATTTGCGACCTTGAAAATAGCTCACGCTGTTTGGTGCATGGGAAATGAAGTGAGAGTCGTGCGTGAGATGCGCGCCAATCACCAAGACGATCGTCAAGGTCATGTCAAATCCAGTTCTAAACTATAACAAATCGTTTGAATTGGGCTCCCGAGGGCTTACCGCGAACCACATTCGACGTGTTCCTTCCCTGTCACACTTACGCACGTTTACAAGTGCGACAGTGAGGCAACACGTCGAACGTGGTTCGCGGTAGGCCCTCTGGCTTGCACCGGTAACCGGTACTGAACAACCGCGTGTTTTTACAGGATTTATTTCTTTATTTTTGTACGAATGAGAGTTCTGTTAGTTTTTATTTTAGGTTGGCACAGTGTATTTAATTTACATGAAAATGCTGCTTGAAATATGAGTTTCGTGCAATTCCCGAGAATAATAGCGGTTGCAATTGCTATTTATTTTTCATCGTATTACACTTATTTTTAATTAATGACCAGATATGAATAATTTTATGGTGTAAATAGAAACTGCATAAAATAAGCAACAAGTAATCTTTTAATTCAAATCCTTTTTAACCGTCCCTCAAAAGATGTCTTGCAAAAAATCATTTGCAGGATGTTGTTTCGCAGTGCTTAGTTATTTTGTAAGGTTAGGTTAGTATATTTTTAGAACCCTTTTAATTTATGCTGTCGTGAAAACTTTATTTTGATTGATTAGACCGGTTTCCTCATACTACTAAAAAAGGAATTGCAGTACTTAGCTAGTAATTAATATCAAATTTCGTACCTATTGGGAAAGACTAATAATTATGCGCTAAGATTCAAACCCACAGCCTTTGTCACAAGTCTTCTAATTACATAAAACACAAAAACCTGTGTTAAATTAAGTAGTAAATTGTAGACCTTGTCATATTACAGTAATTCACTAATGGCGTATAACATAATAACACAAATAAAATAAAAAGCTAATCCCAACGCAACAAATGATGATAAAAACATCGGACATTTTACTAAAAACACGAGCGAACAAAAAGAAAAACTACCATTACTCTACGTCAAGTTACTCTTAAATAAAGGTATGAAAAATAAACTCCTTAAACCCCTGAAACCATCTTCCATCCCTCTCTAACTTGTACAGGAAGAACAGGATGGATGATGGAAAAGTTTACTTAACGCGAATAGCCGGTCAGGGATAGTAAACTGTGTATCGCTTCCGATATTGAGATTTGATTTACGACCCCTGCTTGTTAGCCAGGGGTGCTTTTTATATTGTTTGCAGCCTCGGACGTGCAGGATGTTTTATAGGGTTAATAACAAACTTTTACTTAGTATATGTACCTACTCATATTTTATTAAGAATGATGCTATTAATTTGCTGTAATTTCCTTTTCAATAATATGTACACTTGCCTAGGACGGTAATGTATGTTGACACTTTTTTTATTGTCATTTTAAGTACTACCTGTTTTAACAGTTAACATTTGTTTGCTATATAAGTATTTTTTTCCCAATTTTCCTTCGCAAGTGTGTTGAAGAACGTCGTATGAAACACGTGTGCTTTGGTCATTACACACATCGGGTTTCTTATTGCGATATCACCTTGAGTGTAGTGATCAACGCAGCACACTTGTATCATAATGTTCTATTATATTCTGTATTTTTTCTCAGTATAAATCAGTCTTATTCGGGTTTCTGTAATTAGATTGGATCTAAGAATAAATTTAAAGTGCTTACGTGTTGCAGCTGAAATTATTTATAAATGGACATACCTGTAACAAAGAAATATATATTATTTGTGACGTCCCACGGTCAAAGGTACCTTATGGCGGGTATGGAGTTATGCATACCCCAGTAATCTACAATAAATAAGCTATCGATAACACAAAAGATCAACCTTCTAGGTTGCGTAGTTACAGAGATATGATTTTTTGAAAATAATGTTGTGAAATGAGCAACTTTACGATAGAGAAGTTTTAAGTTTAGCCGCCTAAAAAACTATGTTCCTGAAGTAAGTTACATAGTTGACTACAAATAATAATACCTTATATATCTGAGATTAAAAAAATATTGCGACTTGTTCTGTAATGCAAATAGAAACTTTTGATATCGACTGATTTATGTGTATACTAACCAATCTCTTGAAAATAAAGTTTTATTTCATTTTCACGATTGATTGCAATGAGCTCTCAAGATTTAAATTTTATCTATTAGAAAACGACACTGACAGACAGTTTAAGCAAAAAACAATACCGATTTAGAGGTGAAAATGTATTTTCTGACTTTTTCATATAAAATCACAAAATTGAATATTTTTACTTTTAATGTGACACACAATCAATTTTTCTGAGCAGATATGAAAGAAATTCTGTCATTCAAATGAAATAAATCCTAAAACCCCAACTAAATACTATATTTAACCCCTTATGCCACTTTAAACTTACATAACAATAACAGTATTGGCTCCATACATTTACGAAAAGGTACCTTATGGAAATAAATCTAATAATACATCACTACAAAATATCAATCATATTACAGTTTATCTTTTATGAATAGAAAATATTAATTTACATTAAACTGCCCCAAATTTAATTAGTTCTTCGTCATAATAATCTTAAAAAAGACCAATAATTTGTATGTAATGAAAAGGTACCTTGTGATTAAGTTACATGATGAGGCATGATGATGATGATGATGGAACAGTTAGGATAAACTAATAATATTTTGGTAATGGTATAAATCGTCTATTTCTTATCAATAATATATTTCGGTTGCTATTGAAGATAAGCGGCATTGAGGTTCAATGACCTCAGATATTCCATAAGGTAATGCGTCGGGTATTGGCAATTTTCAGCAAACCAATGGCTGATTTACTGCATGCGACCAAACCAAATGAAGATTATTCTAGTTAAGAAAGACTTGACGAGAGTAACTTTGGTATAATAGCAGGCTACTTGGATTTGTGATGTCGGTCGATGTACGGTTATAATATTTGCGAGGCGCCCCAACCAGAACTGAAATTATCAAATTAGTTTTGCAGAATGCTAATACAGTTCTCTACCAAACTTCTTTTCCCGTATTGACTAGTTTTTTTGGGAATTTTCAATATTTTTTTAATACAGTTGCTCACAAAGTGCTACTTTACGTAGCTGTTTAGCGTGCGGAAAGTTGGTTATGTCGAACTAGTGCTTTTTACTTTTCCAATTTTTTTAAATTTATACTTGTTCCAATTCACGACTACTTATTGATGAGTGTTAATATTAGTTTCCTTTAAACGTCGTAATCAGCATAAAAACCTACTGTTAATGTAAGAATATGAAAAATATACATATTTCATATTTTAATACTTACCTCTTCATCATTATAACACGTTTATTTTTTAATATTGAATATTGAAAATTCCGTTCTTAATAAGGTGTCTGAATGGAACGGAATAGCTGCCAAACGCCCATAGATATAATATACTTAAAGACGACGTCTAAGCGAGCTGTCACTGTTACCACTTTTGTTTAGTGTACGATTAACAATGTTTTACTTATTTTTTCGCAACTGTATTAAAAAACGTCGTTCGATACACGTGCGGAAATGTCATTCTTCACTCGTCCCGAGTCTTCCCACTCGCCTGCGGCTCGTGGCAAGATATCTCGGTACTCGTGAAGTAATGACATACCTTCCGCACTAGCATCGAAATGTACTATTTCCATAAGGTACCTTTTCTACTAAACTCTGAGACAACATTACTAGGCTTATAACTAACTTATAACAAAAATAAAAACAGGTAAACAAACGTTACGCATTAAGGTTTCAGATCACACAATAAAAAAAAATTGAGCATTTTTTCACCTCTTTACAAAACATTTCATATCTCCGAAACTAGAAACCCTCATAAGGTACCTTTTCCCGTGGAACGTCAC
Source organism: Cydia splendana (assembly GCF_910591565.1). Taxonomy (NCBI): domain Eukaryota; kingdom Metazoa; phylum Arthropoda; class Insecta; order Lepidoptera; family Tortricidae; genus Cydia; species Cydia splendana. The sequence goes on along the minus strand of NC_085960.1, from coordinate 714,012 downwards.
ATTTTTAATTTATTTAAAAGGTTTTTACAACACTATAATTAAATTCAGTCCTATTTTTTAAGTAAAGAGCACACTCAAACTTTACTTAATTTAATTTAACAGACCTAAATTATAAACTAAACTGTCCAGTAGATACTAGAGAAGTAGAGACTAACCTAACTAGGTATCACTTAACTCTACAGTATAAGGAACACCGCCCATCGGTGTACCTTATATCCTTGCAATAAGGCATACTTTAATGGTCAGGTAAATGTGTCGACGAAGTACTTAAAGACAGAAGCAGACAGATCGATATGAGGCTAAAATTATACCTGGAGTTTACCGCGAGAGTCTGCAACGGGACCATATAGGGAAATACACTGAGAAACAATGAATAGGGTTCGATTTGTGTCAATATTTCACAAATACCTACATTTGACTGACTGATGTGTATGGCCAAACTACTGGAAAAAAACCAACCACCCAACCCGACAACTCAAGATAGATTGTTTTGGCGCCGAAGTATACCTAAAGAGAGAGCCCGACTCCATCTAATAAGGAATGGAAAAAAGAAGTGACTTTTGAACTATCAGGCCCCCATTTCACCACGGTGACAGGTGCGACAATTGTAAAATCACTGTTGCTGACGTCACAGGCATCCATGGGCTACGGTTACCGCTTACCATCGGGCGGGCCGTATTCCTGTTTGCCACCGTCATTGTTTTATTAAAAAAAACTTTATTATACCGGAAAGAAACAGATATTTCTTTTGCGAAGTTTCTGACAATTGTCAAGATTTAGAAGAATTGTAGGTAATTCTTGACAGGTAATGAGTTATATGTCGGAATTTCGTGACAATTGTAGTGTTTCTTGTGACAATTGTCATAAACTTAGCAAGAGAAATATCTGTTTTTTCCGATATAATAAAGTTTTTTTTAATAAAACAATGATGGTGGCAAACAGGAATACGGCCCGCCCGATGGTAAGCGGTAACCGTAGCCCATGGATGCCTGTGCCGTCAGCAACAGTGATGTTTTACAATTGTCGCACCTGTCACCGTGGTGAAATTGGAGCCAGATGTAAAGTACCCAGCAGGGTGAAACGACGATCGTACAAACCACAAAATCATAGATTAATCCATGTTTGTACATCGAAGTGTATCGCCACTACCCTAATAAAATACGGAACCATAAAAACAAACAATATGCTTATTTTAATGATTTGCACTCCATCTCTCTGTCTGTTTCTTCAACGACAATGAATATGCAATATAACTTTAAATAGACTATTCATCCTACCACAAACTATTCCACATATAATATGTTATGAATTAACCCGTTTCACGCCGAAATCCAACGTCCCGGCCTAACCCGCTAAACGCTCCTTCAAAAGGGTACAAGCAAAAAGGCCACGCATAATTAACCCGCAATTGCTCAATTCTGGCCCTTCGTTTATATCGCTTAGCGAGGTTTCATTTTAGAAAACCAGTATAGTACCTATTAGCATTTATCTTAAATCGTATACTCACGTCTATTCCCAAATTTTTTGAGATATTCCTAATCTATATAGTCTAGGCAATACTAACCCGAATTATCACTAATTTGAAAAAGACACGTAATATTGCAATACCTATGTGTGCAACTACCATTTACCTACATTTTTACTACAATTTTTCGATTAGTTGATAGTACATGTTACCCGTGGAATGCTTTCTATCACCACACCCACACCGCACCGCTGGCGGGCGGAAACATGGGAGCACATCTTCATACCCTGGCACCTACTTATACCCTGATTTTTCAAAAAAGGTGTACACGTAAGAAAAAAGTTAAGTCCAATAAATGTTTGTGAAAAAGGATCTGAGCTTAATCTCTTGTCTGTGTATGATATTGATAAGGATCCTGACCGAATTTTTAGTCATCTTATTCCATTTTCTTCGAGAACGATTTTTTCACACAATCGGGGTTAGAACCACAAAACACAAATCATAGTTGTTGTTGTTGTGACGCGCTCATTTATATTGGTTTGCTCGTCGAAAGCTCGGTAAGTCGTAGAATGACAAGCGGAGCCCGGGTCAGGATATTATGCGGCGATTATAGAGCGAGGATTATACGTGACGAGCAGGGGGTTAAGCGGTGAAATTATCATCATATTTCGGCGTGTGGGGGGGTTGCTGTTCTATAAAGATGTGAATTTATTCTACGTTTTAAAACGTACTAAAACTTCCGCATACGTCAGATTTTGTGTCAGTAACTTCTCGTTATAGTTTGCAGTGGAGACAGTTAAAGTTAAAGCCATGTTGTATTATTATAAATATTTACCCGACTTCAAAAGCGTACTTAACCTATTCCTGGCCACACTTAGCTCCATTGTTATCTGGTAATGAGATCCTGAAGAGATTGAGAAAACCCATCATATATTATAGGCACACCTATACTCATTTGGTTTGATTTGATTTTTAAATTGTTGGATTTTAAACTGTGTAGCTTGTTTTATGCGACTTGTGTGACCTGCGCCTACCATGGCCTGGTTCTTATGCCTGCCTATTTTTACAATTTCTTACTTTTACAGTACATATGGTGCTAATTTACCGCCCTAGTGCGGTAACTAGCACTATACGTGCGTATCTCGAAAATTTATAGGGCCATATACAGGGTGGAAAGGCACGACGATCCTTCCCGGAAGTATTAGGTCGTTTAAGTGATACAGAGACTATTGGTAATGGTAAGAATCGTTAATTGAGTAAAAAATAAAAATTGCAAAAATACTACTTTTTAACTGTGGTGATAACCCTATAGCATGTGCACATGACGGCTAGATTAAGGATCTCCGTCGGGAAAGCTCGGGACTTTACACTTTTTTCCGATCGTTGACAGTATCGCAATGATGTATGAATGACGCATAAATGTCAAATAAATCAAATGCATGCAAAAATATTACAAACAATTTTATTACTTTCTTAGATAATTACTTTTTTCCAATATTTAATACTATCTTCTTTTCACATACGGTGTTCAAATGTACCTCCGTGTATTACAACGCCGCCGCAGCCCGTACCCGAGTATGTCGATGCACATGCGATATAGTGTATGCTCTTCGTCATTTATCCTCCGCAGAAAGCACCAATTAGCCTTTGTCTCATTTCGTCCGCAGTTTCACATTCCGTTTGGTTTGGTACACCATATCTTTTACACAGCCCCACAAATTTAAATAGCCACGAGCATCTAACATTTTTATTTGAAGAATATGACATTCAATAAGTATAGTTCAATGAAAATTTAATTTCAAACATCAGACGTCTTGTCTATTTCCTACCACGCAAGAAGGTTTGTTAGTTTGGTATTGAAGAAGTATTTATTCTTGATTTATTCTTAGTATTTCATTTTTGCAAGTTCATTTGGTGCAACTAACACAACCTACATGTAATTTTTTATTATTTTAAATAGTTTCCAATTATTCGAAAATAATTTTGTGAAACGTGTTAAGAAACTAAAACCTTTTTATCAGTCAAGGAAACCAGAGATATTTATAAGACGATTGCGTACTTTTGAGTGGTTGTCAATGTCACCATTTGAACTGTCGTTGTAAACAATGTTGTGGTTAGTATTATTAATATTAAGGAATAACATAACTATTTCATTCAAGTATTGAACAAGTGGAACCACTAAGATAGCGAAAATCCTGCAATGATTCTTACCGTGCTGTAAGCAGACCTAAAAATGGTTAGATGGCAACAAATTAGCATAATTTCCTGTCGAATACTGATTGTTTACAAGTAAGTTCATTGACCCTGTCACCTGTTAGGGTTAGAACAAAGTAGTTTTTTGCGTGGATGTTTAAAAGGTCATAATTTAGAAACGGTTGCCCATATTAACATAGTTTCTATGGAGAAAATATAGAGCTTAGGCTAAACTATCTCCCATTTCCGGAAAGGATCGTCGTGCCTTTCCACCCTGTATATGTACAGTAAAACTTTGTACAATACACGTGCGAAAAATCTACATCACCACGTATGATACATGCATTACACACAAAACATCCCCACTACAACGCAACAATCCCCCATTTAACCCCCTAGTTCTAAAAGTTACAACACCAAACAAAGTTCGCCGACGCATAGCTGTCGCTGCGTTCCTTTTTGCCGGCGCTTTGCGTTTTGTTTCTGCTTTATATGCAAATTGAATAATTAGCATACGCTAAGTAATTGTTTAGCGTCACTTTTTACGCTGTTTGCTTTTCTAGGAACAATATTTCATGAAGTTATCAGTGAATGTTTTAATTCTTACTTAGGTAATATAGTTTTTACAAACTTTGAAGAGAAATATATTTTATTTTTTCTAAATCACTTTTAAAATGGAATTGAATGCGGTCTAATGTGTTTTTGTGTTAAAATTAGAAAGATAATTGAAATTACCGAATTTAAATTGTCGTGAGCTATATTAACATTATTAAGCTAATTGTTCGGTTTATTCACGTATTTTAGTCGTTCGCGCGACATGTTTCGGGAAGCCTAGCTGCCGTATTCGAACTTCAAGATATTCACAAGAGACGACACGTACTAGATCCATTCTAGATACGTTATAGTTTAGATATCAACTAGTTCTCTTTTGTAGCGCAATTCGGGCAACCAATGTCACTTTTACGTTAGATAGAGTAAGATATCTATTAGATGTGAATTTGATCTCTAAGTCATATCCTGTGGAAATCGTTCAACAGTATCTCCAGAATCGCGCAAATGTCAAATTTGACAGGTTAGATCTTAAACATATCGTTATCGTATCTTGGTGATGTCTAAAAGATGTCTATTTCATAATCCGAATCGGGCCCACAGATACAGTTTAGCTGATTAGCGTTGATATACAGTGAATATAATATATGTATCTATCTTACTGAATTCACGAGGTTGCAAAGTGTCACAAAATTACAAACATACTAGTTAACGGCAGACTATAGCGTCTACAACCAAAATCACACTATATGTCCGCCTCGGGCCACAACTAAACAGTCTATTGTACGTTTTAACCCCCCCGCTGCTAAGTGGACCGTCACGGCCTTAATTAACCGACTGCGCCGAATCATAATTCATGACGCGAATGCTAATCAGTGCCGACTCTGCCCCTGCAGCGGCATTCAGACTATACAAATTAAAATTTGATTTGATATTTGTCGTAAATAGCTATTAGGGTTCATGTATGTGTTTAATTAGTCTCTACGTTTAGGTTACTATTTTTACTTTTGTATATCATGTTTTACTTTGTGCTCGTATATTATGTCAAATGAATTGCGTGGAATGTTTTATATCTAGTTATAAGTCTAGGATTCATGCTCCTTTCATACGTGCTTAATATTGTACCTATTTATAAGTCTAGGATTCATGCTCCTTTCATACGTGCTTATAATTAACGAGATTGGCAAAAATATACATTACTGACTCTGCATGATACACCCACTAGTTGAAGAAGGTACCAAACGGCCTTGTGTTTTACTATATAAGGCAGAGCCGTTTCGTGGCTTATTCAGAGATATCAGAGACATCAAGAGAGCTTCACTCATACCAGCCTGAACACTCTCCAAGTGAATAAATCAAATATATGTGTTTTCATTTCACACAACACATATACCGGTAAATGGAGGTATAGCGGGCTTCGAGACAGCACAGCGGCCAGCGCGTTCCAGCGGCGAGTTTCTACGCTTCTCCCAACGAACCCCCATCACGAAAAGCTACAGTCTACACTCCACAGTTTGGTCCTTTTGAAGCCGGATGAAGATAGAAAAACGTACGCGCTGAGTTTCAAGCGACATAGCTTAACTCAGACATCAAGATAGAAAAACGTACGCGCTGAGTTTCAAGCGACATTGCTTAACTCAGACAGCAAGAAAGAAACAAGTACGCGCTGAGTTTTAAGCGAACGTTGCTTGACTCAGACGGCAAGAAAGAATAAAGGACGCGCTGAGCCTAGAAGTTCGCTTCGGTTTAGACCCAAACCCTATACCTTTCCGTAACCCATTTACCGGCTTGCCGGACGGACCGTGCAGCGTCGTAGGACCACCTCCGCTCACGTGTCCTGGCAACTTTCGTTGCAAGTGTCACATGGTTGATGCCCACACACTGCTTTCGAACGTTCTAGGCATAGCACTTTGCCATTGCGGGAGATTCAGTGCCACGAGGGATCCACGCTTAGGGCACTGACGTTGCGCACGGCAACGGTCAGTCATAGGCATAGGCAGGTCAAGTTAGGGACCCCCGCGTGTGTTAAGTGAAGTGGTTCCAGCCAGAAAGATGTCCGAAAAGGAAGCAAGGAGCCTACGACCACGCACCAAGGGCCCACCTGCGCCCGCACCGAACATGGATACCCCTACCCCCTCGTCTGGTAAGACTACGTGCAACGAGACTAATACGTGGAGCAATGGCACCAGTGGCAACCCGAATGCTACCGGTGGAACCGAGTCGGTACACTCGGAGATGTTAGACGCCACCGTAGTAAATCGTAGTAGGTCGAATACGCTAGTGAATAAAGACGCCGATGCGCCGCCGCCGCCGTCGCGGGCGCCGTCTAATCGCGAATTAAAGAATCGCAAATCGGTTAGGGAACGCGACAATGAATTGTCCGTGCTAATGGCCGAGCTCGAGGTTCATAAAGCCCGTCTAGTCGTTGCTAAGACCGAGTCCGACACTGCCAATTTACGGCTGCAGATTGCGCAATTGAAGGCGCAGTCTCGCGGCGGCAGTGACGCGACCGTCGAAGCTTCTAAGAAAGGGTCCGTCACTGCAAATTTGCGGCCGCAGGTTGCGCCACTGAAGGCGCAGTCTGTCGGCAGCAGTGACGCGACCGTCGAAGAACGTACTAGAAGTTGGGTAGAACGACAAGCTAGGTTACAGCACGAGGTCGCGAAAGAAAACGTTAAATTCCCGCCGCCGAAAAAGACCGCGCAGCCGCCGCCGCGTGCCGCCGCCGACCGGGCTAGCAGACCGCCCCCGCGCGTTTTAGAGGTACCGCACGGTACCTACGCGCCAATGTACCATAAACCGCCGGAATTACCTGCATTCGGCGGAGATATCACCGAGTGGATATCATTTAGGGCAGAGTTCGAAGATACGTCGCCCATGTTTAGTGCCGTCAATAACGTCAGTCGGATTAGGCGCGCACTTAAGGGCGAAGCTCGGACGGCCGTAAAATCAATAATGTACACGGTTCAGGATCCGTACGAGATAATGGAAGCGCTGGAACGGCAGTTCGGCGACCCTGAGGAGATTGTTCTTACGGAAATTCATAATATTAAACGCATGCCGCGTTTATCCGAAGACAATTCGAATATAGCCTCATTCGCCGCGCATGTAGCGAATGCCGTCGCCACCATTAGATCCTTGCGTCAAGAGAAATACTTGCACGCGCCTGAGCTCGTGAATAAAATCGTGGATAAATTAAATCTGATAGTGCGCTATGAATGGGCCAAATACAGGCAGTCTAACGTAGAATCACCCGGGTTAGTAGCAATTTCCGAGTTTCTTAACGAAATTAGCACTGCGGCCAAGCGCGTAAACCGACATAAGCCGTCTAACCGATCACGGAATGCAGTGAATGCGGTTTCCTTTGTGCACGAACCGAGAAGATCGAGCCAAGCTCTCTCTGGGTCTCGTCCCCCCGCGTTCTACCGTGATACGTCTAATAGATCGCGAAACGCGGTAAACGTTGTGCGCGAACCCAGTCGATCGAGCAACGCTCTCGCTGGGTCCGGCGCCCCCGCGTACTCTCGCGACGTTGGTTCGGATTCGGAGTCAGATTACCACGAAACGTACACGCGTGATACGTCTAATAGATCGCGAAACGCGGTAAACGCTGTGCGCGAACCCAGTCGATTGAGCAACGCTCTCGCTGGGTCCGGCGCCCCCGCGTACTCTCGCGACGTTAGTTCTGATTCGGAGGCAGATTGCCACGAAACGTACACGCGTGATACGTCTAACGGGTCACGGAATGCAGTGAGCGCGGTTTCCTCTGCGCGCGAACCCAGAAGATCGAGCCAAGCTCTCTCTAGGTCTCGCGACCCCGCGTTCTACCGTGATACGTATGATAGATCGCGAAATGAACGAAACGCGGTTTCCTCTGTGCGCGAGCCCAGTCGATCGAGCTGCGCTCTCGCTGGGTCCCGCGCCCCCGCGTCCCTTCGCGACTATAGTTCGGATTCGGAGTCAGATTCCCGCGAGTCATACACACGTGATACGGGAAATAGATCGCGTACTAGTAAATCAACTATAGCTCAAGTAAAGCGCCGCGATGGTAATTTAAAAAAGCCAGCGTCAACCGGAGCTAAGCCCCAGCGGGAGATATCGTCTGTCTCTGTCTCGCGCGATGCGTGCGCCATATGTAAGAACGGCAAAGAACACAAAGTTAGCGAGTGTTCGAAATTTCTAGCCGCGACTATATCTGAGCGATGGGACTTGGTGAAGGGTACTAGATTGTGCTATAGATGTTTAGGCGCGAGTCACCGTGCGCGTTTTAAATGTAAATATGTCGCGTGTGGCATGAGTCAGTGCGAAGCCGGACATAATAAACTATTACACGGATTAAGCGCGGCCGCATCCGCGAACGGTAATAGTGTCCCGGCGGCACCTGCAGTACTCAATGTTAGGCTGCCGCAGACGTGTCTCAAAGTCATTCCTGAAGAGGTGTCGGAACCGTTAGGTACCGTCCAAACCCTCGCGCTATTTGACGAAGGCGCGGCAATGGCTTTGACGATACACGAAACTGCGGACAGCATCGTACCTGCGGTACAATTTGTTGGGCACGCAAAGCCTAATACCGCGGAAGACGAGGCCTTACAACTTGCGAAACGACATTCTGAGACAGAATCATTAAGCGTTTCGCAGAAGGTACCTCGGGCCGACCCCGGCCAACGTGCGCTAGATTTGTTAGAAGCCACCTGCGAGAGGATACCGGGGGAGCAAAGGTATCACTCGGGCTTACTGTGGCGATCAGATGACGAGAAACTCCCCGATAACCGAGCGCAAGCATTGCAACGGCCGTACAGTCTAGAACGAAAGCTAGACCACGATGCGAAACTTAAAGCCGAATACGCAAAGCATATGTTGCTTGACAAAGGTTACGCGGAGAAAATGGACTCGCCGCCGCCCCCCGAGGCACCCCGGACGTGGCCTCTGGCGCACTTCCCAACTTTTCAGCCGCAAAGCGGGAAAACGCGATTAGTTTGGGACACGGCAGCCACAGATTACGGACGTTCGTTTAACAGCGCGCTGTTGGCTGGCCCCGACCTGTTAGAGTCTTTACAGATCGAAATAATGGAGCAAGATCGCGATACGTTACGTTTCGTTTGGTGGACAGGGATCGATTGGGACTCGCCTATACCCGTCTCACTCGCACCCGCGTGGCGATCGTTCATTATTAATAACGTACGATTAGTTCGCGCCACCGCTAGTATTCTGGTTGCCGCCGAGGTTTTCAAAGCCGCATTGTTCGCTAAGAAAACAGACATAGAGATAAATAAGGGGCATTTAGACTTAGCAGAGATATTACTAATCCGACGGAGTCAACATGCTACATTTCCGGAGGAAATCAAGCTTCTGGAAACTGGGCGGCCACTCCTGAAGAAATCTCCGCTATACAAAATCGCTGTACAACTTGACAAAAACGGAATCATCGTTCTAAATGCTAGAATCGATAAAAACACGCACATGCCTGTTTTACATGCAAAAGAGGATTTCGTCAAGTTATTAGTACAGCATTTTCATGCACTCTACAGTCACGGCAACCACGCGATCGTCATCAACGAGTTGAAAGAAAGAGCACCCCACGAAGAAGTTCTACATACTTTACTGCTAGAATCAGAGCACATAGTCAATTCCAGACCGCTGACACCAGTGAATCCAGATTTAGACATCGAAGCCCTGACGCCGAATCACTTTCTTATCGGTCGATCAAGTGCCATGTCGCCACTGGGTGTCTTCACAGACGCAATTATGTCGCTCTCTTCGTGGAAAACAGCGCAAACGCTAGCCGACCAATTTTGGAGGCGCTGGCAGCGGGAATACCGACCCAGCCTCCTCCCCAGGCCCGGTGCTCACCAAAACGTGAGAAAATGCATGAAGGTGACGTAGTCATCATTGCGGATAGCTCCATGCCACGAGGAACGTGGCCCAGAGGCGTAATCGCCCAGCTATTTCCTGGCCCAGATGGTCATGTGAGAGTGGCCATTGTTCGCACACGCGCAGGTGACGTCCGCCGCCCAGTTTCTAGACTTATCCCCATTTACTCCGCGCATGAAGACGGTGTTGACACACGTGGGGGAGACTGTCGTAAATAGCTATTAGGGTTCATGTATGTGTTTAATTAGTCTCTACGTTTAGGTTACTATTTTTACTTTTGTATATCATGTTTTACTTTGTGCTCGTATATTATGTCAAATGAATTGCGTGGAATGTTTTATATCTAGTTATAAGTCTAGGATTCATGCTCCTTTCATACGTGCTTAATATTGTACCTATTTATAAGTCTAGGATTCATGCTCCTTTCATACGTGCTTATAATTAACGAGATTGGCAAAAATATACATTACTGACTCTGCATGATACACCCACTAGTTGAAGAAGGTACCAAACGGCCTTGTGTTTTACTATATAAGGCAGAGCCGTTTCGTGGCTTATTCAGAGATATCAGAGGCATCAAGAGAGCTTCACTCATACCAGCCTGAACACTCTCCAAGTGAATAAATCAAATATATGTGTTTTCATTTCACACAACACATATACCGGTAAATGGAGGTATAGCGGGCTTCGAGACAGCACAGCGGCCAGCGCGTTCCAGCGGCGAGTTTCTACGCTTCTCCCAACGAACCCCCATCACGAAAAGCTACAGTCTACACTCCACAATATTGCTATTCTTAAAAATAAAAGATAATTACTCTCACGGTAGATGGCGCTCTGAGATGTTGGAAGGTAGGTGGGTAATGTTATGTCATTGATGGAGAGCGTGGGTGGCCTGCTTCCAGTTGCTTCCGTTAATATCATATATCAAGGTCAAGCTTTTCTTGGGACACCGTATGTTCCCGCCCGTCGATTTGAGGTCCTGATTCATCTTCTGATTCACTGTAGGTTTCCTCGGTTTGATAGAATTTAAAAAAAACCGAAAGAGAGCAGCCGAACGCGAGTCTCCGATCAGGCCCCGTAGACAACATGCCAATCGCTAACGCTCCGTAGCGAACGAAACGCAATCGTCACTGTCACACTAATATGGAAGCGTGATAGAGAGACACAAAACGATTCGATGGCGAAGCGCAAGCGATTGTCACCTTGGCTAGGCCGCCAGGTCAGCAAATGGCTAGCCATCCAGGTCTATGATGTCTTAGAAGTTGCAAGAGATCGAAATACCAGAAAATCTGCCATATGAAATCATGTGATCTACATCACGGTCCAGGTCACGATGCTCAGCACTGAGGAGATTCATTCTACCCAGTGCGGAGAACCCGAGCGAAACAGGGAGGTGAACCCGAAAGTATTAAAAAAATCAAGTTCCACGGACGCTCCGCCACTGCCCCCGTCTCCTCCCGTATTTGCATTATCCGCCGTGTATTTTATTCAGCGCCGGTGCTCGTGCATTTTAATTCGGCTACAGGACTTAAGCCCATTCATATTTAACGGTCCGGCCTTAATCAGCCCTGCCTATTTTCCTTAAGGTTCTGTTCAAAATGAAATCTTTGATACGTTCTATTGCTGACTGAAACAATTACGCAAAACTATTAAACTATTAAGCTATTGTGGCAGTGGGCGGGCCACATTGCTCGCAGAACCGATGGCCGATGGGGCAGAAAGGTTCTCGAGTGGCGACCACCTACCGGAAGACGCAGCGTGGGAAGGCCCCAGACTAGATGGACCGACGATCTGGTTAAATTCGCGGGAAACCGTTGGTTGAGGGCAGCGAATGACCGTTCGGTGTGGAGATCCTTGGGGGAGGCTTTTGTCCAGCAGTGGACGTCTTTCGGCTGAGATGATGATGATGATTAAGCAATTACCGTCACTCATGGACACATGCAACACCAGAGGAGTTGTTTTTTGAAGGTTTGAAGGTTGTATCAGTCCGGGAATACCGCAGGCGACAGTTTAGCTGTGCTAGGGAGGAAGTTTCTGGAAGAGCGCACAGTTGAGGACTGCCAACCATCTAAGGCCCATTTGCATCAGCCCACTAACCCGGGGTTATGCAGTTAAACCGATAACCCAGTGTCAAATTGTACTGGTAACCATGGTAAGTGGAATGGTGCCAGTGGACCTAAGCGGTACCTAAGCATGGAAATTTTGTCGCACTAAATAGGAAAAAGTGTTAAAATGAGGTACAGATTCTCTTCATAAACCTATACTAGTCGTACATACGTCAATACATTTAAACTGTAAGTCTAACCTATGACACGTTTATCCCAAGGCCCAAATTATTCTAAATGTCAAACTTGAGAATGCATTAGCCATTAAGTGTGCCGAAGCATAATATAATTCAGTATAATTCGGTTGTCGCGACAAGGTTGCCGCGGCGGGTGACGGGTTAACTTGGTAATTGTGCACTAACTTTGCATTATGGAGTTCGAACTCGTGGCTTAGTTATGGTATAACCCGTTTAATGCATTGAGTAAGTAAGTAAATATTCTTTATTTCACTAATAACAGTACATTTAACATCTAAAACTACAAAGATGAGAGGAGGTGAATTAAAATTTGAGTTAATATATCATTTTGAAAGTAAACATGTTTATTTTATTTTTGTAAATGAACCCTACTTATAAAAGATAAAACATCTTTGGTGGATATGCAAAATTGTAACTTATTTGAAATGTTTTCAAATAGTCTACACATTTAAAAGAAGAAGACGAACGAAAGGTATAGTTTTGACATCTTATATTCAAGGAAACCTAAACAAAAGTATATTATTTATATAGTTTTCCTAGAAGTTCCAATAAACAATTAAAACTCATCACTTTCTATGCATATTTCATACGAACTGGCCCGTTTATGGTTGCTTTAGAGTGTAATATTCAGTCTTTTTTGTATATATAAATTACCACCAACTCTTAAGACCCCAGAGTACCTACACATAATAAAAATAACTGCGGCGTCCCGAAAAGAAATCAAAGGTCTCTAATGAGGGCGGCGATTACAGGGTCTTTGAACGAAATAAAAGCCAAGACGGGGACGCACTTAAAAATGGCGCGTATTGTTTGAAATGAACATCAATTCTGGTGGAAACGGCTATGATTTGGGGAAAGTGTAATTAACTAATTATACATGGAGACAATAAAAAAAGGGAAATTTTGTAGAACAGAATATAAGGTTGGACTTTCCCATAAGTAATACATAATCGGAATGTAAATAATATGTTTTTTATAATTGTATATAATGGTTCCTGCGTAGAATAGTGTTAAAATTATAACACCATGAGATAAAAATAACAAAAAAAATACGGCGAATCGTCCGCTCCGTCCGTTTGCCTTCAAAATTTTGCTTTTTAGGGTTCCGAACCGTTAAGTTAAAATTTGGTACACGTATGTAAATTAGTGACCCAAAGATGGACATGTAACGTAAACAAATGAATTTTAGACATGAAGGGCACTTTTGGGGGTAAATGAGAAAGTTAAAAAATAAAGTTTTTCAAACTATATCGTGTTATATATCAAATGATCTCGCACTTGACCGGTTTTTAATCATGTACCTATATTATAATAACGTGAAACAAATCAGAAAAAATGAGTAAACAAATCTATGAAAACAGGATCATAAACATGTATAATAATAACAGCAAAAAATCTAGTCCAGCCACAAGTGCAAATGAACCGAATGAATAACCAACTGACCTACAAGAATATCACAAATAAAGCCGAGCCTCGCGAACGAACGAATGAACGAACGAATGAAATGAATGAAAGTTGCATAATATCAAGAGCGGGATAATGAACTGTTTGTTTCCTGATTACCGATGTTGAGTCTCGCATACGCAAGTGGTGACTTAATTGCTCCTTGTCTACCTAGTATATAATGAAAGAGAGATGAGGAATCAGTCGACGTCTATTCGCAAGCAACCTGGACGCTGATTCAAACTTACATTTTGTCATAAAAATGATATCAAAATTATGACATTTTTTAGGGTTCCGTACCTCAAAACGAAAAACGGAACCCTTATAGGATCACTCGTGCGTCTGTCTGTCTGTCCGTCAGTCACAGTCTATTTTCTCGGAAACTACTGGACCAATTAAGTTGAAATTTGGTACACATATGTAAATTAGTAACCCAAAGATGGACATGTTTTTTCGTATTTTAAAATACATAGGTTCGAAGTTATTTAAGAAAAAAGACAAAAAATGCCTTTATCTCCGGAACTACTGGGTCTAAAATTTTGAAAAAAAATACACAAAATAGTTCTTTACATATAGATGACAGGAAAACCTATTAGAAATGTGCAGTCAATCGTGAGTCGGAATTATGTACGGAACCCTAGAAACGCGAGTCCGACTCGCACTTGGCCGGTTTTTTATCATTCGCCCGTGCGCCTCGCTTGCGGCAATACATGTAGGGATAAAGGACTCACGCTAGACCGGGCCGTGCCCGAGCCGAGGCGTCCGACATGTCGTTTTATATGACGGCTGATCGGTAATCACATGGTGCTTTCCGAAACCGGATGCTCCGGCCCGGCCCCGGCCCGGTCTAGCGTGAGTCATCCTTAAGTACGAACGCGCGAATAATATAACAAAAGTCAAATCAAAATAAAATAACTTTACAACTTTAAAAAGAAAACATTCTTATCCCACTGAATAGCGCAAAAGCTGAACTCGTAGAAATTTAAATGCAACTTTCCAGTGTTCGAACATTTCCGATTTTCTATTAAAAACTCGGAAAGTTGGAGACAAACTATTTTGGACGACGACCAGAGGAGTCATTTTGAACGCTTACCGAGTGCTGGAGAAGTCAAAGCTCAGCAGAACCAGTATTCAAATATGTTCCCTCTCTAAAGCAATTAATACAATATCACCGTTTGTAAAATGCCGAATATTACAATTTGTCTACGACAGATAAGGTAAACGTACTAGTGCTCGACATGCTAATGCCCATGACACCCTGCTGTCACCTCTATTGACAATGACTTAAGTTTCAAGATGACATGTACGTACTGGGACCGTGTCGAGCACCAGTACGTTTACCTTACATTGGTTCGGAAAGCTGTCCAGACTTTTTGCATGATAAAAAATAGGTAATGATAGTTGTATTTTATACCTTTTTCCATTCACTTTGTTAGGATATACCATGGTATAATAATATACTCCGCCTGGTACTCTATTCCGAGATTCGCGTATGACCTAACTGACACGGGCCTACGTCATCATGCTGTTTACAGGTTCTCAAACTGGGTGTGTAATGCTTAATATAATTATAAAAAAACTATCATACATTTGTTATAACGCCACTTGATATATTATTGTATGTTATAATGTAATTTTTATTATACGTTTCCTTTATTATATTGTGATTTCATCTAAACTGTCATTGATATAATGCCTAATGTAATATAATTTTCAAATAGTATATAGACATATTTTATAGTGACATTTGTTATATTATATTTTTGTATACCGTAATACTTCATACAATTTTATCAAGTATAAATACATATATTGTATAACATTTTTTGTCATATTTCATTTACTGATAACGTAAAATTTTACATACTTTTTGTAACTAGTACGCAGACTACTGCTTTTGCTAGCTATTTCATTCTAGGGAGGCCGCAGTTCTAACCTAACCTAACCAATTTTTTCACGGTTTTCGTTCTGCGGGGGCCGCAGTTCAAACCTAACCTAAACCACTTTTTTTCCTAGAGTATTTTATTCTACGGAGGGGCAAAGTTCTAACCTAACCTAACCCTCCTTTTGTTAGGTAGTTATTCGTTTATGCGGAGTCGCAGTTCCAACCTAACCTAACCTAACCCATTTATGTCATGCAACTATTATGCCACATAAATATTTATGTGATGTCACTTGTTATAACAAATAATATGCTTTAGAGTATGTAATAATTATGGCAATGTATATTAGACGAAGTGTAAATATACCTTATGACCATTATACCAATAATAACATTATGTATTCCGTTAATTAGGTATTACGGTAGTATGCCATTTATTACGTTATTCAAAATAACGATATATCAAACTATAATATATGAAAAGTAATTATAACAAATGTAATGCACCCTCTCAAACTTTATAATGTGGGAGAATTTTAACCAACGGTGAAAATTATTTTAACGGCATTAATTTTAAGTTATTCATGTAGAAACATAGTAAAATAAAACAAATCTAATGTATTAAATTAAACTTTATTTATCTATACAAGACAAACGTTTGAAAAACTAATTCACAGTTACACATTAATTACCAAGCTTACGACGTGAAAAGTTTGGAAAACACTGCGACTGCTGACACTGAGCGAGAAGGAAATAACAATTAACACGCGTTCGACAAGGATGACGGTCAGTGCATGAAGTTATCTAGATCCGAATTGTCAAATGTGACAGCACTATCCTGTGTTGCCAGTAATGTAAACAGAATTACCCGAACGTCTGAAATTTCTTTTGTGAATCGGAAGATATTGCTAACGAATAATTAAAAATGACGTGTTATTGTAAAATTTAAGATAAAATACATATAAATGAAAATTATAAAATTATAAAGAAATATTTTAACTTATTAACCATAGGTATAATGTACCCAATCATGTAACATGTTATGTTGAAATATAGTGGCAATGTTATGGTGACGTAGGCCCGTGTCACTCTGGGAATAGAAGACCATGTTTTATTAGACCATGGGATATACTAGTTTACACGCGCAGCGATGGGAATGATCGCGTAGAAAATGCCTAGATGAACTTTAGGTACGGGAAGAGCCGAACGCCCGAAGTTGGTTGCAGAAGGCTTTGCCTCCCAAAGGTCGGGGATCAGACAATTAACTAGGACCAACTGTTGCGGATGCGCTGATTAAAAAATGCCGGACTTAAAAAACTACTTCTAAAATATTTTTTTGAGAAATAAATATGATGAAAATGAAATTTATCTATACATAGGTATTTAAATTGGGTACGTTACTAACAGTTAACACCTACGAAGCGGAAAATAGTGTTTAACTCGTATATTTTGCGTTGTGAGTTCAACTCCCAGTTTAATAAGATAAAGTATTTAATTTATATTTTATGTAAGTCGTGTATGATTTGTGACGTTTAGCGTCGCATAAAGTAGGGTACACTACGAAGAGAGAAAGAAGAAAAATGCCCGGAGTAAATTTAACAAAATATATTTAAACAAAAAAAGTGTATGATTACATCAAAGTTATATTCTTTTAAAATACACACTTCGAGTACACTGGGTTTTCTCGCTAAGAATGTTTTTCCTGGCCAATGGTAGGATGTTTCTTTATTCACAAAAAATTACTTAGACTTCGAAATGTCTAAAAATACAATGCCAAATAAACATACTTATATTTAAAACCACTAATAAATTATTCAATATTAAATTCTGAAATTATTCTACTCCTATTATTCTGAAATTCCAATATCAATAATGTTTAATTTTATGACAAATTAATATGTGGTATATAATATAACATTATAGGAAATATTATATGTGTCAGAGCCGTATGAAACTAATTAAAATTAGTGCTTCGATGAAAATAGCTTGCAAAGTAATTCCATTTTCGAAATATTTTAACCAAACTCATCAATCTTAAATGTCATCTATAGGTATTGGTTCAGCAGTTTAAACGTGAAGAGGTTACAGAAACAGACAGACATACAGAGTCACAATTGCATTTATTATATCAAAAGGGAGAATGACTACAGTAAAATGTCGGTCAATTCAATGCTAAATGAAAACCAAAAACATTATATTCAGCACAGTAAATATCCAATCTCCAATTAAATTTGAATAACAACATCAACGAAGCACCACGGAACCCTTGCACAATGGGTGAACTTGCCGAATGGGTGTCAAAACTCTATTACAGGCACCACCCGCCCCGGTCTCCCCTTGAGTACATACGTCATCAGAATCTTGACGCCTCGATGGAGCGACCAATTATTTGAGAACGACGTTCTTATTGAATATTATGTTTATAGGGTAAACGTAGCTATCAAGAATCTCGCCATTGGGACGTTCTTATCAAGTTATCTCATGGTGAAGTGATGACAACTAAGGGCTTTTAAGTGACAATTTTTTAAGTGAGAGTTTCTGGATCAAACTGATTAGCTTCATAGTTTAGCTGTTTGATTGTACCTAGTTATATTTTAATATATTGTGTAAACCAAAGATATATATGTAAGAATTAGATATAAGTAAAAATATTTGTACACCGACTTCACGGTAGAATATGATGGAACTTGCATTCATTCTAATTTAAGATCACATCAATGTACCATATTCTGACAAATAAATACATTTCATTTCATTTTCATTTCATTTCAATAAATACAAGTTTGAGAACAATTTAAATTATATTGCCCTTGTCACTTTTTCTGTAGTATATGAAATATATTTCAGTGCCAATAAATACATACTAGGAAGACAATTTAAACTTACGTATTGATATCAAACTGATGTCATTTTATTATCATTCGCGCGTGCATTTTGCTCGTACACGTTCGTACATATTTTAGGCGCGAGCGAGACGCACGGGCAAATGATAACAAAATGATATAATTAAGATATCATTTTGACATTAAAATGCAAGTTTGAATTGGCCTCTAAGAGTGAAATGGCAATACAAGCCATATACCATTCTCCATAACATTATCATAATTTTGGCGTTTTGAGCACGATTGCTCTAGGCAAATTTAGACGGTCATACGCTTAGAACGACTAGAATAGTCGCTTTGTTCAGCACTATCTGCCCAATTCGAACAATGCTTATAAGATGTCACAGCGATACGATGCCGTTCTGTCAGTGTCAAAAGTAACGTCGCTGTGACATCTTATACGCATTATTCGAATACGGCAGTAGAATAGTCGCTTTGTACAGCACTCTTTGCAGATATAGTACATTGTAGGAGAGGATGGAAAACCGCTAAAAGATGGACGAGTGCGTTTGAGGGCCGACACGTTAGTGGAGGCCCTCGAATAATACGAGTCCATCTTTAGCGTTTCCGGCCGAGGCATTACATAGTGCTTTTCACGACTACTGCGAGGAAATAAGAAAACATTTGCATAACTATAAGTACTTTCCTATAAGTACTTAAGTACCGCGATTTCTCTGGTAGCAAATTACTAGCCACTGCCTGTGCTGTCTCTTGAATTTCGGTAGGCGCCAGCATAAGAATATCATTTTCTTTACTAGAAGATTTTTATAGCGAGCGTAGATACGTGTTTCTTGTATTTTTTAGTCAAACACAATTTACACTATCCAATTCAGTAAGTATTTTCATATCCCGCCTTTTTTACTTTTTTTATCACTTTTAAGAGGCGTTTTTGTGTTATTTGCTTCAAATCGACTCTAAACTTAGTAGCGTTTTTGCTAAAAAAAAACCACAATCAGCTACAAAAGTAAAAAACGCCTTAAGCGTGAACTGAATGGATAATTGTTAAAAAAATGAACTGAATGGTTTTGACATTTCTTTTTTTTTTAAACAAGAAATTGGTCCTATAAATAACCTAATTTTATTTTTGAAGGAAAAAGTTCCGCAAAAAAATACCTTTTATTGATTTTTATGTTTTAAATGATACTCATTGCTGTAGCGAACCGTCACCAATGACAGATGATGATAACAATGAAACATTGTAGTAGTGGTGGTTTAGGTGCTACAGCTATTGCCTACTTTCCAGCTTGGTTTTAGACCATCTTTTGCCACATTTCCGAACAGTGGCGTGAAAAATATTATAATCCATCAGATAGTATAGTGAGGAAAGTTTCGTAGCCACGGGCGACGCTACGACGCTACGGCGTAGCAAGTGCTACGGCGTAGCTAAACCTAGAGTGACAGCCGGCTTTGAGACGTTCTTTACAATGATATTAAATTTCGTGTTCGTTGTCCGCAAGGCGTCGGTACTTTTGAGGTATATTTGTTCGTGGAAGGTAAACCATAATAGTAAAACATTACATGAAAACGTTAATTTGTCATCTAGGTTTTTAACTAAATTCTTTATTTATGCAATATATACGCGTAGGACAAAGTATTGGCGTATTTTGCATGCGAGTCGCTTACGAAATATTAGCTTTAATTCCGTTTTACTTTGTCGACTTGCGTATTATAGTAAAATTTAATTAAACAGTTTATTAAGAACTCAAGCAGCTTTAAGATTATACCAATAATATTCTATAAAAAGGCAAGCCAAAAAAGAATCAGGCTCGGAAAGTAAAAAATCCATGTCATGGAAATGGCTATCTAAACGTGGATTAGCTGTGTTTAAATGTCTTCAGAGATGCCGTGAAGACTTATGCTTATGAAATTAGTGAAAATATATCAAAAGTTACTTGTGACAGCTTTTTCTAATTAATATTATTGAAAAGATCTTATGTTGATTAATTTTCACTTAGTTATTAAGTTCACTAAGATTTTATGAGTGATATTTGTTTTGCCCGGAGGCCTGTTTTACTTTGCCCGGCACCCTGGGCAAAGCGAATAAAATATCTTCTTTTACGTTTTGTTCAAAATTGCAGCAATTCTTAAACATTGGAGGCTAGTGTTGTTTTAAATTAAAAGTTTATTAAATAAAGACTTATTATTGACACTTTTTTCATTTCTTCCCTGTTAAATTTTTCTGTTATGTCAAGTCAAAGCTTAAGGTGTTCACTATACCCGGACTTCCCCTACTTCTATGAGAATATGTCTGTATTGAAGAAATTCTCACCTACAAACAAATTAACACAATAATAAAATATATATACTATTAAAAATGTGTTCATTTATTTAAACATTATTGTTATTGCACAATAAGTGTTGGTAGTATATTTTCCGTAACATCATTTCTCAAGAACATATCAATTGCGCCCCGTCTCCTCAATCACCCTGCACTGGTGTGATGGATCGCGTCTCAGGTTCCTGTTGGCGCAAACATCGGGATTGCCTGACCGGGCTTATCGCCTCTCCCGATACTATGCACCCAACGGCTCGGACACGACATTGCGCGACCGGCGGCGGCAGCGGCGGCGGCAACCATAGGTGGGAACGAAAGGTCCGATCGCTCCAACCTATGGTTATCGCCGCCGCCGTCGCCAGTCGCGCAATCTTGTGCCTAAAAGTCGAATTGGGAAAGACTTAAAAACTTGTAAGACACGAGTCTTGGACTCGAAACAGTTTTTAGATTTAATAATTGAGACTGAGTTCCGTACCATAATGCAAAAAACGGCAAACAAAAAACACGTTCACCCATCCAAGTACTGACCCCGCCCGACGTTGCTTAACTTCGGTCAAAAATCACGTTTGTTGTATGGTAGCCCCACGTAAATCTTTATTTTATTCTGTTTTTAGTATTTGTTGTTATAGCGGCAACAGAAATACATCATCTGTGAGAATTTCAACTGCCGTCTAGCTATCACGGTTCGTGAGATACAGCCTGGTGACAGACGGACGGACGGACGGACGGACGGACGGACGGACGGACGGACGGACGGACGGACGGACAGCGGAGTCTTAGTAATAGGGTCCCGTTTTTACCCTTTGGGTACGGAACCCTAAAAACCAGAAAATGATCTCAATTCCGTCGCATAAATCGCGAAGCCTATCTATCAAGCGGCCCATCTGTTACAGTGGCGGCGATTCTCAGCCAGTGGCAGGTGCGAGCCGATTTGATAACTTATAGCTTAGAGCCTCTTCGGTGGTGTTTATGAAGTTTTTTGTATTTGTTTACATAATTATGTTGCCGTAAGAACCCGTTTTTAGTGACCCGTTTTTCTTTAGTTAAAACTATATGTACTGTTCGCTTATCGCATGTCACAACATTGACTCAT